>NC_086153.1:323948322-324573322 GCF_035149785.1 Candoia aspera
AACAATAGAAATTATAGAAAGAAATATATATGCTTGTGTGTCTATGAAAATAAAGGAGAAGGATGTAATAGATCTCAGTGTAGGGATTGATCTTTAAAGATCTTGAAAATTTAATTATGAACAAAATGGCAAACATGTATGTCAGAAAGTATGAATTACTATGATTTAAATTGATATGGAGTGCTTATGAAAGTAGGAATCTATAGGTTAGTGATACTCATATGTTACACACCAATGAATGGTAATAATGGAAGAATCAGAGATGTCTTTGGGAAATAGTTGTGCAATATTTTGAATGAACACGATCTTGGATATTAGATGACATAAATGGATGGGAAGGAATGAGCTGAGAGAATAGAGAAAAAGTGGCCCCTTTAGAGACCTAGGAATGAATGAGAATGGCAACTGTTGTGTGAGTATTTCTTTAGGAAAAGATCTGTTTATTTTGATTATGTGATTCAAGCATAAGTCTGTTCATTTGAGCACATGGCAAAGGAATTAATATAAATCTAAAAACATGATTATGATTGAAAGTTGAAGAGAATTAGTGAGGGATAAAGGGAAGTGAGAGGTCATATAAGACAGACCATTATTTGATAGTGCTAAGAGTGGCTCCTGAAAAAATGGATATGGAAGAAAAGGAAAGAAATAAAAGAAACTAAAATGAAAGCAGAATGACTGCAGGAAGAGAAAGCACAAGTCCTGTATGAAAAATTAATAGGAGATAAATTAATTAGACAGTGTGATGTGTCCACAATTTTTATTTTATTTGTAGGGCAGTGGAGTTGCAGGGACAGATGGTTTGCTGTATCTCCTGGACCACTACTTTCCAATGCTCATTAAAACACACAATGGAGTTTCTATAGCCATATCCATACACAATTGGTGCAACCCTCCATTGGGTTCTCTGCAGCTTAATGAAGGAGCCACTGTTTTTCTTAACAATGCCTCTGGAGTGTAGTGTGGAAAGAGGAGGAAGTACTAAGTAGAAATCAATCTTTATTTGGATACTCTAGCACTGTCTTCCTCACCCTGATGTTTTCCAGATGTGTTGGAGTACCATCTTTGTCTTCTCAACCAGCACAAGCAGTGCTTCAGGTGTTCATAGAGTGTTTCTTCTGAAGGCATCATAGCAGCCTCTACCTGATCTTAGCTGATCTCAAAAAAAGCTAATAGATCAAGCCTCGATAGGATACCACCAAGAAATACAGAGATATAGTTAGACTTGGAAGTAAAAAATATATGTAGATGAATCACCTTTACAGGGAGAAGGAGAAGAATCCATGTAGTAACCAGAAGTCAAGTTCAGCTGAAGGAAGAGGTTCTTCTTTTCTGGAAAAATGTCTCTCAGGAGTGGCAGATTTGAGGATCCTTTAAGAAAACAAAGATGCAGAGGTAGTTAAGTGGGAACAGGGCCTGGTTAGAGGTAGTTAAGTGGGAACAGGGTCTGGGTAAAGCTGGGGCATTGCTCTAGGCAAGATACCTTGAGGACTACTTCCACTACTTTCTGTCTCCTCCCTATCTTAACTTTCTCCTCCCCACCTCTGTAGCTACCATCTCTCTCTCCCCACCCCCAATACCTCCCTCCCTCCTCCTCCTCCTCCTCCTGCTGTTGCCTCTCCTCTTGACTTCCTCCTCAATGCTTCTGCTAGTATTGCCACATAATCTTTCCTCTTTCTCTTTGCTTACTAGCCCACAAAAAAGACTTCATTGGCCAACTGGAAGCTGCTTTTGTTTTCATGAGCATGCCTGACATTAGTAATTGGTGTTGCACCCTGCCCCAGACCTTGGGGCCCTGGCTGGGGCCCTGTGGTCAATCTTTGCAAGGCCATCTGGAGCTGACCTGTTCTGTTTTTGAAAACCCCTTCTGAATGACCGCAAGAACTTGTGCTTTTTAGTCTGTCCTGGGCCCACTTTGGCAGAGAGGGCAGATGGAGGAATTGTGTGCCCTTTTCCTCTGCAGAAGCCACTAGTTACTTTTTTATGTGAACATCCTTCTTTCATTTGCAAATCCCTCACTTTGGGGTGTTTCTCCCTTTGAGTGCTGCAAAGCGGTTGTGAACTGTTGTGCCTGTAAAATCTTTGCTACTTGCCAATATGCAAGGAAGAAATCTGCAAATGCCTGAAAATAGCACAAATGGCATCTGTTGGGTGTTCCAATATGGAGTGTCTTGCTTGTGATCAATTAGCTGGCTGGCCAGACCTTGTTTAGCTAGGAGCTTGCTTCCATCCGTTGCAAAGTTCTGTTTCGCTTATTTGCCAGCTAAACAGTCAAGAGACCTTCTGGTTTTTGAAAACCTTCTTATATTGAAACCGCTTCAGAAATGCATGTTTTTTTATCTCTCAAGTGCTGCAAAAAGCAGCAAACAAAAAGGTTAATTTGAGGAAAAGGACTGAACCCCACAAACCTTTCTGCAGTGGTTGGGTTAAAATATATATGACATTAGGAAATAGATTGATTACTACCCACCAATTTTGCACAGATAATGTACGTGCTGCTGTGTTATAGTTCTGCTGAAAGCATTTTGGGGGATTGGAAAATGTGCCATACTCACTAGTCAGTCAAGAAAATGCATCATGCCTGTCACAGAATCTGATGTGTTCTAAAGTGTACAATCATTTCATACAAATTTATTAGCTTCACTTTTGCCATAATTAGAACACTTGTCACAAAACAGAACAGTTGTAGAGAAAACTCTTTGTATGGGAAGTTTGGTTGCAAGTTCTGGTCCTTCTCATACCGCGGAGTGCATGAGTGCTGCTACGGGTTGTAATTCCGCTCCCTGCCGTGAGCGTGCCGTTGCTTACAAAAATTGTGTTTAACAAAGGTGGTCAGTTAGCATGGGGAGTTGGGGAAAGTAGAATCAAGGTCTGGTTTATTATGCATTTCCATATTGGTGCCAAGAAAACTACAGGTACAGTCAAGCTCAACTTGAACGAGTGTTTATACACCATCATGCAAACTGCAAGATAGAGCTTGGTGAAGAACACTCTGTGATCGTTCATTTGTTTATTTATTTAATTTATATGCTGCCTGACTCCCAGCAGCTGTAGGTGATTGCTCTTCAAATCTTATTCTTATTTGCCCCTGCTCAGAATTTTGAATAATATTGTCAATTAAATTCAAATAATATTTCAATAACTATTCAAATAATATTTGAAACAGCAATGCTCTAAAAAAACTGGGACTTTCCCCATTTTGTTGCATTCCCATTTAATGGCCTTTTTTTCACCTCACATCCAGGTATTCATGGTATCTCCAACTTTCAGGACCGGAAATATCTTGCTTTCAAAATATCTCTTGATCCAACATCCCTGAACCCTTTGGGAGGCTAACAATTTCAAATCACTTCCTTATTTTTGTGGACAAATTACATATTAGCCAAGAAGGCTTTCCTCCTGCTCTGCCCCTCCTTCCCCTCCCCCTGCCCCTCTGTTGAGCAGCATCCTGTGCCAGCATGCTGATGAAGCGGTCTCCATGGAAACAGGCTCATTACCACTCATTTTTACTAGCCTCCCTCCTGTTCCTGGACTGTGCTGCTTTTCGAAATTTTGACCACAGATCATAAAGGAAAAAGGTGGGGAATCTGTGGGAAAGGGAAGGGAAGGGATACAGAACTGTCAGCAACTTCTTGGGAATCAGCCCCTTTGTCCCTCTGTAGATACATCACAGGAATCCTGTGACTTTGTTCCAGTGAGCAGTATTTTGTTTCTCTGGTTTGAATGCAAGTAGTCAAAATAAACAAAATAAAATTCAGACAGGATAAGGCAGCTTTTTCCCACCTGAGCAACCTCAAGAGATGTGTGAATACAATTCCCTTCATTTCAAATAAGAGCAAATCTGGAAGAAGTCGGATTGGAAACGCTGAGCTAAAACTGATCTTTCCTGGATTAGAGGAACGGTCTAAGGTTCTGTTTGCAATGCAAGAGAATCAAATGCTTCCAAGAGGGTGTCAGGTCAACAGCACTTTCCTCAAATCATCCCTGTGGGGAGGATTCATAGGTGTTCTGCCTAGAACCATGGAAGCTGCTCTATAGTTTTCCCTAGCCTGGCACGCTGCAGGAGTGTTGGATTGTGTCCCCCAGAGCTGGGCACAGTTGAGGCACATGTGGATGATCCAGGTTGGGTAAGATGGCTTATCTAGTGAGTTGCCATCATTCACAGCCATCAGTGGAGCTATCTGCTGTGATTTGCTTCTCTAAAAGCCATGCATGCTTGCAGCCATTCTGACGAAAACGTGCAAAAGAGATTTCTGTAACAAATTTATACATTGCATGAAGAAGATCCGTTTGATCTAAGAAGAGTTTTTCTAGAGATCCATTTCATTAAGCAACTCTTGGTTATAATATTAAGGTGGCAGGAGAAAATATGGAAAATCTTTCTCTGTTCTCTCTCGCTACCATACTTTTAGAGACTTTTAAAATGTCCTCTTGTTTTGTCCACATTCTAAACCAAAATGCCCCAAATAATTTGGCCTTTCTTTGCAGGACAGGCATTTTTCCTTCCCACCCCCTTCATTCATGTTTTGAATGGCTGGGCTGGGGAATACTGGTAGCTGATGTCCACCCATCTTAAAGTTGCCAAGGTTGAAAAACCCTGGGTTAGACTAAAATTCCCATCAACCCCTCACTCTATTTGTGCAATGCTGAGTACTGGTTTTTAATCTCTGTTTGAAGTGTTCCACTAGTTTCCATGTTGAAATCGAAGCATGAAAATTGGGAGGGGGAAAGAGCCACCCCCTTTGTCTGTGATGAGAGCAAGGAGGGTGAAAGCAAAACTGCATTCCCGATTGCCAGCCATTTTGAAGAAGAAAATTGCCTTGGAAGATCCAATAAAATCACAGTGCAATGAGCTATCTAGCCTAGAGGTGCATTATAGAGTGAGGGAGAGAGAACATAGGGTTCCCAAATGAAAGAATCATTCTCATTTTCCAGTAGATAAAACTTTCAGAAGCTGTAGGGACAACCATGGATCACTTAAAGTGACATGTCTGGAGGCATCAGATTGAAGAAGAACCCTATTATATGACAAACCAAACTTCATGCAAGTTTTCAAGTTCTCCAGAACTCACTGTTTAGCTCACACAAGATACTGAGCCGGTGTTTTTTAACCTTGGCCCTGTTCAGATGTGTGAACTTCAGCTCCCGGAATTCCCCGGCCTGGCTTGCTGGGGGATTCTGGGAGTTGAAGTCCACACATCTGAACAGGGCCAAGGTTGAAAAACCCTGTACTCAGCTATAAAGTGTGGCCGGTTTGCTGTTTAGTGTGTCATGCAAATAGAAAATTTGGATAATTGAGTAAACCATGGCTCAGTTAACTATGAGTGAATGCGTTATGTGAAGATAATGTAATTAAGAATAGGGTGAGGAGGTGGTGTCTTTGCTTTAATTAACCACAGAGTTCCAAAGCAAAAAACCAAAGTTCAACAATTGTGCTTGCATCGTCAAGAAATCCTGTGGATGACATTTCAGGATATTTTGCTGTTAGGAGTGAAAAATGAGGATGACCAAAATGAATCACATGGAGTTATCCAAGAAAAAGCAGTCAGAATTTCAGAGGTATATTCCCTGAAAAGAAGAAAATACGTAAAGTTTAAAAAAAAGAAAAACCTGAAAGGATTGTTATGTTCAAACAGCTCCACAGTCACAGAAAGGAAAAAGGAAAGTGAAGCTGCATCTACTGAGCTTCCATCTGGAAGAAGTGTCTGCAGGAGATTAGGTTTTAAATGGTTGCACCTGCCAGCAGTGTGAAGGGGGTGATGACTAGAATGTTGCAAATAGATAAAAGTTCAGAGTTTTTCTTTGTAAATGGAGTGGAATGGCAACAGGTGTTATAATATGTCCCTTAAAATCCAGTACAGTGTTTCTCAACCTTCGCAACTTTAAGATGTGTGGACTTCAACTCCCAGAATTCCCCAGCCAGCTAGTGCTGGCTGGGGAATTCTGGGGGTTGAAGTTCACACATCTTAAAGTTGCAAAGCTTATGAAACACTGATCCAGAAAGTAGGTGAGTTTGGGAATATGGAAGAAGGATTTTGGAGATCATTCTCCCTGCAAATGTCCTGGTCTACATTTTTGTCTGTTTAGCAGCCTCACTATGTTTTGTGAATGTTGTTGTCTTATTTGTGCATGTGAAGCCTCCAATTCTGGAAAGCAGTCCTGTTGTCTGCATTTGCTCTGCTTCTGAAGGTGTGCCTATCAGGGCTTTCATTACATCAGCCCATGTGTTGAAATTGAGTCAGTCCCTTCCATTTTGTATTTACAAAATATACTTAACCAGGTCCAATCAAGGACTGATAGATGTATTTAGACAACATGCAAAGCTTGGTTAGTATTAACATTGGTTTGATTTGTGTATGTGTGGCTAAGTGTGTTGTGCAAATTCAGCCATTTGTTTAATTGATGTGTTGTATGAACCCAGAAAATGAGTTAATTCAATAATTATTTTAGATATGTGAAAATAGCTTCTGCTGAAGATCTTGGAAGAGTAGAGAGGTCTCGGAAATTCTTTTTTAAAGCTGAAACTTTGCCCATTATGCAATTGTTAGACATGACTGGGTCATGTCTAACATAGTTTGCTTAATTATAGCTTACTAATGAAGGCACAGTTGTCACAGTTTGCACAAATGCTAAGCCATAGAGTGTGCTTTACAGTGACACAACACACTGAACCAAATCAGATAAATCACACTACAGTTATTACAGTGTGGAAGAGGTTCCAATGGATACTCCATATTAGTTCAGGACACTAAGGAGCCTCATTTATACCAGTGGAGATTTCCCAGATATTTTTCTAGGAACATCTTGACAGCTTCACAGGCATTTAAGAACAGGATATTTGATATTATTGCAAAGTTGATTTATGTTCAATTGCTAACGACAAAGTTTCCTCTTGCTGCACAATTATAAAAACCAAGGCTGAATGTGAGCAATATTTGAAATGCATTATTGTCCCTTCCCTCTGATCAGCACTAACAAGATTACAGGTACAACAAATGGCTGTTTACAGCTGTTTCTTTAAAATTTCACACTTCCAATACATCACCCTTGTCTGGATGGCAGTTTAAAGAACATTCCTCATTATCTGATTTATTGTCCAAATTATCTGCTGCATGTACTGAATCTGTGAAAAGAAAAGTATTCTGGCTGTAGCCCCATAAAATTAAATTGTTATGGAAAACATGGAACATGGCTGTCCTGTGGAACTTTGCAGGTTTTGCTTAAACCACAATTGACACTTACCCCATAATGTAATTAAATGATTTTACTCTTGCAACAATTTTTATGGTTATTAACCTGATTTTATATTAATTTTACATTTAGTTCAGTAAAGACTGTTTGCCATTTTATACATACCTGATAACTGTACATTATATATCTATAGGCTGGAACAATAATAAATTAACTAAAATTTAAAAGGTACAAAAAGAGCAGTAAGTCTGATGTCTCATATGAAGTCTTTTACTTGAGAATCAGAACTTGTAACTGTCCAGATGTGTTTTACTGTTGATCACATTGGCAGGGCCTGCTGGAAGTAGTAACATCTGGAACACCACTGGCCTTTTACTTCTGCTGAATGAAGTACAGTAGCTTTTTCAAAATCTCTGTCTGATGCTTAACTTCTATAATAAGGAACAACAAAGTTCCATCCTTATTGCTACCTCTTCTGTAAACTCTCAAACTTCGGGGGCGGGGAATTGGTTTTAAAGGTTGGGGAATCTACATAATGCTCCCTGTTCTGCTCAAATACATTCTCTCCTCAAAAACAAGGGTCAATCAGTCCTTATAAAAACCTTCCATAGCAAGCTAACTTCTTCCAGAACAATCCTCTGAAGTAGCTAAGATACCTTTAAAATAAAAATCAAACATGCAGAACAAAGGGTTGAGATCTCATTGCCAGTGAAAGTGTAGCTTTTGCATGATTATTAAGCATCATTTCCTTTATTAGATTCCCTGTCCCTGCAGCTAGGTTTGCAAGCCTGGCAGTTTATTAGTTCCCTGATGGATCACTTTAATTTATTCCCTTTTCTTTGGCAGTGCATTTGAAGAGGCAGGAACCAACATCTATACACAGGAAGGGCTCTGATGGCCAGCAACAACACCACCAGCATAGCGCAAGCAAGGAAGCTGGTGGAACAGCTCAAAATGGAGGCAAATATCGACAGAATAAAGGTAAATTCCATTCAGCTTATCCTTCACTCTAATTAGAGGGTTTTGGAAATTTGGGATGGGGTTATTCTAAAGCAGTCTTGTACAAACTGATGCCCTTCAGATGTATTGTTGCCCAACTCCCATCTTCTCCAACCAGCACTCTCATTATTTCCTAGCTATTGAAAAAAGCTCTCTGGAAGTCTATAAAGGGTCTTTTCATGTGAGAGAAAGGGAATTGCAGTAATAAACTTATTTGTACAAAGTGTTGGAAATATATTGGTGAGTCAAAGGCAAGTGCTTTGGGATAAGTTAATAATCCAGAACTGTTTTTATCTCAGTTTCAGCATTGAAATGACCTTGTTCTGTAGGATGACCTCAGTTGAGACAGTAATGGGTGGACTGGAATTTGTTTTGATTTTGCAGTGACTTTTGATATTGCTGGCCATACATCTTGTGGAAGCAACTGTGTGGGTGGACTACAGGAGGCATAGGGATGTGATGGTTCCATCATTTATCTACAGGGTGAATTCCTAAAGATGTGTTTGGGGTGATAGTTCCATTTGTCCCCATGCACTTGTGAAATAAGGTCCTGCAGGTTTAGGCATCATGCCTTTTCATATCAGTATGAAGCTGCTGGATGAACTCATCAGAGAATTTGAAGTGAAGCATCATCGATCTGTGGCTGGCACCCAGCTCTATTCATCCTTGTCATCTGAGTCCAATGAAACTGTGCAGGTGTTAGATCAAGAACAGGCAATTGGGTACCTGCCATACATTTTGACTGACCATGCTTATACGGACAGATGAGAGATAAAACCCAAAACATCTAGCACACATCAGGCTACCAACCCATTCTAGACCACTCTCTGGACTCAGCATGAATAAGAAACAATGAACTAAAAATGTATTTTTAATAGACCCTATGTGGATAGTTTACAAGTCTAGAAATGTGGGGTGCATCCTGTTCTAGGGTTTTACTGCTCCTGAAAGAGTATGTGTATAGCTTAGGGCTGGTAATGTGCCCTCCTCTCAGAGGCCTTGGGATCCCGCCTTGGTACAGCTTAGGGGTTGGTCCTTGGTCAAGCAATGTCTGTTGAAGACCAGGTAACCTTAGTGGCTACATTTCTTTCCTGTACCACCTCTGGACAGGAATCATCGGCCTATGGTGGCTCATGCTCTGGTAATTCAATTGGATTATTATAATTTTTATATGTAGGGCTTTCCAACTAGTGTCAACTGCATATGCCAGAGTATTAATAAGTAGTAAGAAAGCTGGATCATATTGCCTGTTGGGTTTGGGGCCCAATTCAGCATGCTGTTTTGATCTTTAAAGTCCTAAACAGGGGTTGAAAAGGCATGATATCCTGGAGAAGCTGCCTAGGTGTTGATTCTTGCTTCTTATGTAGTATTAGAAGTAGATTAGTGATCATACTTTCCCAGCCTGATACCGTCCTGTTATATTGTAACTGCATTTTACACTGCTCCACAAGTGGCCAGCTGTGAGACCCTGTTTTTCAAGTCAGGTGCCCGAAAGCAGTTGGGAGTGTTGCTGCTGTACCAGCCTCCCTGCTGCATAGCAACTTCCCTGCCTGAGCTGCTGGAGGCTGTCTCAGGGCTGGTGGTGGAGTTCCCCAGGTTTATGGTTCTGGGGGACTTCAACCTGCTGTCCCTTGGGGTGTGCCTTGAAGGAGGCTCAGGAGTTCATGGCTACCATGGTGGCCAAGGGCCAGTCCCAGATTATTCAGGACCCAGCTCGAGACAGTGGCCTCACCCCGGACTTGGTTTTCTTGTCAGAGCAGTGACAATGTGACCTGAGGGGAGAGTTACAGCTGTCCCCATTGTCATGGTCAGATCACACCCTGGTGGCCCTGAGATTCTCTTACGCTGCCCAGGGCCACAACTAGGGTCTGTGTCACCTGGGGCAAACATGGATTCCGCACCCATTTTGGTGCCCCCCCCAGCACTCATTTTGGCGCCCCACCAGCATGGCGTCTGGGGCACATGCCCCAGTTGCCCCCACCAGTTGTGGCCCTGACGCCGCCCCCCTCCACAGGAAGGCTGGACCCATTCGACTGGTCCACCCCCCAGTGACTGATGGACCTGGCAGGGTTTCAGAGGGAACTGGGGGTTATACCCAAGGATCTGCTGCACGGTCCAGCGGAGGCCCTGGCTGCCGCCTGGAATAGAGAGGCGGCTGGGGCCTTGGACAGGATCGCGCCTGTGCGACCTCTCTTATCTCATCGTACCCGATGATCCCTGTGGTTTACAGAGGAGCTGAGGGTTCTGAAGAAGATTAAGAGACATCTAAAGCACCACTGGAGGAAGCAAAGACTGAATCTGACTGAACACTGGTTAGAGCCACTATTAAGGCCTACCTGGTGGCGATAAGAGCGGCGAAGCATCAATACTTCTCTGCCCTTATTGTGTCTGCAGAATGCTGCCCAATGGCCCCGTTTAAAATCACTCAATCCCTTTTGGGGAAGGTGGGCCCAGTGACCCACCTACAGGGCTGTGCAGAGGAGTTTCCAGAGCATCTGCAGGATAAAATCGCTTGGATCCGCTCTACGCTAGATTCCAAGCGTGAGGCATGGTCTGTGGAGATACCAAGGGAGCGTACTTATCCCGTTATCTGGGAACAGTTTGATCCTGTTGGACCCGAGGAAGTGGACAGGATCCTCCGGACAGTAAATGCCACCATTTGTCATGAGAGACCCATGTCCCTCCTGGATGGTGAAAGTAGCTCGGGAGGTGACATGCGGCTGGGTCCAGGCAATGGTCAACACATCCTTGTGGGAGGGGGTGTTTCCAACTGCCTTTAAGGAGGCGCTGGTACAGCCCCTTCTCAAGAAACCATTGCTGGACCCTACTGTACTGGATAATTTTCGTCCAGTCTCCCACCTCCCCTTTTTAGGGAAAGTGGTTGAGAAAGTGGTGGCATTGCAGCTCCAGAGGGTTCTGGAGGAAACGGATTATCTAGACCCCTTTCAGTCAGGTTTCAGGCCCAGATATGGGATGGAAACGGCATTGGTCACACTTATGGATGATCTCTGGCGGGAGCGGGATGGGGGTAGTGCACCCATCCTTGCTCTTCTTGACCTCTCAGCGGCTTTCAATACTATCGAACATGGTATCCTTTTGGGTTGGCTCAGGTAGTTGGGGGTGGGCGGTGTGGTTCTGCACTGGTTCACCTCCTTCCTCCAGGGCCGGTTCCAATCAGTGGTGATAGGGAGTGAGAGATCCGACCCTTGACCATTCCTTTGTAAGGTGCCACAGGGTTCGGTTCTCTCTCTTCTCCTATTCAACATCTACATGAAACCGCTGGGTAACATCATCCGTCACCATGGGATGAGGTATCATCAATATGCTGACAATGCTCAATTGTATATCTCCATCCAGGGTGAGGTAAGTGATACTGTGACTGCCCTCTCTTGGTGACTGGGGGCTGTGGGGGCTAGGGAATTCTGGCTAGGGAATTCTGGGAGTTGAAGTCCACACATCTTAAAGTTGCCAAGGTTGAGAAACACTGCGCTAGATTATAGCCTCTGTTGGAGTGTTGGTAACTCTTCCATATACACCCTTAATCTGGAAATCTTGAAACCTTTCGCCATGCATTCTTTCCCTAAGTCAGAGAGAAATCTCACTTGTCATTGACTCTACCTGGAATGTTAATCTTTTTGATGCAACCACCCCTAATAGCTGTGGTTCGAATCTGAAAGAGCCTGGCCCTGAGGTTTGATATAGTCAGCTTCACATGCACAGCTCCAGACTGTACAGTCTCACTCTCTTCTCCTTGGGTTACTATGGCAACTGCAAGCCTTCACCAGTGAAGCTTGGCATCTTTATAAAGAGGGCTAGAAGCACCTCACATATGGAAAACCTGCCACTTGTATGCAAAAGCAGCAATCCATGCTGTAGCTGATGGCACTTGATCTGGGAAATGGTGTGTGCTTTTTTTTTGCGGCGGGGGGGTGGAATCTCCCAAACTTAGACCTCTAAGGCCGACTTGCAGGGAAATGCAGAGTCACCTTCAACCTGGTGAGTGGGCCAAGAAAAAGCTGTGCTAGGATCAACTCAGTCCATACGGATTCCTCACAGTTACGAGCACCTGGCCCTTCAGTCTCCCAGTGTCCTTCCATTTGGGCCCTTCAGGACATCCCTGCCTTGCCTTCCCTTCTCCTTTATAACTCCATTGGCAAAGTGGGCAGCCATGGCTCTTTCCCAGTATGCCATGTGTCCTCCCTCCCTCAACCTGCTCTCCTCTGAAGACCCAAAAGGACATCCATGGAGAGGGGTCAAAATGGCAGCCATGACAATGCGGTTGAACCCCTGCCATTTTCTTACGCACATCACACACAACGCACATTTTAAAAGGGCAAGGCTTGATCCGTTTTGACATTCCCTTTGAATGTCCCTTGCTTTGCCAAGACCTCTGGCCTGCCTCTTAGGAGAAGCAGCTCAGGTGGCCACCACTTGCTGACAGCTCAGCCGAGCACCTTCAGTGACTCTTCCATCACTCTTTAGTGCCAGAGGAAAAAGTTCACAGCCACGCTCCTCCTCCTGTAGCATCAGAGACCTGGAGTTTGGGCGAAGCTAACACTTTGCACCCAGCCCCAACAGTATTCCACAAATCCTGACTTAGTACATGTGTGTGTTGGAGGGAGGGAGGGAATGAATCTAACCTTTAAATGCCAAGAACAGTATGGGATTTGGGACTGGCTTAAGGTTACAGTCCTTTGAGTTTAGTTCGCTCTGATCCATTTGCAGAAGTAGGGAAGCTAGGACCAAAGAAGGAAGGGATCCTGGAATTGCAAGGTTTGTGGTGATTTCTTGACTTTAGTATGAACTAAAATTAGAGGTTTTTAACCCCTTTCTCTCCTGAAAAAGGAGAGGTTGTTTTCAGTGATCTTCATTACATATGACATACCATAAGGGAATGTATTTGCCTTTTTGAAAAGAGGCAGCTTGTGGCGCACAAATGCTTGACATCATCATAGTTCCTGTTGGCACAAAAGGCCATTTTCATTTTGTACAGAAAACTTAAGTGTGTGTAAACTCACCCTCTTCATTTGGACAAAATATTGTAGATCAACATATAAAAATTCACTTTCCCACCTTGGGCAAGACACCATTGAATAGCTTTTCCTGTGTAAGTCACTTGGTGACTAGATTCACACATGCTAAATCCCAAATCTGAGTTAATGAGCCATACTTGATGAGTTCCCATAACACTCTGCCTGAACAAACCATATTGTAGTTTAACATGGTGGCCTGGTTCACACAAGTTGCTGATAATGGCGGGATTCCTACAACTCACTGAACCACAACCTACCCAACTTTATTTAACCCTACTCATAAGTGTGTTGTACATCTGTTGCTAACAGCCTTCTCCTGATGAGTGTGGCCAGTCATGGAGCTGAAGTCCAACACATCTGATTGCCAATTTAGGAAGACTAGTTTAAATCTAACCATAGAAACAAGATTTTTATAGCAACTGACCCTCCTTTTAGATATCACTCCACATCATAGTTTGCTTCATCATGGCTTGTCAAATAAATGACATTTGGCTGAGTTCATACATCATAACTAAGCTAAAACCAGGCATACTACATTAAGATTTAGCAAAACGAATCTCAGCTATTCTTTCTTTTAAGGGTTTATTTGGCCTTCCCTTGGGAGACTGGCTGTATATCTTTGCTGTTTAAGAACAGCTACTCTGGAATACCAAAGGAACATAAACCCTCTTTTTACTTCCAGGTATCCAAAGCTGCAGCAGACCTGATGGCGTACTGTGAAGCCCATGCCAAGGAAGATCCCTTATTAACTCCTGTCCCTGCTTCAGAAAATCCATTTAGAGAGAAGAAGTTCTTCTGCGCCATTCTGTAAACCTCACAGGAGCCTGACTCCAATTTGGGCTGCCCTGGACACTGATGTAGAGATTTTTCAGCAAGGTGGACACGTTTCTAGAGTCCACTTACTTTAAGAAAAATATATCAAACCACCTGGAAGTTTACAGAGAAGTGCATGATAAAAAAGTGAATTTCTGCCTTCTTTGGGGAATGAAGTTAATGATGTTGACCTACATCAAGAGGCTAAAGATCTTGACATCTGCAGAGTTGCCTGGAGGAGGAGGGAGGGGGAAAATGTGTAAAAGAGTAAATTAAATTTTCACTTTTGCTCTGGCCAAACAAAACCCTATTGTCTTTATCTGAAAAAAAAATGAGGGTGTGCAGAGCAAGGTTGCAAATGATGCAACAGGGTATGTGTATGTAACCTCGATTATTTTGTTTTGCTTTTCTCAAATGTCACTCATATTTATGTTGAAATGTAAAATAATTGCAACAGATTCGATTTATTCTGATGTTCCTTAGTGTGGAGTATTGTGCATATATAGCATTTTAGAGTAGTGCCACACGAGGGGAGGGGGTGGGGTGGGCAGGGATCAAACTGCAGTAGCCTATCGGTCTAAACATTTTATCAAAGGGTTTAGTTGAGACTGTATCCTTGTTTCCCACAGGCTGTCTTGTGCATTCCTAGCATACTTAGCATTACTGTTTTCTAACATTTGTATTTGGTAGCTTTTGTTCTGCTAGTAAAATGTATGTTGTATTGGATTCTGCAGTTTGTTCTCTTCACCTTGTTCCCAGTGTTTTCTGCTATTAAGTCAAGAGTGAGCAAATTTCAATCTTAACAGACTTGTTTTGGTACTTGGTAAACCATGATTTATGGTTTATTGTACTTTGAGAGCACAACCAATTATGTGATTTAATACCAGGCTTAGTAATGCAGGAATCCAGTTACTGTCTGGGTTCAGTTTTACCTGTGGTTAACTGGTTTACTCAGTTAATGTTCTGGGTTCACCTGAGATATTAAACTATACTGATATAAAACTAACCATATGGATAGGTTCACACAGTAGACCAAGCTAAAAAAGGGTTGTGATTCAGTTTGTTCTGTGAACAGCGTATGTGTTGTCCCAGGATTGGAATACAGCAATCGAAAGATGGAATAATAAGAGAAATTAGACAGCAGAAACAATTATCCGGATATACGGAGGCTAAATTGCCATCTATTGGAAATGCTTTAAGTTGGATTTCTATATTAAATAAGAGGTGGGTCTCAATTTGCCCTTTCTATTGTATGATTCTCTGTGAGCAAGAACATACAGCAGAGATGCACCTTTAATCTTCCAGATGCTGCTCAACTGCAGCCCCTAAAAGTTCCAGCCAGCACGGCTAAAGATGAGCAATACTCAGAGCTGGAGTTCACGTTTTTGCTTTAACGCAGTGTTTCTCAACCTCAGCAGCTTTATGAGGGGACTTCAACTCCCAGAATTCCCCAGTGAGCATGCTGACTGGGGAATTCTGGGGGTTGAAGTCCACACATCTTAAAGTTGCTGAGGTTGAGAAACACCACTTTAAGATCTCCTTACGGTCAGAAATGTCTGGCTGAATGTGTTGACGGAATGTTTTCACACACACAGCATTCCCTGTCTATGCCAAGTATGCAGCTTGTTATGATCCACTTCATTGCCCATCATACTAGAATTAGAAAGTCAATAAGAACTGTAGTCCAACACCTCTAAAAGTTGAGTAAGTAACTCCTTCTTGCTTAATCAAAGAAATCCTGGCAGTTTATGTTGCCTAAGACCCTATTTCTTAATATTTGGTGTTTCTTCTGTGTTGAAGGACAGTAAACTTGTGCTGGGGGCACAAGAAGCCAGGAAGATCTACAGCTTCGGAATTAACAGTATCTTTTACTCAGACGTCCTTAAAAAGCAATGGGCAACAAAATAATACCCTCTTCCTATCAAGCAAGGAGCTGCCTGCTCTGCTTTCCCGCAGGACTTTTCTTCTTGCAAGAAGACAGGGCACTGATTTAGCCAGGAGATCACTGACCTTTCAGTGGGGCTCGTTTCCCAGGGGAGAAGCTGTAACTTAATTCTCTGCAGTTTCCTGCATCATTGTACAAATGATGGCTGCTGGTTAGCCAAATGGGATTTAATCTGGTTTTTCCCTTGGTCTTCTGCAAAATCCATACCTTGCCTTGTGACAAGTTAGAGCAAGAATGCAAAGTTAGCATATACATCCATGCCTTGAATAGTGAGTTATACATCAGTTTAATTTTGTGTATTTAACAGCCACTTACTAACATGATACAATGCTCTCAGGATAACTCACACTTAATGTTTTATTACAGTAATAATAAATAACAGATCCAGAAATAAATATATACATACATACACCAGGATTTTCCTCTTTTGCAATAAGCAACATTATTCAAAATGCAAAATAGGCATATACCTCCAAATATAGAAGTTAATCAGCAATCACAAAAAATAGGCCCAGAGTCAACAGGCAGAAAACTTGCCTAGACAAAGTGGCAGAGCAAAAGGCCTCTTAGAACCTCTCATTCCACTTCAGACCTCAAAAGCATCTTAAGCCAGGGTTAGGACACTGTACTGGGTCTTAACCATGGTTTGTTAGATGGTTAACAAACCATGGTTAACCATGGATAGAGCCAACTTTGAATTCACATAAGCCATAAACTATGGTTTACAGATTACAATATCAGGATTCATACAATAAGGCAAAACCAAAGTACATTATGATTCATGTGTTGCCTGAATTCAGTCTATCAGTACAGATGAAATGATCACACAATATACCAAGTTAAAATGTGATTGGCTAGTTTATGTATGTTCACACAAGCTTAGCTAGATCAGGTAAATCTAGCAGTTTCATTTGCAAATATAGTAAGTTTGGTTAATGTCAGCCTTGGTTAGTTGTTTTGCCTTTTGTGGCATTGCATGTTGTGCAAACCTACCCATTTGGCTAGCTTATTTCAATTCCTAAAGTTTGATTGATTCAGTGACCAGATTAATGTGTTGTCTGAATGCAGCAGTATTTTGCACAAAGTCATTATAGTTAATGGCCTAGTGCAGTGTTTCTCAATCCTGGCAACTTTAAGATGGGTGGACTTCGATTCCCAGAATTTCCCAGCCAGCATGGCCTAGTGTGTTGTGTGAATCCATTTAAATCAGTAAACTGTGGTCAAGTAAACCATGGGATGGTATGTTATATAAATGGAGTCTTCCAGAACCAAACTAGCTCTTTACTCTGGGCCTGGGAATTTTTCTTGAAACTTGTGCATTACTTTGAATAACTTTCCCAAACCATCCCAGATGTGATGAAAAATATATAGCAACACATCTGGAGCAACACGGATTGACTAGTTGTAATGTGTGCTAGGGACCACTTAAGTTTGCCATATTGTGTAACATCTTGTGTAGCTTACTACAACAGTAAGTTACAGTAGAAACCAGCTGGCAGTTGAGAAAACCCTCTGGACTATCCCTACCTGCTGCCTCACGCTTGGGAGGACAGAAGAGGCAGATGCTGCACACAATATTTGATGGCATCTGATAGGCCTTATTTGTTACTGCAGGAGCAAATGCTTTCTTATTTTGAGCTACTTGGAGAAATATTCTGATGGAAAAGCATCACACAGGTAACTTGTTAAAACAAAAGAAAAGCAAGAGCCTAACTTGTAGGCTAATTATCGGATATAGTAAAAAATCTGCTTTTGGTGAGATAAGCCAGCCCACTGAAAAAGAAGTTCAGGAGAGTCTCCCATTCAGACAACCAACAGGTAAGTTACAGGGTGGGGAGAGGGCTATGCAATGTCTTGGACTTTCTTGGGATTTCCCTCCCCCCCATTTGTTTTCAAACTGTTGGATTATGTTGTACATGTTCTTTTCCTACAAAGCAATTTACCGTTATGGTGGATGTTTGCTTGAAGGCAGACTTAAATTCCCCTCTGAAACCCTAACTCAAGAGTAGGCAACTTGGTATTTCTGAGTATACTTCATATCATCCCTTACCAAGTAGGCCAGCTAATGGGAGGAGCTGAAATCTGAAATATTTGGAGGGTGTCTGCTCACCTGCCCCTGCTCTGCCATTCCTCTTCCAACCTATTTTGGAAACCAAAATCTGTACTTAGACTGCATGCCTCAGCCTATCCTGCCTCTGCCCACAAGAATATGGGGGAAAGTAGCTGATGTTTGCTAATGCCACAGGCCCTGGATAAATCCTCCTGTATCTTACTGATCTAAGCAGACATTGTCAGCAACTATCTTCTGATCACATACAGAGCAAGATCTCCAAGGAAGATGGTTGCTGTGCACTTCATATATAAATTAATATCTTGCTGTGATATTACTACTTTGCCTAACTGTGGAACATACTTCTACCTAAAACTGCAAACTTCTTGAAAAGCCCTCTAGTGGACAATTTGGGCAAATGCCAATCAGAAATTCACAGCAACTAAAGAGGATTATAGTTCACAAATCACACTAAACTGTAATTAGCTAAACAACCCACAATGGCCTGGTCCAGGCATTACACTAAGCTCTAAACGATGATTTACAAACAATGTCTCAGTGCACACCAGATAATATGACTTCACTTTGACTTAACATGTTGTCCAAACCAATAATTGTGATGTGTAAAATCATGTGTGTGGGGGTTCCGTTTAGCACAGGAGTGGGCAACTTGTGCCCTCACTCCCCAAGTATCTTATTTGCAGCCCAAAGACTACCAGCAGTGTAGATAAGGCAAAACATGCTGGGGTCGGGGGCATTCAATGTTGGTGAGCAGTTTAAAACTCATTTAAAACTCCTCCATAATCTTTAGTTCATGTGCCACTACAATTACCTAGGTTCACAGAGCTGTAAATCATGCGTTACCAACAACTGTTGGTGAGTATATATAACAGCTACTGTAAAGCCAAAAACCCAATTAAAAATATCATGGTGAACCTCCATCATTGCTCCCAGAATTTCTCCCAGATGACTACTTTGATAGCCAAAAATGCAAAGGTTCTGCAAGCTCTAGTTATAAAAGTCAAGGAGCACAGTGAAAAACTGGGACTAAAATTAAATATAAAGCAGACCGAACTGGTACAGCCACCAGCCTTAGAACAGACAATGAAGATACTGAAGTGATGGAGAGCTTCTGCCTTTTAGGATTGACCATCAATAGTAAAGGAACAAGCAGTCAAGAAATACGCCACAGACTACCACTTGGTAGAGCAGCCATGAAGGCCTTGGAAAGATACTCAAATGCTATGATATGTCTATGATCAGAACAGTACAAGCAATTATATTCCTTGTGACACTTTATGGAAGCGGAAGTTGGGAAAGAAGCAGGGTAGAAAGTGTACTGACATTTTTGAAGTTTGGTGTTGGACAAGACTCCTGAGAATACTGTGTACAGCCAAGAAACCAAACCGATGGATTATCAAACAAATCAACCCCAGTTCTCACTCAAGACACAAATGATCAGGCCCAAATTATCCTACTTTGTATACATTATGCAAAACCTAGCTTTCTAGAGAAGGCTCTAATGCTGGGAAAGGTGAAAGGAAAGAGGAGAGGATGATCAGCAGCAAGGTGGACTCATTTACACTGGCAACGAGGGCACCACTGGGAGACCTGAAGGACCAGGTTAGGGACAGATCATCATGCAGAAAATCTACATGAGCACTAAATATCAACCTGACTCGATGGCACATAATTGTAATATTAATTTCATTTATTTGCATTTCTGCTGTAACAGTTTTCTCATTCATTTTATTTCTGCTGCTTCAAGTTCCTAGTGTTTTAATGAATGTTCTGATTTGCATTATCATATAGAATGTATAATGTTGTTTATTCATTTAGTCGCTTCTGACTCTTCGTGACTTCATGGACCAGCCCACACCAGAGCTTCCTGTCGGTCATCAACACCCCCAGCTCCCCCAGGGACGAGTCCTTCACCTCTAGAATATCATCCATCCACCTTGCCCTTGGTCGGCCCCTCTTCCTTTTGCCCTCCACTCTCCCTAGCATCAGCATCTTCTCCAGGGTGTCCTGTCTTCTCATTATGTGGCCAAAGTGTTTCAGTTTTGCCTTTAATATCGTTCCCTCAAGTGAGCAGTCTGGCTTTATTTCCTGGAGGATGGACTGGTTTGATCTTCTTGCAGTCCAAGGCACTCTCAGAATTTTCCTCCAACACCACAGTTCCAAAGGATCTATCTTCCTTCTCTCAGCCTTCCTTATGGTCCAGCTCTCGCAGCCATATGTTACTACAGGGAACACCACTGCTTTAACGATGCGGACCTTTGTTGTCAGTGTGATGTTTCTGCTCTTAACTATTTTATCGAGATTTGTCATTGCTCTTCTCCCAAGGATTAAACGTCTTCTGATTTCCTGACTGCAGTCAGCATCTGCAGTAATCTTCGCACCTAGAAATACAAAGTCTTTCACTGCTTCTACATTTTCTCCCTCTATTTGCCAGTTATCAATCAAGCTGGTTGCCATAATCTTGGTTTTTTTGAGGTTTAGCTGCAAGCCAGCTTTTGCATTTTCTTCTTTCACCTTCATCATAAGGCTCCTCAGTTCCTCTTTGCTTTCAGCCATCGAAGTGGTATCATCTGAATATCTGAGATTGTTGATGTTTCTTCCAGCAATTTTAACTCCAGCCTTGGATTCCTCAAGCCCAGCATGTTGCATGATGTGTTCTGCATACAAGTTGAATAGGTAGGGTGAGAGTATACAGCCCTGCCGTACTCCTTTCCCAATCTTAAACCAGTCTGTTGTTCCGTGGTCTGTTCTTACTGTTGCTACTCGGTCGTTATACAGATTCTTCAGGAGGCAGACAAGATGACTTGGTGTCCCCATACCACTAAGAACTTGCCACAATTTGTTATGGTCCACACAGTCAAAGGCTTTAGAATAGTCAATAAAACAGAAATAGATCTTTTTCTGAAACTCCCTGGCTTTTTCCATTATCCAGCGGATATTGGCAATTTGGTCCCTAGTTCCTCTGCCTTTTCTAAACCCAGCTTGTGCATCTGGCAATTCTCACTCCATGAATTGCTGAAGTCTACCTTGCAGGATCTTGAGCATTACCTTACCGGCATGTGAAATGAGTGCCACTGTTCGATGGTTTGAACATTCTTTAGTGTTCCCCTTTTTTGGTATGGGGATATAAGTTGATTTTTTCCAATCTGATGGCCATTCTTGTGTTTTCCAAATTTGCTGGCATATAGCATGCATTACCTTGACAGCATCATCTTGCAAGATTTTGAACAGTTCAGCTGGGATGCCATCATCTCCTGCTGCCTTGTTATTAGCAATGCTTCTTAAGGCCCATTCAACCTCACTTTTCAGGATGTCTGGCTCTAACTCACTGACCACACCATCAAGGCTATCGCCGGTATTGTTATCCTTCTTATACAGGTCTTCTGTATATTCTTGCCACCTTTTCTTGATCTCTTCTTCTTCTGTTAGGTCCTTGCCATCTTTGTTTTTGATCATACCCATTTTGGCCTGGAATTTACCTCCGATGTTTCTAATTTTCTGGAAGAGGTCTCTTGTCCTTCCTATTCTATTGTCTTCTTCCACTTCCGCGCATTGCTTGTTTAAAAATAATTCCTTCTCTCTTCTGGCTAACCTCTGGAATGTTGCATTTAATTGGGCATATCTCCCCCTATCACTGTTGCCTTTTGCTTTCCTTCTTTCTTGGGCTACTTCTAGTGTCTCAGCAGACAGCCATTTTGCCTTCTTGGTTTTCTCTTTCTTTGGGATGTATTTTGTTGCCGCCTCCTGAACAATGTTGCGAACTTCTGTCCATAGTTCCTCCTAAGGAGGATCTACTAAGTCCAGTCCCTTAAATCTATTCTTCACCTTCACTGCATATTCCTTAGGAATATTAGTGAGCTCATATCTAGCTGATCTGTGGGTCTTCCCTAATCTCTTTAGTCTGATCCTAACTTGTGCAATAAGTTCGTGATCTGAACTACAATCAGCTCCAGGTCTTGTTTTTACCAACTGTATAGATGTCCGCCACCTTTGGCTGCAAAGGATGTAGTCAATCTGATTTCAGTGTTGTCCATCTGGGGAAGTCCATGTATAAAGCCGTCTCTTAGGTTGTTGGAAGAGAGAGTTTGTTATGCAGAGTGAGTTGTCTTGGCAAAATTCTATCAGCCTATGTCCTGCTTCGTTTTGTTCTCCCAGGCCATGCTTACCTGTAATTCCAGGTGTCATTTGACTGCCCACCTTAGCATTCCAGTCTCCCGTGATGAAAATAACATCTCTTTTAGGCGTGTTGTCCAGTAGGTGCTGCAGATCCTCATAGAACTGCTCTACTTCAGCTTCTTCAGCATCAGTGGTTGGGGCGTATATTTGGATCACTGTGATGTTAGATGGCTTGCCCTGAATTCGAATTGAGATCATTCTATCGTTTTTTGGATTGTATCCGAGCACTGCTTTAGCCACTTGACTATTACTTATGAAGGCTACTCCATTTCTTCTGTGGTCCTCTTGTCCACAGTAGTAGATCTGGTGGTCATTTGATGTGAAGTGGCCCATTCCAATCCATTTCAGTTCACTGACGCCCAAAATGTCTATCTTTAATCTTGACATCTCACCAATAACCACATCCAATTTGCCCTGGCTCGTAGATCTTACATTCCAGGTTCCAATGGTGTGTTGATCCTTAGAACATCGGATTCGCCGTTCACCACCAGCACCGTCGGCCGCTAGCCATCCTTTCGGCTTTGAGCTAGCTGCGTCATCACGTCTGGGGCTAGTTGAACTCATCCTCTGTTCCTCCCCAGTAGCATTTTGACCATCTTCCGACCTGGGGGTCTCATCTTCCGATGGTATACCGACATATCTCTGGTTGTACTGATCCATTTAGTTTTCACGGCAAGAATACTGGGGTGAGTTGCCATTACCTTCCCCAGGGATCGCGTTTAGTCTGACCTCTCTGTCATGACCTTCCTGACTTGGGTGGCCCTTCACGGTTTAGCTCATGGCATCATTGAGGTGCTCAAGCTCCAGCACCACAACAAGGTAATGATCCTTTGCTGAAGAATGTATAATTAGCTTATTTATTTATTTATAAAACATATATGGCTTACCACCTTATGTACCATAACTCTGGGCAGCTCACAAAATGATAAAAACATCAAACCGTAACAAAAACTCTGGGCAACCCCAAGACAACATTCCCCCAGACATCAGTAGTCCACTTTACTGTGTTCCAGCCTCACTCCCCCATAGCTTGTGGAAAGATACAGCTCTTCAAGGCCTTCCCAAAGGCTAGGAAGGTAGGGGTACCAGATCTCAGGGAGAAGGGTATTTCACAGGGCAGGGGCAGTTACTGAGAAGGGGCACTAGATGACAATTTTTTTTACTAATTTTTACCAATCCTGCTATGAATCTTAGTTTTGACTTTTAAATACTGGCTTTCAAATATCTTTATGACATACAGCTGCGAGAGCTGGACCATAAGGAAGGCTGAGAGAAGGAAGATAGATCCTTTGGAACTGTGGTGTAGGAGGAAAATTCTGAGAGTGCCTTGGACTGCAAGAAGATCAAACCAGTCCATCCTCCAGGAAATAAAGCCAGACTGCTCACTTGAAGGAATGATATTCAAGGCAAAACTGAAATACTTTGGCCACATAATGAGAAGACAGGACACCCTGGAGAAGATGCTGATGCTAGGGAGAGTGGAAGGCAAAAGGAAGAGGGGCCGACCAAGGGCAAGATGGATGGATGATATTCTAGAGGTGACGGACTCGTCCCTGGGGGAGCTGGGGGTGGTGACGACCAACAGGAAGCTCTGGCGTGGGCTGATCCATGAAGTCACGAAGAGTCAGAAACAAGACGAATAAACAAATGACATTTGTAGTAAGCTACTTAGGGATTCTGTGTCTGCATATCAATACTTTAAAAAAGATCATCCACTTGGCTGCTACAGGATGTTTTGCTAGCCAGCAGTTTAAAAAGCTGTTAGTTGAGGTTTATTAATCTCGATGATTTTATGGAACTTGCATTTTCAGTGATACACTGCTATCAAAATTCTGTCACTGCAGTCACATGGCATGATCACCATTTTTTACCTTTCCAGCTGGTGAGTTAATTGCATATAATTACAAAGCCCCAAATAAAGTGCTGTTTAACTCATACTAAACCAATAACAGAAAAAACACATTTAACATGCTGTACTAGAGCAACAGTTAATTTAAAAATTTAACTACCACAATTAGGACAGGAATTTCAGTCACTAAGTGATGCAGCTGTTAAACAAATCCAACCCAATTTTACAACCATTTTGGCAGCAGTCGTTAAATGAACCACATGGTCATTAAGTGAACCACATGGTCGTTAAGTGAATTACATGGTTCCCCATTGATTTTGCTTGCTGGAAGCCAGCTGGAAAGGTCGAAAATGGTGATCATGCCATGTGACTGCAGTGACACTGTGATGGTTGTTAAGTGCGAGGACGGGTCACAAGTTGGGTTTTAGCACAGTCATAACTCCAAACTATCACTAAACAAATGGTTGTTAAGCGAGTACTACCTGTAACAACAACAACTGAAACAAGCACTAGATTTAGCTATCTTGGGTACTACCAAATCAAGGCAAGTTATATCTGACTAAGCTTCCATTTTTAAAGTAGATCAGCCTAAAATTAAGAAGGAAAAAAGGAAGGCAATAGAAGAGTACATTGGAGTTTTCTGTAGACTGAGGTGAAAGTTGAGCAAGATTGATCCAGGATCCAGTCTGCAGGATCCATTAAAAAAATATGGAAAATTACTCATGTAAACATAAGCAAAATAAAATCTCTTTGAGCACAAATCCTGGTCAGTCCATGAACACTTCCATGTGGCTTTCTTGGCAAGCATATGCACATAGTTTGCTATAAGCTTTTGGGATTTTTTTTAACTTTCCAATCTAGTCTCCTCCCCTTCTTATTGCTATGAGACTTGTGCTTCAACACTGGGAAGATAAATGTATGACCCCAATTACTCAATTGATTGAGGACCTGATGCTACTTGCAATTTATGAATGAATTGCTTACAAATGTAGATTATATTTGGACAATATTAAGAAATACAGTGCTGTTTATTGGAACTGTTGCATGAAACTACATACATGTGCATGTATACACAAACATGCACACACTAGCCTGGTGTAGCAGCTAAGGTGCTGGATCAGAAGTGGGGAGAGCCAGGTTCTAATCTCCCTTAGATGTGGAAACCAGCTGGTGACTCCTTTTCAGCTGTAATCAGTGTCAGGGCTGCAACAGGGCTGCTGTGAAAACACAAAACCCTCCTTGTATCATGACTGATAAGCTTTGCTGTAAGAACTAGGTAAGCGCAGTATGAAAAGTGAACCCTGCAACTAAGCAAGATAAACACTTAAGAAGAAAATACATACAGGTATGAGAAGTCCTCAGGGTATGTATATATGTGTGTAATTTTTTCTTTTCCTGTTCTGTTTAATTAAGTAAATGCCAAAAGAAATTAAAAACCTTTGCAGTGCAGTTTCTATTCTGGGATTTCTGGCCCAGCTTAGCTATTCAAAATTAACCAAAGGAAATATAATATAGTGAAGTCATCCTAATTCTCACAAGAAAATTCAGCAGGCAAAAAATGGGAACACCATAGAATTAATACACATACTTGCTCATATTGTTACAACTCTCATCATTCCCCATTCTTATTTTTAAACACTTCATCCCATGCATTAACAGACTGTTTCTCAACCTTGGCAACTTTTAAGACCTGTGGACTTCAACTCCCAGAATTCCCCAGCCATCTTGCATTCTGGGACTTGAAGTCCACAGGTCTTAAAGTTGCCAAGATTGAGAAACATTTCAATAACGTATCGGACAACACACAAATAATCTTCTGCTGACGTTCCCCCCCCCCGCCCCCGTATCTGTCTTTCCTTGGATTGGATTTCTTTTTCGGGTTGCCCTTTTCTTTGCAAGAAGAGAGGAGGGGTCGTGCCGGGGTCCAATCACAGCTGATCTGAAAATTCTCGAAGGGTAATTCTGGAGCGAAACAAAAGCTACCCTAAGCCCGGAAACACACGTTGAATTATTACAAGTCTAGTTTTAAAAATCCCTTTCCTTCCTGTCCAAAGACCTGCCTTCCTTCTTTACTGGCCAGTGCTGCTGTCAGTCAAACCGTTTACCAATCATTTCCGCTCCTTTTTCCCCATCGCTATAAGTCCCGCCCAACAGCCCTGACGTGCGCTCTTGAAAAATAGCGATTGGCTACCGCCAACCCTCCTTCTAGCCCCGCAAGTGAGTCGCGCAGGCGCTTTTTCCTTCTCAAGTCCGCTCTGGTTGCTCGTTAGTGACTGAGGAGCTTCTTGGCCCGACAACGACTCAGCTTAAAAGACTCTCGCCTAGAGAGCAACGCCATGTTCCGGCGGAAGCTGTCGGCGCTCGACTACCACAACCCGGCCGGATTCAACTGCCGAGGTGAGGGAAGCCGTTACCAGTAGGCCGCAATATGAACCCATCGTCTCATTCGTGGCTGCAGCTGCTGGCGGCCCCGTGATACGCATGCGCGAAGATAGAGAATGGTTGTGCGTTGGCCACGCCCCTACGCTTCTTTCCTTCCCCCTCCCCTCCCCTCCCCTCCCCTCCCCTCCCCTCCCCGTAAAGCTGCTTTCCTTCATGGTGTCCTCCAGGTGTGCAACTATAGTTCCCATCATCCTTCGTTAAGCCAAGCCATCGGGATTAGTCCTTTGTAATCAACCTTATTTGGAGAGCACCAGCTTAAGAAAAGCTTTGTAAAATGAGTGCATACATTACCGTGTGTGCACAAATTTAGGTCTGTATTGAAGCATTTGATATATGCCAGGGTACCAGCCCCTGATGAGGTTCTTCAAAGAGAGGTTGCAATTAGTTACTACAGTCCCTGTAGTAGCAGTTCCTGAAAAAACAGTAAGCCCTGAGGGCCCACTTTTCCTGCAATTTCTTATGACCTTGGAGAGCCAGTTTGGTTGTGAGGTCTAGTCCCACCTGAGGCATGAAAGCCGGGTGGGTGACCTTGGGCCAGTCACACACTCTCAGCCCAACTCACCTCACAGGGTTGTTGTGGGGGAAATAGGAGGAGGAAGTATTAGGTATGTTCCCCCCCTTGAGTTATTTATAAAAATAATAAAGGCAGGATAAAAATTTTCAAAAAAAGAAAAGAAAGCCACATTTGGGAACTTGTGACATAGAAAACTGGGACCAAAGTCGAACAGCTAAAGTCTTTTTCATCTGGTGTGACGGCAAAATTGGGGAGGGGGAGAGATTTGATTCTTGTTTCTTAACTATGTTGTGGCTAATTTAGAACCTCAACCACTAATTTGGAACTCTGTACCTCAGACAGAAAACTTCTGTCAGTTTTCCCCAGTCATGGTCAAAGTCATGATCAGATCTCAAAGCCACAAAAAGAGTGGAGGGATGGCAAGTGGTCTTTGCACTACATTGCCAGTCTCCATCTCTAAAGAAAGCTATTCTTTAATTTTAAAATTGTGAACTGCCTTACAGAACAATAATATATGAATATAGTGCATTAAAATGGATTTGTACTACACTTGAGAGGTCAGTGAAAATTGGAGTAGACTTCTCCATTGGAGATCTCTGAATAGAGCAAGAAACCATTGGGTTAGGCTGCAGGCATGTGACATTTATCTAACAGAATGTTCCATTGAATTCAGTAGGTTTTACTTCAGAATTGACCTGCTGAAGATTGCTATTAATTATTGTATCTTCTAGGTACAGCAATCCAGAAAAGATGCAATCCAGTATTATACTATTGAAACCTGCATAGGTGCATAACATTAAAACAAAAAAATAGAAGAAATAAGCAGTATAGTATATTGCAGCACTTGTAAGCTTTGGGCATTCGGGTGTGTTGGACACAGCCTTACCCAGTGTGGATACCTGGATATGATTAGGTTTAATGTCCAAGGCTAGTAGAGAATTTAGTATAATAATACAAAGAATTTTACAAGGATTTCTTTTAATTCAGAGAAAAGTATTTTGGGTGAGCTAACACAACATCCGTTAGTTATTCAGTTCTGTGAGCAAAATTATGTAGCATAGGTTTTCATGTTTATGATGTGACTTGTATCTATTTGTTACTGTAGATGAAACAGAGTTCCGAAACTTTATTGTTTGGCTTGAAGACCAGAAAATCCGACACTATAAAATTGAAGATAGAGGGAATTTAAGAAACATCCATAATGCCACAGAATGGTCAAAGTCCTTTGAAAAGGTAGTGTTATTTTTAAGTACAGTTTCTGATCATGTGGATGGTATCTGTTTTACTACAAAGCACATGAAGTACTAATTAAGTTAGACTATTTAGGACTAGAGTTGATGAAGGCACAGAAAAAAACAACTGTTTTCACTGGCTGCAGCATTTTTTGTATAAATAAAGCTACAAAAGTTTGGACATACTAATTTGGTTACTACAACTACACTGTCAGTTGCAATGTAGGTCTGCAACAAAGTTTTAAAAAAACCTATGAGTGGAATTTCGTGACTAAGGAAAACTTATTTGCCCTGATACTGCTAGAATAATTTGGGACAGGTGACTACATACTATTTGCCCAATATGTGACTACATTATGATATTCCCTTCCACACAATTGGTAGCCTCCTGCATTGATGATTTTAAATTGGAGTGAGTAGTTTCATATATGTCGCTCTCACTATTAATAGCCATGAGCGTTGAGAATATTTCCATATTTAGGAATAATGCATGTTGTTTCTATAAACCAGCAAGAGTCCAGGAATCTTGTCTAAGCAAATTCATAATGCTTGTGCCTCACACGGAATTAAGGAAAAGTCTTAATAGAACAGATGATGTTAGTACATTGTAAGTCAGAATCCTTGTACATTACTTTCTAGAAATCTCCATTGCAGGAATTGTGTGTGTATCCCCAATTTGCATCCATCAGCTTTTCACAATTACAGTTTTCTCCCATACAAGAGCCCATACAACTCTCTTGTTATAGGCAGATATTCATTTTTGTGGTTCCACCCAACTTAATTCTTTGTTATGGAACAGGATAGATCAGTAAAAGTTTGTTTTCAGCATTAAAGTTAAAAAGGTTAGCGTACAAAAATCATAGCTGTACAGAAGAAACCCATTTCACATTTTTATGCCATCTAGTATTTCCTTTTAATCGGTCTTGGAAGGATACCACCAAAATAATGGGTATAAATTGTTTTCCATCTATTGTGGGGTAGGAAATGTGTAAGAGAGGCCAGCTAAGAATTCACTGTACTAAAAAGTAATTTGGAGTTAGGATTGTGAAAGGTTTAGGAGGTCCAGCAGTAGATGAAAAATATCGTAGCAGAATTAGAATATAAACAACTGAGAGTTAAAAATAATACTGCTTTGCTCAATGCCACTGTGAACATTTGGAACTGCATTCAGGATCTAATTACCCAATTAAGCACACTTCATAGCTAAGGGACAGTTAGATGAAACAGACCTATAGGAATGGTCCTATCCATATAGCCATGTCTTTTTAATATTATTGCTGTGGCATAGAATAAGACCACAGGGAAGTGCTTTCCAAGCTGTTCCATAATACATGGAGGTATCCTTTATCTTTCAGTAGTAAATATAAGATGTTCTTGACTCAAAAGGTGCTGAAATGCCTCAGATCAGGTATGGCAGCAACAAATTTTGTTTTCCTGGAAGATTCTTTGATGCTGAATTCATAGTCCAGTTCCAGATCTCTGTTAATGAATGAATTTACAGTGTTCACGCAAATAAAACCTATAGCTTTTAAGATTTGTTGTTGTTAATTGAAATGTTTATTTTAAGGTGTTTTTTTTTAACAGTACCTTAAAGATGTGAATTGTCCCTTCACTGTACAAGAACGGCAAGAAACCATTGATTGGCTTTTGGGATTGGCAGTTAGGCTTGAGTATGGAGACAATGGTATGCTGGTCTTTTTAATCTTCTGTTGCATAAAATGTGTTAGATTATTCCTTGGTTCAAAGTTTAAGTTTGATTCCAGTATAACTTAACTGACATCCGAATCAACCTGCTTTACTTCACAGCATTAAACCAACTGAGTGTTTAGGGTTGAGATGAGGCTAACTATGAACGTGCAGTTAAGACCAAATACATTAATGCAAGGATTTGTCATTAAATAGAAGCAGGTAAATGTAGTTCTCTTTAGCATTCAGGTATTACTTAGAGTGGAATGCCCTAAAGCAGTGTTTTTCAACCTTGGCAACTTTAAGATGTGTGGACTTCAACTCCCAGAATTCCCCAGCCAGCATGATCCTGAGAATTCTGGGAGTTGAAGTCCACACATCTTAAAGTTGCCAAGGTTGAAAAACACTGCCCTAAAGTCAGGCATTTCTGAAAGCTTGATCTTCTGCCAGTTGGCTGCAGAATGGTAGGGAAAGGGTGGATAGGGAGATGCTTAACCCTGCCTCACTCATTCTTTTTCTCTGCAGCCATTTCCCCACCAGGTTTCACTACCACCTGCCAAGGGCAGACCGCTAACTAATAAACTGTAAAGGATGGGTTAATAATTTCACTTTATATCCATTACTTTTCTACTTCAAACGTCTTATCTACTAATTTGGAAGTATTTTGCTGATATTCTAACCCAGTTCTTTACTAAAGCTACAGTTCTGGCCTTCCATTTTTCTGAATTTGGGCAGCTTGTTTAGTCTTCAGTGTTTTAAAGAAAATGTTGTTTGCTGTCACTGAACGTGATAATAGTTGCTACTTAGGATTCATTATTAGTAGCAATTGACAAGCATCTAAAATGAAATTTTTGGACAATGTAGACAGCTGCCTCAGTGTTATGCACATGCTGTTCTCATGAATGAGAAGAATGGTACAATGCTTATTTCCTTTGCCAGCCTGAGGCTTTCTTTCATTTTGAGCTTGTTCTTTGTATTCGGACCTATAGTTATGCATTGAGCGAACTGGCTTTTGTTTTAACAGCTGACAAATACAAGGACACTACACCTGAAGGGGCTAAAAATGCAGATAATGTGGCCAAAAATACAGAACCCCTGATAAACCTGGATGGTAAGTGAAGCTGCAGCTTTTTTTTTTCTGGTTGTGAAATATGCATCAGAGGGAGAATCAGCCTGTACCTGTATGTGCTTTTTTACAGTGAACAATCCTGATTTTAAAGCTGGTGTGATGGCTTTGGCAAATCTTCTCCAGATCCAACGCCACGATGACTATTTGGTTGTACTTAAGGTTAGCTTATTAATGAGATATTCCACAGGCACTAATTTAAATTCTTCTTTAAAAATGATTTGTGTAAATTTGCTGAATGTCCATTCCCCTTCTCCACCACTTTCTAACTTTTAATGTTTATTTTATTTGACAGCCACGAAAGATTTGGGATGGATAAAGTAGCAAAAGCAAGAGGCTCATAAGCCTATTGTCTAGTTGCTGCCTTGAAACCTAATGCCCTCTTTCTAAAACATCCTCAGTTGACACCTGTGTGTTTTTAGAAGTTCCTCCTCTTCCAACATCTTTTCTTTTTCGTTGATTTTCCTATGTTTAACCTAAGCATGTTTTTCAGTATCAGGGTGATCATTTTTCACTTGATAGCTGTATCTAAAGCCAGGAAAGCATCCCTAGCGTTCCTCTTTAATCCTTTTTAATTCAATTTTTGAAAGATAAGCTTAGCTCAAATGTGGGAGGAAAACTACCAGCTATAAGAGCAACTCAGTTAAAGGAGTTAATAATCTCCTCCTCAGAAGGAAAAAAATAATGCACCTAGATTCTGAGTAAATACACACAGTTTGAATTACAGGCCTGGAGTTGTGCAATTTTGCCAGTCCCGGCTTTGGATAAATTTATGCCTGCTTGTTGATTCATTTTGGCTAATGATTTGGCTGATCACATGCAATATAGGTTTTGCACTGTCTTGAATTAAGAATGGTGGGCCTTTGCACCAGGGATCGTGGCCTCTTCGTTACAAAGAACACAGATTGTAGCTCTTTGAAGCATTCTTCATAGCTTCAGAACTAAATGTTGGCTATTCCTACTCTACTAATACGTCTCCGTAACGATGATTCATCTACCTCTTTAGAATGAGGGAGATGTCAGGATATTGGCTAACAAGCCCTCAGTACAATAGACACACTGATGGTCAAGAGTAATAACTCTCAGCTTGCTCTTTTGCAGTTGTTCCAGCACTATAGAGAAAGAGCAGGTAGAGAAACATTAAATATATCTCTGCTTGCTGTTTCTCTATCTCTGTTTGTCTACAGCATTAAAAATAGTTCTGTGTATACTATAGATACAGGCCACACCTGTTGTTAAGTAAGCATGGGTTAGGGTTAGGGTTAGAGAGCACGTGGGACTTTCTGTCACCCTCTTCCGTTATGCATGTTCTACAGCTGCTGCGTTGGGTTTCCCACCCATGCAGAGCAAACATGCCATGCAGGTAAATGAATTACGTCACTGAACAAAACCCATATATAGCACTTAGATCCAAGGTGCGTTTCTCCATGAAGTCTGCTTCTGATCTAATAAAATACTAGTAAAAAAAAAAAGACTACCCCAAGAAAAAAAGGTCTTATATAAACACAGCTGGAATCAAATGTGCATACACTTTGCTGACTCAGTTACCAGTTGATCTTAACACTCCTGCTTCCTTCTTCCCTCTCTCTGCCCTCCCTCTGCTGAATTCTAAATCATAAACTGCTTGAAGTTAGAAATGATCGTATTTTCCTATGTGAAATGCTCTATAGCAGTGTGTATGATTGCAGTGCTTATAATTTGTTGAGTATGTCACACTAGCATTTACAAGCACAGGAGTACATCTACTTACTCTTTTTTCATACTTTTCAGGCAATCCGTATCTTGGTTCAAGAACGCTTGAGTCAGGATGCTATCGCAAAAGCAAATCAGTCAAAAGAGGTATGATTTTATATTTTAAATGCAAGAAATTATGGTTTATTTCGTATCTTTAAGTGGGATGCTGGTGGCTGCAAATCCCAAGGCTGTATAAAACTTTGGAGCAATGTTTTGGTTCAGCAAAGGTTTGGGAAAAGCATCCTTTCAAAACTTTTTCAAAGTGCAACTCCCCTTCCTCATTCTGCCTCGAAGCAAATCATGTCACTTCTGCACCTCAAGGTAGATCATACCTCATCAAGGTAAAGAGCAGCCGTCTCATGCTAGACTCTCCTAAATTCCTTTACAAGGAAGATTAGTATAGGTTGAAAACAGCAACAGTCCACACAAGCACATACAGGAAAGCTAGGGAATAAAATCCTTTTGCAGAGATAGCCACAACATTTGCCTAAACCCAAGTCTTCTTGTTTTAGAGAACATCTGATAAAAGATCTTTGAGTCTGGGTACATCTGGACTAATCTGTTTTAGCTATTCACGGATTTGCTTAGCTGTACAAAAGATACAAGCCTATAAAACTGCTTAGCTATAGTGTGGTAACCAAACACAAACATTTCCTTAAAAAAATGTGTTCATGAGCAAAGTAAGAGCTGAGAAATGCATTATTAGTGGAGAATGAGAAGCTCCCCAACGTTGAGGTAGGAAGACCAAACTGGAGCATATTTCTTTGTTTTCTCAGTCTGAGAGCAGCTGCTAACATAGTAACTGAACATTAGTTAATTTGATGTTAAACCCTTCTGGTCTGTATAATGTCCATACTGCTCTTTAAGTCTTTTGAATGTTTCCCTTTGGGCAACTTGCTGTGTTCAAGGATAACTCCAGAGTGCTTTTCTTGCCTGCCTCTTAAAGGTTTTAGGCAAACATTCCTGGGTCATAACAACAACCAGGATTGTAAACTTGAATTGCTAAATTAGCCAACCATATTTTTAAGTTGACGAATAAATGGAATTTAGTTTAATCAGGAATGTGTGAGTTTATTGTTAGTAATGCATAATTAAATACTTTTTAAACTTCTAGCCTAGTTTTTTGTCCGTTTGACTTGTAGCCAACATGACCACCACCACACCACTTCTCTGCCCAGCAAAGCGATGATGATCTATGATAAATTCTTAGTAGTACTGTTTAGATAGATTTATTTTAATTCTGGTTTGTAGATCTGTTTATTACAAACTACAAAAATAAAAAGAGACTAGCTGAGAGAAGCTCTGCTTGATACCCCAAAGATTCAGTTACAGGAAGAGCACTTGGGCCATTGGTTTGAATCCACATGGACAATTTTATATGTTCATTTTAACTGAGTGATGAAAGCAGGTAATTGAACAGTTATTTATTTATGAGACAGCTTTCTTGTGGAACATAATTATTTTTAATTTCAAAATATTTTCTTTTGAACTTCTTAATATCAGAGGCTACAGTCCTGCATACAGTATGTATCTGTGTTGTTCTGCTGACATTTTTGCAAGTGTGGACAGGAAAATCCAGACACTTGATGATCCAGGCGCTTGGTAACTGGAACTTTCTTTTCAAAGACTTGCACATTTTAAGCACAGCAAATCAATATCTTTCAGTCAAGGTCAGTGATTCTCAACCTTGGCAACTTGTAGATTTTCTGGACTTCAAGTCCCAGAATTCCCCAGCCAGACATGGGTGGCTGGGGAATTCTGGGACTTGAAGTCCAGAAAATCTACAAGTTGCCAAGGTTGAGAAATACTGGTCTAGGTAATTGCTGCAGAATTAATAGGAACTGCCAGATTCAAATAAATGTAAATGTAGAAGCAGTGAAAGACTTCGTATTTCTAGGTGCGAAGATTACTGCAGGTGCTGACTGCAGTCAGGAAATCAGAAGACGCTTAATCCTTGGGAGAAGAGCAATGACAAATCTCGATAAACTAGTTAAGAGCAGAGACATCACACTGACAACAAAGGTCCGCATAGTTAAAGCAATGGTGTTCCCCGTAGTAACATATGGCTGCGAGAGCTGGACCATAAGGAAGGCTGAGAGAAGGAAGATCGATGCTTTTGAACTGTGGTGCTGGAGGAAACTTCTGAGAGTGCCTTGGACTGCAAGAAGATCAAACCAGTCCATCCTCCAGGAAATAAAGCCAGACTGCTCACTTGAGGGAATGGTATTAAAGGCCAAACTGAAATACTTTGGCCACATAATGAGAAGACAGGACACCCTGGAGAAGATGCTGATGCTAGGGAGAGTGGAGGGCAAAAGGAAGAGGGGCCGACCAAGGGCAAGGTGGATGGATGATATTCTAGAGGTGACGGACTCGTCCCTGGGGGAGCTGGGGGTGTTGACAACCGACAGGAAGCTCTGGCGTGGGCTGGTCCATGAAGTCACGAAGAGTCGGAAGCAACTGAACGAATAAACAACACAAGCCAGATTCAAATTAGACAAAGTTATTCTGTTTTCCACCTGGGCATAACATTTTTTTTTCAGTGATAAGTTTCCTGTCTCTTTCTTTCAGGGTCTGCCTGTCACCTTAGACAAGCATATTCTTGGCTTTGACACTGGAGGTAAGTGGTCCTCCTCTTGCTCTCTCTTAAAGCTGCTGCTTCTGGCCTTTCCAGCCTGATCCCGTCTACCATTTGTTGTGCACAATCCCTTCTTTTCTTCAAGATTGTGCTTCTTTAGCAGGATGAGTATTCTTTATATGCAGAAAAAAACAGTTTTTTTCCTTTCAGGGGAAAGTCCACATTTGCTGACAAGACAGTAATATTTATTACATCAGAAACAGTGCCCCAGATGCCTTTCAATTTACTAATTTACATTCATTATTTTAATGACTAATATGCCATAATTTAGTGTGGCATTTCCCCATGAGCTATCCTTGATTGACTACTGACAGCAAAGAGATAAAATCAAGTTAAAACCAAGAACATTGAAAATGTATTAAAACGTTCATCCAAAGAGATTTGTTTTCGAGGCCTTTTTAAGAACAAGCCAAATAGTTAAGCACCTCAGCTTACTTACTACCACCATGAGGTAGTTGGCATCTTTGTTTTCTGTTACCACAAACCCCAAGTCCTGGGGGAGATGATGAGGCCCAGTCACTGATGAGTTTCACCAATCTGATGAATTGTTTCTGTTTCTGACGTAATAAGCCCAGGATGAGCAAGTGCGTTGTTCCAGGGGATCTGTACATGCCCTTTTCCTCTTCCAAATGACAGTGAATTAATGTATTAGCGCACAACTCACCAGATGTAGGGCCTGATACATTACAGTTCCAACATGTCTGTTCAGCAAATTAAATTAGTCTGCTTCCTTTCTGGGAATAGGGCTTTTGGCACTTGCTCTCTGTGTGGTGCTTGGACAACAGCGAAAGGAAGGCAAAGGAACCTCTGTAGGCCTTCCTGATATTTCACCCAACCTCCCCATCTCCCTTTTTCTTTGCTTAATTGTTGATAGTACTCGTAAATTGTGCTTGCTTGGGATGGTTTCCCTGTTCTTCGTTAAGGGCGCTTGTTGACAGAGGGTTGAGAGAAATGACCGAGGTCCTTATTTTAGACACACCACCTAAGGAGCTTCAAACATTTGTTCAGAGGCAACTGTGAACTAAGGCTGAGCTGTTTCCCTTTCCTAACCTTCCTTGCCAGATGCTGTTCTCAACGAAGCTGCTCAGATCCTCCGACTACTGCACATAGAAGAGCTCCGTGAGCTGCAGACCAAGATAAATGAAGCCATTGTAGCGGTTCAGGCGATTATTGCTGATCCAAAAACTGATCACAGACTTGGCAAAGTTGGGAGATGAACAAACAAAAAGGCTTTTGGCTCTCCTGTTGCTGGCATGCAGTTAAGGGACTCCTCCAGATCTAGCATGCAATTCCAAAAGGATGCAGCTCCCATGTTTGGAAAGAAACCAGGGCAACTGCCAGCACATCCTCTAAATATTTTTCTTTGCATAAATAAAGCTTGGATTAAATGGATTCGAACAGTTCTCCTGTAGCGGGAGGTTGCCAAGTACAACAGTGGCCAGGTTTTCAGCTCTGAGTGTATTTGTTCATAAGACATACTGCACATGTGTAGAGTCAGATGTTTCTATGTGCTTTTTAGAGGGGAGAGATGTTTTTTAGCTAACCAGATTGTGGTACAGTTCCTAACCTGTGAATCTCAAGTGTTTTACCTGCACCCCTGCAGTTCAGTGACTTAAGATTAGGAGAAGTGTTCCTGACAGGTTGTCAAATATAAAACTGAAGTGGCCTAATAAAAAGTTCAGCTTTTTTATTGAATTCATGGACTAGCCTATAAAACATTAGAAGTTAACATCAGATATTAACCCACAGACAAACACACTTTCTCTCATACAGTCCCAGAATATGAAGAGTGGGAGGTAAATTTGAAACATTTCAGCATATTCTTACATAAATCTTTAAAAATCGTGCATCAAGTCAGAAGCAACAAGAGGTGGCAGTACATTAAATTTTCCAAAATACCTTTAACAATTTTGCATGGCTCCTTAGAACAGGCAAGTGTATTCATTTTTCCATTCTGCTTCCTATAGTGTTTACACTGACCTATGGAGCCCCTGTTCCAGAATCATTCTAGACAATTTCCCTCTTTGAGCTAAGATGGTTCCTCCCCTCATTCCACTATTTAAGAGTCTTGTTTTGTTTTCAATAAAGAGCCAGTTTGGTCTAGTGGTGAAGGCACCAGGCTAGAAACCAGGAGACAGAGTTCTTGTCCCACTTTAGGCATGAAAGCCAGCTGGGTGACTTTGGGCCAGTCACTCTCAGTCCAACTCACTTCACAGGGGGGTGGTTGTAAGGAAAATAGGAGGAAGGAGTATTAGGTATGTTCCCCACCTTGAGTTATTTATAAAAATAATAAAGGTGGGATAAAAAAATCTAAAATAGTGATGATGGAGTAAGGCTATGTTTATATGGTCATATTTCTTTTACAATGTTGCTCCAATCACCAGAAGAATATCCCTGTCATAGCACCATTTCTTTTTGGCAATATATAAAATTGTTTTCACTGTGAAAAATAAAAAATACAGTAGTAAAGATTTGAGGTATAACTTAAAATACTAGATAACTTTGTTCTAAGTTAAACCACTTAATTCCCTTCAGTACATATTGACGGTCCTGATAGAGTTGGAGGGGTCTTTTGCATGGTGTGCAATTATGTTGGGGAAGTGGAACTTTTCTTCCAGCTGCCACAGTGGAATTTATTCCCTCTCCTTCCCTCCGCCTATAGATTATTTTCTTCCTGCGAAAATAAGCATAAATAAATAAATAGAATTGAGTGTGATTCCATTAAGGACTGCTGCTGTCTGACAATGATGGATCACACAGACAATGTGCCACCAATAACCAATGGTGCAGTTCCTTCTCTAGGGAGAGCCTCGCCTTTTCTTCCTGCTTGCCCATTGAGCTTCATCACGCAGAGACTGCAAAAGGGGCTGTTGGGATCTACAGGCACAAGCATCTCATCAAGGCTAGACGGGAAAGGTTTGCTAGACGAGCACTAAGAAGCTGCGGGGAGTGGGAAAAGAAGCACCGTGATCTCATGAGTGCTGGAAAGCGTTCTTTCCAGCTGCTGTTTCCTGCCTGGAGCGGATCACGACTGGCATAAAATCATGGAAAAACGGCAAGCCTTGTTGTCCAATCCATCTTGTCTCTCCTGGGAGCCTGTCAGGCCAGTCAGAACCTTAGGTGATGCAGAATAATTCTCCAGTTTTAAGTAAAATAATTTGATACCCTCCAAAGTACTAAAAATAGCTTTTTGACATGTATTTATGGATTTTTGCCTTTTGCAACGATTTGTGCCAAACGTTTAACCTTAAAACAGTTCCAGGATAGGAGGTTTGTTTTCATAGATTGAACTGATCCACGTAAAACACCCTGGATATTCAGACTTCCAGCTTCGATGCCAGTGTTTCTCAACCTTGGCAACTTCAAGACGGGTGGCTGGGGAATTCTGGGAGTTGAAGTCCACCCGTCTTAAAGTTGCCATGGTTGAGAAACACTGATGCCGTCCTTTTCAATTGCAGAGGGGCCATTTTCTCCTTCACAATGTCACCCTGGCCAGTCAGGGATCATGTGAATGAGGGCATCCTAGAACCATGTAGCTGTTCAGGAGGCAGTTTTGATTATTCCAATGCTTACTAGATTGCAGGGAGGGAATGTCTATTACCAAGGTAACTAGGACAGGTTGCCTGTTCTGCTGTGGTAGCTCAAACCAGATCAAGAGAAATGCAGGGTTGTTTCCTATAATGCTAAGGATTCTGGTGGGCTTCTGAAAAGAAATCACTGCAGGAGCAAAGATGTGGGACTATTTCTCCTCCTACCTACCTCCTCCTCCCCGCAACCCCTGCCCCAACATTTACGGTTATTCCTAATTTTTACCTCCTGGGCAGTATGGGTGAACTACGGTTATTCCATAGAGATGTGTCCGCTGTTCTGGAAGATACTCGCCCGTAAAAGCACCACTGTCTTTGTTCACAGCTATAATACCATCCCTGTACAAAGAAATTGAATGGCACATGAGGTTTGTTTTTTGTGTTTTAGCTAATGCAACATCCCTTTCCATCTGGTATTTTATAGTAAGGAAAGTTAACATTTTTCCCTCCTAGATTAAATGCACAGATTAAGAATGGCCCAGACTGTTAAATATGTTGCCCTGGTCATGATTTTTGTATGGGGTATCTGTGTAAGTGCACATTAGAATACTGCATGCCAAATTTTAATAGGTAGCTTATACCTAGCCATTCCGGACTGATCAAAAAAGCTGAGTAGAGTCAGACCTGTTTAATATTTGAATGGGACAGCACCAGGGAACCAAGTGCTGGAGCCAAAGTTGAAAAAACATCCTAGATGAAGGCAATGGGAAACCACGTTATTTGAAGAAAAATACATAAGGAGTCCTTGGTGCTCTCTGAGCCTTGTTTTCTTGCAGACATTTCATTGCCAGACTAGGCAACATCTTCAGTGCAAACAGGGAGAGGGCCTTGCTATATACAGCGGCTTGCCCTGCTTGTGCTGGTGGGGGTGTTGTTCTCTCCTTGGGAGTTCTTTGATTGGGTGGTTGTTTGCTGCTTGGTTGATTGCCTGAGTTAATAGTTCCTTGATTAGGGTGTATTGTGCTGTTTGATGGTTCATCTGGTGTTAGTCCTAGTGTTGATTTTTGCATATCTGGGTGTTGATTGCTGGTAAGGGAGTGTGCTGGTCTTTTGGTTTTTCTACTGTCTCTTTTGAATGGTATGTAAATGTTGTTTACCTCTGTGTGTCTGTTGATGGCTGCTTTGAGTGCCAGGCTTCCAGGAAATCTCTGGCGTTTTAGGATTTGGCTTGGTTTAGGATGCTCACAGTTTCCCAGTTGAAACTATGATTGAGTCTGTCCATGTGTTGTGAGATTAAGGAGTTCTCATCGTGTCTTCTGACTGCTAGTTGGTGTTCGTGGATGTGCTCTGCTAGTCTTCTGCCTGTCTGTCCTACATAGTGGCTGTTACAGTCTTTGCATTGTATGTTGTAAATGCTGTTTTTTCTTCTTGGGCTATTGGGTCTTTTGGGTTGCTTAATATGTTTTGAAGCGTTTTAGTTGGTTTATGTGCTACGGTGATGCCATGCGATTGTAACAGTCTGTTGGTAGATATCCTATCTGGTCACCAGGAGTTCAGTTTGACTTGAGGGAGTGTTTCCTGTTTACCAAACTAAATTCCGTTAAAGAAATGTGGTAGTCACCCAAATCAAAACAAGTGGACCGAATCCAAATCTAAATCTAATCCACTTTGAAGGTTGTTAGACATTCTTAATTCTGAGGGACATAGCAATAAATGCAACACTGTATTTGCAATACTGTACTGGAGGCCTGTTTGCAAGGCCTCCAACCTTGCCCCATAAGCAGAATTCTAGTATAGAAAGCATGAAGGGGTATAATTGACATTTGGTTTATAATGAATAATTTTATGAGGGCTCTTTTTCTCATGGTGCCAATAAGCAAAAACTTCGGGTCATTTGTTCTAACTCCCTCATCCCCTACATTTTGCAGGTTTCTTGCCTTAAGGTACCTCCATGATAAATGTATTTCCACAACAATCATAAAATAGAGATATGAGGGAGAGAAAGCCAATAGCTTCTATCACCCCATCCCAACCTCACCCCCAAACTGAAACCTCTCCTTCCACAAAAAAGGAAACAAAACCAAAATCCTAATCTGCAATTTTGCAGGTTTCTTCAGTAGGGTTCCCTCAATGCTCTTTGTCATGGATAGGGCTATATTTTAAGGAACTGATTTTTCATCTCCCCAAATCTTTTCTAGGTATCTTTTCTGGGGAAAGCCCACTTTGTAAGCAATTTTTCTATTCCAAATGTGTTGCCCTCATAGGACAGGTATCACACATGTACAGGGTGGCTTTCTAAATTTGTCTTCTAATTCAAACTTCTAGACTATGAGAAGATCCTACCTTCTCCAATCTGTATGATAGAAGTGATTGACATAGCTGACGATGCTGAAGGGATAGTTGAGGTTATTCTGAATGACCCGCCTTCCTGTTCCATTGGGTAATACACACTCCAGCTTCTTGGTTCCTTTTCAAACAAAGAGATTTAGATCAGGAGACAAGTCCTGTCTGCATGTTTTTTTCTTGCTCAAATGGATAATTACAACTATATCATCTTGATTATAGAATTGGATTTATTTTGTATGATGTTGGTGGCGTTATTCAGGAATCTCCAGAGTGTCAGAGTGCTCTGTGGTAAACTTTTAGCAAGCACTACATACTGTCCATGCAAAACACTTCGATTTTCTTCTGACTTGTCCCTATGGGAGAGGTTATTCCATCCATTTTTGTGCATTGGGGCCAGAACAACCTAACCTTTTGAGGTTGAGGGTTGGTAGTTGTCCACCAATGTCATCCTTTCCTAGGAAGATGCACTGAGAAGCAATCCTTTTCTCACACAAACAGATTGTTCATTCCCATATTAAACTGATGATGGCAGTATCCACTGTAAGGCCAGCCCTTTGCACACTATATATTAACATTCTGGTCTATTAACTAAGAATCCCAAGAAAGTTTCTAGGGGTTGTGCTACTTCAGTTAGAAAAGCATCATGGTGGGCAAAGGCTTTGTGGTAAACTTTTAGCAAGCACTACATACTGTCCATGCAAAACACTTTGATTTTCTGCTTTTCAAGGAAATGTGTAACAACCTTGATACTTTTATAGGCAAATTCTCATCTGTTTTAATTAAGATTCAGCATCTGGGTAGTCCAATTTTTAATCATAACGTATAGCCATCAGTATGATTGCTGATTATGAGTACAGAATCCAACACAGATCTGATTGTGCAGCTATTTCAGGTTATATAAACAGTAGATTGACAAACTTTGAATCTTCAACTCAAAGCATAAAACATAGCAGAATAATTTGGATACTACACTCAATTTCTGATGGCCAGTATAGCGGGACCTGGAGCTTTTCAGTCATATCATTATATGTGGGTTCACACAACATACTATGCTAAGCTAAAATAAGGTTGATTACTTTATGTTTCAGGATATAGGATCCCAGCCATTGACTTAACAAGTTCTGAACCAGGACATTGGTTTAAGCCAACATACAGTTTGTTTGGATCTTGCATGTTAGGTAAACATGAGATTCATTTAGTTAATCCAGATTGAGAACATCCTATTTCAGCTCATTTAGAATTTCATTTTTAAAAAAGCAAATTGTAATTTTGGGTTCTTCAGTTTGACTACAGGATGATGATGGTGATGATTCTACAAGCTAGGAAATGCAAATAGCTCCATGCATATGACTTTATGTTAATCTCTAAATACCTTGGGTAAAAATGGAATATGCAAGTAAGACACAGTTGTTTTGACGAGGGATGTCCAATTGCCTTAAGGAATTTCCCATCTAGCACTCTGCATACACACACACACTCTAGTATTTGATCTCAAACCCACTTTTTATTCTGGACCTTAGCTCAGCTTCATTCTCTTGTACAAGCTAAGGCATCAGGCAAAGAGCTCCCTTGCACCTTGTCATCCCAAAGAACACAAGTCCTTCACTCCAAAAACAAGGAAAGATGGTTACATGCAAAGCTCGTAAGAGAAGAGCCCTCCACAGCTCCTCTTTCTCTGTACACAGGAGAAGACCAGGTTAAAGGGCCAGGCACTGGCAAAGAAGAGACTGGGCCTTCGGGCTCTTGTCTAATTCAAAATATGGCCCATCATTTCCATACAACCATTGATTAGCCTTCAGTGGGATATATTTTAAACTAATACAATAAAAGAAGGTGGGATCTATCTATTTTATGTAGAAATCCCATTATTTCCTCCCTGCAAAATCCATGTTACCTGCATCTGCCCAACAAATCAGTTTTAAAAAGTGATCAAAGGTCAAGCCATTCGGCAGCCCAATGTCTTGGTTGACCAAAATCCGTCTGTTTTCTCCAGTCACTGTTGATGTCTCAATTTTGGGAGCTTCACGATTCCAGTCTGTCCAATAAAGATTCCTAAAAGGCAACCAAGATTGTCCATGCTATAAAAGCAGTTGAGCAAAAGGAGAAGAGTGAAAAATCATGTGAAATCTGACTACAACATGCCTCCTCCCAAGAGAGTGATCTCATGCTTAGAAATAATACACAAAGCTTGTCTTAGGCTACCATCCTGATTTACATAACATTCAGCTATAGTGTCCATAAGGAGAAGAACTTTTTCAGGAGTATTAGGAATTAGTATCAGTTGCTTTGGGTTTGGTTTTAACTGCCCTTATTATTTAAAGCAGCCTTCCCCAACCCAGTCCTTTCCAGAAGGGCTGGACTGCAGATCTTCTTGTATCCAGGCAGGTTAAGGAAGACTAATTTAGCATGATTTTGTCACTTTTACTGCAATATTTTTTATGTTTTTCAATGTCTCTAAATCCAAAATGAGTGGGAGAAGGGAATGGAAACGTTAAAAAATAAACTTTTTTAGACATTGTTCCCACTACACTATTTATATCATCTGAGAACTGAAAGCACTACATTGGCATCACAGATAATTCCCAGTTTGAATCTTTCATGTCAGACCCTCTTATAGATGATATGGTAATCATGCTTGTCTATTTTAAGAACCTATTCTCATTAAAAAAATTGCCCAGATTCACCATAATCCTAAAGTATAATCATTTGTTTTACGTTTAGCATGATGAATAGACTGCCCATCACTAAATCCAACAGATTTGGACAATTTTCATCCAGTCTCCAACCTTCCCTTTTTAGGAAAGATTGTTGAGAGGGTTGTTGCAGCTCTAGAGGGTCTTGGAAGAAACAGATTATTTGAGTCTGTTTTTCAGTCGGATTCAGGCCTAGGTATTGTACTAAGGCAGCACTGATCACACTTACGGATGATCTTTGGTGGGACTAGATCCATCCTGGCCTTCCTTGATCTCTCTGTAGCTTTTGATGCTATCAAACATCGTATCGTTCTGGACCAATGGGGAACACTGTTCCACAGTGCTCCCCACTTTCTTTCAGGGCTGGTTCCAGTCAGTACAGTGGGGGAGAGGTCTAACCCCAGGCCATGCTTTGCTGGGTGCTGCAGAACTCTACTCTCTCCCCATTCCTCTTTAACATCTACATGAAGCCACTGGGTGAGATCATCCACCAGCACAGGGTGAACTATCAGTATGCTGATGATACCCAGCTGTACATCTCTGATAACATATGACCAAGTGATGTCACCAAAGACACCAAGTGATGTCTTTCTCGGTGTCTGGAAGCTGTGAAGATCTGGATGGGGATGAACAGGCTACAGCTCAACACTGGCAAGACTGAGTGGCTATGAGTTTTGAGCCCTTCCCCCAGATTTGCCATCTTTGTGTCTGAATGGGGTTGCACACCCCCAGACAAGTTGGCATGCCTTCTGGACTCCTCGTTCTTACTTGAAGAACAGGCAGCAGCTGTGGCTTTTGTACAAATCTATCTTGTGCATTAATTGCACCCATTCCTAGATTGGGAGGCCCTGCTCATGGTCACTCATGCTTTAGTCACCTCTAAGTTGGACTACTGGAATGCATTCTACTTGAGACTGCCCTTGAAGAGCATTTGGAAATTGTAAATGGTCCAGAATGCTGTGATGTAGGCAGTTGACCACTGTACGCCTATGTCAGTCCTCTGCTTTGCAAGCCGCACTGGCTCCCAGTGGTCTTCTGGGTGCAATTCAAGGTGCTGGTTGTCACCTATAAACCCCTGAATAGCACAGGGCCATTTTATCTGCAGGACCCCCTGTCTCCAATTATTTCTGCCTGTTCCACCAGATTTGACAGGGCTGGCATACTCCAGGTCCCTTTTTTGAAGTGATTTCATCTGTTGAGACCCAGAAGCATGCCATCTCTGTTGCAGCCCTGCCCTATGGAAAACCACCTTCCCTGAGATTCAGCCAACCCTACTTGCATTCTGTAAGGTTTTACAACTTGAGTATTCCTTTGGGACTTGGCCCAGGATGTTAGGTGAGCTCTGCTGAATGGCTGTATGGTGTAAGGTTTTTTGAGGACCTCGGCTGCCTTGTTTTAATGTTATTATTGTGGTCTATTTGGATTATTACTTTTTAATTTTTTAGTTAGCTGTCCAGAGCGGAAGGGAGGGAGGGAGGGAGGGGTGGGGAGGCAGGCAGGCAGGCAGACTGTGGTAGTCAAACCATGAATTTTTATCGTTTGTCTAAAGTGAGATATGAACTTGTCTATTAAAATTTGCAGAGCAGGCCTTCAAAGAGATGTCACTGCTTGCAGCGATGACAATGAAGCCCATCTACAACCATTAAAGTTCATTTGGTATCTTTGGGCCAGTCTCAGCATAAACTTTCTCATACTGTGGTGGGAAAAAATTGGACAGAGTACTGTGTATGTTATCTTGAGCTCCTGAAGCAAAAATGACATCTTTCAGATATAAATCTAAAGAATATATAATAAAAGTAGAACCCACTTTCTTTAAAACAGCAAATTGGTTTCCATTCTTTTTGCTTTCAGAAAGGATCTGGAAATGCATCTTTTTAACAGAGCCTGTTGAGCGGTCTTAATGTTGGCTTAACCAATATTAGTATTACCTGCTGCCCAGTATGTTCCAGCAGAGTGGGTATGCTCCAGGTCCCTTCTATTAAATGCTGTCATCTTGTGGGACCTAGGAAGTATGCTTTCTCTATTGTGGCCCCTCCCTCTGGAATAGCATCCCCCCAAAGATAAGGACTGTGCCCTTTCTCCTGGGGTTCCAGAAAGCTCTGGAAACCTGGCTTTGGTCCCAGGCCTGGAGTTGATGTATTATTGTTTATCTAGGGCCTCTGTTTTGTTTTACTTGTGTTGTTTATAAGATTGTTTTAGTCTGGGCTGTTCATTTGGTTTGATGTTTTATCTGTTTTCATGGATTTTTCAGTTTTGTACACTGCCCAGAGTCCACTGGAGTTGGGCGGCCAATAAATTAAAATAAATAAATAAATAAATATTGTGACCTTTCTTTTTGTAATTATGGGTTATGTCAATTATATTTTTTAAATTGTGCTATCTATTTGTATTGTAGTTTGTTCTTTTCTCATGTCAGCCATTTTACATGCCATTGTCTGGTGAAAAGGCAGGATAAAAAGCCAAAGAATTAATAATACAGAAGTACAGGAAAACACATGGAAAGGGCTTTGAGAGTTTTAACAGAGTAATTCAATATATCTACAAAGAACTAATGCCAAGTGAGTTCAGTTAGTCCAAGACAGATACACAGATAAATATAAACTTCTTTTTTGTTTTGTCTTTCCCTTCTTTGCCTAAAGCTTACACTCCATCAAGACAGACCCAGCCACTTACCCATGGATGGGATCCACTGTGATGGCACGGGGGTTGACAAGGTCGGTGGCAAAAAGCACTCGCCGTTCTGTGCCATCCAGCTTGGCACTCTCCACTTTGTCCAAGCCACTGTCTGTCCAAAACATGGTTCTTCGGAGGTGATCAATGGCAAGGCCTTCTGGGCTAATCAGCCCTAAGGAGGGGAAACCAAGCAAATAATTTTCTGGACTTTAGCAACACTAAATCATTGTGCGGATTTAAATACATTAATTATTTTGGGCACAACCTGTTACACAATCTATAGATTTTTCTGTTCAACCTGCGTTTAGTGCTCTCTTGCAGATCACTCTTTTCAGCTCCTCTGTCCCAGGCAGTCTTCCTACAGAAGGCTACGGCTGCCAGTGTATGAGTGTTATCTGTAATCTCTCAAACCTGACTTATTTATAAAATCAATATATATATATATATATATATATATATATATATCTCAGTGTTGTGTGCTATTCCAGATACTATACACACACACACACACACACACATATATATATATATATATATATCGGTGTTGTGTGCTATTCCGGATACTACACACACACACACACACACACACACACACACACACATATATCGGTGTTGTGTGCTATTCCGGATACTATACACACACACACACACACACACATATATATATATATATATATATCGGTGTTGTGTGCTATTCCGGATACTGGACTAGGACCAGAAAGACTCACATTCAAGTCCATCCTCAGTCATGGAAGCTCAAAACACTTGTCTCTACGCCACCTTTTGGCTGTGTGCATACAACGTGCCTCATCTATTCAGCCATGCAAAAACTAAGCTTAAAATTAAGCTTAGCATTACATTTAGCAGGTTGTACAAATGTAGCTGCTGGGTCTTTATCCTGTGGTGAGAACACAGTCATTATCGGATTTGCAGCTTTGAAGCCAAAGCTGTCTTCCAGAACTGACAATTCATACAGATAAGCTTCAGCTGACTTTTCTGGTGTCTCCTAATGATTAGTTTGCAATTGCCTGCGCTAACAGTATTAGTAATAATGGTAAGTCAGTAGGCCTGTTTGTGAGTTTTGTCAACAGTGTTTTCGTTTTGTTTTGGTTGGTGGGTTACTGTTGAAAGATTGTGAAAAATACTGATTAATAGGCATGAATTGTATTACATTATGAAGTATTAGATTCACTGATTCAAGTCGTACACAGAGCTCATCACCCCTAACCCTGCTTTCTCCTTCCTTTTCAGGGAAGCGACCCACACTGAGACTGGAACAGCCAGAGACATTGTCAAAAGAGAATGGCATCTCCATCAATTCCCCACTGAAGAGGTTTCTACTTACTATTAAGTTAACTGTCCTGTAGGAAAGGAAATCAGTCAGGAGCAGTTCCGGTCATCAAGCACATTATTTACATATCCAGATTTGGTCAGGAAGGGAGTGTTTGCTTTTATAAGACAGACAGGGCTTGAGCACCGCCAGGATTGTCAGAATCCAGGGAAAATGTTACAAGGAGCCTCCCCTACACACCTATTTGTTTGTCCCCCCCCCCCACATGACCTCTTTGTGGACACCACTGTTCTTCATCACCACTTTAACTTCCTCTTTCTTCCTGCCATTGCCATTGTCACCACCTCTTCAACCTCTGGAAAGAACTGCACCAGCCAGTATTTTGCAAAGGCGATGAGGGCAGTGATGCAGTAAAAGTCCAGCCCTCTAACACCTCAGTATCCTTGTGGGCTATATACTCTCAAAGCAGCCTTTAACTGGGTCAGATCAGTGTCAGGTAAGAAAAAATCCTTTTTCTAAACAGCGGCCAGCTAATATGTGTCTTTCTAGAGTCTGCAGCATGAATACAGGTTGTGGCTGCTGTATTCACTGGGCATCAGTTCTGGGTTGTTTGTGGGTCTTCTTGGACCCTAAGCTCCAGATCTGTAGGTCCAGTAAGCTGTGTCTGAGCACAGTGGTCAGGACGCTGTCCCTAGGTCTTCTTATGGAAGTCCTACGAGTGGATCATCCCACGCCCCTCCCTGTCAGCTGATAATACAAACAACTTTATTCAGACAATTTATAAACTACCATACGCTACATCAGCCTGAAACTTCTTTAATGAAAAGTAGAATATAAATAAATCTTGTTAAATTGTAGGCTTAGTAACTGACTAGGGCTGTTTAAGTTGTTTCTAGAAATGATCAACGAGAGGCAAAAAGAGAATGAGACAAAAAGGCAATTCACATCAGAACATGTTGTAAAATATGGCGAGGAGCACTTTTCTATTTATTGCCCTTATTAATGTGTTTAATTTGGCTATGTGTAAAAATGAAAAAGCTACTATGCTATTGTGAGCACACATGGCTAAACAAATATTTTTGCTTTTGCTTCGAGGCAGAAACCCTCTGAATACATAAGGGTGGCTTAAAACCAATAGGGCCACCAGGATCCTCTAAGCTGACTGGATGGCTGCTCTACAATGCCTGTTCTGTTCTGCTACCCAAAAATCTTTTCACTGGGTATGTGACGCTGGCTTTCTGCCCCAACACCTTTCCCTAGTTACTGCACATGCTGGATCCTAGAGATGAATACTTTCTTTGAGAAAATACACATACATTTTTATTTGTTTTTGTTTGTTTGTTTTTAAATTTCTCTGCCGCCCATCTCATACACAATGACTCATACATACATACATATAAAGTTTTCTGTTGAAACAGAGTAATACTAGAAACTTGGCAGATTTCATGTGGTTTAAGCTTTGAAAATCTGGGCTGAGAAAACTCCTTCACAATCCCAACTATTGACTGTATTAATCCAGGGAATGTCAAATGCCTACCCGAACTAATGATGGTCTCTGGGTCTGCACTCTGCTCTAGACTTGCCCGGCTGATGGTCCGTGCTGCAACATCTGTCCAGTACATCATTTTCTCCCTGCAGTCATAGTCAATCCCTACCATGATGGAACCCTACAATGAGGGATACAGAAACATGTACAAAATAATGATCAGTTCTACAATTATCTCAATGGCCTGCTGATGGAAAGGGCATTTTGCTCCTGATTATGAAAATGGATATGCCTACTTGGATGATTATATTATATGCCGTCTTCTTTTATTGTTTTTATAGACCTTAATGAGCTATGCAGCAGAAGACTATATTGGACACAGTGTACTTCAGCTTTCTTTAAACTGTAAAAAGCAGCTGAAGATGATCTCAAATTAAAAAAAAACATTTTCTCTACAAATTGTAAATATGGGTACTTGGGATGAGGACAAGGAGTTCAGTGGTACATTGGTATAGGGACAATGTGTTAATATCCCACAACATCATGATCTCAATCCCCACACACAGAGAGGTTCTACAACATAGAGATAGGTAGTAGATGACCTTGGTTGAGCTCACTGAGGGCTACCTGCAAATATTTTCTAACTCCAGAAATAGCAGCCATGGGGCACCCAAGCGGGTGGGGGGAGATGCTAAGAGTCAAGATGACAGTTGTGGCCATGCCATAGAAGCCCCACCCCATTTTTGCACACAGCACACCTAAAAAGGTGCCTGGCTTCCATCATGCAATCACATCCACCATCATCTTGACCCCCCCCCCCACACACACACAAACCCCTGTTGCAACCCCCTCCAAACTGGCAACATAATTTGGGGGTTGTTTTCTAGATCAAATGAGAAGTAAAATACATTATTTAGGTTGGGGAGGTGGATACACATTAAAAACAAATGGCTTCCTCTGGTGATGTTGCCATTATATCTCTATTACATACTGCAATTAAATTTAAACAAAAAAGTGTGGCATCTTTCCTTGTAAGAAAGGGTATCAAATTCACTTATTTAATTGTTTTTAATATTTATGCATCTGTTGTAATCTGCATGTTGGTAGGGAAGGAGAATACTTTCTGTCTCAGGTGCCAAAATATCCTGTGCTACCCATCCGTAGAAAAATATAGCAGATTTTATCAGTAAATTCCATTTTCATTCTGTTCTCTTGCCCTAAAGGCAAACACATAATTTCTGTAGAAAAAGCAGTATTTAAAGGGGAGGGGGAACAGGGGGTGGTAAAATGAACTGTGATCTTCAAATAATGTTTAATTAATGATATTTTCCTTAGAGAATCTTTAGAAATTATTGATTTTAATTTTGTGTGAATCCACACAATCTGCAGCATTGCAATGGTAGTAATGGTGGAAATGGTATCTTTAAAAAATATGTATGTATGTATATATGTGCTCTAGTGAACATCTGGCTTTGTTTTAAAAATAAAATTCCAGATCAATTGTTGGAAGCTTTATTTTCAAGTGCTTTTCAGCACATCGCTCATAAAAATCGGGGCCAATATAGTTAGCAGCATCAGCTGGAGGAAGAATCTTTCAAATGATTGTATTTTTTTATTAGCACCTAAAGGAACAGAATGATTTGGGAAGGGAAGAGGAAATGATTTTACAACCCTCATGGTGTTTCAGAAGTCCTTAGAAACCTGGCTGTTCTCCCAGGCTCTGGAGTCAAGTGGTTGTTGAGCCCCTGTCGGGGGTATTTTGTGAAGTTTTGGAATTTGTGTGTAATCTTCCTGCTACTATATTATTATCATGATTGGTCACACAGTCAGACAGATGTTTAGACTGGATTTGGCATTTTTACCCACCTATCGAGTCCTTCCCAAGGACCTGGGATAGGCAGATGTTGTTTGATGATGTTAAAGGCACTGTCGCAGGATGGAAGCTGTTCCAGGTAAAGCTGCCTTTTGCAATTGACTGATGGTGATTTTGTCAATGCCGATGGTGTTCAAGTGGTGCTCCAGATGTTTTGGAATTGCACTCAAGGTGCCTATTACTATTGTTGTTGTTATTATTATTATTATTTATAGTGTAAGCTGGGCAGCCTTAAATCTAATCAGCAAATAATCTAATATTAGATACCTGTATAATTGCTTCAAAGTAGCTCTTTTTTAATTCAACATTGTTTTCTTTTAAATACAGACACACACTAGGGCTGGTTTAGAACATGACAGATACTAAAAGAGGGATGGACCCACAAGTGCTGCAAATGTCCTGTTAATGGAAAACCTCTGGATATGCATCACCACTGATAACCACCCTGAATCTTGACAGAATTACATCAGTATATAAATGGAATGAATGAACAAATGAATGATGAATGAATGAGAAGCCCCTTCTTAAACAGTGTTCTTAGTGTTCCATATATGGGGTAATGATGGGGTAAACTATCTAACCTGTGTAGCCCTGTGATTACCCAAGCATTAATTTAATGCAGAGGGAGGTAGTATCACAGCAGGTGACTGTCTAGCTGACCTTAGTAGAACTCATAGCAACCTTGGGCTTGGTTAATACTTGGATGGGAGACCACTGGAAAATGCCAGGATTGTAATCTAGAACAGGAAGCCAAAAAGGCATCCCTGAAGAAGGCAATGGCAAATCCTTCTGTAGTGTTGTCACAAAAATCGCACAACCATGTCCATGTTGCTGGCAGAAGCTGAGTTTGATGCAAGGGAGACTTTAACGTTTTCTCGGTTGGAGGCCACACTGAATGTAGTTTGAGCAGCCAAAGCACTTTTATGGGAAGCTGAAAGTCTTCCCTTTGCCGATACATTCAAACAGAAGCTGTGATGGATGCTGCAGTTTGAATCCCTGTGTGGAGCAGAGGGTGGGGCTTGATAGTGCCAATGGGTCCTTCCAATTCTATCATTCTATGGCAATGTGAAGCAGCTGCATCACACAGATAGGTGGAAGCTGCATTTTAAGGTGGGGGGTTCTGGGTTTGGGAAGGAAGCGGATAAAGGTTTGTTTTCATTTTTTCACAGCTGTAGATCTATTTGATGGCTTTTCTCTGTTTCCCACTTCAAAATAGCAGGAAACCACGTCACCCCTTTTTAAGCAAACGTAGTTGGAGAGAATTCCCAGAGCCACAAAAATGGAAGTTGGAGAACAGAGGTCTCCGGGGGGTCCTGATTTATTAAGGGCCCATAATTCCAGCAACGTCCTTGACTAAAACCCAGCCTCTTCCCCAGACTTGCCCCACTTTGCAGGGAAATACATTACATGCAGAGAGAGAACAGTCTTCGCTGCCTCCTTCTTAAACCTGGTGCCGTTCAGTGGCAAGGAACCAATTTGCTGGCCCTGAGCATACAGCAGGAATGTCCCGGATCCAGGCAGACTTATTTCAGGACGTGGAGTTGGACGGATAGTTGGAGGAGGGACGCTAGGAAGGCCTACAGGCAAAAATGAGATATCCAGGTTACATGCTGGGTCACAAGAATGAAAGATCTGTTCCTCCCCACAAGGCCAGTCTGCCTGGCAGCCTAGATCAGGGTTCCTCAACCTTGGCAACTCTAAGCTGTGCGGACTTCAACTCCCAGAAGTCCCAAGCTAGTTTTGCTGGCTGGGGAATTCTGGGAGTTGAAGTCCGCACAGCTTAGAGTTGCCAAGGTTGAGGAACCCTGGCCTAGATCACAAAATGAAGCAGCTGCCTTACTTCTCGCCTCCTTCTGAAGGATGGCTGCTGAAACATGGCGGCTTTTTCTCCAGAATATGGAGCCCTCTAAGCTAGGAAGTTCATTTCAACAGCACTTCACCTCCACACTATTAAAGAGTGTGTTTTCCCAGTCCACTGTCTGCGGCTGGTGACCCTTGTGGGATTCCACCACACACACACACACACCTGGTTTTATTCTTTAAATATTTACTTATTAAATGTACAGGTAGTACTCATTTAGCAATTGCCTTGTTTAGTGACCATTTGCAGTTACAACGGTGATGAAACAGTAACTTTAAGACCAATCCTCACATTAACAACCTTTGCAGGTCTATAAAGCAAAGGAAAGCTGAAGTAAGATCAGAAGCACAGTTGTGTTTTACTTAGGGACTGCTTTGCTTAATGACAGAGTTGCCAGTCCCAATTGTGGTTACTAAACGAGGACAACTGTATAGGCCAAATTTCTGCTAAGCAGAAGGATTATGGCAGTATTAATTAAATTTGAAAGCTGCCTCAAGTATTACTCTGGAATTGGAAAGCTGAATAAACATTCTTAATAAGAATATGATTAAAAGCTTTGTGCAACTATTGCACAAAGATTAAGATTAAGATTAAGAGAAGAAGCTGGGAGCCAAGAAACACCATGTTCAAATCTGACCATCATATTCACCATTCCCTAAACTGTCCTCTCTGCAATATGGGGATTGCAATTCTGGTCTGTTTTATACAAACTGTTACGTGAACTACACTAAATGTTTAACAAAAGCCCATGAAGTTTTCTTCTTTAACATACCTGTAATTAATTAAAAGAGAGCACCAGTCTGGAATCAGAATTTACACATACATACTGTATGTATTTTTAACAGTGTAACACAGGTCTACTGGTGCTTCTAAATCTATTCATGGCAGACACTATCTTAAAATACATGTCCTGACTTCCCTCACAAAGAGTAGAAGATGCATTTTCCAAGATGCTAAAGATAAAGCACACTTTTCACTTTTCACCCACCCCTGGTAATGTCATAGTGTGATCAGACAAATCTCCTGGTGCCCCCCAGGCTCAAAAAAGAGCTGCACTTTTTGACTAAAATAGATTCCCATCCTGGTTGAAATCCTCATTGCCCCAGTGAGCTTTGCAACTCATTGCGATCCTCTTACATGCAGGGGGCACACCAGGCTCCGATCGAGTGCCTGGAATTTCCCGGCCATGTTCATCCACACACCAGCAGTAGCCGCTATTTCCATGACACTGTAGTGGGCTGAAGTTGCCCTGAGGGTCACATTGGGGCACGTACTGGTCACCCTGTGGTCTGCCTCCATAGTGTTCCAGCAGGCTCTGTCTCCAGCGTTCACACATGGTTTGTGGCCTCTGAGTTGGTTCTAATGATAGAAAGAATCACAGGACTGAAGCTGGTACCCTATGAGCCATGTGAAGCCTGAACTGTAAAAAGGTATGCCCGCAATCAGTGCTTCCCACTGCCATAAGAAGTCTCATCCCCAAGCCAAGTCACTCCATCAAAGGGCCAGTGGTGGTCTCTGACATGCTTTCAGGTCATTCATGACAACCCAATAAAGGGAGCAGAGAGCCAACTCTTTGAGGCTCTTGCCAAATGCTAAAAGTTCAGACATTTTTCAGGATGAATTTTTAAAGTTAATCTGAAAAACTAGCTTATTTCTTCTGCCATGCAAAAAAGCTGAATGGCAGACTTTACCAACTTGTTATTTTCCAGATGTGCTAAACTACAGCAGTAGTCCAGGACATCTGGAGGGCATCGAGGTGGAAAAGGCTACATTAACATGCAGGTCTCTCCCACATTTGTCAGATCCTAGAAGACAAATGTGGCAGCTAAGTTTCATTTTATTTATTTTATGTATACAGAAGTGTATCCCCCAACCCCAGCATTTCAGTGTTTGAATGATATCATCAATTCCAAAGGAAAAAATATAATAAAAATAGGCAGATGCAAAAGATTTCTAAGTTCCTCTCATATGCTGTCCACAAAGAGGAGAAAGAGTTGGCCAACAAAAAACAAGGAATTCAGAATTGCGGTTCTAAGTTCCAACTGAGTTCAAAGAAGCCACTGATCTAATCCAGATCAGTCCACAAGAAAGAGGAAGCTTCCCCCACAGATTTGCTCTCTCCACCTTCCAACCTCACAATTTGACTTATGATGAAATGAAAGCCAAAAACAGCCAGACATATCTTTAGGATATGCATTTCAAGATGGCGGCATAGAAGAGTTAAATTAAGCCCTGGTCATTCTGCTGCATCCTGCACTCTTGCTGGCAAATAAATAAATTTCAACACCATCTGCCTTCTTATCTGGGAAAAGAGCGGTGCTGCCTTGGAGAGTTTGATCTTGCAAGAATAGGGCTTTCCTAAACATCAAAAAAGGAGAAGTGAGCCAAGAATAATGCCATAGTCCGAAGTTCTCATTTTCCTGTTGGAGGCATAAGAAATTAGTAATGGAAACTGAAGTGCACTGTGAACATGCTTTTTAGCACCCTCCAGGTTCAAGATATACGAGATTCCTTTAGAGCACTGCTTCTCAACCTTGGCAGCTTTAAGATGGGTGGATTGCAACTCCTAGAATTCCCCAGCAAGCACATTGACTGGGGAATTCTGGGAGCTGAAGTCCACCCATCTTAAAGGTGCCAAGATTGAGAAACACTGCTTTAGAGTGGGATAGGACACAAAATGGAGAGTGTTAGATTGTGCCAGATGAAGTGTGTGGTACATATCGGCAAAAGCACAAAGCACTGCAAAATGCAGCCTCCCCAAACATTTACATTTCATTTAAACAAAAAAATTCGAAACCCTAAGGGCTATAATTATAAGCTGGAAAATAAGTGAAGCTAATGACAGAGCCAAAGATAAAATTTCTGTTGATTGGAGAAGGGATAAGCGCATCAGCAAACTGTGTAAATCCTTACCCCCTCTCAAAGCCAGGGGGATAAACAAAATAGTAAAAAATGCAAAATAAGTTGTGCAAAGTAAAAAAAAAAAAAAGTACCCTTCATACACATACCCAAAGTGAGGAAGGGGAACAGGGGGTAGATCGGTCAGATACCACTGGGAAGAAAGTGGAAGAGCAAAGCTTAACTCTGAGCCCTTTCTTCCCAGAAAGCCAAAATAATCACTCCTGTTCACCAGACTTAACTCAGGGTCTCAAACTGCTACTCAAGGGATTTCAGAGGAGGGTGGCAACTCAGCTTTTCCTATCAGTCCATGAAAAATACATTGAGAAGAGGTGGGCAACCTCTCAGCTCAGTTCAGATGAAAAAAAGAGACCCTTCCTTGTCTCTGATGGTACAAAAGACGTGTCACAGAGTGTACCTCTGTTTGCATTCGCTGCAGCAAAGGGTTGTCAAAGTCATGCAGAAGTGCCAGAAGGTGCAGGGAAGTAATGAATCAGGGACTCCTCTTTTAACTGTATTTTAATGTCATGCATTTTACGTGCTTCTACTGTTTTATTGTTTTGAAATGGTTGCTAATGACTTAAGGCTATATACATTTAAGAAACAAACCTGGAACCCTGCAGCGTGGAGGGGCAGCACCTGGAGGTCTTCGGCTCCCAGGAATCTCCTTGCCATTGGAGTCAACACACCAACACTGCCCGGTGCTGCTGTGGCACTGCAGTGGCTGGTAGTTCCCTTGATCATCACACTCGGGCACGTGAGGCCCCCCCGGAATGGGAGAACCTCTCTGGCTGGAATATAGCCGCTCATGTTCACAGCGGGTCATTCCCATCACACTCTCTGCAGGTTAGGAGGAAATGAGGCTACACAGCTGAGGATTTTGTAGCAAGAGTGAGCTTAAACCCCTTGAAAAGCAGATGACGGACAGCCCAGGGTGAGAAATGGAGCCAGGAGAACAGCCAATGAGCGTATCAGTTCAGCACGCAAGTTTTCTGCAGGTTTTCAGTTATTACCATACCGTTATTCATCAATATGGATATTTTTGTGTACTGGAATTTTTGTGCCATAGATGTTACATTGTCTTATTGTAAGCTACTGTGAGACCAGTGGGAGACAGCAGCACATACATTTAATAGAAGGAGGATGCACACTATTAGCACAACTTGGAAACCCACCCCCAGTTAAGGAAACTTGTTCTTGGGGAGCTGAAGAGGTTACTGAAAGATGGGGATGGATGGGTACTTGGATGGCTTTGTAAATATCCCACCCTTGGACCCGTACCTGGAGTGCACTGGAAACCATCACCCACGTAGCCAGCCCCACAGCTACAGGAGAAGGAGCCAGGTGAATTGTGGCAAATGGCAGCTGGGTGGCATTTCCCTTCCAGGCACTCATCCACGTCTGTCAAAGAGGTAGAAAACATCAAGACTGGATTCAGTTTGGATTCAGTTTGAACCAGAGATGTAGGCCAGAATGTTTTTCACAGTCAAGATTTTCTGGCAAGTGTGTCAGTTTCAGAGTTGTGCATGTCTGCTTTTTTCAGTGGTTGTTCCAAAAAAATTGAGAAGCAGGGATTTCATGGTTCTTCCCCTTTCACATCAAGTAAGGTAGCCCAAATCCTTGTGTTGAATGTGGATATTGAGATGAACATGCTAACCAATACCATACGCATTTGAAAATTTCCACAATTCAGAATTTTCCAGCCCATATCTCTGTTCTGGATGCAAAGGCATTTTTACCTCTGATCCAATATTGATAATTCCTTGATATACTGTTATCCCAATCAATGAGCAAAGACACTTCTACCTGTCAATTACCTGTGCAGTTGTGTCCATTGCCAGCATAACCAGGTAGGCACTGGCAGCTGAATGAACCCCCTCCATGATAGAGGCATCGTGCCCGGTCAGCTGAAGCACAGGTGTGAGTCTGTTCTGCACAAGGATTGGGTGGTGGAGCAATACCTGAAAAGGTTAAAATTGGGAGAGGAGGAGAAGTCAGCTGCTGCAATGCAGTTCATTTTCCCCTTCAAGGGAAGTAACGGAAAGCCCTTGAGGATTTCCAGTGGAGGATAGACAGTCATTTGTATTCCTGCCCTGAGCAAGCAGTTGGGCTGAATGACCCTTTCAACTCTATGTTTCTAGGTTACAGATGGGTCACCTAAGTCACCATGGACAGCCTTTCCATGGACAGGAGCTGCTCTTAGCATCTTCTGCAGGGAAAAAAGCTTCAATGGGAAAAGTAGTGAGATCACATGGTTAGGATTTGCTGGGCACAACACCAAGATTGTCTGTGTGTCATGGGTTGTGTAGACTTTAAAGAAGCAGTATAGGAAGAGTATTGACACTTTTGAACTTTGGTATTGGAGAAGACTTTTGAGAATATCATGGACAGCTAAGAAAACAAACCAATGGATCATTGAACAAATCAACCCAGAGTTCTCACTCAAGGCACAAATGACCAGGCTCAAATTATCCAACTTCGGACACATTATGTGAAGACACAACTCTCCAGAAAAGGCTCTAATGATGAGAAAGGTGGAAGGAAAGAGAAGAAGAGGACAACCAGCAGCAAGGTGATGGACTCAGTTATGGTGACGATGAGTGCACCATTGGGAGACTTGAAAGAATGGGTTAGGGATAAATCACCATGAAGAATAGCTATACATGTGGTTGCTAGGAGTCCAAAACGACTTGATGGCACATAATCAATCAATTAATCAATAAATCAATCATGGGTTGTGGGACAGGAATTTGTGAATATGGGGTGGTTTTATTTTTTAAATATGCTAAATTGATTTCAGAACTTACAGGTCAATTTCTGGGTGCTTCCTGCCTCAAGGCAGATGGAAACCACACAACCAGTTTTGTGCTTATGGGTGAAATGGGCTCTAGGGGCCACAAAAAGGGGACTGGGAGTAATATGTGGCCTTGGGGGCCAGATTACACACCTCTGACCTAAAAGAAATGGCACAATCCAGCAACAATTAAGTTCCAATCACTTTGTTCTTTTCTCTGTATTTCTTTTAAAGATGGATGGAGCTGGGAGCAGGCTGTACTTGAGTAACCGAAAAAAGGATATGCAGAGTTTAACAGGGCTGGCCAGTACTTTGAGCTCAAGCACAAAAGGGTGCTTTGGAGTACACCAGGGTGTAACTTCTGTCTGCAAGTCTTTAAGGGAGGCGTGGTTTTCCTCAAGTTCATGCAGTCCTGGGGAAAGACACAGCTTCTTTCAAGAATGAGCCCTCCTCTGCACTTTGAAATGCCTTTTTTCACCCAAATCCAGAATGTTTCATCTTTTACCCTACAGTTATGACCCAGATTAAAGTCACTATCCCAATATTCTTTTTTATATGAGGGCAGGAAATACGAGACTCTCTTGTATTACATATATTTTGTCTACGTTTTGTTTTGCTTAGAGTTGGTCCCAGAGGGTACTCTTCAGGATCTGCTTGTTTGTGCATGATGTGACAATGTGTTTTTGTTTTTCAGTCAGCTTGTTAGACAGCCTGACTCTGATTTGGACTGAGAGGGAATGATTGGCCCAAGGCCACCCGAGTGGCTTCTGTGGTGAAGGGAATATTTTGCCCACTACAGATGAAAAGTTTGCAGGACAAGAAAGGCAACTGCCTTTTCTAAAAAAAAAAACAGAGAGGGAAAGTGTTGAGCATCTTCCCATTGCTCCTTCCTTTATTCAAATTTATAACCTATTCCAGGTGCTTTACATCAAAACAACTCCATGGCTTTCCACTGATTTTAACCAGAGCTGAGCACAAAAGCATATGCTTGCTATGGCATAAAATCTTTTTGCCAAAGAATGCATTAGAAATGGTAGTATAGAGAAATGGAGGGGGGGGGGGCTTCCCATACTATGTCTCACCTGACTCTAGAGCTAGATAATTTACATGATTTATAAAGAATAAGCAGTAGGATTTCCCACGATAAAATTCATCAGCAGAATTTTCCAGCAACTCAAAGATTTAGTTTATGACAAATGACAGTGGATTCATTCTAGAATAACACGCACTGAAAACAGACTCTCATTGCCAAATAGAGCATTAGTTCTATTTAACATATTCAGCAGTTGGGCTGTTTAGTCCTTAAGGCCAAAATTCATGTGAACAACACCAAGTAAAACCCCAGAAGTTAAAGCAGCAAACTGAGACTTTCCAAATAGATTCTCAAGTTTCCGCCTCTTTCCCATCCACCTCCGTTCTCCCAGCTCCCAACCTTCATCCCTTTTTTTGACAGCTCCTTAGTTATCAGTGGAAAGTTAATTAACAACAGGCTGGAAAACAAACATGCATTTCCTGTTGAAATCAGAGAAGTCTGGGACAAAAAGAAGTGCCAAAGGTTGTGTTATTGGTTACACCTGCTAATGCAATTAGTGCATCCTTTTTTATATATGTGTCATGTGGAGCTGAAGAATTAGAATGATCAAGATTGCACAGGCCTTGACTCCGCAAAATATAGAGATCCAATAGAATTCTGCTTCCTGAGATTTTCAGTTCTTAACAGGAAGATGAAAAGAGATTGTATTATTATTTAAAAGACCTACAACTACAAAGCAAATTAATAATTTGCCCAAATTAGCGAACAATAAGACCTTACAACAAAACAAACAACCTGAATCTCTCCCATTATTTTTGGTTTTGACTCTCACCAACCTCAGACAGCAAGCCTAATGGCAAAAAGGGAGGTGGGAGCACAAATCATGAAGGGAGGCCTTGCAATACAGAGAAGACAATACTGAGATGGACATTCATTGTATTTGATATCAGGTTGCTGACTACCTTAAAAGTGAGTATGATTAAGTACACTGCATATACATTTTGGCTGATGAAAACGTGCAACAATAGGTGGCTTGTAGACTCATGTGGATGTCTCTAGAGTAGGGAGCCATCTTGCCCCAAATAGAATGAGCATGTTTGGGATAAAATTGGGTCTGATTGCACATGGACTACTGGCTACAATGTGCCTAATATGGCAGGCATTGTCCTTACCATTAACAGGAAACTCTGAATATGCCATACACATGATTAAGACTAGTCTACATCTCTCCATCTTACTATAAAGCGTTATGTAAAAGCCTTGGCTGCCCAACGCTATGATCAATGGCGATCAATATTCACAGGTCCATTTGGTGAGGATCAGGGCACATGGAAGATTGAGATTAGGAATGTAAGAGGAGTAAATGGCAAACAGCATGAATCAACAAATGAAATGAAAGAAAGAAAGAAAAATGAGTACGTTGTATGTTTCTGAGTAAGAAAAAGAGGGAGAATGTACTGTGATGGATCTCAAGAGGGTCCAATCTTGTGAAGTGGTATTGATGAATACATTCAGAAAAGCAAATATATAGGTTTAATTAAGAATAAAAAGGCTAAAACTTATTCCATAAAGCATGGATTGTTGTCATCCAGGTTACTGTGGGTGCCTATGAAAGTAAAATCCGTAGATTGCTGATAGTTGCATGTTACACTCCAGTGAATGGTGATAACAAAAGAGCTAGAGATAAGGTTGCAGTGTATGTTAGATTGTGCAATACAGTGAGGAGTATGTATCTGAAAATTAATGTATCAGAGACCAAGCAGGAATGTTTGACGGACAGACGGAAGGAAGGAAATTAGAGCAAGCAGATTAATGTTTGTACCTAGCTAAAATATTTTCTAAAGATGGAAAAACAGATGAAATATGAAGAGTAAACTGGTTGAGAGAAAAGGGAAGACTATGAAAATTGTGCTTGGATGGAGTTGATGAGATTAAGAAAAGAGACAGGTAAAATTTAAGAACAAAATATGACAATGTATGAAGCAATGCACAGATGGTTCGTAAAGATAGAAAGGTATGAAGAGGTATAATGAATGATGGTAGTATAGACTAGATTTAGCCATGTTTACTCTTATTTTTTTCTTTTTTCTTTTTTCTTTTCTCTTTTTCTTTTTCTTATTGTTTCTTCCTGCTTTTCTACAGATTGCATAGTGTTGCTTGCCACAAAAAGGAAGAGCATGATGCTAGAAGAGCGTGATGGCTAGAAGAGCCTGAAAGCTATGCATGGATTTATGACTCAGTCTTTCCCTGCTCTCTTTAATGACGCCCCACGCTGCTGCCTCTCAAGAGATAATTCTATCAGTTGAGAATGTAATAATTAATAAACTTTGTACAGCATGCTGTTTTATCTTGTGGCCTCTCCTTTTTCACTCTCATTTCCTCAGTTGAGCCCAAAACCACAATTTTTGGCCAGTTTTGCCCAGGTCTTGCATTCCCTCTGCCCAGAGCAGGCCCTCCTCAAAAGAGAGCAGTTCCATACCTATGCAAGAAGCCCGGTCAGGTGCCAGCTGATACCCGCTGGGACATTCACATCGATAGCTGCCTGGTGTATTGATGCACAGAGCATCCTGGCTGCATCTGCTGAAGCCCTCAGTGCATTCGTTGACATCTGAGAAGGGGCAACAAGATTAATGGGACAAATAAACATCCAGGTCTAAAGGAGGAAAGCTTCCATTAATTTTTCAAGATGCTCCAGCACATTTTACATTACAACCATTGACTCCCTGGCTTCTCATCTAGTTCATTCCAGTTAGGACATTCAACCTCGTTCCAGCTATAAAAACACAACTAGGGCCAAACGATTCCAGATGTTTGCAAGTGGGAACAAAATTCCAAAGCTTAATCTCTGAAATGCATTGAAAGCACCAGTTCAACTTTAACCGACACCAGCAGCATGGGCAGAAATGACCTTCTTCTTGCCCCAAGCCTATTTAATTTAGCACATGTCTGGACAAAAACAGATCTCTGGTAAGTCTAGCCATTACAGTCTGAAGCAAGCCCATCCTATCTCCAATTCTTATTCTCTGTGTGTATGTGTGGGTGGGTATGTGCCAAACAAAAAGACTTAAGAATCTGACTTCATCTTGAAAGTGCCAATTAATCATTGGCCAAGATATGGTGATGTCACAGAATGTTCACAAATGATGTAACTACTGAGAAAAAGAGTGCAGAATTCAGACTAACCATTGAGAACAGAGAATGCTATCAATCAGCACAGCTGCTTTGAAGAAAACAGGAGGTACAGTCTGTCTGAAGAAGACATATATATGAGTGTGTGTGTGTGTGTGTGTTTGTGCCTTCAAGTCAGTATTGACTCCTGACAACTGCCTGGTCAAGTCCCTGCAGTTTTCTTGGTGAGAGTTTTCGGAAGTGGTTTGCCATTGCCTCCTTCCTAGGGCTGAGAAGGTGTGACTGGTCCAAGGTCACCCAGATGGCTTGGTGCCTAAGGTAGGACTAGAACTCATGGTCTGCTGCTCCCTAAAGCAAATCTGTAAACTCACAGCACACCCCTAAGACAAAACTTCAGTGCTCTGAGACAAGACAAGAAGCTAAAATACTTGTCCTACTTACCTACACATTCTTTGCCATCTCCCCAGTACCCGGCAGTGCATTCACAGACATAATCTAGACCAGACCCTGGCTGGCATCGTGCCATTGTGTCGCAAATATGGGTGCCATCATAGCATGGGTTCACTGCAATTGGCCTAGAATTGTCTAGAACAGCAAGAAAATCAGTGAGAAGAGGAGAAGTCATGGTTAGATTTCTCTTCGTATCTATATCTTCCCCTTCCCCTAAAGAACTTACTTCAGATAGCCTCTGTGGAGTTATCTCACAACTTCTCTGGGCAAAGAAAGAGAGGAGAAAAGATATTTCTCTCTGAAATAGCTTCTTACACCTAGTAGGCTACTTTAAACCTTAGTTTCCATGGGTGCAGCTTCCTCTACCTATGAATCCATCACACATCCTGCTGCCAGATGAAAGAGCAATGATTCTGATCATTATCAAGAGGGAACCCTAATACAATCTTCCCCAAACTGGTGCTTTCCAGATGTGTCACAACTACACTTCCTAGAATTCTAGTCACCATGCTTGCTTGGAATCATGGGAATGTTTTCCCCAACCTGGAAAACATCATGTTGTGGAAGACAGTCCTAACTCATGTTTCTAGCAGCCAGTGGATCCATTTGAGTAAAGCAGCCATTTCCCAGTTAGGTGTCTGAACTGAACAGTGCCTGACTGCGAAGAACCAAATGTTCTTTCCTCCATAAAGAAAAAAAAACTCAAAATGGTAAAAAGTACTCCCAGAAATCTAGCATGTTAAAGTTACGTCTTCTAATCTTCTATGCGCAGGATGTGTTGTCTGTTATGCTTTGGCTGTGGTTATGTGTTTGGGTACCCATATTTCCAATTCAGATTTACTTCCACAGGATCTCCCTGACATACTAACAGAAGACAGTCAACTGATTAAGATGACTTCATCCTAGCATGCAATATTCTTATCTAGCCATACCAGGCAGAGTGCCTAGCAAGCTTCTGCCAGATTTAAGCTGGGAAGCCTGACATTCAGGTTGTCTTCCTCAAGCTGATACCCCTCAGAGAAGTTGGACTACATTTATTTATTTGTTTATTTATCAATCAATCAGTCAATCAAATTTGTCACCGCCCATCTCCTCCAAATGGAGGGACTTCATTTCCCATCATCCCCAGACAGCCAGGCCAACAACTGCAAATAAAGCATGTTGAAGTCCAAACACATCCGGGGAGTACTAAATGCTATGATAGTAACCAATAATTATTCCACTCTCTTCCATAGATTTGGGGAACGGTCCACAGCTTCCTATTGCTTCCAAGCTGACCCATTTTTCTCTATATACCGTCTCCAGGATTTACAGCTGGATAAACACTCATCCTTCAACTATTGCTGTTTCCTTTCCCATTTTTTAACATTAAGTTTGGATTCCTAATTCTGAAATCTGGAACTCGTTTATACACTTAGAAGTGGGAGCGGAAGACAACAAATTGTGCTTCTTGTTGTCAGGGAAGCCATGGGCCAACCACCTCATCTAAACTTTCAGCCCACACGCTCTGAAATCTCTTTATCATTATCAGGCAGGAAGAGGAAGTCTTGCTAATCTTCACTGATTACTTCACGAAGAGTTTACACGGGTTGTGATTCACAAGCCCAGAGAATGAATAAAAGGGTGAAAAGGTTAGCAGTGAAGAGTCAAAAGCCATCTCAGTTTCCATTTTCCCCTTAACTGAATGACCATGAAAATGACATTTGGAGAGTGATACCAGTGGAAGCAGCTTGCATGCCAATACTCTGAAGAAGCTTTTATTAAAAAAAAAAACACCTCTAGTCTACAAAATGTTGACTGGCAGTCCCATTTACAAGTCTGTTTCCCATTCTCAGAATATTGTGAATTATTCCTCCCATGTCAGAAAAGTAATTCTGGCTCTTCCTTAGAGTTCAGTGTTCAAGAAAGTCTGCCTGGAGTGACTATTCCACTTTTGAAAGCAGGTAGAGGCCTGCAAAAATAAATGTTCCCTATATTTCTAAATGCTTCTAAGCATGCACTTAGGCAGTGTTTCTCAACCTTGGCAACATTAAGATATGTGGATTCCAACTCCCAGAATTCCCCAGCCAACGTGGCTGGCTGGGGAATTCTGGGAGTTGAAGTCCACACATTTTAACATTGCCAAGGTTGAGAAACACTGGTCTAGTGCCTAAGAAAGAAAGATGCTGGTCCCATTCTTCTCCCAAACTACTAATGATTTACACACAGGAAAGCATTCCACCCACTATGCAAAATGCACAGCTCAATCCTGAGATCTATCACAGAGGATTTATAAAAATAGCATAGGTTTGTTGATTCCTAGGAAATATATATAGCAATAATATATACATATATACATACATACATGATGTGTTTTCAGAATTTAGAAGACATTACATGCATGAATCTGCTGAACATTGGTTATTTTTTCATGGAAAGCATTCACTGAAGATACATGCACTGTCTAAACAGAATTCTTCAGATGACTCTTTGCCTCAACATATACTGTATGCGCTAGTAGAGAGGTATGGCTTTGCTTTTCAGTACTATTATCTTAGAGATTGGCAGCCAACACTTCCAAGGAAGTAATATTAGTAGAGACCTATGTAGAATGAAGGTGGAATCCAAAAGTACTCAGAATCTAGCTCATCCCAGTCCACACTCACCTCCCAAAGGTCCAATTTGGTTGGTAATGGCATACCGAAGCACCCTTTCCTCGTTGTTGTACAAAGCAAAGATCCTGTCCACTGTCAGCTGCTGGGTAGTTCGGAGAAACCTGAGGTGGCGTGCATGTGGACATCCTTGATAGCTTATATTCTGGTGCAGCTGATAGGAGAAAGTTTGGTTGATGCTTCCAGAAATTAGGGAATATTCTCGATAAGACGTGGATGTCACAACTGTAAAAGATTTTTTTTTTAAAAAAAGCATCAGGCTTGGTTAGAACAAAGGTTCCCAAACTTTCTTGGTTCACAGAGCATTTAAGGTCACAAAGGCATGATGTTGCAAATGGACACTGCAAAACCCAGCTTCGCAAATGGATATCACAAAAATTTAAATTATCCATGGTGCCCCTGTGAGTTTGCTGCCGCGCCCTGGGGCACTGCAGGGTACAGTCTGGGAACTGCAGTGTTAGAAGATCAATGCAGTCTTTAAAAATGATGCGATCACATAGCATTATTTTTGTCAGCATGAAAAAAATGGTGACACTTAAAATATTGTTTGCACTTACAGAACTAACACTGATTCCTCTCCTTTTTAAAAGAAGATTCATTCATGCTATTTTTTTATTGTTAGAGAATGAAAAGCAGCTTAAGAAACAAAATGAAACGATAACAGTTTGCTGCACAGTAGCTAATTTGCTTGATGGAGGATGGAATTTTCACCAACATTTCACCAACATTAGAAAAGCAGAAATGTTAACTAGCGCTTTGAATTTCTCAACCAATTTGCAAGCCGTGGGATTCTTGTCTAAAAAATCTATCTTAATGGCAAGCTTGTGAAGAAAGGTTGACTTTGACAGCACAGCCTGCTTCCAACAGAAAAATGATTACTCATACAGCAATCAATCATACCTGAATCCAAGTAATGGTAGATCTCTTTATACGGTGCTATGTGGACTGTAAAATTCTCAGGAATATAAGGCACTCGCCCTTGAATTTCAGTCCTAACACTGAGGTAATTTTCTGCATCCAGACCATCAGCTGTTTGCTGGACAAAAACTTTTTCTTCTCCTGGATAGAATGTAGCTTCCAAACTGTGAGTGAATTTAGCACCTGAGGAAGAGCGTTGAGAGAGGGAAATAATGAAAACAATAAGTCCAGCATGAACACACTTTATTTTATGTCAGTCAAGTGCAGTATCAGCTAAAGTACAGGGCCAGACCCGGAGGGATGTGCTTCTAGTCTTTACAATTGTGTCTAGAAGGGTGAAAGTAGAAGCACATGAGTACACTTCACAGCTCACTACATCTCCCTATAATGAGCAGGCATGAAATAGGAAAAAACTAGGCAACATTGTACAAGATAGATACATTTTAAGAATTTGATGTTTCTTGGCACAGATGTGTTTGTATGGAGACCACAGAGCCTCATCTGTTTGCATGAGGGCCACGTTCTACTCACCAGTGATGCTGAAGCCATTTTCATAGCCAGGTTTCTCCAGAGCAAAAAGCCAGCCAAAGAGGCCCCCAATGGGTGCCAATGGCATCAGTGATGAGGCAGCTGGCTGAGGTACGTGGCTGATAGCAGTGTATGCTCTCCCATCATTGCTAACAATGTAAGCGTGGAGGTCGACGTCACTAAAACGAACCGGTGTCTGTCCTACCAGGAGGTTTCCTCTCACTTTGCCATTTAGACGATGAGCAGCTCCTAAGAAGCAAAAGCATAATCATCTAGCCAAGGGCCAGAATATCCCAGAGATGGCCATCATCAAAGTTTTTACACAGGGAAATCTGTTTCGTGGGTTAATATCTATACCACAGTAGAAGAAGAGGATTTTAAAATGCCAAAACTTTAAAACCCTTAACTGGAAGATCTTCCATGAAAGGGCTCCCAAACCATGCTAAACCCTCAACCCAGGTCAACAAAACACATTATATGCTAGGCCCAAACAAATAAAGCAGGTTATGGCTTAATACCCCAACCAGATTCACAAAACACATTAAGACAATAGCCAAGTTCCAATAATACACTGAGCCACCAACTACCAATCTCATTTTACTCCAGTTTTGTCTGTTGCGCCAACTCAGCCATTGTGTATAACTAAAAGAGTGCAACTATCGCCAGCATAGTGTGTTAGAACTGTAATTCCTCAAATACCCCAGCCAGCATAGCTAAAAGGAATTCAGGGACTGGAGTCCCAACGCATCTTGTGCATCTCTTGTGGAAGAAGGCTATTCTCATGAACACTGCACGGAAGAAAATCCCATCGCTACAGGGAAAGCTTAAAAAGGCTGTACCAAAATTCTCCTTGCCATTTCTGGAAAAAGTGGCCTCTGTTTTGCTACCTTTTTCTAACATGCTTGAGAATTTCTTTACACCATTTCTTCTGGCGGTATTTTTGAGCTGGCTTTATGGTTAGAACAGGCAAAGGGAGCTGCCGCTAGTACTGTGGCTTTCTATCACACATCCTTCCGTCACTCTCTTCCCCCACCCGCCCAATCTGAATAGAACAAGTACAAGGAGTTCCCTCCAGATGTTTTCCTTTGGGACTGGACTGAAGCATGGAAAGGCAGGGGGATCGCTTCAGAGATGATTGTACAATGGAAGACAGGACATTCACACATCCCTTGGCTTATCTGTTACTATGGAAGTGCAAGAACACCACCCTCCAGTCATGAGAACTTCACCAAAACCCCTTCTCCTTGTTTTTCTGCACACCACTATACCTAAGCTTTAAAACAAGCTGAAAATCACTTCTTCAACCTCTGTGTGTCAGAGGAAATGTTTTAATTTTTCTTCCTACGTGGCAGAATTATTCATGCTGGGGTTGCACACATCTGCCCAAGGAAATACAGAGCTGATACAGAGACTTTTCAGACCCCTGACACATCTCAGTGGCATCTAGAAATGTGAATGGACATACCTTCGGGCAAGCAGTGCCTGCCATTCCCATAGAACTTGGACTGGCAGTGACAGCAGAAACCGGTGCTATAATCTGTGCAGAATGCATTTGGAGAGCATTGGCTATGGTGATCCTCACACATTTCCACATTGGCAGTGCTGTATGTGAATACTAAAGGGAAAAATATATTGTTACAAGGGAACTAGACCAGTCTTCTCTGATCTGATGCCACCAAATGGTTTGGAAGGACTCCCGGATTTCTCCATCAACCTTCTCAGGTTGCACAAGGATGCTCTTCTGCATCACGCTGGCCTACCACACAATGGTCAATATTTGTCTTGCAGTTTGAGTGAGCAACCTTCCCAGTGGCCACACTTACAAGGCCAAAACTTTTCTGCAGTTTTTTCCCCCCTTTGGGGAGTTTTCCTTAGATTTCTAAAAGACATTTAAAACTTGTTTGTTTGATTGAGTCTGAGAATAGAGGTGCTTCTCTGATGGGGGAGCTGTGCTTCCGGAATGGTCATGGTGACAGGCTTCTATGACTTTTATGTTGTACATTGTATAATGTATTCTAAATATTCTAAATAACTGTTTAATATTCTTTTTTTTTAATCTGTTCAATTGTGTCTGATTCTCAGAGACTGCCTGGACAAGTCCCTGCAGTTTTCTTGGCAAGGTTTTCAGAAATGGCTTGCCATTGCCTCCTTCCTAGGGCTGAGAGAGAGGGACTGGCCCAAGGTTGCCCAGATGGCTTTGTGCCTAAGGCAGGACTAAAACTCACGGTCTCCCGGTTTCTAGCCTGATGCTTTAACTACTGCACCAAACTGGCTCTCTGATATCCTATAGTAAATTGAATATATTACATTAAATTAAATCCTATTACTCCTTAGAGCTGAGGTGCCTAGGTTTGTAATATGTTGATTTTATAATTTTGTATATTTTCAATAACTGATATTTTTGTTCCACACTTAGTTTTTAAGTGTGATGTAAATAACAAATTATTATTATTATTATTATTATTATTATTATTAGTCAACAGTTTCCAACATGAGCTTTTGGCATTTTGAGTTGAAATTACAGGAGAGGTTGGGAATCTTTGCCAAAAATCTTGCAAGATTTCATATGGGAACACCAAACTCCTGCGAGATTGGGAATCTCATGAAATTTCAGCTGTGTGGGGAAAAAAAATCTACTGGAGGGCTTCAGTCCTTGAATCTCACTGTATCTCTCACTCCTTGCCTAATCCCAAAGGGCTCTTACACTTTGAACAGGAATTGGGACACGTGACAATGAGCAGAAGACAACTGACTGTATTCAAAAGCAAAGCCAAAATATTCTGACTTTACATGTTCTAGTCTGCTTGTCTTTTGGGCAACTCAGAGTATATGTTTCGCCTAGAAAGCCTCCATCACGCCTCCATCAAGACAGTGACCTGTTACAGGGTGAGAAGTTCACCTCTTCCTGGCACAGATTTTTTTTCCTTTTTCTTTTTAAGAGGAAAGCCTGAAGCATTTTGAAATGTTTGGGTACTAAAATAAATGTTTACTCCTAATAGAAATAACTGTTAGAGGAGTGAACAACTGATGGTACTCTCCAGATATGATGGACTTTACTTCCTGTATCCCAAATCAGCTTGGGAATGATGGAAAATATAGCCCAGCACTTCCCATCAACGAGATGGGAAAGTTAGTAAGAATAGTTCATCTAACCTATGCCAAGCTTACAGGGAGCTGCTGTGTCTGTGTGCTCATCATTCATACTTCAGTTCATACAGAACGAAGTGTCGCTAACTGGAACACACGTTAGGAAATGTATCTTGCCCATGTTTAAAGAGCTGACAGCTGGACCATTTCTGAGCACTATGTAAAATATTGTTCATTTCTTCAAAGCTCATCCCTACTTGAGACCTGGGTATTTGAAGGTACATGTTCCCCCATAGAAGTCTGTCAAACTATAGCTTTTGTCTTCATCTGAAGCCCTCTTTAAGGGTCCTGCCATTACATGAAATTAAGCACTTCTCAGTTGTGACATCTCTTATATGAAGCTGGACCCCATCTAACTTTGATAAGCTTTTGCTGCCAAGCAAATCTTTTCCTGTTGATTTGTTTTCATTTCATGCACTTTCAAGCCACACAGCAGTTCTTCTGCTGCTGTTATTGGCTCTGCAGTCCTTCACTGTTTTTTTTCCCTCACTTTAAAATAAATTTTATTTATGGATCCCTACAAAACTTAACACAGCCTTCAGAGCTTTGCATTTGAACCTTACATTATAAATATATCAAGAAAAACTTTTTAATCCTTTACTTATTGGTCAATTTGTATGTGACCTCAACTGCTGGGTGATTCTATGTGGCTTACACCACAGAGTTAAAAACATCATTAAAATAACAGCTAATTACAAACAGCCAAGTCCAGAACAGTACATGGTACACATTGGTAGGAGAACAACTCAAACACCTATCCCACCAAAAACTACCATTTGGGAGCAGGTCCCTCCAGTCTACCCCAGGGCCTGACAAAAGTGAAGAGATCTTTGTGGAAACCCAACAGGAACAGGGTCATACAGATTCCATGGAGCACACCATTCCACAGGATAGGCATGGCTACTGAGAAAAAACATCTCCTTGGTCCCAAAAAGTGGCAAGGCTTGACAGCTGGGACCTGGAGCATGCCAAATTTTCCAGATGTTACCAGTCGGGGAGAAACAACAGGAAAAAGATGGTCTTGTATGTAACCAAGATTCAAACCATGAAGGACTTTAGAAGTAGACCAACACTTTGAATTGTACCTGGAAGCCCACAGGTAGCAATGCAGCTCACAGAGCAGTGGTACCCATAACAACCTGTGCATTCTGAACCAATAACTTCTAAGTGTCTTCAAGGTTAGCCCCCTGTTGGGCAGTACAATAATCTAAACAGGAGGTAATTAGGGGATGAGTAACTGTGAGAACAGCCTCCCAATCCAGGAAAGGACATAATCAGCACACAAGATGGATCTGTGCAAACAAGTGAGACTTGCTCATTGAGTGGAGCCAAGAGTCTCACAAATTACATACCCGTTCTACCTGGGGCAGTGCCACCCTCTCAAGAACTAAAGACAGTAAATCATTGTGAAAATCAGGTCCTTGAAACGAAAGCCACTCAATCTTGCCAGGATTATGCTTGAGCCTGTTCCCCCCTCCCTCATCTAGACCCTTATGGCCTCCAAGCATCAGGAAAGGACCTTCACAGCATCACTTGTTTAGCCTGAGGTGGAGATGTAAAGCCGGATATCATCTGTTACTGATGACATCTGATGCCATGCCAGCAGATGACCTTGCCCAGTGGCCTCATGTAGATGTTAAATAAACAGATTAACAGACCATTACAGATCAAAAGCATGCAGCCCAGGACTGTTGCTACTGGTGACCTAAAGGAAGTGTCTAAGCTGCGTTGAACCACGCACAAATGTATTTTCTCCATGCCCCAAGGTCACACTGGACCTGAGAGTGACCTCCTTGGGGAGAATCTTTGCTAAATAGAAATCTGCATTATTTATAAATAATCCAACAGCAAAGAGTGTGGCCTGCTAAATGTTTGGCATTCCTAATACTCAGATTCAGCAGGCCTTAAAAAATGGAGGCTTGCTGAGTTTTTTGGAAGCCACTATTTAAACATGCACATCATCTCCAGTCAATCATTTGAAGCACAAAACCGAGAGGGTGATAAGGGAGCTAACTGCAGTGTATTGGTGAACTGATTGCATACAGAGGATGATATTTAGAACATTATGACTGAAATATAACTTCTTGTGCATGCAAGTTACTAGTACATAGCATTTCTCAGCTGCTGGATATCCTGTTCCATTATGTAAAAGTTATAACCAGCCAGGCTCCACCTCTATTTCTAAATGGATCATTTTCAACAGCCAACATGCTAAATATCCACAACCTGGCTTGTTGTATGTCCCTGCGGGCTGCTATTCTTGCCAGCTATCAGGGCTTCCTAGAAGTTTGCATGTTTGTTCATTTGCTTATTTGCTTGGGCTCCTAGATCACTTCAATCATGACTGATTTAAGTAGCTTATATTCCTAATTTACAGTAACAGGGTTAAAACCATAGCCATAGTTAAGAACAATAATTCTTTCACATCATACTGTGCCAAGGAACAACAGCCAAAGATACTCAAGCCCTGAGACTTGTAGGGATTTTAAAGGTGACAGCCACCACTTTGAACTGGTAATTCATGCAGCTCTAGCAGTAGAGTTTCAAACATGATTTAGAGATCAGAAGGTCAGAATATGAGGACTAGGTTATTAAGAAGTCTTGTGAACTTACCATCTGGGTTGAAACTAACATCCTCATTTATACCAATGACCCGTCTCCTGGAGCTGAAGGGAGGGATGTGATCTGGGAAGCTTTCAGGGATAACTTCACCCTCTGGGTAGACAGGAAAGTGTTCTGTTTCTAAAGGGGAGCCTCTCTTTTCTTCTTGAGGCAGTAGGGTATCCTCATTGCCAGAGTGTCTCAGCAAGGTGGCAGTGACTGCCTCAATTGGGCTCTCATAAACCGTAGGTAAGGATGGAGTCCTTTCTTCAGAAGATGGTGCAGATGGCACTTCCTCTATTGAATACAATGAGATAGAATCCAGGACAGAATAAGGTGGAGGATGTCTAGATGCTGGGTAATGAAATGCAGATTCCAGTTCTAAATCCTGTTCAGCACCAGAAGACCTTGGCTTGCTATGATCAAGTTCATCATGAGGGTTTGGTCCAGTGCTGGCTCCCATTTCAGGAGCCAGCTTAGTGGGGCTTACAGGCAAGTACTCAAAATCATCTTCAGTCCCATCATAGAAGGGATCTGCATAATCAAGGGTTGAGTCAGGATATTCAGCCCCCAAGGCACGGTGATCAACTGAGCTGCTCTCTGGGCTTCTTGGAGAAGGAGAAAGCTTCCCGCCCACTGCAGCTGGGATCACATTATCCAATGGGGAAGTGCTGCCAATATGGAAAGCCCATAGGCCTGGGATCCCTGCATTGCTGATCCTACATTAAGACAGAATAAAAGTTAGAGACAGGCATGGTATGAACTAAATATTAAATTTACCAGAAAATAACACTAGTTTTCCCCACCCATAAGAAAAATGGGAAGACTGCCTTAGATTCCAAAGAATATAGTATAGATGAATGGGGGGTGGGGGGAGTTCTATCTAATCTTTCTTTTTTCAGAGATGGAAAGGACTGTTTCAAATGCAGGGTCTTCTTCCTATCAGGTAAAAAAGTTACACTTTGTGGAGTGCCAATGCACACTGAAATAGAAAGAGAGACAGTACCTGCACACACAAACACACACAAAGCACATACATATGGACATATACATTCACATACACGAGTTTGGTGTAGTGGTTAAGGCATCAGGCTAGAAAACGGGAGACCACGACTTCTAGTCCCACCTTAGGCACAAAGCCAGCTGGGTGACCTTGGGCCAGTCCCTCTCTCTCAGCCCTAGGAAGAAGGAGACACTAGTAAACCACTTCCAAAAAACCTTGCCAAGAAAACTGCAGGGACTTGCCCAGGCAGCCTCCAAGAATCGGACACGGTTGAACTGATTAAAACAAACAAACAAGAAGCTTTGGGTCATTTGAATTCCAACAGCAGGTAAAAGTATCTAGGAAAAAAAAAACATTAACAAGGGATGGATGAGCAAATACCAAAAGGGTGTAAAAGAAGAACTATGGCAGAATCAAACATGGATGATCTAGTCCTCCATCTTATTTTCCCCAGGGCCTACCCAAGTATCATTGGGCACTAGTATGGGAAAAGCTGGTTCATTTCTCATTTGGGGGGCAGCTAGCATAGCCTTATACACAAGGTTGCTATCTAATAAGTTATGACACAAGAGGGAAAGGATATTAGGAACAAAAAGGAAGATTGAGACAACCTAAAAATCTCTTAATGCTTTGGAAGTAAAGTTCTATCATATGGTACAATCCTGGAATGATAATCACCCAGAGTTGTTTTTATTTATTTATTTATTTATTTCACAATTTTATAGACTCTCTACTTCCATAAAAATCTGCAGAAGATGGACTTCTGAAGACACCCCTGCTTAGAGACTATGATGTTCTCTTACATCATTCCTAAGCAAAGAAATTCATTTGTCCAAGAACTTTATTTGATCCCTGTCCTATTTACTTTTAGAAGGGTAAGACACAGCTCTTTAATTTAGCTCTTTAAATGGTTCTAATGGGGATTTGATTGTTGTTTTATTATTTTTAACAATGTTTTTAAATGTGTGCTTTCACATTTGTTTCTGTATTTCCCTTTGTTCTTGCTGATGACCTTGAACATCCATTTGAGATAGAAGGCAAGGTACATATCAAGGAGTAGAAACAAGTGTAACAATGAAAAGGAAGAGAATGGACGCTCCCCATCCACAGACACCCATATCATATTACTAACTGCAGTAGTAGCTGCAGGCCTCATTAAGAGAGAAATATTGACATGGGAGGAAACCATCTGATCTGGATTAGCCATACAACTGAACCACCATATAGCACAGATGCAACCAGGTTCCAAATTGTAGGGAGAAATCAATATTAATATGCACATTAAGGTTTACTGAAGTACAGAATAGTTGAAGGCATCAAGGACAAGGAAGCAAAAATTACCAATGGGCATGTGGGGAGAGAGAGAAATCATAGAAAGTTGAAAAATCAGCATCCAGATACTACATAATTGTCCAGGGAGAAAAGTAATTGGAAAGGCAGGAAAGAATCAAGGATTAGAAAATTAGGAAAGAATCAAGGGAACATCTGATATGGGGCCAAGGTCGGGGGGAAATGTGATTAGAAATGGGACAACTACTGAAGGAAGAGATGCAGAGAAGCAAGGATTCCCTGCTGGATTTCCTACCCTTACTTGGGTTAAGCAACCAACTAGATATAATTAATATAATTAATTGCTAAGATATGGATGGGTGGGGTGGTGTAGGGAGGGACTGACTTTGTATTTATTTGTAGTTATTCCTTCTGTGTTCATTGTGCAAAACTTTGAATAAACTTTGTTATCAAAAAAATAACTGGCTAAATATTTAGCTGTAAGTTCCTAGCCTATCTAAACAAATCAAATATCCTTTGTAAAAGTTTATTTAGCAGTCTCTCGTTTTCCATTATTTCTGCAGATGCCTCTCAAGTCAGCCAGATCCAAGAGAGAGAACAGCTGGTTTCTGATAGTGGGAAATGTATATGGCAGCTGTTATTATACAAACTTGACTCCTTGCAGTGATCAAGTTTCAGTGAAAAATCTAAATCTTCACCTCCCATGCTCTCTTCAAACTCTTTAATGCTTAACCCAGGCTGTTAAGAAGTTTCAGTGCTGCAAATATGCACCTCTTAATAAGATATTCCACTGGATTGCCTTGACCCTCTTCATCCTTCTTGAAAAGCAGCTTTCCCACCCTAAAACTTTCCAGATATAATGGACTATAAAACCCATCATCCCTAGCCATCATGATTAGTGACCATGGAGCTGGGAATGAGACAGAATTCAACATTTCAGAAGGGCACCAGATTGAGAAAAAAAGTATTTTTATTTTTATCCAACAGACCAGTGTTTCTTAACCTTGGCAACTTGAAGATGTGTGGACTTCAAATCCCAGAATTCCCCAGCCAGCAAGTTGGCTGGGGAATTCTGGGGGTTGGAAGTCCACACATCTTTAAATTGCTAAGGTTGAGAAACACTACAACAGACTAACTGTGGAGAGGACCATCACAGACAGGGTAGAGGGAGACTTACCTAACCCATTTGATTTCTACCCCTCTCATACACACACATCCTGATGGCCACCATAGGGTGCTTTTTTTTTTCAAGTCAGAGACAGAAGCCTAGAGCAGGCCCATTTTTAAAAGTTGCCAGGGGACAAGCAAATGTGCATAGATTTGTTCATTTCCATAAGATATTCTGCTTCTTCTAGACACAGTAATGACTAGCTCGTTTCCCAGTGAAAATTCTTTGGGTACTGGATCTTTACTTGGTGTCACTGTTTTTGGTTTATTAATTATAATGGTGTCTCACCTGTGGATGACACCAAGTCATAGAAGATAGTGACAATTTACACAGGGCTGCAACTAGGGTCTGTGTCACCCAGGGCAAACATGGATTCTGCGCCCATTTTGGCACCCCCCCCAGCACTCATTTTGGTGCCACCCCAGCACTCATTTTGGCACCCCCCCAGCACAGCACCTGGGGCACATGCCCAGTTGCCCCCCCCCCCAGTTGCGGCCCTGGATTTACTAACCCTGCCTTCCCATACTAGATAAATGGGCAAAAAATAGCAAAGCATTTTCAAGATACGTAAAAGGTTTGAAGATGGCCATGGATGGTCAATTGTCAGACATGCTCTAATGCAGGGTTTCCCAACCTTGGCAATTTCCAAGTGTGCAGACTTCAAAACCCAAAATTTCACAGTCAGCATGGCCAATGATGAGAATTGTGGAAATCCACACATATCTGGAAGTTGCCACAATTAGGAAACATTGCTTTAGCAGATTCTACACCAAGCAGCAATTTGGAATAGATGACCTCTGTAAAGCTTCCAACTCTATGATCCTATGATAAAAAGAACCAGGATGCCTGACTACATGAGCTTTAGATCTGATCCTGTAAAATTCTTCTTATGATCTTTAGTCCATAAATCTTTTCCAAACCAATTTCCTTGCTGACGATCCCTTCCATAAAGGCAAGAGACACTATTTGTGCCAACTTTGCTTTTACTTTGGCACTAAATCAAAACATTCCTGTTTGCCCAGGGATTATAAATATTCAGCTCAATCTAAACAGATCTTGACTGGTTGATTGGTTGCTGTTTGCTAGTTGCATAGTTTTTATGCCTTATATTATATTTTTATAATTTTATGAATGCTCTGGGATCTCTTATGGATGATGAGGACACAGTCTATAAACATGTAGAGTAAATAAAAACAGAGGAATGAAACAGAGAAATCTAAGATGCGTAACTGGTGATTGATGATTGAACAGTTGATGTTAGGTATTGAGCAGAGTTGGGCTCACGCTCATTCTCCGTGAATCAAAAATGCACTCAAACTTTCCAATGGCTGCACATGGCAGATGGCAGAGTCTGACTTGTGGACAAGTTTACTTCCATATACATTTACCCACTACCACCGAACTGGTGTGACGATTAAGGTGTTGGGCTGGCACCAGAGACCCACATTTTAGTCCACTCTCAGCCATGGAAGCTCACTGGATGACTTTGGGCCAGTCACACTCGCACACCTCAATCTACTCACAGGCTATAGTAAAAATAGGAGTAGGGAGTGCTATGCATGCTGCTGTGATCTCCTGAACAAAAGGCAAGATATAAATCTAACAAACAAGCAAGTCAATAAAATGCATTTAAGATGGCATGACTTTTGCTGGAGGGTATCATTTCAAACTGCAGATCTAAATGCTTCCCATCTGAAAATATATTAATGGTGGGAAAAGAAAAAAAGGGTACCAGAGAAAATGCTAGTCTGTTGAAATAGCTGTGAGAGGCACTTCTCACACTGACAGGAGTGAGAGTTTACTGTTTTGTCAACAGAGGCAAAACAGTCTAGCTTCAGGAAAAGTGGGAAAGAATGGACAAGAATTGTTCCGCCCTAAATTGCCTATATATAGGAGTTTCATCCGAAAATAGGGCACTTGTGGGAATTCTTGCGCTTAGTCTTCCTTCTAATAAATGCCATTCATCAGAGCTTTAGGATTCTTGGACTAATTCTTCCAGTCCAGACTACAAGGAGAAAAGTCTGACTTTAGCTAACCACAGCAAAACATCTTTGACAGGAGGAAAACATACGTCACTTCATACAGTTCACTCTCTCAGAATGCACGTTATTAGGACTACCTATTGTCATAAAGCAGTTGCTTTTAAGGAAAAGACATTTCTCCTTCATAAGCACCACTTACTGTGTGCACATTACTAGAAAATTACAAGAGCAGCCCTGTTCTACAGTTGGACAAGGGTCCACCCATAAGCTGGGCGGAAGTAGAGGCTTGGTGAGGAGCAACCTCACCCATTTCCTTCTATCAAAGAGAGGCTTTGAGATTGGCCACACCCACCAGGGCAGCCATTTTGTAAGCAGGCAAGCCTCCTCAGGCTATCCATTTTGGAAGAGTTCCCACAAACACTCAAATGTGTCTACCGCTATGGTGTCTGTTGGGAGGGTGTCAAAAAAGGCAAGAGCCAAGATGGCTGTTGTAGCAGCGCAGCTGAAACCTCACCTCCTTATATGGGTGTACAACATCAACACATGAATAAAAGGGGCAGGGCTCTGGTCACACTGCTGTGACTGCCCTCTTGATTTGACACACACACAACACCCTGTAGATACCACTGGTCCACCAGCTCACAAAGTTTAAATAAAAGTAAATAAAAGGAAGCCAGGTGCAGCTGGAGGAACTTCACCTGGGCTACCTGTTTTATTTATCTGTTTATTTATGAAATGCACGACCACTTTATTATTAAAAGCAATCCCAAAGTGGGGTTCAAATATTTAAAGTTATATCTCTTCTCACAGGGGCTGAGCCATCAGGAACACTGAGCAAGGAGCAACCCATTCGCTTTCACTGTGGCAGAGAGAGGCCTTTTCAGATACCACAATTTACTCCCAGGTTTCAGTCAAAGGAGAGGGATTTGCTCCATTTTTCCCAAAATGTTTCAGATCAATATCAAGCTAAAGGTCATTCTCCCCAAACTTTGTTTCCTTTCACTGTCCAAATCTTTAACCATATCAGTACATCCCTAAGTGGCAAACTACAGGGAGCCATGGAGATAACCTTGGAGAAAGCAACCAGAAGTTTTTAGAAGAACAGCAGGTGCAGAAAAAGTATGTCTTAAGCCCAGGGGGTGGGCAAGGATGAGAAAGAGACTGACTTTCCCCTGACTCCTTAGGTAACATGGCTTGCTGGGAAACTCCGGGAGTTGAAGTCCACACATCATAAAGTTACCAAGGTTGAGAAACACTGCCTTAGGGTATAAGGTGTTGGAATCATCAGGGGTCAACTCAGCATTGTCTCATAAGAATAAGGGGGTCCTTCTAGTAAACGCATCTCTATTGTGCTTGTGGGATGTCACATGGGTCATCTGATTTCCACTTTCTTCTTCTTCTTGGGTTTGGGGATTAACAATCTCCATTACTTTTTGGCACACCTGCAAGCAGGAGGTGCTGCAGAATGCAGCTCTCGTCCTTTCATCTTGCTTGCATGTAGACATTTCTATTTCCATAAAAATGTCTACAAAGAACCAGTGATGATTAACTACCTTCTACTATGAAGCTACTTGTATCCAGATCTACTGAATAAATGTAAGCTATATTTTTTTCTTCATCTAACTACTGTGTGAAGACTGAATTTATTTCTGAACGTAATTAAGCTTAAATGTACAAGTTTTGGTTCACGCTTCTACTCTGCAAGATTGCTGTTAGCTGCTTGGAGTTCTTTTATTAACCTTTAAAAACTCCATCATAAGGGAGGGAGGGGAAGGAAAACACAGGCAGACTTGAAAGATTCTGTTACTAGAGCCTATCTCAATAACGTAGAGTTCTAACCTTCCTGTGGAGCCCTAATCTGGTCAGCCTTGTAGGGCTGACACAAAACACAAACACAAAGCATTATCCAGGCCTCACAGCAGCTACTTACTGATAGAGGTTTTTGACAGATTGTTCGCTGCTGGTGATGCTGAGGTAGGGTCCTTCCCGCCGCTGATAATCCCCTCTGCTGAAGCCAACTCGGGCTGGGAGCTCCAAGTGGACATTATAGGATTCCTTGGGACGTGTTCCAAAGAACTGGAGCCCATCTTCAGGATAAAGGAAAAGGGCGTAGGTGTCTGCATCATTATAGGCTAAGACAGCCTGGAAGGTGTTACGCTGCAAAGCAAATCAGCACAAAAAGAAAAGGAGGGGATCAAATTCTGACATCCGTAAGGGAGAACCCATGGATGAGAGCTAAATCTGGGTTAGTCCAAGACAGTGTTCCTCAACCTTAGCAACTTTAAGATGTTTGGCTGGGGAATTCTGGGAGTTGAACTCCACACATCTTAAAATTGCCTAGGTTGAGAAACATTGGTCCAAGAGGACAGCATCATAAAGGGAAGAAGATGTAGTTTTGTGGTTGCAAGCAAACACGGAATTCAGATCTCCCTTTTCCCATCAACTCACCACTCTATGACCTCACTCCTAGAGTCAGATTCAATTATACTGCCTCACTTCACAGGGCCATTGTAAAGATTTATGTGGAGGAAAGTTCATAAAGTTCTTTGAACCCATGTTCTCAAAACATTTTACTAACTCTGCTCTCTGCCCCCAATTCAATTAAGAAATTATCCTATTCCCTCCTTTTTATCTGCAAGTCTGTATTGTGTTTTTTTTTCTCTTTCACTTTGTTTGTCCCTGGGAAAGGTAATATGAGGTACTGAATCAATTAGTTCAATTTTCTGGGTTTGCATAACTCATTAAGCTAATATGTCCAAGAGTTTCCAGCTAGCTTACTATAGTACACCAGATTAAGAGGGGCTACTATAAATACTGAAAATATTGAAAATAAATACAATCATTTTTTAAAAAAAACTCCACTTAAGAAATAAGATCTCTGTCATTAATCATGGAGATTTCCCTTCCACTTTTTTCCCAGAGCTCAAGCCCTTATAAAACTGCCTTGCCTGTATCATTTATCTTTCTCTCCTCCTGTTTTATCTTCCTGGCCTTTAGTAAACTTTTTTTTCCCCAGCTACAAGGGGAAAAATATTTTGCTCTGTTTCATGATCACCCACTTGGGAACCAGAAGAGAGGTAGAGCTTCCATCCAGGCCAAAAACAGATGTGAGAGCTACAAAGCTTGATAACCAAAAAAGGAAGAAGATTTACTCAAATTTGCAGCCCAAAGTCTCAACCCAAATGCTCAGGTGGACATTGATTCTGTGACTAATTGACAAGAGGTTAAATCGTAGGCTTTCCATGTGCAACCATGGGCCTGACCATCAAGCCGTGTCATTCCTAAATAAAGAAAGGCAAGAAATAAGAACAGCAGAACAGTGCTAAGAACATATGAAGACCATTATAAAGAACCACAGAACAGGTGAAATTTTTCAACACGCTGTGCCCGTTGACTGCTACATCTTATCTGAACAGACTTTCTCCATAGCCATGAAGACCTTTATCCAATCGTATCTCATATGTTACTGAATAACTATTTAACTCTTGGCACCCCCTGACAGCATGGCAAGTTGGTGAGGGATCTGGGCATTGTAGCTCAGCATCCCCTGCGGGTGCCGACCTTCTAACGACCCTGACACAATGCAAGCAACAGTCAGACTGTATGTAAAAGTATATATCTGGAGACCTGGATGGCACCCAAGAACACAGAAACTGGACATCCTTAATGAAATTAGGAAGCTTCTGGCCAAAGTCTTTTTTTTTCCTTCTCAAAACATTGCTTTATAAGTGCTAAGTAAATAAATAAGAAGATAGTATCTCTTGACATATCCAGAGATTTGAATCCAGGCACTGAACACAGCCCAAATTAAGTCCTAGAAATCTAGCATCATTTTTAGTAAAACTTTCTGTTCATGAAGGAGCAGTTGCTGAACTCCATAGCAACCTCAGTCACATAAATCATTTTTAGTATTTCAGTGTCCATAACAACTATTTTTCTCTTTCCCAAAATGGTCATAGTTCTAAGGCACAGAAATCTAAGTAACCGGAGAAAGGCATTTGATTCATCTAACCTCCAGAACAATATGTGAGTATCTTAGAAGCCTTGCCGATGATGACGATGATGAGAGACTGTCAGTACTGAAACTGAGATTACACTGCTCTATCCCTCTAACTTGAGTTTGAGTTGAGTTTGCTCAATATCCAAGCTCAAAACCTTTGCATTCAAGGAAATCTTCCAATCCCTAGGTCAGTCTTCTCAACTGGATGCCTTCCATATTTCTGGAATGCACCAAGTTGGGGAAGAGTGACTCTGTCCAATAAATTACAACTGTTTCTTAGGAGATGACCATGCCTGAGACCCACAAGACTCAAATTCACGTTTTACAACACTGTTTGTGGCAGAAGAGAATGCCTCTCTTATATGTGGCCAAAAGGGCACCAGCAGTTAGAAAGATTATTCCCATGTTATAGCTTAAAAAGTGATTGCCATAATGTCACATGGATTCTTGAGAGCCAGTTTGGTCTAGTGGTTAAGGTGCTGGGCTAGAAACCAGGAGTCTGTGAGTTCTAGTCCCACCTCAGGCATGAAAGCCGGCTGGGTGACCTTGGGCCAGTCGCTCTCTCTCTCAGCCCAACTCGGTTCAATGTAGACTAGCCTCCTTGTGGTGCACCCTGGGCAACATGACTTGTCACAGCTAAATAGTCTACACATCCGGCTGCTGGACCTCACAAGGATTTTCCAGCAAGAAAAGCAGCATGAACACCAAACTGCTATGCCATACCATTAAAAAAAAAAAAAATGGATTCTTGAAGCATGTTTGTTTCACAAGAGGTGTTTAAAACAGTTTCAGCATCCCAATGCCTGACAGCTCAAACATTCCTCCAGATCAGTGTTGCTGGCTGGGGAATTCTGGGAGTTGAAGTCCACACATCTTAAAGTTGCCAAGTTTGAAAAACACTGCTCCCGATCATCTAATGGTCATGCCTCAACAACCCAGGAAGCACCTGTCATTTGTCCAAGCTAGCAAAAGACAGAATACTGCCCCTTCCCATTCCATGTACAAAAGATGGCTGGCTGTATACTTCAGTACTAGCAGTGGAAACAATGCAAGAAGCTTCTCAGAAGACACCTTAATGACTTTCCTGGACGCAGGGCTGCCAAGGAAGACAGATGCCACCCCTATCATCTGCTAGGAGGAGAGAGGAGTAGAAGGAAGTGCGCAGAGATCTTGTATACAGCTTTATATGTGCCACATGGCCTGGTCTGTTCTGCACCCTGTCTTGCCACCTCAGATACAGCAGAGTGCCCTCCTTAAGAGTTAAAGCAAAGTTTAACCCCGGGGAGTCCTTGGTGCTCTCTGAACTTGGTTGTTTGTTGCAGACATTTCATTGCCCGACTAGACAACATCTTCAGTGCTAGAAGGGAGTGGGCCTTACTCTCTGTTTATATACAGTAGCTTGCCCTGACAGTATTGGTGGGGCCGTTGTTCTCTCCTTGGTAGTTCCTCAACTAAGCTGTTGCTTACAGCTTGACTGTTCGTCTAAGTTGGTAGTTTTATTTTTTTATTTATTTGATTTCTATAGCCGCCCATCTCAGCAAGTGACTCTGGGCGGCGTACAACAATAAAGCCATAAAACAATTAAAACAATTATAATTAAAACAGTTAAAATATAAAATAAATACAGAATAAATATATATGGCTGCCAAGTGAGCAATGCATAGATATTAATACAGCCAAGAGACGGGACCATCCACACGCTCGAGGCCCCAGGCCCGGGCACAAAGCCAGGTCTTCACAGCCTTACGAAAGGCCAACAGGGTCGGGGACATCCTAATTTCTGGAGGGAGGATGTTCCAGAGGGCTGTTCCAGTTCCTCAGTTAGGATATTGTTTACTGCTTGATTGTTCATCTGGTGTTAATCCTGGTGTTAATCTTTGCTTATCTTGTTTAACCCTATCTCATCACAAGGCCACCCCCCAGGCTTGCGGCCAACACTTTTCATGGACAGAAAACTACCTCGGGCCAGCTCAGCTCAGGGCAATCACTCTCATCATTCTAAAGAGGAGCCAAACTATTTTCCATGGCACCTTGGAAAGGCTGTTAAGTTCTCCTAAAGTCTCCATCCCCCTTCATTCTTCCAGGAGAACAGAACTTTGATGCAGCTAACCAAGCAATTGCCTGCTCTGACAGATGGTTGCTCTTAAACTGTTAGGTAAAAGTCATCCACAGTACATCTCTCGGACACGTGGGGCTCAAACCCAGCATTTTCTCCATGTAAGGCACGTACACAACCACTGAGTGTTGACTTCTGGCTAGAGCTCCTTTCACGCTATTTTTTCCTAACAGGAACGGGATATTGTAAAGTAATGGAAAGATATTTGTGGGCTTCAGCCATTTGCTCTCAGCAGCAAGCAGAGATGAGGGAGGGGCTCTCATTTCACAGCTTCTGAGCATTTTCAGATGGCAAGCCCTCGTCATTCCTGCCAGAGTTATAAAGGAGGGATTGTTGTCAAGTGACACACAGGCAGACCTACGGAACTGCTGAGCTGTGTAAACAAAGCTAATTTGGACGAGTTTGGGGAGGGAGAGATCTGGGAGGAAGAACACAGGGGAGTTAAAAACCTGGCCAAACAAGGTAGGGAGGAGGAGGGAGAGAATTTGGCAGGAAGGCACTAAAGCCAAGCAGGACACTGTTTGGAATCTGATCTGCTGGAGAAGGTCTCCTGCAGAAATCCTTTTGCCAAGAATGAAAAGCATGCAGGAATCCTGCCACAAGCCACTCCTCTGTAGCTCTGATGTAGTGTACTGCAGAGGAGAACTTCCCTGGTGGATCTTCCCTGGTGGATCGTGCCCTTAGCAATCAAATGGAAGGTTAAAGAACAAACAAGGGTCACAATGAAACCAACAGCTTACAGAGAGCTTTCAAGGGGAAAATTGACAGATAAGAGGATCAAGGGACTTAAGGGTCAAAGGGCAACAGCAAAGGTCAGATTGATGCTGATTCCCAAAGCCACTCCCAATGGACTTTTGAGAGTGGGACACTTGTCAAAGGTGACACAAAAGGGGCACTTTCTACCACTCCTTCTGGAGGAACAACATTGTGGGGCTGAGGGAGGAGGGAAATGGGGACCAAAATTTACCACTATGCCCTATTAGAAAAGATTATACCTCTGGCTTGCGATTCCTCTCCTGCACCTTCTGTTGCAAATCTGTTCCCTGGTAATTCCTCACCTTCTTTCAACATACAAAGGCCCTTGCACTGATCAGACCAAAGGATTTCTTGTTCCTTATCGCATTCCTACTAATACCAACCAGACGCCAAGGGAAGTCCACCAGCTAGACCTTAACTCTGATGCTAAAATATAACTACCATGATCAGTAGCCAGTGATAAGCTCCAGGAATGTGTCTAACCCTCTTTTAAAACAATCCATGTTGGAAAGTTCCACTGATATGCAGCAAAATGCCTTCTTTAACAAGAGAGTGTGAGAAGAAATCTTCATTTTTGTCCATCTTCCACCATTCAGCTCCGCTGAATGACCTGAGATTGGAGTAAAAATAAGCATCTCCCTATTCATTTTCTCCTAATCATGCATACATTTAGATGCTTATCATGCATCTTATCATCTTATTCTCCTTCTTCCAAATCAGAGGGACAGGCTGTAGTACCAGGATCACATGCAACCTTAAACCCCTTCCCCATTGCACTGCTAAATTTCACCTTCCTGCCAATTTGAGATAGGAAAGACAAAAAACATTAGAGCAAGTCTAAAATAGGCTTGACATAATGTTGAAAAAAAACTCTTCTGTATACATCCCCCTTTTTCAGAGAACCCTAAAAGAGAAGCCAGTTGCACACACAGACATAATGCAATCCACTTAGCATCATCTATCCGTCTTTGATCCTCCAGGATTCACTGTGTGCGACCCCTGCCTACAAACTCTTTTCCCTCCATTGTTTTTAAAACTCAGCAATCCCAAAGTTTGTAGCCTTTCCTCATGGATTGGCATTCATTCCCTGGATCATTTTTTGTCCTTTGTTACATCTTTTCTGTTTGGACCTGCAGTGGTCAGAACTGGGCATGTTATTCCAGGTGTAACTGCACCACAGACTGATAGAAAAGCATTATGATCAGAGCAGTTTTATTTTCAGCCCCCTTTTAAAGACCTCCAATGTGGAGATTGTGCTTTACGCAGCAGCTGCATCCTGGCCTAATATTTTTATTTACCCACTCAGCATCCTTTTCTGTATCTGCTTTACTGGCCAAAGGCCACCGCTCCCTTTCTGCTACTAGTGGAGAAGCAATGACTAGAAGGCCACAGAAGGGAATAGACAGAAGAAGCTGCAGTCGCTTAACACCAGTTTCACCAGAGTTTGAAAATACACCACTAAATCGAACAAGATGTCCCAGATTGTGGGAAGAAATAAGCAAGCAAAGCTGCTTGTCCTGGGGTGTTCCCTCCTCCTATATTCATGATTTGTCTCAGAGCCACTTTGGACACTCCCTGATCATGCGAACTTGCTGCTGTTTGGAGCTTCTACAGCAACTACATAAGCATTTGAATGGGATCTGTGCTCTGGGACCTGAAGCTATACCAGGGCATCTCTTTTCAACACCAAATCTAAAACTGGAATATATGAAGGAAAAACAAAAATGAAGAGGTTCCTAAGCAGGTGCAGAGTTCATTTTTCTGGCCCATGAGTCACTAGAGAATCCTATACACAGAGGTACAAATGGGTGGGCTTCTGAATCAGAAAATGTCCTGCAAAGAGGCTGCAGCCTTGCCATCACCTTTTTCTCAAGCCGTGAAACACCATGCCCATTTCCAGGCATTTCAGAACATCTGTGCACAAGAGCCAACATTAGTAGTGCTTCCCTGGCATGCATCCACCATGTTTTTTGGAGACACCCATTCTCCCCTTTTCACCTTTTGTGCAATTGCTGTAACAGTCCTCAGCCAAACAGCTTTGAGCCTCCAAATAAAATGTGAAGCAGCTCACAGTTTGATTAATTCAAAATCCCCTTCCAGGACAGTCAGTTATTTGGCAACTGGAGTAGGGGCACAGAGTGTCCCATTTTCAGGTTCAAAAACTGGAAGGACATAAAGCTCAGGGCTTGATCAGAGGGAGTCCACAGCAAGAGGAGACAGCAAAGGCTATGGATTTGAATGCACAAGGTCCAAGGCTCAATCCTAGCCATTTCAAGTTAGGTCAGGAATGGAGAGGGTCTTGCCTGTTGGTCTAATCCTGCCTGCAAAATCGCTCATCCAGTCTTCTTCCCAAACAACTCTGGGCTTCACAGCATTGCACATTTCCCCCTGCATGACCTGCCCATTTCCATGCAAGAGGAGACAGTAAGGCATTATTCCCTAACTTCCAATAGAAGAGAATCTCCGTAGCTCAGGGTTGAACTGTGGAGCCCTTGGTGCTCTCTGAGCTTGGTTTGCTTGCAGACTTTTATTACCTGACTAGGTAACACCATCAGTGCTAGAGAACGCCACATTCCCTAACTTCTCTTGCAGATACGATGAACCTGACTGCACAACTTACAGCCTCATAGATGTTGCTGAACCACAATGCTCAACAGCCCTAGCCACAATGGCTAATGGTGGTAGCTGTACTTCAGCAACATCTGGAAGGGCACAGTGTGTTCATAAGTAAGGGATGGGGCTTCTGCAAAGGAGTGAGAGAACTTTACATCCAAATCCCCATCCTCTGGCATTCTCAAGTTTCCCAGGGAGATGGTGACCTACATGTAGGCTCTGAACCAGATTCACTTCATCATCTACAAAACTTATTCCTTTTTATTTTCTCTCTTTGGACATGTTCTCCAGGTGCCAGGTTCTTTTCCCAAACTGCTCAGGTAGAGAAGTGAGTCATATCCCTAAGCCACGGGGGCCAATGGTTTGAGGAACTGTACGGAGGTTCGTAAGAACTGCATGTACCTACTGATTATGGGAACCAAACAACGTTGAAGCTGGTGTATGATTCTTCAGAAGTCTCAAAAGGCACTAAGGCTGGCAGCCTGACCAAGTTTAGTACAGATTTTTTTTTAAAAAACTGGACCCTTTCAGATAGCAAGCTCCTATGTTTCTCCACATTTTAAACGCAAAGCCAGCTTTCCATGGACAGGAATGGCTTAGTCTTATTTTCTTTCTCTTTTTTTAATGTGGGTGAGTCCATTTTGAAAACAAAATACAACAAAACACATACCCACCCAATTATAGGAATTTTATTAATGTCTCTTTTCCACGTGCTATGGAAAATATGAAATGGGCGATTCCCTGCTGACATATAATTGAATTGTTTGGGGAAATCCACCCACCGTTCCCAACTACAAATGTTTAAGGCAGCAGTCAAGAGTTTTCGAAAATAAGAAATTATTTTCACTTCCTCCACTGAAGGGCCGTCTCTGCTGGCCCCAGAACGTGAGAACACTCCTGTTCTTTTCAGACAAGCATGCATGCCCCAAGGCCATAAACCAAAAAAGACTGCCACACAAAAGAGCCACCTTTAAATGTGAGAGAATAATTATAGTACATGGGAGTGATGATATTCACCATAATTTAATTTTAATGAATTTATATTTAATCATAGTTTGTTTTATCCTGGGCCTTCCTCCTTTTGGGAGGCATCACCAGCACGCCACACAAAGCCTAGTGGTCTAAAATAAAAACCTCTTATTTTGCGAATTCCATAAATGTAAAATTTTCTTACATGAGAACTTATTTCAATGCTACATGGAAAAATCTGAAAATCTGTTTTTTGTGCAAAGACATACTATACTAGGCCCTTTAACATCTACATTTATCAGTCTTAACCTCAGAAATGGGTTTATACTGAGGTCACATTATTTGTCCAGCCAGCTCAGTGCTGTCTGACTACAGCACTTCTCCAGGATCTTCCTTTCCTACAATCTTCTATTGACTCTTTGTCTGAGATTAAATCAAAGATCTTCTGCATAGATAATATGTGCTCTTGATGTTCCCTTATGAACCAACTCCATTATCGTTCTAAAAAAGTGGCATCTCTTTACCCCCGTGGGCTCACAACTTTAGAAGTCCCACTCAGAAGTCCTTCCTCCCTGCTTCTAAGATTTCATCTGGAATTTCAGATCTTCAGTATTGTCTATGCAATCTCAAAAGGACTATAAGCTTTCTTTCTTTTTTTTAAAGAAAAAAGTGATTCTCAGCTCTTTTCTGGGCCCAGTATCCCATACTTGCATAGCCTATTAACATAATACATACAATGTCCTTATCTTATTCCAAGCAAAATTCAGGGGTCTTGTTGACAAGACAAAGACATCTATTGACATCAGATTTCTCGCTCAATATCTATCTCAGCCTTTTAAATTGAGAGGAGGCAGGGTCAGGAGTCTGCTCTCTCAGTCCTGTCCCTCTGCCACCCTCTGTGGACACAGGCACTCTTGTTCAAGTGTCCCACATGACACCAACTTTTTACCTCCTTCTAAAAAAACGATCTTAGCAATCAGCTTTCTGTGTCTGATACTTCCTCTCATTTTCTAAATGTTTCACAGCATCCTAGCAACCTGGCCCAATGACTACAGCGTTATCTGCTCAGCATGCTATACAGATGGAAATCACAGGAAAGATAGATGTCCCAAAGCATCACCTCACCTGCTTGGAGGGTGCAGAGCTGTGGGTGACCTCTTCATAGGCTCCTACATCCTTCCAGGTAACAATGAAGGTATGGTGTGGGGCAAAGTTGGTGGCAGTGGGAAATCCAGCTTGGACAAACTGAGCAGCCTGTTCCAGGACTTCTCTGGAATCATCCAGACGGCAATAGATTTTACCTCGCCCACGGCTGGTGTCAATGTCTGATAGAAATGGAGCAATGGCAGGGAAATCTGTAGGGAAATCATCATCCACATACTGGGTCTCTCTGGGGAAGTCCTGAGTTGAAATGATCCCATTGGTCCCAACCTGTCAGAGCAGCAAATAAAAATATAGTGAGAAAAATCACATCCCCGTTTGAATGAGAAATTAATGATTTGCTGAATCCATTAAAGAAAGTAATCACATGTTAAAAATGCTTCAATAAAATACTGCAGAAAGTTTTTCACTCAAGGAGTTTCAAATATAACTATGAACAGTGTAAGACTGAATGTTCCAAGTCCTCCCAGCTCTCCAATCAAGACCAATGGTGTTCAGACTGGGGTTTCTCAGAAGCCTCTATCAGGAGAACTTCACTGGAAAGATCACTGATTATGGCCAAACATTGAGGTTTCTCTATGCTACCAACGTACAAGGGAGCATTAGGTTTCTTCCATGATACTCTTTCACTTTCATTTATGGTGGGTATTCTGACAGCTTGGATGACAACCTCCATTACTCCCAGTCTGCCCTGACTTAAGATCAAGAGTAAGATTCACTGGACCATTGACTCACTCCAGAAGAAGTTTCAAAATTTCTCACAAAGCACAGTGGCCATCTGCAACACGTGTTGCTCTATCCCTTAACATGGGAATTGCCAAACAGGCAGAAGAGAAGCCTTTCATTTGCTGTTATAGTTAATACAACAATAACTCATTACAACTAACTATAACTATTGGTGAAATGACTTCCACGTTGTACCACGTGAGACAAGGAGGTTGTGCTGACGAGTCATTGTCCCACACGGCATTACCTGGAAGTCACTTTACCAATAAACAGCAGTCATGAAAACCTGTACTTTGTGAATATATAAAAATAATTAAAGTGATCACTGAATCTTAGGCTGGGTTCCCCTAACATTCCACAGTAGATTAAGCTGACATGGGTGTGGGTAATCTATGATTCAGTGTGGTTTAGGAACCTAGCGATTGTCTAGGTATATTGTGTGAACAGGGCAATTATTCAAGGCATGCTACAGTTTGTTTATGTATTTGTTAGTTAAATCATCTACCTTTTCTCAAGAACTCAAGGCAGTGTATGTAGAACTCCCTCCTCTCATTTTTGCCACCTCCCTGTGAGGTAGGTTGGACTCATTGAGCTTCTGTGGTTAACAGTGGATTTGAACTTGGATCTTCCTGATGATAGTCCAATGCCTTAATGAGTTCACCATGCCGCTCTTTGGGTATAGTATGTTTTGTGAACACAGCAACTGAATGTTGCTAACTTGGGTTTGGAGTTTAGCATGTTGTGTGAACAGAGCCATAGAATTAGACAGTGCCTTGGAGATCCTATAGTCTAACCTTCTGTTCAACATGGAATCTACAACAGCAGAAGCGATGCTTGAACACCACCAGAGAAACACTTCAGAGAAGCCAGATCTTCTCCATTGTTATAATGGAGCCTCTATCTTCAGATGCAGTCTATCACTACATAATAGATGTGGGGAAGTAATGACAGAATGGGACCATTCCCTTCATTGCCCTGTTTATGAGTTTCCCAGAGGCAACCAGCTAGCCACAATTGAAAAGCAAAATGCTCAATCTGTTGGACAGATTTGTGATCTAGGATAGCTCTCTTTATAGACGTAAGGACTTCTCCAGAGAAATTAGTGTGAAAATCACTCAGTAAGTTAGAAAATATGAAATGTTCGGTTCAGGAATAAGCAAAGGCCCAAACAATACTTCCCACCTAACGTGAAAGCTGAAACAATGAGCGACGATGTATAACACAGCTCAAGGTTGGAAAGGCTGTACAAAGGAAAAGAAGCAGACGGTTTCTGTTAAAAACGGTTGCAACAGACAGACTTCAGGAATACAGGTGGAAACTGGGTGGGACTTTATCAAGGGGGTGCTTTTGGGGAGTCCACAATTCTCCTTGGACTTCCTGACTTAATTCTTCTCTAATCTAGTCTGTAGTTTTTTCCCCCTTTTAATCCCCATTTTTGGAGCTCTTTGCCATCAAAATCTTGCGGATGCCATCTCTGGCTTTAAGTCTGAAGCACAACTGCCTGACTAGATGATTCCTTCTCAATGTCCCACAAAAGGAAAGCTTGAGCACTTCAGAAATATATTCAGCCCAGGGCCGCAACTGGGCGGGGGCAAGAGGGTCATGTGCCCCAGGCACCGCGCTGGGCAGGTGCCAAAATGGGTGTGGAATCCATGTTTGCCCCGGGCGGGGGGGCACAGACCCTAGTTGCAGGCCTGATTCAGCCTGTGAGGAAAACTGGTTTTTAATGCCTAGGACAGAGCTGGATTCTTCGGCTGGGGTTTTTCGATTTACTGAGCAAGAATTGTACGGACTAATCCATAGCACTGGTTTTGCTAGAAGGCTGTTTTAAGGGTTTAGACCCCCAATCCCTCTAGCAAATACTGCCAGCCCTCAGGCATCTGAAACGAACCATGCGACATCTGCCATCATGTGGCAATGTGTGCCAAAGTTCAACGCCAGGGAGCACTGGAAGGGATGGCCCACTGGCCAGGCTGCTAACTTTGGAAGGCTCAAATTCGACACACCGCAGTGGGCCTCCTAGAGAGAACTTGGCCAGCGCAAAGAAGGGCCATTGATGTCCGTTGACCGAGCATCAGCCTGGAAAGAAATCTTCGAGGGAGACAGAGCCCCTATTAAGTGCCCAGGAATTTCGTGGGCAAATAGCTCAGGCTGAGCGGAGAAGTCTGCCGTCTGGACTGGGCACACGGCTGGGCTGGCTCCCTGCGCTGTCTTGCCCGGGCTGTTCTCTCTCACATTCTCCTGCTCGGATCGCCCATTTGCGGAGGAAGGGGGGCTGATCTTTCTCCCTCCCAGCCCCGATCCTCGAATCCCTCCAGGGCAGACGGAAGGGGGCCAAGGGCTGACCGTGCCTGCGCACTTACGTAGAGCTGACTGAAGAGGGTCTCGTAGAAAAGCAGCGGGCTGGGCAAGGGAACGGGCACGGAGGTCTCGTCGTCTCCTTCGGGCAGCTCCTGGTCCCCCCGGGGCCCCCCAAAGAGGAAGAGCTGCGATCGGGGCAGGGCAGCTCCCCAGCCCAGCAGCCGCAGCAAGAGCAGAGAGAGGAGCGGCGCTCTCCCGAGCATGCTTGTGCTTGGCCCCCGCGATGGACTCGCTCCTCCCGGGCTGGCGCGGAGTGCGAACCACGAGTCCCAGCTCCGCGAGCCACTCCGCATCCCACCCCTGAGTTCCCAGGGCTGGCCCTGGGCGGGGCCGGAGGCGCCTTCCGCGCGTCGCCATTGGCTGCCCGCCGCCCGGCCGATGACCAATCCCTCCCGACGAGCGGCTCCCCGCGAACATCTGGATCTCGTTAACCGCTCCTCTGGCACAGCGACGCCGCCCTTCGAAGGCCCTACCCGCCCGCCGCTAGCCGGGCCCTCTGGAGCTCGGGGACGCGGTCTCGGATTCGGGCAAGTCCTAAAAGGTTCCCGTTCCCTTGGTGTGTCTGGATTCCGTTTCTCTCGACGCGGCTGGGCTGCGTCGAGCCCGCGTGCAAAAGTAGGCAACGAGACCTGGGCTGCAAAAATCCGTAAGACGGCTGTCTAGATGGCAGGAAGCGTTCTCTGCACCCCTTTGCTACCGTCTCATGGTCAGCCGGATTTTGCAGCCCGCTATGGTGAGCCGAGCAAAAGGTGACATTCACGTTTCTGGAACAGTCTGAGGTTTGGTTTGCTTTTTTCCCATTTCACGCCAGCCTTCCCCGACTTGGTACATTCCAAGCTGTTGAGAATACAACTCCTAGAATACCCAGCCACAGGCTGAGAATACTGGGAGTGGGAGCTGCAACATGACTGGAAAAAACCAGCCTGGAAAAAAATGTACAGAGAGAGAGAAAGATTGGTTTCATACATTCTTTTGTTATAATCATAGTTTATTTTAAAAGATGCAAGGGCTGAGTTTTACACACCGCACCGAATGAAAACAAAACCAACAGTATTATGGCATGGCACAGTATGTGAATTCAGCCACACATCCACCATTGGAAGTAACATCTGGAGTGGATACCTGTAATTTTTCCCAACCTTGGGCTGTCCATGTGCAATAATTACAACTCCCACAGTCTCCAACCAGCATGGCTGACACATCCAGAAGATACCATATTTGGCAAAATCCTGCATGGTGCTAAATATCCCTTCCCTCTCCAAGGCAGGGTTCCTGCCTCTTCTACAATTTTTGATGTACTTAACAGTAGAAAATGCTCTTTTTTTCATTTCTGCTTAAAACGCCCAGAGTTCCTCTTTTGGGGGGGTGATGAGATTTGATGAATAAAAATAAATGAATTCACCGGGAACAAATCTATTAGTAGCCTTCAAAGTTTTCTCATTTTATGCCAGCGGCAGAGGAACAGGCAGTGTAGTCAAAGCTATTTGGAGATGCCAGGCTGGGGGAGTTTGAGCTAATTCTACGCTATGTCAGAATATGGACTAAGCAATGGCTGCTAACACCTCATTTAAGTTTCAACCTGTCTCGCAAAGCTGGTGAAGTTCCCAGTTCCTTATTTGTCCAAACAGTCAAAACAAAAATGTAGCAAACTAACATCTTAAACTGGTTAATGAACTAACCAATTTTCTGAGCTTGTACACTACACTGAACTGAAAATTAGTTAATTGGGTTTACCTCACACAGAAAAACAAAGCAAAGTTAACATGCATCAAGCGGAGCATGCTGTATAACCGGATTTGCTGGATGCGTTAGATGGTTAGGTATATTGTATAAAACAGCCATTGAATTGAAAATGATCTTGGAATCCAGTTCCTTGCTCAGCTGAGGATCTGCAGTAGATCTTGCTTAGTCAAGGAAGCTGCTGTAGTATTCACAAGGTATGGTTGCTCGATGTCTGTTCAAATAAATCCATTGAGGAAAGACCAGCATCTCCAGAGGCAACTCTTCTCCAATGCTGAGCACCCTTGGCCTTTAGGAATATTCTCCAGATATTACTGTCTTTTCTACTTATTTTTTCTAATTTTGCCCTCTGGAACAGAAACAATGTTCTTATGCCTTTTAATAAAATTAGTTAGTCTGAAAAGGTGCAACCAGACTCCCGTTTTCTCACTACTATAGGCTAACACAGCTCTTCTCCCACAATATCATGTTTCCTGTCAGTTTCTCCAAGTTAAACATACCCAGCTCTTTTAACCACATCTCAAAGATCTTGTTTTCAAGTCCCATCACCCTAGTCAGAATACTCTGGATCTACTCCAATATGTTCATGTCCTTAAAATATGGCAGAGTAGGAATGTTACTACTTCTGACCTAGAAGTATGTTTCTGTTAATGAAGTTCAAAGCTAATCTGTTATACCCCTTGGTACTATCACCCACAAAATGCTGAGATTGGATAGAGAAGACCATGAAGCAAGCTGTGCTACTCCGAGTGAGTGCAAAAAAACTAATTCAAACAGTGCACTGCCTGGATCAGCCACTGGTCCTGGAGTAACAGAAACCTCAGCACCCCAGTTCACAAAAAAAGCAAGTAAGATAAATTGTTAGTCCCTCACCAAGTTTAGTTTTATCTGGTTACTTTAAAAAAAATCTGATTCATTGCTATGAGGGAAAGCTTTCCTGATAGAAAGCCATCTTTTATCCAGCATTGGAAGTCTCTTGCAAGTAACAATGAAATGAGAGCACGCTACCAATTTTGCGTCAAGACACTTTCTCAGTGCCATAATGGCTGCATGGTTTCTGCAGTAACTAAAGTGGGGGAAGTAACATTCCAAGCAGGCAGGCAGATATCAGAAATAGTACCCTGAAGATTAGGGCTGGGGTGAGGAGCGGAGATAAGCCGTTCATAATGATTGCTTTGAATCCAGGAACCAGGAAATAGATGAGAGAAGAATTCAAACTGGAAAACAAACCACTCATAAGTCAGCAGAACATAGTATTGCAAAAAAAATATATACAGCTTTGCTCTAGTTAAAAAACAACAACTGCTACAGAGCCAGGAAAAGACATCAAAGACATCATTCAGCTCTCCAGATCAGCTGACATCTTGTGATCGCATGGATATGGAGCTGGTTCTGAGTAGGGGAATTAGCTCTTTTTATTGATTTGTAGAGAGCCAGTTTGGAGTAGTGGTTAAGGCATCAGACTCTGAGTTCTAGTCCTGCCTTAGGCACAAAGCCAGCTGGGAGATCTTGGGCCAGCCCTTTCTCTCAGCCTTAGGAAGCAGACAATGGCAAACTATTCCTAAAAAACCTTGCCAGGAAAACTTCAGGGACTTATCCAGGCAGTCTCTGAGAATTGGACATGATTGAACAGATTAAAAATAGATCTGTAAGCCACCTATTCAGTGAAAGATGATGTAATTGTGGGACTATCCCCTTCAAGATAAACAATGATCCTCTTCAGTCAAAAGCATAATTTTTGCAAAATGCACCTGAACGCTTCATGAACCCAAATGACTCTTGCAAATAAGAATGTAAAGATATGAATCCTACATTAACCTTGGCCTACCCTATATTGTTTACTCCTCCCGAAGAACATCCTCCATAATACAGAATGGAAACATGTCTGGCTGAGAATTTTCTATTTAAGGTTTTGAGAGGCTCAGATATTGTCTGTTGCACAAACCAGGTTCCATAATCTTTTGTATATATTTTAAGTGTTACTAGCATGGGGTTACCATGCTTAACAGTGCCCTATAGTGAAGAAAAGGTTTCAGCCAGACGTAATTTAATCATGTTGCATAGGACACTACTTTGGATGGGACATGATCTGAGGTTTTATGGGGTGGAGATTCCCATTTATATTATTTTCTGTATACTCTGAATATTATTAACATGGATGCTCCTGCTGCAATTGAAGAAAGCTTTGGACCAGAAGCAATTCACCACCAACTTATCAAGACTTTCTTCTGGATATTTATTTATTTGCAGCATCTCTATACTGCCAATTCCCGAAGTACTCCTGGTGGTTTACAAGAAAGCTGAGCATAAACTTCATGCAAAACAATGAAAACAGTGAAAACATACCTACCTGCTCTCCTGAAGACTGTTAGGGAAGATGCCATTCAGGTCTCTGGAGGAAAACTAGTTCACAGTATCAGGGCATAACTGAAAAAAAAAAAAGTACTGTCATTCCCCACCCCATTTCATATGGGGGAGGAAGACTTTTAGCATCTCCAGTCAAGACAAATGGATGGGATGGGTTGACTCCACCTGACGTGGGCAGTCCTGCAGACACCTAGGTGCCACGCCATAAAAGATATTGGAGTATACAACTTGGAGTTGCCCAAGCAAACAATGGGATTCAAAACTCCAGTGCTTTCTTCTTTGCTACATATTCTGGCTGTTTCTGGTAAGACTGCCCCTCCTTCCAAAAGCATTGAGATGCTGTTGCATTCTACTAGATATTTGGGAATGGTCCAAAACCTATTGGGGGAGGGAGCAAAGTTCCAATTCTGCATTCAGGAAACTGAGTTTATAGCATATAAGATGGTAAGTAAATGAGTTCAGCTAGGATAGGAATGAAAGAGTGAGAACTAGTATGTTGCCTGCCTCCCTGCCCCCACCCCCCGCAATAATTTGGGGAAGAGCATTTAGAGCAAGTGGGGAGGGGGCTCAGACTCTTTCCTTGTTGAAATGACACGCCCTGTACATCATACTCAGTAAACCTAATAGTGCAATTCTGTGCATATTTAATCATATGGAAGTCCACAGGGTTCACTGAGGCTTACTGACAGGTTAGTGTGCATAGTTATGAAGCTTAAGTTTTCTTCCCATTCTTATTTAATCTCATTCTTTGGTAGTCATATCAGATTAGCTCAATGCTCTTTCAGACCAGGATGTCTCAACCACGATTCTGTGAATCCTTAGAGTTCCAGAGAGGTCACTAGGGGTTCCCTGGGAGATCACAATTTATTTGAAAAATTATTTCAAATTTTGGCAACTTCACATTAAAGATGTAAGTTTCATTCTTTATTTTTAGCTAAAGGACACTGTTAATGCACATATACAAGCCTACACATGAAACGAATATAAGTTTGTAACTTCTGATCTATATCTGAGCCTGAATGTGCAGGGGTTCCCTGAGGCCTGAAAAATATTTCAAGGGTTCCTCCAGGATCAAAAGGTTGAGAAGACTGTTTTAGACCAATGGCCCCTTGGATTCTAGAAAGCAGTTATGTTTTACTTTCACTTACTAAGCAATCCTGTACATATCTGCTCAGAAGTAAGTCCCATCAAGGTCACAGAGACTTACTCCCAGGTAAATGAAAACAGTAGTGCAGGCTTTATGGGATATAAAGTAGTCATTGGCCAAGGACAGCTGAAACCCCAAGACTAACCCCAGCTGTCTCCCAGTGAAACAAAGAGCACCTTTTGTAATTATAAAAAAGGAACTCTTGTTCAATCATTTGATATCCATTTAAAATACCCCAGGGAGAAATGCAACATTTCCTGTTACTTTATTTTAGCAGAACATCGAATTAATTCTTTTAGGATGCAAAGGCCAGGGGCACAGGCAGAGGGAGCAGACACTGGCCTGCATTTAGTAAAAATAAATGAGGAAAATCTGCATTCATTATCAGAGGAAACTGAATCAAAAAGCATGGCATAAACCAGTGCTTCTCAACCTCAACAACTTTAAGATGTGTGGACTTTAACTCCCAGAATTCCCTAGCCAGTCCCAGCGCTCTGATGAGAGATACTGTACCTTTTAAATTTCCAGTGAATCTTCAGGATCAGCAGAGATGCTTCCTTCTCCCTGACTAGTAACATCTTACCTCCCTAGCATAAAAAAAGTAAATTTCCTTTCAAATTGAGCTTGATTCATATAGATAGCTTGAGATATTTTTTTAAAAAGCTGTGTCTAGCTGTTGTTTGCGGTAGAAATTGTTTGGGGGATTATTGCAAGCTCACCTGGTTCACATCTTCTAAGGAACTCAAGCACAATGAAGGACTCAGCCTGGTCCAGAGGACCAGAAAAAACACCAAATCTTCCTAGTCTAGTCAGCCTTTGTAGGCTGAAAGAGAGGATGTTACTGTGTCCTTAGACTTGGGCAGCAAAGAGTCTCCAGCTAGTCCTGGGCACAAAGGAATTAGTACTACCAAAGGCAGGGCCAGCATCAGAACTCAGCACCTTGGACAGCTGCTAGGGCCCCAACAGGGCCTATTAAACCAGTGTTTTTCAACCTTGGCAACTTGAAGAGGTGTGGACTTCAACTCCCAGCAAAGCTGGGTGGGGAATTCTGGGAGTTGAAGTCCACACCTCTTCAAGTTGCCAGGTTTGAGAAACACTGTATTAAACTGACGCACCAAGCAACTTGATCTTTGAGCCACCCATAGTATCCCATGCCATTTTCTAGAATGTTACGCAATATCGTGTTGCAAATAGTGCAAAATTAGGGCTGGACTTTGGGACCACTGCCAATGCTCCAACAGCTAAAAGAGTAGCATTGAGGAAGGCAGTGGCAAATAGACTACATTGGCTGACATGACGTGCCCGCTAAAGTTAACACTGCTCACCAATATATTCCTTTAAAAAAACCACCAAACATACAGTCAGGAAGTAGGTAGCAAAATGTAGTGGCTCATTTTTAAAATTATTTTTACTTTAAAATATGTCACCCTTTTTGGTACTGACATGCTGTATATTCTCAAGTCAGGCATAGGCCATCTAAAACTCCACCTCCTTGAGTAAAACATTTATATCTGACATCTCCAACTATCCAATTACTCCATTTAGCTACTGTGGAACTTTAAATTGGGGCTCACATTTGCCCAGTAGGCCTCTCAGCATGAAGAGGATAGGGCAGAGGGCTGGGGGACCACAGCCCTGGCCAAGAAAACTAGTGAACCCTGGAAGCAATTCCACCTTTGCATCAGTAGCCATAACATAGCCTAGCAGCTGCTTCTAAACTGCAATGAGCTTAGCCCAGTAGGGAATAGCACACTGATGGTGAAAGCATAGCATTATATTCTGTTGGGGCACAATTCAACTGCTGTCCCCAGTGTGACATTACAGCAGGCCTCCTGGCCAAATCTGCAGAAATCTATATAGCGTCAAAGAAGAAAGAGCATTAAGGGGCTCTGGGCAGGTGTGGAGGAGAGCCAGTCCTGAGAGAGCAGCGTGGAGTCAAAGGCAGCAGCATTGAAGAGATCTATCTATATACTACTAAAATGCCTGTGTCTATTTGATACTTTGTAACCTTTAACTGGGTGAAACGGTGCATCATAGGGCAATAATTTTTGAACCTCAAATGAGCTAACTTACAGAATGCACCCAAAATCCGGGACCCATGACTCCTGTGGAATAGAAATTTGGCAAATTTTATAAAACATTTTATGACATTAAAGAGTCCCTTTTGGGAGATGGGCGGTGATAAATTTGATTAATAAATAAATAAATAAAATAATACAAAGTATCATAAAACATTTTCTGTGGACAATTACTGATGTTTGACTGAGCTATGCAGTTCAACATGGGCTGCTTTCAAGGCAGATACATCGCTCCCTGAATTTTTAAGAACTTTTCCAGTACATAAGAAGCTCTGCCATTGTTGAAGGCATTGACGAATCTGGTAAGGAAATATCTCTGAAATGATGACCCAATGGGTCATGGGTTGTCTAGTGTCCCATAAACCCTTTGTCTAGCTTCCCTCCCCAATTAATCTCTTAGCTTTCCAGCCCAGGCTTTGCAGCTGCTTGAGTCTCCTGCAGTGCCAACAACCATCTGTTTATCTTCTCAAAGTCTTCATAATCCTTCAAGGAAAAGGATGTTCACTTGCTCTTGAGCAAAATCTGCCTGTTTCATTCGAACTCCAACTTCCCCAATTGTTGGGGTATTTTATAGGGAGCAGTTTTTAAATACACTGTAAAGGCCTTAAGAGGCTACTTTGTGAGATCTGTTCATTTATAGATCTGTAAGGTAAGGATGTGGAAGCAGACAAGCACTCTGGGAACAGACAGGGAAATAAAGCAAAAACAAAAAACCTCCATCATCTTCCCCAAACCTCACCCCAACTTCCCAACCCCTGGAAACAGGACTATTTTAAAAAGCAGCTTCAGTTCTTTCTTCACAACTGCTCCTCACCAAAAGTCCCCAGATAGCGCCCACAACATACAAATTCCAGTTCCCTTTTACCAGCCTGCAACAAAATGTCTGCTCTCTGAGGTGGCTATTTTCCAATTGCCAGACTAGATTCCTCAAAATTCAACCTAACAGATGAGATGTTAGTAGCACTAGATGCCAGCCACCAGTCCTCATTTTAAACAAGTATCTTCAACCAAGCAATGACTATTTTTTTAATTAAAAAAAACTAGAAAGAAATGTCATCCCCCTTACTTTTCAGGGCTGTAACATAATACTGCCATTGATCCAAACCCAGCCCAATTACCAGAGTTTAATTGATTATATAACATTACTGAAATCAGATGCAAAGTTACTCTGGAGTAAGCTCCACTGAATTAAGTGATACCTCTGACAGCTTCAGTTCAACGTGAGCTTTAACAACAGATCTTCACACAGCCGATCCACAGCATTTAATTTTTAATCAGTACTACAACTCTGCAAATAAATGTTACCATTGAAATGGCTGCTGTAAAGCAGGAACCAAGCCAAAGATAAGGAGCATCATGTCTTCATTTTCCCCCCCTTTTTTGATTCTCTGAGTTCCTCCATGTTAACCTCTCAGCACAATTTGAAAGCCTTGTTATCTACTCTTTCACTTACCAGAGCAATTCTTAGAGCATGCTGGCAGATGATATCATTTCCCAGCTCTAAAGATGGTCCTGAGATTGAATCCCCCTTCCATAGACTACTGCTCTGCAGTCAACAAGAGAAAGGCAGAGAAAACTGGGAGATGAGGGGAAATGCTGGAGCTGTAGAGGGATGATCTGGGAAGTTCTTATGGAATCCCATGACTCCCTACTCTGAGTGAAGTACCAGACTAACATCACTGAGTTATTGGGAAAACATTTTATCCAAAAACTTGCATTTCCTCAAATATAATCTCTTGTTTTAAGTGAGGCAATGCAGTACGGTACATCCCAATCTCAAACAAGCCCTACAGTATATGTGAAGTCTTCTAGGTAGCCACTGGGTTAGAGAATTATAGACTTGGTGAGCCTAACTTGGTCTAACCTCATGCAAATCACAACTGTCATTTCAAGATGCAGCTCATCTTCCATCCCTATAGCCTAAGCTTTTGGCATATACATACTGTACCTTCCTGAAGAATTATTCTAAAAGCCCTCCCACTGAAGAAATAATGCTACGTTCATGGCTGAGTTTGCATCTCATGATCCCATTGCACAAAGATGGCTTTTGCTAACTGAATGCAGAATCAAACTTCTTTTTAGAACCTTTTTTTTTTAAATGCCTTAGTGTTGACTCCCCTTCAGCAAAGGATCGTTACCTTGTCGTGGTGCTGGAGCTTGAGCACCTCAATGATGCCATGAGCTAAACCGTGAAGGGCCACCCAAGACGGGAAGGTCATGACAGAGAGGTCAGACTAAATGCGATCCCTGGGGAAGGTAATGGCAACCCACCCCAGTATTCTTGCCATGAAAACTAAATGGATCAGTCCAACCAGAGATATGTTGGTATACCATCGGAAGATGAGACCCCCAGGTTGGAAGATGGTCAAAATGCTACTGGGGAGGAACAGAGGATGAGCTCAACTAGCCCCAGACGTGATGACGCAGCTAGCTTAAAGCCGAAAGGACGGCTAGCGGCCGACGGTGCTGGTGGTGAACGGCGAATCCGATGTTCTAAGGATCAACACACCATTGGAACCTGGAATGTAAGATCTATGAGCCAGGGCAAATTGGATGTGGTTATTGGTGAGATGTCAAGATTAAAGATAGACATTCTGGGCATCAGTGAACTGAAATGGACTGGAATGGGCCACTTCACATCAAATGACCACCAGATCTACTACTGTGGACAAGAGGACCACAGAAGAAATGGAGTAGCCTTCATAATTAATAGTAAAGTGGCTAAAGCAGTGCTTGGATACAACCCAAAAAACGACAGAATGATCTCAATTCGAATTCAGGGCAAGCCATCTAACATCACAGTGATCCAAATATACACCCCAACCACAAATGCTGAAGAAGCTGAAGTAGAGCAGTTCTATGAGGATCTGCAGCACCTACTGGACAACACGCCTAAAAGAGATGTTATTTTCATCACAGGAGACTGGAATGCTAAGGTGGGCAGTCAAATGACACCTCGAATTACAGGTAAGTATGGCCTGGGAGAACAAAATGAAGCAGGACATAGGCTGATAGAATTTTGCCAAGACAATTCACTCTGCATAACAAACACTCTCTTCCAACAACCTAAGAGACGGCTTTATACATGGACTTCACCAGATGGACAACACCGAAATCAGATTGATTACATCCTTTGCAGCCAAAGGTGGCGGACATCTGTACAGTCAGTAAAAACAAGACCTGGAGCTGACTGTAGTTCAGATCACGAACTTCTTCTTGCACAATTTAGGATCAGACTAAAGAGATTAGGGAAGACCCACAGATCAGCTAGATATGAGCTCACTAATATTCCTAAGGAATATGCAGTGGAGGTGAAGAATAGATTTAAGGGACTGGACTTAGTAGATAGGGTCCTGGAAGAACTCTGGACAGAAGTTGGCAGCATTGTTCAGGAGGCGGCAACAAAATACATCCCAAAGAAAGAGAAAACCAAGAAGGCAAAATGGCTGTCTGCTGAGACACTAGAAGTAGCCCAAGAAAGAAGGAAAGCAAGAGGCAACAGTGATAGGGGGAGATATGCCCAATTAAATGCAAAATTCCAGAGGTTAGCCAGAAGAGATAAGGAATTATTTTTAAACAAGCAATGCGCGGAAGTGGAAGAAGACAATAGAATAGGAAGGACAAGAGACCTCTTCCAGAAAATTAGAAACATTGGAGGTAAATTCCAGGCAAAAATGGGTATGATCAAAAACAAAGATGGCAAGGATCTAACAGAAGATGAAGAGATCAAGAAAAGGTGGCAAGAATATACAGAAGACCTATATAGGAAGGATAACAATATCGGGGATAGCTTTGACGGTGTGGTCAGTGAGCTAGAGCCAGACATCCTGAAGAGTGAGGTTGAGTGGGCCTTAAGAAGCATTGCTAATAACAAGGCAACAGGAGACGACGGCATCCCAGCTGAACTGTTCAAAATCTTGCAAGATGATGCTGTTGAGGTAATGCATGCTATATGCCAGCAAATTTGGAAAACACAGGAATGGCCATCAGACTGGAAAAAATCAACTTATATCCCCATACCAAAAAAGGGAAACACGAAAGAATGTTCAAACTATCGAACAGTGGCACTCATTTCACATGCCAGTAAGGTAATGCTCAAGATCCTGCAAGGTAGACTTCAGCAGTTCATGGAGCGAGAATTGCCAGATGTACAAGCTGGGTTTAGAAAAGGCAGAGGAACTAGGGACTAAATTGCCAATATCTGCTGGATAATGGAAAAAGCCAGGGAGTTTCAGAAAAACATCTATTTCTGTTTTATTGACTATTCTAAAGCCTTTGACTGTGTGGACCATAACAAATTGTGGCAAGCTCTTAGTGGTATGGGGATACCAAGTCATCTTGTATGCCTCCTGAAGAATCTGTATAACGACCAAGTAGCAACAGTAAGAACAGACCACAGAACAACGGACTGGTTTAAGATTGGGAAAGGAGTACGGCAGGGCTGTATACTCTCACCCTACCTATTCAACTTGTACGCAGAACACATCATGCGACAAGCTGGCCTTGAGGAATCCAAGGCTGGAGTTAAAATCTCTGGAAGAAACATTAACCATCTCAGATATGCAGATGATACCACTTTGATGGCTGAAAGTGAAGAGGAACTGAGGAGTCTTATGATGAAGGTGAAAGAAGAAAGTGCAAAAGCTGGTTTGCAGCTAAACCTCAAAAAAACCAAGATTATGGCAACCAGCTTGATTGATAAGTGGCAAATAGAGGGAGAAAATGTAGAAGCAGTGAAAGAGTTTGTATTCCTAGGTGCAAAGATTACTGCAGATGCTGACTGCAGTCAGGAAATCAGAAGACGCTTAATCCTTGGAAGAAGAGCAATGACAAATCTTGATAAAATAGTTAAGAGCAGAGACATCACACTGACAACAAAGGCCCGCATAGTTAAAGCAATGGTGTTCCCTGTAGTAACATATGGCTGCGAGAGCTGGACCATAAGGAAGGCTGAGCGAAGGAAGATAGATGCTTTTGAACTGTGGTGTTGGAGGAAAATTCTGAGAGTGCCTTGGACTGCAAGAAGATCAAACCAATCCATCCTCCAGGAAATCAAGCCAGACTGCTCACTTGAGGGAATGATATTAAAGGCAAAAATGAAATACTTTGGCCACATAATGAGAAGACAGGACACCCTGGAGAAGATGCTGATGCTAGGGAGAGTGGAGGGCAAAAGGAAGAGGGGCCGACCAAGGGCAAGGTGGATGGATGATATTCTAGAGGTGACGGACTCATCCCTGGGGGAGCTGGATGTGTTGACGACCGACAGGAAGCTCTGGCGTGGGCTGGTCCATGAAGTCACGAAGAGTCGGAAGCGACTAAACGAATAAACAACAAAGTGTTGACTCCTGGTGACTGCTTGGACTAGTCCCTGAAGTTTTCTTGGCAAGATTTTGGAAGTGGTTTGCCATTGCCTCCTTTTTAGGGCTGAGAGGGAGTGACTGGTCCAAGGTCACCCAGCTGGCTTTGTTCCTCAGGCCAGACTAGAACTCCTGGTCTCTCGGTTCCTAGCCTGGTGCCTGAACCACTACCCCAAACTGGCTCTATTTTAGAACCGAGGATTTCTTTTTTATTTTAATAACAAGGATTAATCATTGCTGTCTCAGAGCTGGGGGTCACAAAACACTCAGGCTTCAGGCCGTCCATCATTCACTAGCTCCTCCCTACAACTGTGATATCTGCAAAGCTTCCTTCTCTAACACTCATACAGGCTGCAGAACACATACGAAATTGATGCAGAACTTGAGTGACTTTCTTGGCTCGGCTTTTTGCTGGAAGTTTTATAAGAGAAAGCATCATTTCTGAGCAAAACAATGGGAAATTCTTAGAATGTGGCTAGCTTTTCTTCTCCTACAAATAACTATGATTAACAGAACGCCCCTGACGTGTGCAACAGCAGCGTCCAAGGAACTGAGCATTTGCCTATGAAAGAGAGCTATTATCAGGCTGCAAACCACCATCAGTCCCCCCAGCCTGTGGATGGGAACGGCTTGGTCTCCATCCCACTCATTTTCCATGCTATTGTGGCAGCTGCGATGAGAATGGGAGGCTGCGCTTCTACTGTAATTAGCTCTCCTCCTTGTTGTCCCTAGGGCTTGGACTAATCCTTTTGGAGGAAGGATCTGGAATTCTTTATCAGTTCTCATGACTGCAAAAATAAAACAAAGAAAGAATAGGCCCCAGCAGAACAACATGGCCACTTTTGCTCCATGCTTGTCTTTTTGTTTCCGAATTGCAATGGACTTCCTTCTTTTAAACACACGCACATGCAAGGAAGCAGATTTTTGTTCCGAAGGCAGAGATAATAGCGCCATACAAATGGATGTGAATAATTTTAAGCCCCCTTTTTAACGGTCAGCTTTGGGCTCAGTTTACAAGCTCCAAAGATGCGGTTTTCTAGAAGCAAAGATAGGCTGCCTCCTGTATTTTCAGGCGAAAGCAACAAGGGGAGAGAAGTTTGTGACTAGCAACTGCCCCAACTGTAAAAATAACCCTACCCAACTTTAAATGAGTAAGGGGGGGTTCAGGTTTTCATTCTCAAACAGAGGGACAAAGGCTTTAAACCAGGGATGAGTCAGCCTCTCAAGTAGACCAGACAGGAAACACAACAAGATGAACTAATTCTACTTAATTGTAAGGCTACTTTAACAGAATTTTGCAAGTCTGAAAGTACAAATCTCCCGTCTCTTTTTACTGCCTGCTAAGTTAGGGTGGGTCCTTTCTAAGTTTCTTTCTCTGCCCATCACTCAGTTGTGGGCTCCTCCCCCTTTTATCTGATCATTCCCTAGGCAGCACCTCTTCCCACCCCCCCAGGTCATTCTCACATTCCATTACACTTATGTAGGCTAAGATTTCATTTGTATAACCTAGCCATTTTAGCCTAGAATGTTGTGTGAATGCAACAGGATGATTAGCCTAAAATTTAGTGTGTTGCAAGAAAACTGAACATTGGATTAATAGAATTAGCCTTGAGAAAGTGTGTCATGTGAATCTACCCTAAAAGTAAAACTTGGGGAATGTGAATGATAACCTGCTTCCATTCAAGGGGGGGGAAAAGTTTGGCTCAGTTACTAGAATTATGGAAAGCAGTTTTGTTCTAAGAATAAATTTCTCCAGCTTGACACTCTCAATACTTTGCACCATAGTTCCCAATTTTGACTGGGATACAGGGTTGGAGAAGTTTCACCTTAGGTTGAGCATGTCCTACAGTTGCACTCCACTGACACCCCCCCACCCCCCAGGCTCTGCCTCCTGCATCTGCCTTGCCCAAATAGCCCATTCAGAAGTCAGAAACAACAGCCATGAGATGATTTCATTTTGCGTGAGCCCATTTCTCCATGTCAAGTAGGGACATTTCCTGTTTTGGCAGCATATGATGATTTCTGATGGAATCTAGTTTTGTCAAGATTTCTCTTTGGGAATAACAAATATTGCTAAATGTCAGAAAAAAGATGTAGCTCTTTTTCTATGTATGACCACAATCAGGAATTCCCTTTATAATATTTCTATTACATCTTATGTAGCAATAGATAGATAGATAGATAGATAGATAGATAGATAGATAGATAGATAGATAGATAGATAGATAGATAGATAAAGAAGGAGAGCTAGACAGCTTTCTTTCTTTTTAAAGATAAATTTTACGTGGAGGATTTTGGAAGGGACCACTAGCAAAGTCAAACACACTTTATCACGATTCTTCTCCAGATATATCCTGAGTATTTCCACCCTAGCTAGAGTTTGAGTTTCAAAATGCACATTTATCCCCTTCCTGGGATTTACAATGGTTGTGCAGAATGCATTCTGCTCCTTCAGATGTGCTGCAATATGGACAGCAATGGTCTATCTCCAAGGGGGAAGACATGTATCCCATTTCAAGAAAATACTAAGCTATAATGTGGTTTATTTATTTATTACTAACATCTCTATGCCACTTGACTCCCAAAAGCTCAGGGCAGCATACACAGAAAAACCAGAAGATTAAAAAAACACAAAAATGTTATAATGGCACTCACTGCAGAAATAAATATCAAAATCTAACATCCCCACAAATGCTCTCCCCCAGAGCCATGTTTTTACTTCTTTACAGAAACTCATTAGGAAAGAGAAAGTTCTCATATATCAGGGCAAGAGGGATGCCACCACTGAGAAGTCCCTGTAATTGGAACTCTTTTGGACATAGGACCCTTGCCAGAGCCTCTCTACTCAGGCAAAATCTAGTTTTGACTTAGTGTGTTGTCTGAACCCAACTATTATGGTTTGCAAACCACATGTTATGACTTTGCATAATGTGCAAAATCAATTAATTATGGATAGTAAATAAACTAAGCAAACTATGGTTTATTGTGATGTGTAAATCAGGTAATAAAGTAGATATTTCCTCTGCAATGTGTATCTAACTTCTTTGTGACTATCTAATTTGTTAGATAGACATTGGCTGGGTTCACACATCATGGTAAGCCAGAATATGACTTGTTTGGTACTGGCTTAGCATGTTGTATAACCTCAGCTATTCATTTGTTGTTTTGTTTATTCGTTTAGTCGCTTCCGACTCTTCGTGACTTCATGGACCAGCCCACGCCAGAGCTTCCTGTCGGTCGTCAACACCCCCAGCTCCCCCAGGGATGAGCCCGTCACCTCTAGAATATCATCCATCCACCTTGCTCTTGGTCGGCCCCTCTTCCTTTTGCCTTCCACTCTCCCCAGCATCAGCATCTTCTCCAGGGTGTCCTGTCTTCTCATTATGTGGCCAAAGTATTTCAGTTTTGCCTTTAATACCATTCCCTCAAGTGAGCAGTCTGGCTTTATTTCCTGGAGGATGGACTGATTGGATCTTCTTGCAGTCCAAGGCACTCTCAGAATTTTCCTCCAACACCACAGTTCAAAAGCATCGATCTTCCTTCTCTCAGCCTTCCTTATGGTCCAGCTCTCGCAGCCATATGTTACTACAGGGAACACCATTGCTTTAACTATGCGGGCCTTTGTTGTCAGTGTGATGTCTCTGCTCTTCACTATTTTATCGAGATTTGTCATTGCTCTTCTTCCAAGGATTAAGCGTCTTCTGATTTCCTGACTGCAGTCAGCATCTGCAGTAATCTTCGCACCTAGGAATACAAAGTCTTTCACTGCTTCTACATTTTCTCCCTCTATTTGCCAGTTATCAATCAAGCTGGTTGCCATAATCTTGGTTTTTTTGAGGTTTAGCTGCAAACCAGCTTTTGCACTTTCTTCTTTCACCTTCCTCATAAGGCTCCTCAGTTCCTCTTCGCTTTCAGCCATCAAAGTGGTATCATCTGCATATCTGAGATTGTTAATGTTTCTTCCAGAGATTTTAACTCCAGCCTTGGATTCCTCAAGGCCAGCTTGTCGCATGATGTGTTCTGCATACAAGTTGAATAGGTAGGGTGAGAGGATACAGCCCTGCCGTACTCCTTTCCCAATCTTAAACCAGTCCGTTGTTCCGTGGTCTGTTCTTACTGTTGCTACTTGGTCGTTATACAGATTCTTCAGGAGGCATACAAGATGACTTGGTATCCCCATACCACTAAGAACTTGCCACAATTTGTTATGGTCCACACAGTCAAAGGCTTTAGAATAGTCAATAAAACAGAAATAGATGTTTTTCTGAAACTCCCTGGCTTTTTCCATTATCCAGCGGATATTGGCAATTTGGTCTCTAGTTCCTCTGCCTTTTCTAAACCCAGCTTGTACATCTGGCAATTCTCGCTCCATGAACTGCTGAAGTCTACCTTGCAGGATCTTGAGCATTACCTTACTGGCATGTGAAATGAGTGCCACTGTTCGATAGTTTGAACATTCTTTAGTGTTCCCCTTTTTTGGTATGGGGATATAAGTTGATTTTTTCCAGTCTGATGGCCATTCTTGTGTTTTCCAAATTTGCTGGCATATAGCATGCATTACCTTGACAGCATCATCTTGCAAGATTTTGAACAGTTCAGCTGGGATGCCGTCGTCTCCTGTTGCCTTGTTATTAGCAATGCTTCTTAAGGCCCACTCAACCTCACTCTTCAGGATGTCTGGCTCTAGCTCACTGACCACATCGTCAAAGCTATCCCCGATATTGTTATCCTTCCTATACAGGTCTTCTGTATATTCTTGCCACCTTTTCTTGATCTCTTCTTCTTCTGTTAGGTCCTTGCCATCTTTGTTTTTGATCATACCCATTTTGGCCTGGAATTTACCTCCAATGTTTCTAATTTTCTGGAAGAGGTCTCTTGTCCTTCCTATTCTATTGTCTTCTTCCACTTCCACACATTGCTTGTTTAAAAATAATTCCTTATCTCTTCTGGCTAACCTCTGGAATTTTGCATTTAATTGGGCATATCTCCCCCTATCACAGTTGCCTTTTGCTTTCCTTCTTTCTTGGGCTACTTCTAGTGTCTCAGCAGACAGCCATTTTGCCTTCTTGGTTTTCTCTTTCTTTGGGATGTATTTTGTCGCCGCCTCCTGAACAATGCTGCCAACTTCTGTCCAGAGTTCTTCCGGGACCCTATCTACTAAGTCCAGTCCCTTAAATCGATTCTTCACCTCCACGGCATATTCCTTAGGAATATTAGTGAGCTCATATCTAGCTGATCTGTGGGTCTTCCCTAATCTCTTTAGTCTGATCCTAAATTGTGCAAGAAGAAGTTCGTGATCTGAACTACAGTCAGCTCCAGGCCTTGTTTTTACCGACTGTACAGATGTCCGCCACCTTTGGCTGCAAAGGATGTAGTCAATCTGATTTCGGTGTTGTCCATCTGGTGAAGTCCATGTATAAAGCCGTCTCTTAGGTTGTTGGAAGAGAGTGTTTGTTATGCAGAGTGAATTGTCTTGGCAAAATTCTATCAGCCTATGTCCTGCTTCGTTTTGTTCTCCCAGGCCATACTTACCTGTAATTCGAGGTGTCATTTGACTGCCCACCTTAGCATTCCAGTCTATTCATGGTTTATTCAATTAACCAAAACTAAACAAAACATGGCTTAATGTAATGTTTTAACTGTGTCATCATCTCAAGGTAGAAGTGGAATGATATCATTTCTCTGTTTTGGAAACTATTAATGTTTTACCAAGCTGAAATGTTAAACATGTTGGGGCTTCTTTAGGAAAAAGAAAAAGTAAATTAATGGGGACATAATAGAAATGTATGAAGAGAGGCGGATGTGGAACAAGCAAATGGAACAAAATCCTCCCCCTTTTTTTTCATAATAATATTAGAAAATGGGGACTCACCTAGAGAGGTTGAATCGTTGGAGTGGCAAGACAAAAAATATTTCTTCATTAATTACCTCTATCATTAAACTGTGGCATTTACAAGGGCCATGTAGCACTTTGGATCTGACCTCGGTTTTTATTATAAATCCCTTAGAGATGCTTCATTAGAGCAAATTGTATGTAATATTTATAACCCACAATGGCTGGTTTATGTCTGCTATGCTTTACATAAACAAGTTGTATTATGGCTTACAGAGAAGAATAAATCCAGCCCCCCACACATTTACTCTATGCCAAGTACCATGCTCAAGAGTATACATAGGAGTGGCAAAAAAGTTCAAGAAGGTAACCGCTTCTTTCTGTGAACCACATGTACAACGTACCAAAAAAAGTGGGGGGAAGGACTTCAATCACACAGCTGCCAGGTTAACTTTTTGACTTCCCCTGGCAGACGTCCCGGAGTATGATAAAGAACTTGTCTTGATGGATCATTTGAAATCCTCCTGCACATCTCCTTCCACAGAACAGGGAGGGGATCTCCACATGTCTTTCTCCCTGAGAGAGATCTGTGTCAAGGTTCCCCAAAACTTTTGGGCCCTGGTTTACTTGCCTCTGCTGTGTCTCCAGTTACTTCTTTTTAATTCAGCTTAAAACAGTGTTTCTCAACCTTGGTCACTTTCAGATGTGTGGACTTCAACTACTAGAATTCCCCAGGTGGCCAAGGTTGAGAAAGTGGCCAAGGTTGAGAAACACTGGCTTAAAATAATAATAATCATAATCATAAATCATAAAAACAATTGCCTGTCCCCATCTTCCGACCTTCAATCCATTAACAAAAAGAATTTTTGCTTGCAAATGTTCCTGTTTCTAAGAATGCATTGTCATACATGCTGCATGTAGGCCCTTTCCTATTTAACACAGACCCAAGTTTCTTCTTGCGCCTGTAAAAAGAAATGTTTGGAAGGAGGCTTTCTTTGTACGCAGCCTTATATTTGATCAGGCTTTCTTGGCCCATCATGAATTCCCCCACCCCAGCACCATTCTTTGCATTTTTATGCAGATATTGAACAGTGTGCATAAAAAGCTGAGCAGCGGATGAAGTCGCCAAGGGCTGCTTTCCTGAAGAAAGCTGATCAGTTTTCCAAATGCCTCGGTTTGCCTTTAATAAGCACATCTAAGAAAACTCCTGCTGGAGTTGACCAAAAGTTTTGTTTTCAGCATCCTGTTTCCCACAGCAGCCAACCAGATGTTTCTCTGAAAAATCCACAAGCAGGAAATGAATTCAAAGCAGCTGATACTGTACAGTATGGCAGATGCCCTCTCTAACTGGAGGTTCCATCAGGACCAATCACCCTCCCCTGCATATTTACCTGGTCTTGTTTCCAAGGCATTGCCACTTCAATGGCCCCTGCAAAATCTCTTGGCAGGGTATCATGCAGATTAATTATGCTTTGCATGGAGTACCTTATTTTTTATAGGGAGTCATAGTTTTAACTTAAAAAAAGAAGAAGAAAGGGAGGGGAGGGGAGGGGAGGGAATGTGCTGATTCCTTCTGTACACATTTAAAATATTTCCCTTTTTTAGCATTGTGTAAAAGTAAAACAATAATAAGTGAACATAGTTTACAAGACACTGAAATATATTTAAAACAATGTTAAAACAAAACAAGGGAGAGAGGTAAATTAGAAAGATGCAGCTGGTGGAGGAAGTGAGGGCCAACTGAAGCTTCAAATGTCTGTGTTCTTGTCTTAGGAGTAACCCCAGGGAGGCCACTCCTACAGGCTCTCTGCGAATGAACCTCTACAGGCCGGCTGGGGAATTCTAGGAGTTGAAGTTCACACATCTTAAAGTTGCCAGGTTTGAGAAACACTGCTCTATAGGCAGGGTGTCCTGAAAAGAGCCTCACTTTTACATTAACATCCAGGCAGATTGAAGTAAGACAGACACTCCTCAAGAAAGCCAATCCCTCAATAATTAGAGCTTGAAAGGATTTTTAAAAGTCTTTGAAGTGAGTCACGAAGACAGTTGGGAACCTTCCAGCTCTTTAAACAGAGGCAATACCATGTATATCACTTAAGAGCTGGCCAGCGGAGTTGTATACCCAATAAATGGGGGCCCATGGGTGGGTCCAAAAAGTCAAAATGGTGACCACAACCATGCGATGGTTTACATCACAATGCACATAAAAAAGAGGCACGGCTTTGATCTCATGGTTGTGGCTGCCATCTCGACCTTTTCAACTGGTCCCCCCCCCCCCCAGGAACAACCCTGCCACTAAAACTTCCACATGCTTGTGTGTTGATTGGCTAGAAAACACTTCTAGGACACCTTTGGGGCCCCAACTCTCATAGAAAATATAGAATTTATGTATTAAAATTCCATAAAGCTCTTTGTAACTTTTGCAGGCAGGCTAGATTAGCTGAATGCTTTTCCTCTTTCTTTCTAACCCAGGTTGTAAAGTTGATGGTTTTTTTAACGACAATGGCACCCTCCAGTGGACACAGAAATCGATTTTTTTTCCTTTTTACTTTTCCATTCCTTTTTTTTCTTTTATTGGGCAAGGGAGAGAGCCAGTTTGGTGGTGTGGTTAAAAGGCCCTGGTTTGGAGACCGTGAGTTCTAGTCCTGCCTTAGTCACAAAGCCAGCTTGGTGCCCTTGGGCCAGTCACTCTCTCTCAGCCCCAGGAAGGAGTAAATGGCAAGCCACTTCTGAAAATGTTGCCAAGAAAACTGCAAGGACTCGTTAAGACAGTCACCAGGAGTCAAGCCTGACTCAAAGACACACACACACACAAAGTAACTCTTAACTAAAACCTGAAGCAAGTTTCCAAATATTTGTTCCAGGTGAAACTAAACTGTCCAGGTAGCTAAAATAGCCAATTCTGAGAGAGGAAAAAGAGGAAATGGGTCTACACAGTGCCCTAAACCAGTGTTTCTTAAACTTTTTATCTCAGGACCCCTTTCCACTTTTAAAAATTAAGGATGACCCCAAAGGAGCATTTGTTTGTATGGGTTATATTTACGGTGATCACACGTCCTTTATTTCAGGAAGCTGTCCTTTAGATTTACTGATTTTTCAAAAACTCACTTTTCTCCTTTGTTTTGGTCATTTAACTTTTACTGTACAAATGGCACTATTTAATGCACAGTCTGATTGCAGAAATCCTTTTTCATACTTGCTTCTTATAACTTTTTATGCTTTTTAAATATTCGTATTAGAATGTGTGTTTTTGTAAAATTTGTCTTGGCTTTTTTCTTAAATTTTCCTTTGTAAAGCAAAGTTATAAACATAAATAAAGTTTTTATCCTTATGAACCTCTTTCAGATTTGCCCCCTTTTTCAGGGTTGTCCTTTATTTTTTCCAAGAAAGTATGGTCACCATAGTTATATTTATCAATATTTACTGTGTTAAAAATTAAAATTGATACATTTGCTGCCACTACCACTGCTCATGATTGTTTGATGGGATTTTAGTATTGCATTGTTTTTCAACATAGACTGGCAAATAATTTTGATTTTGCAGATTCCTGAGAGGGTCTTGGGGGACCTCCAGGGGTCCTAGTACCACACATTAAGAAACACTGCCCTAAACCACAATGTATGTATCTGGTTTGGTTTGGCGGTTTGTGTGAATTCAGGTATTGTGTTCCGTAAACCACAGTTGGTAAACCACAGAAAACACAAGAATGGCCATCAGACTGGAAAAAATCAACTTATATCCCCATACCAAAAAAGGGAAACACTAAAGAATGCTCAAACTATCGAACACTGGCACTCATTTCACATGCCAGTAAGGTAATGCTCAAGATCCTGCAAGGTAGACTTCAGCAGTTCATGGAGCGAGAATTGCCAGATGTACAAGCTGGGTTTAGAAAAGGCAGAGGAACTAGGGACCAAATTGCCAATATCCGCTGGATAATGGAAAAAGCCAGGGAGTTTCAGAAAAACACCTATTTCTGTTTTATTGACTATTCTAAAGCCTTTGACTGTGTGGACCATAACAAATTGTGGCAAGTTCTTAGTAGTATAGGGATACCAAGTCATCTTGTATGCCTCCTGAAGAATCTGTATAATGACCAAGTAGCAACAGTAGGAACAGACCACGGAACAACGGACTGGTTTGAGATTGGGAAAGGAGTACGGCAGGGCTGTATACTCTCACCCTACCTATTCAACTTGTACGCAGAACACATCATGCGACATGCTGGGCTTGAGGAATCCAAGGCTGGAGTTAAAATCTCTGGAAGAAACATTAACCATCTCAGATATGCAGATGATACCACTTTGATGGCTGAAAGCGAAGAGGAACTGAGGAGCCTTATGATGAAGGTGAAAGAAGAAAGTGCAAAAGCTGGCTTGCAGCTAAACCTCAAAAAAACCAAGATTATGGCAACCAGCTTGATTGATAAGTGGCAAATAGAGGGAGAAAATGTAGAAGCAGTGAAAGACTTTGTATTTCTAGGTGCGAAGATTACTGCAGATGCTGACTGCAGTCAGGAAATCAGAAGACGCTTAATCCTTGGGAGAAGAGCAATGACAAATCTCGATAAAATAGTTAAGAGCAGAGACATCACACTGACAACAAAGGTCCGCATAGTTAAAGCAATGGTGTTCCCCATAGTAACATATGGCTGCGAGAGCTGGACCATAAGGAAGGCTGAGAGAAGGAAGATGGATGCTTTGGAACTGTGGTGTTGGAGGAAACTTCTGAGAGTGCCTTGGACTGCAAGAAGATCAAACCAGTCCATCCTCCAGGAAATAAAGCCAGACTGCTCACTTGAGGAAATGATATTCAAGGCAAAACTGAAATACTTTGGCCACATAATGAGAAGACAGGACACCCTGGAGAAGATGCTGATGCTAGGGAGAGTGGAGGGCAAAAGGAAGAGGGGCCGACCAAGGGCAAGATGGATGGATGATATTCTAGAGGTGACGGACTCGTCCCTGGGGAAGCTGGGGGTGTTGACGACCGACAGGAAGCTCTGGCGTGGGCTGGTCCATGAAGTCACGAAGAGTCGGAAGCGACTAAACGAATAAACAACAAACCACAGTTTATGACTTAGGCAATACATTTTCCCATGGGAAAGATTCTTATAATTAATTCCAAAGTCTTATTTCAAATCCATCTGGACCCTTAGTCTGTAACTTTCCAAAATCAAAGTTCTAATCACCTTTTTGCTGTTTATTCAATATATATATATATATATATATATATATATATATATATATATATATATATATATATATATATATATATATATATTTAAAGTCCTTAAACTTGTATTTAAAACTTCTTTTGCTAAGGATTGAAGAAAACTCACCGGTTGTTTTCAGACTTGTCAATCCAAAGGTTCCTAATAGCTAAAAAGCAGTCAACAAGCAATTTCTGAAAGTGATTAGAAAAGGAAGTCTGCGAACCCAGTGTCTTTTTTGAAGATGCCAACCATGATTTGAGCAAGATGGCTATTCCCTTGCCCCCCAGAGCTCTAAACCCACCTGAGACCTCTGTCTTGCAATCTCCTCGTGAGAAGCAGCTGTCTGAAGCAGTTGTGGGTGATCTCAAGCCCTCTCCTTGTCTGGAGAGGAATTATTGACGAGCTGGTCTACTTGCCAGCTCTTCATTCCACTGCGGTTGTCAGCTCTGCTTTTAGCAAAGCCGTCTTCAGTTCGCCATTTCTTCCCCAAAAGTCAGTAAAAAAGGACCATCTGGAAGGAGAATCTTCTAAGGCTTGAACCCTTTTGAGAGTTACTCATTCCCCTCCACTCATCCATATTCAGACCCAGAGATGGGCTTGGATAGAGAAGGCTGTGCAGGTAGAAATAGATGGGCAGATGGGGAAGGGGGTAGAGTTAAGTTCCCCTCCGTCATGCTCAGAGGTCCTAATCTCCAAGCACCCTTTTGGCCAGGGCTGAACAACACGCAGGGCCTCTCAGCACCTAGTTTACACTTCCCAGCACACCCCAAGATCATGCTGCTGAAATTCAGAACGAAAAGGCTAGTTCAGCCTTGGATGGGAGCACAAGGTTGCTCGCCGGGAGAAACATCCTTGTTCTCTCCATCTCATTTTAACCCTCTTCCAGACTCTGGGCTGAACAACTGGGGTCCATCCCTGAATGATGTCCTGGTCATGTGGCAGGGCCCCTGTGGCCCTCAGGACAGAAACAAAGACAAAGTGGGTCCCTGGCCAGAACATGTTCCTCCCCTCCCACTTCAGCCCTTCTATTCATCTTCCAAGGCATTTTCTGGGATCAGAGATGGTCCCCCCATCTCGGTAGTTGTAATGGTTGCCTAATCCCAAATACTCAGTCTCACAAGCTTGTGTCCTGATTACCAGGAAATACACTGAGACAATGACTTGGTCTCTAATATTTATTAGTAGTACTTAACAAGAATCCTAACAAACTGAGGAAGCGTGGGAAAACCCCGCCATATAAACCCCAAAGGTTAAGGCGGTCCCGATCTGTGTCTCTTTGAATGGCTGAACAGTTCCTCAGTGTTATGCATGCGCTTGACAGTCTGGGTGGGAGCCCCCTGCTCTCCATCCTTACTCATGACAGCTTGGGCTTAAAGATAACTGATTTATTAAAGGAATAGTATGCAAATACAGAGAAAGCTGAGAATGAACAATAGCGCGCCAAATACAAACTTAAAAAGCCTTGCCTTCAATCCAGTCCCGCCCCAAGCACCCGTCAGCACGCACCCCCTCCCAGGTGCTAGGAACCGTTACACGCACCTGGGAAAGTAACCTTGAACAGGATTGCAAACCCAAACATACATTCCAAAGATCCAAAACAAAGGAGAGCGCCGGAATGGAAAAACCCCGAACGAGCCAAGCGAGTATACACGGAAAATGACTCGACATGTGAAACGTTACAATGTTAACAGAACATTGAAAGGGGAAACATGACAGTAGTGTTGAAGGTTCACCACCAAGGGGACCCCATCCTATCCCTGCTCTTCCTCTTTGCCCCTGCAAGAGGAAGCCTCAGGGCATTCAGGAGACACAGCCGTGCACTGCCCTGCCTTCATCAGCACTCATTCAGTCCCATTTGCGGTCAAGGAAAAACAGCCAGTAAACTGGAGAATGTCAAGGAAGAAACAAAAACATTCAAAATTCTTTATTGCTTAGTTGGGAAGGAGACTGTAAGATGGGTGAGAGATTGCTGGGAAGGAATCCCTCGAGCCTCCTGTGCGGTCTGGAAGCTGAGTCACAAACACAAGGGCAGCTCTCTTGTCTGAGAGGCACCGGCATCTGCAGAGGGGCTCAAGATGAGAGCAGCATTGGGAAATTCCAGTGCAAGCTCCACCCTTTTGATATGTGTGGTGTGACATCACCTACATGGATGAAAGGAGCAGAGCGGGCATCATCCATGGCATCATCTTTAAAATAAGGGTCTCACCACCAAATTGATTCATGGCTCTTACTAAAGTATTGCATTATTGTATCACTTTGATTTTATTTGTTTGGTTTTCTTAAATGGAGCAACATGGTTTGGTTATGGGCTATTCAAGAATGCCACACTTACCTTCTCAGAAAAGGGATGATAAAAATGTAATGCTACCACTTGAATATGAAACCTCACTTACAAGGACTTCGTGCTGGTCAAATGTTAGTAACAGCATCAAATTTGGCTAGTACACTACCTAAAAGGAATAATAAATTCAACATGCACTTGTATAATGTCTGGGTTTTGCATGTTACAGAGCTCAACCATGTGAACTGTTCATAAAAACAGCTTGTAGCTCCCCTCCTGCAGAAAATAATGTTGCAGTTCAACATTTGCCCAATAGATGGCAGTATGCCCTCAAATGGCTCAAAGCTTGGTGAATTCAGAGAGGCTCTTTCCACTATTCAGCATCACTTACGCATAGGGCATAGGGTCACCATGAGTCTTAAACTACTCGATGGCAACTAACAACAACAACAATAACTCTCAAGACAGACTTTTAATAGGGGATAAATGTCAGAAATCTTAGGCCAGCGTTGCACAAGTCAAGAGTCTCATTCCAAAACTGAGCAAGGCCAGGATCCATTTTGGAAAAGAGTTAAGCATTTAATGGGAGTTTCAGGCATTTGCAAGCACCTCGCTTGGTCTGTCTCCAATAAAATCCATCATATAAGCTTTTGAGAGCAACTTCCAGGGAATTTTATTTTTACAGGTTGCAGATGGTGTAACGTCCAAAATTGGTGACGTGTGCTCAAGGCCATGGAGGACAGCTGTGGCATTAATCCATGAATCAAACTGCACATATTCAATTGCAATTGTAACTTTTTGGACAAAGTGGTCCCTCAACTACATTTAGCTGTCATGGAGATGAAGTAAATGTTCATTGGCTTTGATCCAGCCTATTTGCCAGGTCCAGACATTTATTCCTTGGAATCCATTGGAACCATCACTCCTTCAACATATTGTTTAGAGATTATTATTATGATGATAATGATGATGGTGATCATTATCATTATCATCATTGTAGTTTTTGTAAAATATCTATTGTTCTCTTATGATAAGGACAGCTCAGAATGTAGTGGATTATTTCTCCCCACCCCACAAGAATCAGCTGTTTTGTGGCTGCTGTAATTCCCAGATTGTGTGAATGGGAATGCCTGAATATGAGCCCAATAAAGAGGATGCCACTACAACCTTCTCTGCAGGGTTCACTGTTCTGCTCTTGCCTTCTCCCCTCCAGCTTCTGCCAAGACTGTCTCAACTTTACCTGTAATGGGATCACTTAATCACCCAATTCAAAGACAGCAAAACAAGATCACCTGACACATAAGCAGCAAGATTCACATTGATATAATGGCTTGTTATTATATACTCTAAAAAAATTAAAATGTATGAAGCCCCATGTGGTACACTTGAAGGGTGCAGGATTGTAGAGAGTAAAGGGAGGGAAAACCTATTATCTGTTGGAAGTTCTGGCAAATCCAGCACGCCTCATTTGCATGTGAATTAGCATGCAAATTGAGTTGTCCCACAATGCAACTCTGAGGGAGCTGTTTGTTGCCTCCCACTTCCTCTCTCTCTCTTCCTTCTTCTCCACCAGAAGCAGCACACAGATGTGTGCTGCTCTCCTCCATTCTGGGCACCATGTGGTGGGCCTGGAATTCCCCTTTCTTCCACACAGCTCTTGGCAGCTGTAGGGCTGGGAGTTTAGGGCAAAACTAAGAATTAAGGAAGAAAAAGAAGAACAAAGGGACTTCCATCTTTTCCACCAAGATGGATGTAACAAAAGCAACAATAAAGTCAGTAAGAAATTCTTTTACTTCTTAACCTAATCTGTCTAGATGTCATGAGTAAGGATGGCGAGCAGGGGGCTCCCATCCAGACTGTCAAGCGCATGCATAGCACTGAGGAATTGGTCAGCCATTCAAAGAGACACAGATCGGGACCGCCTTAACCCTTGGGGTTTATATGTCTGGGTTTTCCCACACTTCTTCAGTTTGTTAGGATTCCTGTTAAATACTAGCAATAAATATTAGAGACCAGTTCCTTGTCTCAGTGTGTTTCCTGGCTGTTAGGACACTAAGCGTGTGATTCTTTATGCTTGGGAGGGCTGAGTGTGTAAGATCCATAACCTGTATTTCTCTGGCATGCTCACTGATGCTATCTAAGATAATTTTCTTTTTCTGTGCCAGCTTCTCAGCTCTGTTATAAGCTCTGCTCCATTTCAGTGGTTCTAGCAGGCCACTAAATTGGCTTCATTATCAAGGCAATGAAGAGATAAACATTACAGAAGCCCAGAAGAGAGAGGAGGAGGATGAAAATGTCTCAGAAACCCACCCACCCTCCAGAATTCACATGAAGATAAAAGAAGGAGGAGTAGAAGCACATTCAGACTTGCAAGATTCTGTTATTTTAACCGATCTTAATAAAAGTAGTTTCAGGCACATGTGACTCCTGTTTCTTGGTCTGGTCTACATTATAGGACTGCCAAAGGTAGATTTCATTCAAAGATGGGGCCAGCCCTGCCATTAGGCAGAGGGAAGCAGCTACTGTATCAGAGGCAGGCGATGCCAGGGCAGGGAGTGACGTGCAATGGAGTTGTTTGTTTGCATGGGTTTTTCAGAGAGAGAAACACCACTGTTCTCAAGTGCAGTGTGGAACATTTCCCTCCAGCAGTGTTGAAGGAAGACTCAACTCAGCTGCTATTCCTTGGCTACCATACAAGGAACTGAACATGGCCCATCTTCACCATAGCAGCAGAATGTTTGAGCCAGCCCTAATGGCCCTGGTGCTTTTGTGGAGGACACTCTTAACGTATGTGCACATCATACATGCACAACACGTGTGAAGAGGAAGCAGGGTTTCAGTTGCACTGTTGCTACCACCCTCTTGATTTTTGACACCCCCTTCCATAGACATCCCTGCTCCAAAACTGTTATTTGCCTAGAAACAAAGTCGCATCCAGGCAAGTGAGAACCTCCCTATTTTTAGAGCTGCCTTCATCTACTCAGGACTGGGGAAGCTCAAGCCCTAAGCCCTTAGCCCGCAACCACCTTCCAATCACAGTGGCCATTTTTGGCCATTTTGAGCCCCACATATGCAGACTTACTAATTTGTAAGTCTCTAACAACAGTTTCGCGGGCAATTTTTACAACAAAATGTCAAAGTATCTTCCCTCCCCATGGAAAAACAGAACGTTTTTCAGCCTCACCTATGACGCATCACACGATCCCTTAGCCATAGTGCGCCACCCCCTCTGCCCTTTGCTCCTTCCAAGCATGTAAAGTGAGGGACCCAGCTATTTAAAGTCTACCTATCTGGTGCTTGGCAGATGCATTGGACCACAGCTCCCAGAAAGACTGGGCATAGTTCACAAACTGGAGTCCAACATCTCCACAGGGCATCCGCACAAGTCACCTGCATCCAGTGACTGTCCTGTAATAACTCAAACCTCCTGTGCAGCGTTTTGAGCTTGTGTCTTTCCAGCATGCTGTGCTTCTTTTTCACAGAGCACTTCTTCTCTTGCATGCAACAGGGGTGCCTATATGGTAATCTCATTCTTTAGCCTTGATCTGGGTCCGGAGTGCTGGGTGTGTATGAAGCCTGCAGGAGAGTGGCAACTTGATTGTGTCTCTTTATGCAATCCTTTGAATGTTTATTATTATTTCACACCTGCATCTGCTCACTTGCAGGAGAACTGCAGCCCCATGTTGGGAGCATTTTTCACAAGGAAAATGTGAGTTATACATTTTATAAAGAATGAATGGATCCTTTGGGAATGCACAGTCCCAGAGCTGGGCTGTCACAAGTGCCTTTCGGAAAAGTTGGGACTATCTCAGCCAGTGAAGTCTTTCAGAAACACGCCTGGCCAGTTTACTGGGGGAAAGGAACAGGCAAAGACAGCTAATGAAATCAGATTGTTTTATGCTGCCATTAAATCGCAGGTCAGCTTAAATCAACATCCAACAGTTTGAATAAATTAGTGATGATGATAATAGTATATCGTATTAGGGAGCTCAGAATAGACAGAGATGAAAAGGAATGGCTAAATTGCATTCTGTTTGTACTGTGCAGTTCTGGGGACAGAACGTAGAATCTGTCCTAGAACATCTGTTCTCAGGGTTTGTGTTCCTTGTAAAATATCAGATTTAGAAAGTCCATTCAGTGGGAAAGAAGGGAGGGGAAAGGGAAGGGGCCAAGGATTGAGAGACTTGGGTATCTTCCACAAGAATACCATGCACACAGTTCTAATCTGCATTTTCAAAGTGTTTTGGATACCTTATTTCAACAGTGCTTCTCAAGCCCCTGTAAGCAGACCAGCCTCATTATCTCAATACTGTACACTTGCCATCATCTGCCTGGAATCCTCCAAATGTGTTCAGACCACAGCACGATTGTTTGGAAGCTTCTTTTTTAACTTAGAAGAAACTCAGGGTTTAATAAAAGCGGCTGAACCCAGAGTTTCCTGAAGTTAGTAAATCAGCATTGTGTAAATTGTGGTGGAAAAAACTAAGGTAGCTATGCTGGTCTATGACTGATAAATGTAGATGATAATAATAATAATAACAATAATATACAAAGTAATAGAAAATGAAGACGCTAAAGTGCTCTGGGACTTTAGAATTCAAACAGACAAGCATCTGCCACACAACACCCCAGACTTAATAATTGTTGATAAGAAAGACAAAAAAGTCTGGATGGTGGACATTACAATACCTGGACATCACAAAACATAAAGACCTGCAAATAGAAGTAGAACAACTGTGGCAAAACAAAGCAAAGATAGTACCAATAGTAACAGGCGCCTTGGGTGCAATTCCAAAACATCTGGAGCACCACTTGAACACCATCGGCATTGACAAAATCACCATCAGTCAATTGCAAAAGGCAGCTTTACCTGGAACAGCTTACATCCTGCAACGATACCTTTCATGTTGTTAAAAACATCTGCCTATCCCAGGCTCTTCGGAAGTATTTGATAGGTAGACAAAAATACCAAATCCAGTCTAAACGTCTGGCTGGCTGAGCAATCAACTATAATAATATAGCCATAAAGGCAGGTAAAATTGTTGAAGATGATGGAATACAGTTTGACAATGAAGATTTGATAAAGGTAGTAGCACCAGAAGAAGGCTACAAATATTTGGGTGTTTGGAAGCTTCTGATTTATTACAGAAGCAAGGCAAAGAAAGCACTTCTGCCAAATATATTAAATGAGTTCGAAAAATTTTGAAATCAAAGCTAAATGGTGGAAACATCATCAAAGCAATCAATACCTGGGCAGTCCCTGTTAGACAAAATATAGCAAGAATAGTTGACTGGACCCAGATGGAACTCGATAACTTGGATTGGAAAACAAGAAAAGTAATGACAATATACCATGCTTTACACCCAAAAAGCTATATTGATCAAGAGCCTAAGAGGGCACAGGACTCCTACATGTGAAACTAATTGTGGAGGAAGAAAAACGTGGCTTGAATGACTATATTAAGAAAAGCAAAGAATTCTTATTGAAGGAAGCCAATCAAGGAAAGCTTTTGAAAACAACAAAGGTGAAGGCTGAGTATAGAAAAGAAATAATCAAAAAACGATTTCTTAATTGGAAGAACAAGCCAATGCATGGTCAATACTTGAAGGACATAGAAGGAAAAGCCAATAATAACCCCACGTGCAGCTGGTTAAGATCAGGAGTGTTAAAGAAAGAAATTGAAGGCTTTATTTTAGTGGTTCAAGAACAAACTTTGCCAACTAATTGCATGAAACCTAAAATTCATCATGAAACAAATAACAGTAAATGTCTAGTAAAAAGGATGAAACAGTTGACCATTTGATCAGTCGCTGCAGCAAAATCTCACAAATTGACTATAAGCAGTGTCCAGGCCAAGTTGCCAAAATTATTCATTGGAAACTTTACCAGAGATTTGGATTTGAATGTAGCAAGAACCACTGGGACAATCAAGTTGAGAAGGTTTTGGAAAATGAGCGGGTTAAGCTCTTATGGGACTTTAAGATCCAGACAGACAGGCACCTTGTTCGTAACATGCCTGATATAACAGCCATTGAAAAGAAGAAAGTCTAGTTCATTGATGTTACTATACCTGGTGATGCTAGGATTGAGGAAAAGCAATCTGAAAAAAATTACAAATACCAGGACTTGCAGATAGGAGTTAAACGCTTGTGGAAAAAGAAATCCGCTGTTATACCAGTCGTGATTGGAGCCCTTGGAGCAATACCTAAAGGGCTCCCTCAATATTTGGACATTTTGAATTCATCGGACCTGAACACCCTAATTTTACAAAAAAACCCCAAAAAACCCTGCATATATCCTCAGGGGCTACCTTAATAATTCTTAGGTCCTTGGTTAGGACTTGAATTATTAAGTTTTCAGCAGTCGTTGACTGTGAAACTAATTGTAGGTTACCCATAAAATAATAACAATAACAATAATAACAATATAAAACTTTAGGTGGCTCACAACAATCAAAGAAATTACAATAAAATCAGTAAAAGATAAAAGATGGCAAGTGTGACAGACCAGATAGAATGAATTTGAAGCACAAGATTTAAACACAACAAAATGGAGGCTGCATCTTCCCCCAACCCACCCCAGTCTTTTAGGTATGGCCAGGGTCAGACCCAGCTCCTCTCTTTGCCTAATCCCATCAGACCCAAATTGACCCTCCCTGCCCCAGACAAAGCCCCCCCCCACCATCCCACCTAAACCAAAGAAGAGAAGCCTCGTCACCAGCTCACAGCCCAGCCCAAGGGCAGCCCTGCCAAGGGAACCGCAACCCAGAGAAACCCCAACCTTCCATCCTCCATCAGCTGAGGACCTCAACATTCCACCCCCTTTCACAAGGGCTTCCCCAGCTCTGCTGCCCTCCTGAAGGGCCCATTTTGCCTAACAATAGAAATAACTCAAGGTACACCAACAAGGACCTGCCTAGCTTCCCCAAAATGGCCAGCCAATCAGATCCCTAAGATTGCCCCCCTCATAGTCCTCAACTTCTATAAAAATCTTTGCTTTCCCATTGTTCAGGGTCCCTCTTTCTTGTAAAGCAGGCACCCAAGGATCCTTGCAGTAAACCCAGTTCTTCTCCTCAGTGTTGTACTCTGTACTTCTGAATTATCCACGACAAAACCAAGAACAGAAACTGGGACCACAAAATGTTCAAAATAGCCTTCAGAATAATTTCTTCGGAAATGAGTATGCGCCTTTCTGTTACTTTTTGTTTTGTCTTGGGTTGCTTTCCATGTCTTGAAGATGAGTTCTTGTTATGAAAAATGTGTGGGACATGAAAGTAGGATAGGTTTTATAGGAATCAACCAACATCTGTTGTCTTGCCGTATTCTGGATTTTTTTTTAAGTACAAGCTATGACCTTTTTAAAAAAAATCATACGTTGATGAGGTTTATGGCTGCTTTGCACTTCTTTTAGATTCAGGGTTACCATTCTCACCTGACTGGCAATCTAAGGTGCAATAATTAACAAAGCTGATTGACAGGCATGGGAGTTGGGGGGGTCTTCAAGGGGGAGTCAAAAAAGTCAAGTCAACCTCAAGCATGCTGTCAAAGCCCCACCTTTTTTATGTGTGTCAGTCACATGATGACCGCCATCTTGTCTTCTTTTACCCCCTCCATGTGGACATTTCTGACGGGAGCTGTCATCCACATATCTGGAATGAGGAATTACAATGCGCCTCACACTACTTACTCAGCATGTTTTCAGAGCAGCACATGGATTTGCAGGGTTCTTAAGCACCTCAGGATGGTTCGTCCTACAGCTAATAATACCATGCTTCAAAAGTGTCTAGTATGGATATTAGTAGCATTCTGCTCTTACCTAAAAGAATATCACACAGTGTATAAAGTTCTAGAATCAAATAACTATATTTTATTTGCATTTATTTATTTAGTGTTCATGCATCCTGCCAAATCAATATAGATCCAGGGCACTTTACAAAATAGTTACCAGAGAACATCCATAAGCAATTAAAAAATTGGGGACTTCCAGGTGTGGAAAATGACAGATTAGATGTCTCTGAATAAGTGAAGGTGGTGACACAGTGATGAGCAATGGACAGCGGTAAGCTTGGTCCAACAGAACCTCTTAGGACAAGGACAGGACAAGAGATTGACCACTTGTGCTCCAGATGGCTGCTCCTCATAAGGAGACTGCAGGACAATGGTTCTCCCACAGGTCTGAGCACTGAGAGACAAGGGAAGCCATCAAGCTGTCAACCATGGCGGAGCCTTTAAGGACACTAAATTCATCTAACCTCACTTTCTAATCTCTTTTGGTTTACAATTATTTTAAAGTTGAAAGAGGTCTTCTAAACAACAAGTCTGAAAATCTACCTGGTGAGTAAAACTTCATCCCAAAATAGGAAAAAAATAACTTACAGTTTAAAGAATTTAAGAACGTAAAATAAATAGCCAAAAGCTAAATAAGAACTCAACCTAAGAAAGTTTTAAATGCATTAAGGGGCCAGAAGAATTTGGAATATTAGGACTTTGGCTAAGAGCATTGAAAAATTGAGCAAAGACTGTTAGAGGCAAAAGGAAGGAATATGAAGCTGATTTATTTGACCAGGGTTAAAGTAAGAATTATCTTTATAAAATTTTGGAAAACTTTCATGGACTTTTTGCCAATACCAGGACAGAAATGACAAGGATGTTGTAATAACCTTTTGGAAACATTTTGATCCAGGTATGATGTTACCAGCTGAAGAGTCTGGGGAGAAGGGAACCCTCAGAGCTGGTGGGCTGATTTTTGTCTTTCCCCCAATTTTTTTTTTTTAAATTGCTGACATGAATAGAGACACTGATTCCACTGACATGAATACAGTAGAGATACTGGTATAAGGATGACCAACAGCATTGGTCGCACTTATGGATGATCTCTGGCGGGAGCGGGATGGTGGCCGTGCATCCATCCTTGTTCTTCTTGACCTCTCAGAGGCTTTCAATACCATTGACCATGGTATCCTTTTGGGGCAGCTCAGGGAGTTGGGGGTGGGCAGTGTGGTTTTGCACTGGTTCACCTCCTTCCTGCAGGGCCGGTCCCAATCGGTGGTGATAGGGAGTGAGAGGTCTGACCTTCGACGCCTCCTTTGTGGGGTGCCACAGGGTTCGGTTCTCTCTCGGCTCCTCTTCAACATCTACATGAAACCACTGGGTGAGATCATCCGTCACCACAGGATGAGGTATCATCAATACACTGATGATACCCAATTATACTGTATACCTCCATCCCAGGTGAGGTAAGTGATGCTGTGACCGCCCTCTCTCTCGGTGCCTGGGGACAGTAGGGGTCTGGATGGGGAACAACAGGCTTCAGCTGAACCCTGGTAAGACGGAGCGGCTGTGGGTTAATGGCTTTCCGTATATGGGACTTTGTCATCTTTGGTTCTGGATGGGGTTGCACTGCCCCAGACAGACCCGATGTGTAATCTGGGGGTCCTCCTGGACTCATGGCTCCTGCTCAAAGAGCAGGTGGCAGCTGTAGCCAGGAGGGCCTTTGCGCAACTTCGTGTTGTGCACTAGTTACGCCCCTTCCTGGATCGGGAAGGCCTTCAAGCGGTCAGTCATGCCCTTGTTATCTCCATATAGACTATTGCAATGCGCTCTACATGGGGCTAACCTTGAAGAGTATCTGGAAGCTACAGCTGGTCCAGAATGCAGCCACATAGGGAATTTTTGGTGACCCTAAAAGGGCACATGTAACACCTTTGATCCACGAGCTGCACTGGGTGCCAGTTTGCTTCCGGGTCCAATTCAAGGTGTTGGTTATCACCTTTAAAGGCCTACATGGCATGGGGCCAGGTTACCTGAGGGACTGTCTCATCTCCATTACATCGACCTGTCCCACCCGATCATGCAGAAAGGGCATGCTGCGGACCCCGTCTCTAAGACAACTTCGTTTGGCAGGGTCCAGGAGGCGGGCCTTCTCTGCAGTAGTTCCCGCCCTGTAGAACATCTTTCCCCTGGAGGTGAGGCTAGCCCCATCACTCCTGGCCTTCCAGAGGAATCTGAAGACCTGGCTCTGCTACCTGGCTTGGGGCAGGGAGGGGAGTCATCGTGTTTGGGGATGGCCAATACCCTAGAGTGCTCGTCGCATACAAGGACTGTGTTATCACCTGTCATCTGGATTCTATTTTTATCTATAATTATTGTTACCTGTAAATGTATTTTTAGATATTGTATTTTTAAATATTGTAATTTTATTGTATATTGATTGTTTTATTGATTATTATTGTAAACTGCCCAGAGTCCCTCTGGTGGGAGGGAGTGACAAATTTAATAAATAAATAAATAAAATAAGTAAATAAAAGTAACTGCAGGCACGTTTTTAAAGATTTAAATAATGACTTTAATCCTGCTGATGACAGCATGCTCTGACTTCCAGGTCTGGCCAACTATGTTTCCTAACTTGAATTGAATAAACAGGGTGCAGCCTGTAGCATTTGCTGGGCCAGAACCATCCTGTTGCTTTAGAACCAAGGTATCTAATCAAGTCATTTCAGATGGCAAATAAGTCCTTTGATTCACTGGAAGATAGCCAAGGACAGCAAATAAACAGAAAACAATAGCAAACATACCACAAGAAGGAACACAGTCAATATATAACCTAAATTAGACTTATTAAGGACAGCTAACAGCTTCGGCTGACTAGCAACTCTCCTTAAAGACAAAATACTCTTATGTCACCAAACCAAACATGGTTTGAGAATCCAAGTCAATTTCAGGAACAGAAGTGTTTCATTGTGTTCCTGTCCATGTGTTGTCAAAGGATGCCTGGAGTCATCAAGTGACATAGGCAGAGATCTGTTACAAGCTGCAGTTGGAAATTCCTTGAAGTATTTGGTGGGCAGCTTCTTATGAATTCTCCAACCGGATGCCTTCCAGATACACTGGAGTACAAACTGGCTGCAGATGATGAGACCCATCCATCAAATTGTTTTTGTTTTCATTTCATTGTGTAGAATGGAGAAGGGATCGCCTGGGGTCCAACTTCCCACCTCTATTCTGCTGCTGTTATGTACACAAAAGGGTTAAAGTTGTAATAACCAGAGGGTACTCCCTTTGGGAACAGACGTGCAAATTACCCAGAGTAACTATTTTGTTTCCAGTGGCTCTGGAAAATGGCTCTGTGCTTTAGACAGAGATAATGTAAATTCTTGCCTGTTCATGTCTTACCCTTTTCCTGCTTTTCCCTGCTTTTCCTATTTTTCCCCACTCCCATTTTGCCAGTGAACCATTTTTAATGTTTGCTGATGTTTAATGAATAAAGATCAAGTGGTATTTTTGCTAGCTGTAATGAGTGGCATGCAAGCTTGCTCCAGTCTGGGTAGAGGGGTTGACTGGGGTGTCCCAAGTGCACATTAAACTGGAAACTGCCCTCAGTAATTTTCCAATGTTGGGGATACCTTGGCAAAGGCTGCCATAAGAACCTCCCCACCAAACCCTTCAAGGAATTTTCTAGGCAGAAAGATTCTCACGGTTCGGAATACTAACTCTTTCTTTTAGCGGATCTTCCCATAATCAACCAATCAAAGATGCTGGGATGCAGAGCAAAGTGGGGAGGGAAATGTTGCAAGGACTGCTTCATCTGTTTTTCATCTCCAGGCTGTTGACAATATCCTGCTTCCTTACTGGCTCAGCTTGTCCTAGAGAACCTGATAAAATGTTTAGTGTTTTGCTCATTTAGCGTAGTTTTTTCTCATTTGGAAGATTCTGTTGAAAAACTTTGCAGAGAAGCTTTGAAGTTTCGCTTCTTCACTGACTCTAGAAAAGAACTTGGTCCAGCGCTTGAATGCATACTGTGAATCCTGCAAAGTGGCAAAAAGAAGTGGGCGGGGGACTTGAGTGAAGTGTCAGTTGCAGCAGGGTTTTACCCTTACATGGGAAAATGATCCATACATTTTGAAATATATGTATTTTGACTAATATTTTATTCCTCTTTTATGTAAACCACCCAGAGTTGTCCTCTGAGTGAGATGGATGGTGACTAAATTTCATGCACACACAGACACACATACTGTATATACATACAGAGTATGTATATACTCTGTATACATACATGCATGCATACATACATATATATATATATGGTAGGCTTGGGTTGAATTGGGATGGGAAACCATGTGGTTGTTGGGACTGCAAATCCCATTCTCTCAGAGATCATCTGTTCAAGCAACATGTCAATTGGTAGGTGGACCTGATCTGAAGCAAGGAGTGGGCAGGATCGGAGTCAAAATCCTGGGTCCAGCAGTTCATTGATCATTCTCTCTGTGGTTCTTACCTTCTCCTCCTACCCTTGCTCCCTTTTCCTTTGCTTCATACATTCCCCTTTCCATGCCACTTCCCTCATAACCCTGCACCAGGAAAATCCAGCCCTGTGATATATAAAAGACCTGCCTTCCCAAGCTTGCTCTCTAAAGTGTTGGATTACAGCTCTCACCTTTCCCAGGTAGCACAGCTAGTGGCAAAAGAGTATAGCAACAAGTGTCTTAACTAATACAGAGTTACCCAGTTATTCTAGGTGGAGGATTCAGTAGAGCAGCCAGGGAGGAGATGCAGAATTTGGCGACAAGACACCCTTATAATTTCTAACAATGCCCCAACTGCAGCATTGCTCCGAGCCTCAGACCTCTGAAGAATGACATTTACTGTTCTGTGACCATTTGGTGACTTTCAGTATATAGGTTATGGCAACTTACTAAATGTTGTCTGTGAGTTGGGGAAAAGGGTTGCTGTTTAGAGGAGTGCCATGAATCAAGCAATGTCAGTTTGTCTTAATATCTTTTTTGTGAAACTGTGATGTGTAGTCCCTTAAACCTGAGTATTTTTGTTTAACGTACCACTCAAATTTTGGTTCAACCTCACAAAACATTTGCATTTTTGTTTGCAATGATATTAAACTCCATAGGGGTTTTTTTGCAACCATTTTCCAGCATCATGTATTTCTAATATTATTTTCATGAATACAGAAATTCTTGTCCAGAGTCTTCACTAATATACTTTTTAAAAAATGAGAAACTGCCTTGCAACTGCCCTTTGGAATAGCATCCTCCCAGACATCCATATGGCGCCCACCTTTCAGTTGTTCCAGAAGTCTTTGAAAACCTGGCTTTGCTCTTAGCCCAGGGTTAAAGGGTGACTTTCGAACCTCTGTTACTTTTCTTTTGATACGTTGGGTGGTCTGTTCTGCACATATGTCTTATTTTCTTTCACTTTATAGCTTCCTATTTTTGAGATGTAAGCTTAAATCATAACGTTTGTGTGCCTCACAGCTGCCCAGAATCGTTGGGAGTTGAGTGGCCTCAAAATCCAATAAAATGTTAATATAATAAAATAAATAAAATAAAATACACTCACTGCCTTTATACACAGTCCAGAAGTTGTAGCTGGTGGAAAACTCAAGGCTTTGTGGGATATCTAGCTAATGATACCTAAGAGGGCCATACAGATTCAAGAGGAAAAAGATGATTTAAAGTGGATGGGAGTGGGAATGACAGTGGTGGGAATAACATGACAACAAAACTAACCACCTTCAGGAAAAGCATCAGTGCGTATGATGCTTTCTTTATTTCCTTCCTTGGAATTTCCAGCAATTGCACATTCAGAGGGAGCCCATTTGGAATGCGAAATCAGAGAGATCCAGATTCCTGTTTTCAGTTAAGTACTTCCACTCTGAAATCAATGTTTCCACTGAATACAGACTGATATTCCAGTAAGCACATGCCTCTATTGCAGAGCTGCATATAATTGCTAGAAGAAAGCTTCTGAATGGAAAAACATTTCTAGCCCTTGCTCCTTGTGAAAAACAGCTTGAAAATAATGCGGTTTCAGCCTTGCATAACTCTTGAGGTTTGCTGTGTGAGAATAACTGAAGTCGCAGAGTGGAGGTTCAATCCCCGGAATCCTTTCTTCTCCCTTCCCTTGTCTGGAAGTAAACCTGATTACGAAAACCAGCAAAACTATGCAGAGAAGCTGAAATTCTCTAGTAGTTGAAGTCTCCCCTCTGATCCAAATTCTTAATTTTTTATACTGTTTATGTAGACACACACATGGTACATATACTGACTTGCTGCTAGTATTAATGTTAAAGAAGTGCAATCAATCTGGTCTTGAGGATAACTTTAAACAGCGAAAGAGACTTTGGCAATACCCCGAGAAATCTAAAGAGTCCATTGGGAAGAGTGGAATATATAAGCTTACAGCAGAGGCCACATCCAAGCTATAAAGACTTCAGAAAACACTGCTGAGGTCAGATCAACCTTCTGTTTTTCTATCTTTTCCTGGACAAGGTCTGTTCTAAATGTACTAAAGAAGTGAACAAAGGCATTCAGTTCTAGCAGAATAATCCAGATCCTGATACTTAAAAGTTTATGGGCAAGCTTGGCACGACAATGTTTTCAAAGCTTAACCCAAGTCCTTTTCAATGCCAGGGCTTAGGTCTGAACCATCCAAAGCAATAAATATGTTCAAGAGTGGAAGAGGGCCCAAACATTGCAAAATAAACATGGCTTTTGAAAGCAAAGAACAAGTACTATGCACTCAGAGATTTGGAGATATTTCACATAGGGAGTATCCTGCAAGCAAATCACAGGTTCTCTCATGATTTGAATTGGGGAGCATGCTTGGCTACAGCCATTGACTTGTGGAAATTTTGCTGCTGCAATTGCAGTAGAATGTATCTCTGGATAGTACACAGTACTTTTCTCCATGTAGTCCCATATCTCATGCAAAGGAGGTCTAAAAGACACAACATTTCCAAGCAAAATATGCAAGAGCCCCACAGGAATTGCCTTGCAGGAGACAAATGCCAGCATAAAGACTTTTAGAATTCTAAAGAGGCTGAAACTCAGGGAGTGGGGCTGGCAAATGATCAAACCATAATTTACGAGCCTTGTGTTTCCTCCTTCTCTGCACGTTGCCTCTTGACTTTCGATTTAGTAGCAAAACATGGCACTCTATCCAAGCTTGCCAAACTGACTTGCAAGCCAGGTAGATAAGCAAACGGAATTTCCATCAATCCATAGCTTTCCGGATTCAGATATGAAGATAAACTGCTAAATCAGAAGTGAAAACAGAACCCAGTGTTTCTAGAAGACTAACTCAGGCCCTTATCCAAGCCATGCTGCACAACAGAATAGCTATACTTTCTCAGGACTTTCTCTGACATCCATAGCACCATGTTCCAGTCATTTCAGTGGGTGGTGAATGCTTGCTGATCAAGCTTATTAATTAGTGATTGTCCCTGCCGCCTGTCCACAAGTCCTCCTCCACTGCACCTGAACAAGGGTAGATATGGAGCTGATAAGCCCCCACCCCACCCCCATATGCACAAAAAGAAAGAAGGAACATGCTAGCTGTTTATTTTTCTTCTATCTCTGTGCCATAAAGGCAACACAGGCCTATGGAAGTCATTGCAGGAGGTCTGAAGTTTGAGGGGCTTATGGAGAAAGGTATCGGCACCTCAGTGAATGACCTAGTTGGATTTGAATGTCAGGAATATAAATATTCAGCATGGAAAAATGTCTGGGGAGATAACACAAAGATTAGACTATCTACTGGACTAAATTGGAATCATCAGGGTAGCCAGTAAATTGTATGAACAATGTGATTAAAATAGTTGACTGGAAGACCTTCAACATGCAAGGGGAGGAGAGAATACACACACTCCCATTCATGGGGTAATGTGAGTGGAGGACAGGGGAAAATCCACACACGTGCAAAGAATCCCCATATCCCAGCAGCTCAAGGCAGGGCTGGAAAAGATTCCTCCCAGAAACCCTGTTTGAGAAAGCTGTCCTAAAGTGACTAACCAATCATGGCTTGGCATAAATCTGAAGAGACCCAGAAATACTATTCTCATTTTTTTCCCCAAATGCAACAGTCAAAATGGCAATAATAGTAACAACAACAATAGTAATAGCAAAAGTCCATCCTCCCCACACATCATGGAAGAGAGCCTTATGCAATGACTTTTAGTAGAATACTTGCTGGGGGGTGTGGGGGAGAGGTTTAAGAAGCTCCTCTATCTACCTCTATTGCATTTTTATTGCAGATTACATTTTCTACAACTTTGTTTGGTTAAAGCAAGCAAACACACACACACACACACACACACACACAAAAATAAATAAATAAATAAATAAAGGAAAGCCTAGAGACAAAATATACCAATTCAGAATGTGTGGTTTGGCCTGTGGACAGGACTGTGTTTTTTGGGGGGGTTTTTTGTTTTGTTTTAAACCACTCTGATCCAGGAACCTTTTAAGAGATCTAGGCTCTTTCATCTTAATCCTGTTTCAAATACTAAAAAGGAGAACAGCTATTCCTAAACGTAGGACACTGTCAAGGCAAAATCTCGGTTTGGCTCCATTGCTGGCAGATAGAATTCCTGCTAAGGCAGAACCCGTAAAAGGCCTTTGTTTCACAGCAAAGAGTGCCTGATTCTCTCCTAGTCACTATGGTCCAGGGGCATCCATGGGGAGGTGCCACAAAGTCAAGTTGATGGCCACAACTGTCCAATCAAAGCTCTGTCCCTTTGTTATGTGCATTGCACATGCACTACCATCTTGACTTTTTTGACACCCCCCCACAGATGCCCTGCGGGATCCATTGGGCAATGGGAATTATGGAAGTTGTAGTCCCAAATAATTGGAAAGCATGAGGTTCAGGAAGACTGATTAAGCCCACATACATCCCAAGTTTCAATTCCATGAGATAGCTGGGGTAGTTAACACATAAAGTATGGACCTCAATATTGGGCCTTCTGATTCTAGTAAAAACTGAAGATATTGTTGAAGACTGAAGACTTGGGTTTAACTGCTCATGAGATCAAATCCAACCAATCATTTTAAGGATGTACATGTCCTTTTTTCCTTGGGGGAAAAAAATTGAAATGCCAAGCTTGCTTTAGTAAAATACTCATGTAATCCCCATTTTAGCTTTCATGACACATATATTATATAACCACCCTTGACTTGGCATTGAAGGCTTGCCTTATATTTTTAATCAAAATATCGTGGTTTCTAGTCTAGAATTTTCAACATCAGCAGCAGCTTTCTAGGATCTTGGAGAGAATTTGCACCCAGCAAATCTGGAGACTTGAAAGAACAGGTTAGGGATAGACCATCATGGAGAAAATCTATCTTTGTGGTCTCTAGAAGTTGAAAATAAGTTGATGGCACATAATCAATCATAATCAAATCTGGAGAAGGTGGGAATCAAACCTAGGACCTTCTGTGTGGAGAGAACATGAACCACAGACCCTTTTCAGCATTAATACTTAGATGGTCCATAGGGTTACCTCCGACTGTTTGCAAGGTATCATTGCTTGATGTTGGGGTGGGGAGATGACCAGAGTTGCTCTGCTCTGTAATGGCACATACTCACACCAACATGTGCCCTTTCAGTATGCTGACGAATAGGACATCGTATGAGAACATGCAGCAATAGTGGGATGGGGTGTTGCATACTATAAGGTACCAATTGGCACTAAATGGAAATTGGCACTATGGAAATAAATGAAATCAAATTCTTTATTACAGGTCAGCAACCCAGACTAAATAAATCTTACTAAATAAAACCTACAGACTAGAGCTATAAAATAGAACATACAAAATAAAATAAGGCATACAAGGTAAAAAATAGATACAATCATGCACTATTTTGCTATCAGCTGACTGGAGTTTGTATAACTCATTTTTGAAGAATTGAACTTCACTGGGTGGAGCGGTTAATGCAAGTGGATGAGATACATGGGTTAATTAATTTCTTTTTAACTGAAATTTATAAAATCTAAGATCCAAAATCTTCACTGAGCATCCAATAATAGCCTTGGAACTGCCAGGTGAGTTTTGGAGAAGGTATTCTATAATTGCAGTTCTCAAGCTGAAAAGACTTTCTGTATCCAATATCTTCCAAAGATATCCTAAAGTTGTTAGTTGATTAGATTACATCTGGCTGTATTGAACACTTGTCTCTAAACCAGAACATTGTTGAGTCTCTTGAATATTTTGGAAAAGGGAAATAATAGTATTTCTTAGCCTTGTGCTTTCCAAGTATGTTGAAATACAACCTTTTCCATTCCCAGAATTGATTGATTGATAACAAATTTGTATGGCCTCCCATCCAACCAGTTGGACTGTGGATGGCGAACAAAGATAAAAACGTAATACATAATCTAAATATTTAAAAAAAAACACAAGCCAAAGCTCCTGTAAAAATCTCATTGCCATTTACAGAAAGAAATTTAAAAAACACAAAGTAGAAGAAAACAGGAAAAAAGAGCTACTCAACTTGACAAAAAGGGAGAAACTATCTATATATGTCACACATTAATCAAATATCAAAAAGGTTTCTAAATCTTGTATACACTAATCCCAGCAGTTTTCTTGGCAGGATTTTCGGAAGTAGTTTGTCCTTGCCTTCTTCTAACTGGGGCTGAGAGAGAACGACTGGCCCAAGGCCACCCAGCTGGCTGTGTGCTTAAGGCAGGACTAGAAGTCACAGTCTCCCAGTTTCTAGCCTGGTACTTTAACCACTATACCAAACTACATCTACCTAATCTAATCTACTTTATGGAAAAAAAAGTTGCCTCAGATATTAATAGATGGATCAAAATTCCATTAAGTTGGTGGGGGTAAAATTAATGTTATTAAAATGAATATTGCTCCACAATTAATCTCATCACCAATATGTCACATATGCCAAAGGACCAGCTCCAATGCCTGGGGGAAGACCAACAGGACCAGGGCCAGCCTTGGGGGAAGACCAACAGGACCAGGGCCATCCATATCTCAGCGGGGAGGCTGTTCTATCAGGCAGATACCATGACAAAGAAGATCTGCTTCCTAGGAACCTTTAGGTGACGCTGCTTCATCAAGGAGGCCGAGCGTACCCATGAGCAGGAACCATTGGGGATAGGAGGTCCCTCAAATACTGGGCGCCATGCTATTAGGGCTTTAAAAGTGACAACCAGCGCCTTGAATTGCACCCAGAAACCTACCAGGAGCCAGTGTAACGCAGGTAGCAGGAGTGTTACAGGGGCATACCATGGTGTGCTTAATACTGCACATGCTGCTGCTTTCTGGATGAGCTGAAGCTTCCAAATGCTTTTCAAGGGCAGCTCCATGTAAAGTGTGTTGCCATAGTCCAATTGGGAGGTGACTAAGGCATAACTGGGGGCTGCCTGCATAAAAAGAAAGCTTCCTTATGGCTGTTCCCATTGTTAGGCAACAGCCCTAACAATGGGAACCAACTCTAAGAAATACCCCAAATCCACTTTCCCTTCCTATGGGAAACCATCTTAAATATTCAAGAAAAGGACTATTGTCCTCAGCTTCCTTCACAATCTGTCACAGTTGATATTATCAAAGACTGCTGCTAAAGTTATCATGGTGTATTAAAATGTTTGTTGATTCCATGGTGTATTTACTTACTAGGCAAATGAGAACTTAGTAAATATTAAGATTTGAACTAGTGCCTCACTTACAACTGTACTTTCTGTATTCATTGGCTTGTACTTCAAGTAAAAAAAAAAGGGGGTAAATATTATGTGTGGCTTTGGGGATGAAAATAGTAAAGAACTACTGTGATTTGTTACTGCAACAAATGCCCAGAGGGAGTACTCAGGTCAGATAAAAGCAAAGTCTTCTTTTATGGCGAAGTTTTATATTTATTTAAAATGAGTATCGGTTGTCTCTAGAGAGAGAAGTCTCAGTGTAATTTAAAATATATAATACCACGAAAACAGCTGCATGAAAAGAGCATTACAATTTTTTTTTAAGAAATCAGCAGTTAAAAGCATAAAATGTAAAATAGGGAATGTAGGCCAGCATCAGATCAAAGTGGAGTGAAACATTCAGATATTTAAGGCCTCTTTCCAAATATTGCGACATACAGCAATAATAGAAAGATATCCCGTAAGATGGGGATGCCACTGAAACAGCCATGTTTCTTGTGCTTGCAACCCATCAGGGATGTCAGTTCAAGAGCACGTTGGCACTCTCAGGGGAAACTTGCTTATTTTGATCCATTCGGACCTGGTTTTCATGTGGACTTTGGGCCTTTCTTGAAAAAGATGGGAGGGGCTCTCTTGCTCTTGATCTTCCAGAAGCTGCATTGACCGCAGCTACTGTCCTCAAACGTCTTCATTAGCGGAGAGCTGAGGGCACTGGCTTGCAGTGTGGGCAAGATGAGTTCCAGAATGTACTATTGATTGGCAAACACTAAGTTTGCAGATAGACATTAGTATCGGTTTGTTGTGTGAACCAAGCATTTGTCTTGCCCCACTGAGTGAACCAGGCAATCATGTTATGCCATAATATGATTTATTTGCTTGAGCGCAGCATATCAAGTGAACCCAGCAGTGGTGTTTTGTTAACTCAGCTTCAGCATATTGGGTGAACACAGACAACAAGTCAGCACCATAACCTTTGTGTGGTAAGATACGGCATGAAATTTTATTCTTTTTTCCCAACACACTTAAACGCTTATAGTATCTATATACGGCTTTAGGAAAGCCGTTAAGACCTGGCTGTTCCCCCAGGCATTAAGGGTCAGTTGAGTGAGAGTCCCCTTTTGGTTGTTCTGTTCTGTTGCTTGGTCGCCATTTTGTATTTTATATTTATATATTGTATATGTTTAACATTATATGGTTTGAGAGGCAGTGGCTTATTATTTGTTTTTTATGCCACCCAGTGTCACACTATTTTAGTTGGGCAGCCTTATAAATCTTGTGAACAAATAGATAATAAATCTGAAGGGACCATGCCTGTTTTTCACCAGTGCAGACATACAGTGGAGGGTTAGATAAGGACCGAGGTCTGAGGCTGAGCCCTGATCAGAGAGAGACTCTATCGGCGAATGTTTCCCAGATTTTGCTTTCAAAGAATGCCTATGGATTGTTCCATATGGTGGCCCCACAAATGTCTTTGGAAATAAAGCTGCCGGATTCCTTTGTCCTGCAGTACTTCCATTTAATCATTATTTTAATTTTAAAATATATTTTTAAAGGTCTATTGGGAGAGGAACAGTGCTAGATGCCCAGGAACGTATCTACAGGCATATAAAGTAACAGATTGCAGGCTGGATCCTGCAGAGCTTGTCTGATGTTCCGGTGCAATCATGTGCACCGTGTGCACTGGGACACAGCTTCTGTGTTGACATCACCGAATGCTGTAATGAAGACAGAGAACCACCAGGCGAGATGGCCCAGAAGAGGTTTCAGGGTCCAACACAATCTCTCCTGAAATATTCTCTCTGTGGCAGTCCTCTGTTAAATTGTTTCACTCCATCCCAAATTAGTATCTCCCCCATGTTCAGCAATTTGTTGTGCCCTGGACCTGGAATCTTGATTTTACAACACCCGGGGCACTGAAAGATGATTCAGGATGTACCTCCCAGGCCTGAGACAAAATCTGTGTCCAAACCTTACTTCTCTAGAAAGGTATGCTGCACAGTTGCCAAACCTTAAGACGGCTCCCTTTGAATTACTGTGGCTTGCAGCTGAGCCCAAAGCTGTCATAAATAATGTGTGTTTGTTTCTGCATTAAGCAGCTGTTTATATTGGCAATAGGAGCAAAGCAGTAACATGTGCTGAAGGTTTACTGTGAAAACGCAAACAGCTCTTCTTTGCTTACTTTCATTTGTCCAACAAACAGTAGATTTAGGACTTTTCAGTACTTTTTAGAAGTAATGGCTATTGGCTGCTACTTACAGACAAACGTTTGTACTGTTCTTCAATTCACCACCTTGGAATAAAGGTGGTAAAGCCATAGCTTAATAGTATAATCTATAGCTTGCATATAAACTTCCCTGTATTTAATCTCAGGCTCTCCAGATTGATATGGGAAAGATCCCTGCCCCAAACCTTGCAGAGTCAGTATAGATCTGATGCACTGTAAGCAGTGGTAGCCCGTGGACTACATGTGGGCTCCAGATTCCCAGACATTGCTCCCAGACACAATTTCCCCTTGTTCATAGAATCATAAAGTATGAAGAGGCTATTAAGGCCATCAAGTCCAAATCCTGCTCAGTGCAGGAATCAAATTAAAGAACCCGACAGGTGGCAACGTTTCCCCCCTAACGTTGAATCAGAATTTGCCTTCCTGTAACATAAACCTCTTATTCAGTATCTGATAATACCTGCTGATAATCTTCCAAGTGATATCCTTTCAAGTATCTGAAGAGTACTAGCCTCTCTCAATCTGCTCAAAACCAAACATCCCCAATCCCTGCAATCTTCTTGGATTCTAGTTCCCTGACCAGCCCTGTTGTCCTTCTCTGTGTTGTAGAAATGAAGACTAGGACGCTCGGGTCTTCATTCAGGAAAAGAGTTTAATATGCGCATAGGTTCAGACAAGCTCATGCTTCAAATTCTGAACCCCGAAGGTTCGGGGTCCTACTTCTTTTATACCCCCCCATTGGGTGATTATACAGCATAGACTAAGTGTCAACTTAGAGATATATGATATAACTTCAAAAGCAAGCCGTGTGAAACAAGCCTGGAGGAGCTGGTGAGCTTCCTCCCCGTTCCTTATCTTTTCTCACCTAGTTGCTACAGAATACACATACATTCTTGTTTCTTATCTGCCCGTTCGGCTCTTCCCCACATACCACACTTGCAACAGATAGCTTACTTGTAATAGACAATTGCCTGATGAAAGGGCTTTAGTTCTTTGTTGTTTCCTTGACCCTAATTCCAATCATCTGAATCTGTGGTTTGTTTTTGTTTTTTAAACATGGTATCCAAAACTGGGCACAATACTTGTTGAGTCTGACTGATACAGACTAATGTAGAACTATTATTTGCCATTACTTAGAAACTATACCTTTGTTCATGCAGACTAAAATTGCAATCTATACCTGTGCATTTGCCTTTTGTTTTCTACATGAAGAATTTTGCACTTGTCTACACTGAATTATTGATAGATAATTACTGATAGATGCTTCTGAGCTGTGGTGTTGGAGGAAAATTCTGAGAGTGCCTTGGACTGCAAGAAGATCAAACCAGTCCATACTCCAGGAAATAAAGCCAGACTGCCCTTGAGGGAATGATATTAAAGGCAAAACTGAACTACTTTGGCCACATAATGAGAAGACAGGACACCCCGGGGAAGATGCTGATGCTAGGGAGAGTGGAGGGCAAAAGGAAGAGGGTCCGACCAAGGGCAAGGTGGATGGATGATATTCTAGAGGTGACGGACTCGTCCCTGGGGGAGCTGAGGGTGTTGATGACTGACAGGAAGCTCTGGCGTGGGCTGATCCATGAAGTCATGAAGAGTCGGAAGCGACTGAACAAATAAACAACAACAAAAATGTTGAATTCCATTTTGTTACTTTCAGCCCATTTCTCTTCTCTATCAAAATTGTTTTGAATTTTATTTCTATCTTTTAGGGTAGTAGCTATCCCACCTAATTTTGAATATATCATTTGCAAATATGATAAGCAATTCCTTTAATAAGGAATTTGGATAAGCATCCAAATCATTAATAAAAATACATTTTTAATTTTTTGATGTATTAGTGAAGTGACAACAATATTGAGCAGTAAATGCCCCAGGAATGAATCTTGTGGAACTCTGCCTGATACCACTACCCACTTTGATGAAGAACCACTAATGGGCCCTTTTTAGTACAAGTGTTGAGCCTGCTCTGTATGAACTTTCTGTTGAGAAGTCCATAATACTGGGAAAGGTGGATGGAAGAAAAGACAACAACAAGCAGCAAAGGGAGATGAATCAATTATGATGGCAATGGGTGCACAGTTGGAAGACCTGAAGGGTCAGGGTGGGGACAGATAATCCTGGAGAAGGTCTATGAGTTTACACCAAGCTGATGGCATATAATCAATCACCAATGTATGGACTTAATTCTCATGTCTAGCCCACATATAATTAGTGTGTGTCCTGATTAAGCAAAGACCACGCCGAGATGAGGAGAAAGTCTCTAGTGTTTTATTAACTGCTATTGTAGACAGAAAATCCTACCAAACTGAAGAAGCGTGGGAAAACCCAGACAGATAAACCCCAAAACTCAAGGTGGGTCTGTTCTGGGTTTCTTTGAATGACAGCTCAAAGTCTCTAAACTATGCATGCATTTTCCCCCCTGGATAGGGGCCTCCTCCTGCTCACCATCCGTACTCATGACAGTGTGCTTATCAAAACATAATTGGGTACTTTGTCTTATGGTTTTTGAAATCACGATATATTATATTGACAGAATTCCCACAATCTATTAAGGAAATTATCTGATGAAAAACAGAGATAGTCTGGCAAAACTTGTTCTTGAGAAATCCTTGTTGATTTCTGGAACACTTACGAATTTCTTGGAAGGCTGTATGGCAGAATCCATCCTCCAGCAGATAGAGTTCCTTATCCTTATACTTCATGCTTCATTTAAAAATCTGTGGTTTGCTTTTGGGAAGATCATACAGCTCTTTTCCTTGGTTAGGTAGTCAGTAGTGGATAACAACAACACACGTCCTTTTATTCCATCTTCTACCTGTTTGAAGCCAGATGCTCTCAAGAAAGCTACTATATTGATTTCCTTGAATTTTTGTGCACACGAGGATATATTTTAATGTACAATGCTATTCCTTCTCCCTTTATACTGTTTCTGTTCCATTTGAACAAGTTGTATTCTTTAACTGCTCTAATTCAGGATAAGAATCACCCCACCAGGCATCAATTATATGTGTGTGTGTGTGTGTGTGTGTGTGTGTGTGTATAAAATCATATTTGCCTTAGTGCATCTTCTTTACTTTCCATTTGTGGGTGTTTTCCATACTCTGATCAGTCAAGAAAGGCCATGAGCTTTAAGAGTTCATGTTTTTCCTGATTTTTCACTGAGTGGTTTAATGGGCCTTTTTACAGAAATGCTATTTCTTGGTACAGTGTACAGGTCTTTATCTAAGGACCTTACTTCACAATTTTCCTCTTTATTTCCCACACAATTAGTTTTAAGCCTTCATGATCAATTTTGATAGGATTCAGCCTTTAATAGCTACTTACAAGCAACATGCAAGATTCTCACGATGTCTTCTTTAATCAAATTTATGGAAAGGGAAACAGCATTAGATTACAGAAAACCTGGCAACTGGATACATTTATTTAGCACCCAATTGACTGCTAAAATTGTTAGGGCAGAAATTTCTTGATCCTCTTGCTAACCACCCATTGATGCACTGGGAGGGTAGCTCCCCATTTTCCTGATGAAAAAAGGAACATCTGCACATGTCCAATTTTGCAATGGCCATCCTCTTTCCCAGATTCTGACAAGCCCATTCGATTAAGGAACAATGGACCCATCCAAAGTGGAGAATAAGTCTCAGGTGAAAAGCCGCTTTGAAGAAAACCAGCCATTGGTCTTGATCATATGCAGAATAAAATCAGCTCTGTAAGTACTGACTACATCTTAAGTACTCACTTCATCTAAAAGCATGGATTAAATTATATTCCCTCCTGGATCCACAATGATTTCATCCCACAACCTGGGGTACACTTGGGGGTTTTTTTTTCCTTTTTCCTTTCTCACAGCCAGCTGCTGCTGCCAGACAAATTCAAACACCAAAAACTTCCAGCAAGCTCCTCAGAGGGAGAGATTCATCTTATTAGAAGTAGAAGGTATTGATTTACAGGACACCTGTGGGTATGTTATTGATGGATCTCTAAAGTTTGCATTGTTGGAGGTATCCATTACAGACAGGTAGCTCAGCACTGCGTCAGAAATGTGTCAGGGGGATGCCGACTGTAGCAGCTGCAGGTTGAGATACTGGAGAGGGAATGGGCAAGCGACACCAGAATAAAACCAATTAACAAAGCTTTACTAAACAATTATAGATACTTAACATAGGAGATATCCTTCCCTAGACAGCTGTGATGAGCACAAGAGGCAGCAGGAAAGGTCAGCCATGGTGTGACTGCTCACTGCTTAGATTGCTTTCGGGAAAATAACTCAGGAGGCAGGCACGTAGTTTGGGCATCAGCAGAGGGAGGCTACATATTAGCAAGGATTAGCTATATTATTGTCTAGTGGTATTGGGCACCTAGCTAAGGCAAAAGCAGGAAATAATGATCTAACTGGGGTCAGAGTAGGGAGTTTGTTATCTTGCAGTTTGTGTAGAATAGGAAGAACCAGCTTGTTTAAGGAAGTCCCTGGGCACTAATTAAAAATACAGTTCAGTCACAAGATGCAGAGTTGCTAAAGCTCAGAATGAACTGAGATCTGCAAAAGCTGTGGACAGCAAAAAAGGCTTAGCTGGAGATGGTCAAAACAAAAGGAAGAACAATATACGTGCTTGGGTGATTATTTGGTCAGAGATCCACCAGCACATTTATTATCTCCAATGCTTTTAAAAACCCTGAAGAAACTTTATAACTGATTCACAAATAATTTTGAATTGCAAATAATAAACTGAATAATTGGCAAATGGATCATCGCTTTATTGGTCCAATTCGCAATTATTCCAGGAAACTATTTTACAGGAATTTATACTTTTTGGAATCAGGCAATGATCTTGTCATTCTTTTAAGAAAACAGTTCATTTAATTTCCTTAATTCGAGCAGCAACTGTTCTTTCGATTACATTATAGTTTTGTATTGATTTTCAACAAAGTTATTTTTAAATTGATTCCTGAGAACACAGCACAAAGTCTTCCCCTCCTGTATTTTGCAGAATTTACTGGTTGGATTTTCCTGAGTAACATGCAGGAAATGCTTCCTGACACAAGGAGAGAAAGAACAGTTAATTTAACATTTTTTTAGCTGCAGTCATATTTGTGCCTACCCAGGGGTGTTCTTGTTGTTTATTCGTTTAGTCGCTTCCGACTCTTCGTGACTTCATGGACCAGCCCACGCCAGAGCTTCCTGTCGGTCGTCAACACCCCCAGCTCCCCCAGGGACGAGTCCGTCACCTCTAGAATGTCATCCATCCATCTTGCCCTTGGTCGGCCCCTCTTCCTTTTGCCCTCCACTCCCCCTAGCATCAGCATCTTCTCCAGGGTGTCCTGTCTTCTCATTATGTGACCAAAGTATTTCAGTTTTGCCTTGAATATCATTCCCTCAAGTGAGCAGTCTGGCTTTATTTCCTGGAGGATGGACTGGTTTGATCTTCTTGCAGTCCAAGGCACTCTCAGAATTTTCCTCCAACACCACAGTTCAAAAGCATCGATCTTCCTTCTCTCAGCCTTCCTTATGGTCCAGCTCTTGCAGCCATATGTTACTACGGGGAACACCATTGCTTTAACTATGCGGACCTTTGTTGTCAGTGTGATGTCTCTGCTCTTAACTATTTTATCAAGATTGGTCATTGCTCTTCTCCCAAGGATTAAGCGTCTTCTGATTTCCTGACTGCAGTCAGCATCTGCAGTCATCTTCGCACCTAGAAATACAAAGTCTTTCACTGCCTCTATGTTTTCTCCCTCTATTTTGCAGTTATCAATCAAGGTGGTTGCCATAATCTTGGTTTTTTTGAGGTTTAGCTGCAAACCAGCTTTTGCACTTTCTTCTTTCACCTTCATCATAAGGCTCCTCAGTTCCTCTTCGCTTTCAGCCATCAAAGTGGTATCATCTGCATATCTGAGATTGTTGATGTTTCTTCCAGAGATTTTAACTCCAACCTTGGATTCCTCAAGCCCAGCATGTCGCATGATGTGTTCTGCGTACAAGTTGAATAGGTAGGGTGAGAGTATACAGCCCTGCCGTACTCCTTTCCCAATCTTAAACCAGTCCGTTGTTCCGTGGTCTGTTCTTACCGTTGCTACTTGGTCGTTATACAGATTCTTCAGGAGACAGACAAGATGACTTGGTATCCCCATACCACTAAGAACTTGCCACAATTTGGTATGGTCCACACAGTCAAAGGCTATAGAATAGTCAATAAAACAGAAATAGATGTTTTTCTGAAACTCCCTGGCTTTTTCCATTATCCAGCGGATATTGGCAATTTGGTCCCTAGTTCCTCTGCCTTTTCTAAACCCAGCTTGTACATCTGGCAATTCTCGCTCCATGAATTGCTGAAGTCTACCTTGCAGGATCTTGAGCATTACCTTACTGGCATGTGAAATGAGTGCCACTGTTCGATGGTTTGAACATTCTTTAGTGTTTCCCTTTTTTGGTATGGGGATATAAGTTGATTTTTTCCAGTCTGATGGTCATTCTTGTGTTTTCCAAATTTGCTGGCATATAGCATGCATTACCTTGACAGCATCATCTTGCAAGATTTTGAACAGTTCAGTTGGGATGCCGTCGTCTCCTGCTGCCGTGTTATTAGCAATGCTTCTTAAGGCCCATTCAACCTCACTCTTCAGGATGTCTGGCTCTAGCTCACTAACCACACTGTCAAAGCTATCCCCGATATTGTTATCCTTCCTATACAGGTCTTCTGTATATTCTTGCCACCTTTTCTAGATCTCTTCTTCTTCTGTTAGGTCCTTGCCATCTTTGTTTTTGATCATACCCATTTTGGCCTGGAATTTACCTCCGATGTTTCTAATTTTCTGGAAGAGGTCTCTTGTCCTTCCTATTCTATTGTCTTCTTCCACTTCCACGCATTGCTTGTTTAAAAATAATTCCTTGTCTCTGCTGGCTAGCCTCTGGAATTTTGCATTTAATTGGGCATATCTCCCCCTATCACTGTTGCCTTTTGCTTTCCTTCTTTCTTGGGCTACTTCTAGTGTCTCAGCAGACAGCCATTTTGCCTTCTTGGTTTTCTCTTTCTTTGGGATGTATTTTGTTGCCGCCTCCTGAACAATGTTGCGAATTTCTGTCCATAGTTCTTCCGGGACCCTATCTACTAAGTCCAGTCCCTTAAATCTATTCTTCACCTTCACTGCATATTCCTTAGGAATATTAGTGAGCTCATATCTAGCTGATCTGTGGGTCTTCCCTAATCTCTTTAGTCTGATCCTAACTTGTGCAATAAGTTCGTGATCTGAACTACAATCAGCTCCAGGTCTTGTTTTTACCAACTGTATAGATGTCCATCATCTTTGGCTGCAAAGGATGTAGTCAATCTGATTTCAGTGTTGTCCATCTGGGGAAGTCCATGTATAAAGCCGTCTCTTAGGTTGTTGGAAGAAAGTGTTTGTTATGCACATTGAGTTGTCTTGGCAAAATTCTATCAGCCTATGTCCTGCTTCGTTTTGTTCTCCCAGGCCATGCTTACCTGTAATTCCAGGTGTCATTTGACTGCCCACCTTAGCATTCCAGTCTCCCGTGATGAAAATAACATCTCTTTTAGGCGTGTTGTCCAGTAGGTGCTGCAGATCCTCATAGAACTGCTCTACTTCAGCTTCTTCAGCATCTGTGGTTGGGGCGTATATTTGGATCACTGTGATGTTAGATGGCTTGCCCTGAATTTGAATTGAGATCATTCTGTTGTTTTTTGGATTGTATCCAAGCACTGCTTTAGCCACTTTACTATTAATTGTGAAGGCTACTCCATTTCTTCTGTGGTCCTCTTGTCCACAGTAGTAGATCTGGTGGTCATTTGATGTGAAGTGGCCCATTCCAGTCCATTTCAGTTCACTGACGCCCAAAATGTCTATCTTTAATCTTGACATCTCACCAATAACCACATCCAATTTGCCCTGGCTCATAGATCTTACATTCCAGGTTCCAATGGTGTGTTGATCCTTAGAACATCGGATTCGCCGTTCACCACCAGCACCGTCGGCCGCTAACCGTCCTTTCAGCTTTGAGCTAGCTGCGTCATCACGTCTGGGGCTAGTTGAGCTCATCCTCTGTTCCTCCCCAGTAGCATTTTGACCATCTTCCGACCTGGGGGTCTCATCTTCCGATGGCATACCGACATATCTCTGGTTGTACTGATCCATTGAGTTTTCACGGCAAGAATACTGGGGCGGGTTGCCATTAGGGATCGCATTTAGTCTGACCTCTCTGTCATGACCTTCCCGTCTTGGGTGGCCCTTCACGGTTTAGCTCATGGCATCATTGAGGTGCTCAAGCTCCAGCACCACGACAAGGTAACGACCCTTTGCTGAAGACCCAGGGGTGTGCTTAACTGAAATTAAATGTGTAGATACAGATTAAAACTGCCTTTTGAATTTGCTAGTGCTGCTTTTGTTCTCTTTGCTGTTTCTCAGCTCAAACATAATAATAGGAATTTTAGTACTTGCAGTTTTCTTTGTGTTTTGTATACTGCATTTTTGTTGTCGCTGTTTTTATTGTCCTCTGCTCTGAGTATTTGCTTGAGCAGAAGGCCACATAAATAAATGATCCAGTTCCCCAATTTAAGCCCACAAACTAGGGCATGAGTACAGCAGCCAGTACTGAGAGACATTTGGTCTCTGCCATTGGTGGTTATAGCTGTCATGAGGAGTAGCCAAAAACAGCCTTATCCTTTATGAGTGGTAGCCATCACTACTCTTACATTAGCCAATTCCATAGTTTAACTAGGCTATATGTAGAAGGGGGATTGTCTTTCCTCTGCTGGAACATTCCACCACACCTTCATCAGATGATTCCAAGGTCTTCATATTGTGACAAAGCGGGACAGAATTTCTTCCTGGGCATTTTCCACAAGATTGGTAATGTTACAACCTCGTATGGGCAAGGTTTGACAGCCCAGGGGTGTATGTACATATATATGCATAACTCACCTTTTATGAAACCTGTTCGTTTTTATACTTTTTCAACCCACTGTTTACACTTTATCATTATTGGAAAATTAGGGATTTTAAAACACAAACTAGTTCTGTTAAAGCTTTAATTGGTAAAGGTAAGGAATTGTGCTGCTGAAAATTGTCATTTCGCCACTGAATTTTACCGGCACAATCTTCAGGGGGTTTGGGGAGCTTCAAAACTGAGTCTGGGGAACCATGTGTGGTCTCCAGGCTACCTCCTTTTTGCCCATGTGTCTTGTTTCCCTGCTTCTTCTCCAAACACTGAAGTCTCTTCTATTGGAGACCTATTCCCTTTGGCAATTTCAGCTGGTCGCCAATAGCCATAGAATTCCACAAGTAGGCATACAGAAATGGAGATAAAGGCAATATATCCTGGCCATTTTATTTTTTTATTCCTATTTGTTTTGTAAAGAATTTACCTTTTTTAAAACAGCAGCTGTACCCTAGGAGGAGAAAAAGATGAGTTATCGCCTGCCCAGGTGACTCCTTAGCAGAATTGCTGTCACTCCAGATTTAGTTAGCACATTCCTTAAGAGGGGGAAGCCTCCAATACAGAGATCCAGTACAAGTGTTTCTAAGGTTTTGAGGCTAGTGAAGAAATTTGGAATTTCAAAAGTATATTATGGGCATTTGCACCAAAGAGCTGGCATGAGGAGTATAACCACTTTCAGAACACCCATTTATCATGGGCACACATACAAAGTAGAGGGTTCAAGCCTCCTTTCACTTTGATTTCCTAATGATGCTTGAGGTTTATCCAGTGCCCAGAAGCATCCTTGGAAATAAAGGGTATGCTTAAGGCTGATAGTTTCTCTTGCAACATGCTTGCTTCCTACTTGTTTAAAAAATTCTAATAAAATAAAATTAGGAGAGGCGTGGAACTTCCCAATGCCAAGGGAAGTTTTTGTCCTTACCTTCGCATTCATGGGTACCACACTGGGGTGTTAGGATTTAGAAATGGCCAGGTTAAACATGACTAATCAGTTTGACCTATTCTCACTCTCATAGAATTGGAAGGTAACTCAGAGGTCATCTAACCCAACCCCCAGCTCAATTCAGGATCTGCTACAGCATTTCAGATAGATGACTATCCAGCCTCTATCGGAAGTCCTCTAGTGAAAACATACCACTTCATGAGGCAACCTATACTGCTGCTTGAAAGCTCTTATGGTCAGGAAGTTCTTTTAATACCTTACCTACATTTATTTATTTCCTTGCAAATGTATTTCCCTGCAAATCCCATTGGTTCTGATTTTGCCCTCTGGGGCAACAGAAAGCAAATTCACTCTTTATTCTATACAACACCCAGTAAGATATCTGAAGATTGCTATCATCTCTCTCCTAAGTCTTCTTTTCTGCAGGCTAAACATACTGTTGTTTTAACTATTCCTCATAGGATTTGGGTTTCCAATCCCCCCATCTGTTAATTCTCTTTGGCAAGCTGGACAGATGTAGATAAACAAGCATAGGAGGACTTCTGATTTATTGTAGAAAAGCTAAAAGGCCATTATGAAAGAATTCCAGTGGCTGCTGTAAATCAAACATGTAGTTCTATTCGTACTGCAATCCATGTTCAAACCCTTGTGCCTCATTCTTTATAAGGGGCAGGAGCATCTGAGGGGGGTCTTGAGTTCCATCTTGAATTTTTTGATTCCCCCTGGAGATGCACCTGATAAAGGGCTAAAAAGAACTCTGTTGTGGTGGGAAGGGGCAGTTCCCATCATTTTGGTAATGGCCAAATCTGGTATCAGGCTGCTTGCTTTTGATCATGTAAGAGCTATCTCCATCTCACCACTTTGTTAGCTTTCCTTCAGACTCTTTGTTGATGTTCTTTTTAAGACTATTGTGCCTAGAACTGACACAATATTCCAAATGGAGCCCAACAAAGGCAGCATAGAATAGGCCAATTGCTTCCCATGATCTGGACTCCATGCTCCTCCTCCTCCTACATCCCCAAATAATATTTATATTTTCAGCAGCTGCATCTCACCTGGGTTCATGTTCAACATGTGATCAATTAGAACACCCAGATCTTTTTCACATGTACTACTGCTAAACCAAACCTCCCTCATCTTATATTTGTGCATTTCTTTTTTTTCCTCTCTGGATGTAGGACTTTATATTTCTCTTCTTACACTCACACATCCATAGGTTTCAGTGACACCCTAAGGCCCTTTACTTTCCTTACAATACAGTGTTTATACTACTGTAATTGTTAATTCAGACCATGCAGACTTTGATTTGTATAACATTGGAAGATTAACTGGATATTTGTACTTTGTACTTTTTTCCCAAGTATTATTATTTTCCCAATTATTCTTTCTTATTTTTTAATAAACCTTTAAAAATAATCCTAATTAAAGTATTTTGAGAGCTGCAGCAGTTTCCCAGATCCTGGGCATACTTGTGGAATGGCCAAGTCCATCAGATCTGGAGAGAGAAAATGGTCACCCAATGTACTTTGGATCCTTGAAATAAGGAGGTATCTAAATTCAAGCACATTAAAATGGGTGAGACAGAAACTCCTTCAAGTTAAGTCTGAATGCTCAGGGGATGGAGGAGCTGCAGAAGAGAAGGTCTAAGGATTGCTACATTGGGATATAAGGACAAAGAGAGAAGAAGGAGTGAGGCCACGGAAAATGTTGATGATGAGGGTACAAGATTCCTTGTGCAGAACCCAGAAGTGGATAGGCAGCTAATGAATGGATTTAAGGAGATAAGTCACATGGTCAGAATGCTGTAAATAATGTGGATAGCAGACAATAGTATGCTGGATAGGTATGCGCACAGAAAGATGACATCATGGAAGATGGTAGAGAAGACTGCAGTTGTTGAAAGAGAAGCAAGCACTTCCACTGAAGTCACAGAGGAAGAACCATAATTTTGTAATGTGGTATAACAGATTTCTCCTGCTTGATGACCTTCAAAAGTGCTGGATTTCAACTTCCATGAGCCTCAGGCAGTCTTCCATAACAGCTATGTTTTTTGGGTAGCAGATAGGTGCAGTTTTAAGGTTAAACAGCACTAAATTATTGAATTCAATGGAGATGAATCCCCAGCATCCAGCAAGATTGTGAGCTCAGAGTCAGCCATTGGTTTCTCATGCAGTAGACCGAATGCAAGATGCAATCGAGTTTCAAAGCCCAGTATACACTAAACCAAACCTGCTCTTCCTTCTCCCTTGCAAATATGTTCAATTACATAATTTGCCTTAGCACAGCATTTCATGTAGAAGTTCTTGTCTAACTGAGAAGAACCAGGTCTTCCAACATCTTACAAAGGACCAGCATAGTCAGAGCCCTCCAGATTGCAGAGGATATGCCATATTTTTCAGGCCTCAGGGAACCCCTGCACATTCAGGCTCAAATATAGGCCAGAAGTTACAAAATTATTACTTTCATATCATGCATAGGCCTATATGTATGCATTAACAGTGTTCTTAAACTAAAAATAAATAATGAAACTTACCTTTTAATGTGAAGTTGCCCGAATTTGAAGTACGTTTTTAAATAAATTGTGATCTCCCAGGGAACCCCTAATGACCTCTCACGGAACCCTAGGGTTCTATGGAACCCTGGCTGAGAAACCCTGGGATATGCTGTTGCAGAGGGCAGCTGCTAGAACAGAGAAGGCACTTCTCCTGGGTCCCTACAGTTCAGCTATTTATCTTAACAACTTTAATATTTTGTGCCTTGCACAAACTTTATTGCTGTTAGTGTTTTGGCTTCTGGGAATTACGGGAGTCAAACTCTAACATGTTTGGTGGCCATCAGGTTGGAGAAGGGTGATCTTGGGCTACCAGTTTACCAATATTAAGAACAAATATATTTGTCAAGTTTATTTATTTATTTGTCAAATTTATCACCGCCCATCTCCTCCAAGCAGAGGAACTCTGGGCGGTTTACAATATAAAACAATAAACACACAATAAAATTTCAATATAAAACACATTATAAAACAATTTCGCAGAGCTACCAAATATAATAAAATCCAGATGGCTATGGTCTCATTCAGTCGTTGTATAGGAAGGGCACTTCAAGGTACTAGCCAGCCCCAAGTATGACTATTCTCCTCCCTGCCCCAAGCCCAGTGGCAGAGCCAGGTCTTCAACTTCCTCCAGAAGGCAGGAGCGATGGGGCTAACCTCGCCTCTGAGGGCAGTGTGTTCCACAGGGCGGGTGCTACTGCAGAGAAGGCCCGCCTCCTGGACCCCGCCAGACGGAATACTCTTACCGACGGGGTCCGTAGCATGCCCTCTCTGCATAATCGAGTGGGACGGGCTGATGAAACGGGGAAGAGGCGGTCCCTCAGGTAACACGGCCCCATGCCATGTCCCAACAAGATTCCACCCTTTCAGTTTGGAACAATCTTAATTAGGCGAGACCTATGGATTCTTTGTCAATGTCAAAGCTACACACTTATCATTATAACATACTGTATTATTATAAGCCAACAGTGGATTATCCCCTCCCCATAATCACGCTTACAAATAATATTATTTTAACGAGGCAAATGTAGAAAACAAGTCCAGACTCTGGGCTACATAACTCTACTATTACACTTATAATACAAGACTTCCTGTTTCTCAGTCATTGCTCTTCCTTTACTCATTCTGTGTCATATCATTCATTTCTTTTCTTTTTCCATGTTAAAATAAAACAATTTGAGAAGGAAAGAGGGACTGCAAAGGTACACAATTATGCTATATTTTATCCACTCTGTTACCCACAATCACTTCCAGAATACATTTTGTTATTGAAAAAGTGAACTATTAAGACAGATTTGGATGATCAACTAGCTTAGTTCACGTTTTCTTGCACTTCAAGGAGCTCAAAAACCTGTAAAATCCTGATATCTTTCAGGATTTGAGATCCCTCCAAAACACCATCAGTACTTAAATCCTTAATCTCAATTCCTCATCTAAGCTTTTAGCTGTACTGTAGAAACAAAAGCAGTGGACAGTGTTGAAGGTAAACATTATTGTCTTGCCTGTCACCAAGGAAAGAAGACACTCCTACATTCCAGCAATAGCCTCTCCAGAAATCAGAGGAGAAACCAATGTTCCTTCCAACATCTCACATGCTATGGTCTTTCTTCTCAAGGAGAGGTGGAAAGTCATCCTCCTCCCCACATTGACAAAAGTGGATAATCAGTGTTCTGCTTGTGGCTTTCTTGTAAGCATCTAGTTGCTCATATTTAGAAAGATACTAGATTAGGTGGTTTATCATGACTTTATGTCAGATGCTGAAACAGCCTCATGTGGTGCAGAGTGGCAGGCGGCAGTATTTCCACCAAAACAAAACTCTCCCCCACAACCCAAGTTCGATCCCAGCAGAAGCTGGATTCTCTCCTGGGTAGCCGGCTCAGGTCAACTCGGCCTTCCATCCTTCCGTGGTTGGTGAAATGAGTACCCAGCTTGCTGGGGAAGGTGACCACTGGGGAAGGCAGTGGCAAGCCACCTTGCTCTATAGTCTGCCAAGAAAACGTGGCAAAAGCGGCGTCCCCCCAGAAGGTCAGACGTGACTCGGTGCTTGCACAGGGGACCTTTCATCACCATGTCAGATGCTAAACCCCACTTTAAGCTCCACACCTTTAAAGGTTTCAGGTATATGTATGGAGGAGATCTGTGCTCTCAGATGTCTGTCAGAAGGTGTGGCAAAGTACTTGGCCATCTGATCTGCTCATCTGCTCATCTTCTCCAGTGTGAAGTGGGCCCAACACTGAAAGAGCTCCAGTGGAGAAGAGAAAAGCATCTTGTTCTGCTTGGAAATATTTGTCCTGTGATGTCTGTCGGTGCTGGTTGATAAGATGGTTCCAGGGCCATAGAAGAGTGATGAGATCAGAGCTAGAGGGACACCAACCCTCTGCTCTTGTGGCACTATTATCATCTGCCTTGGGAAGCCAACTAACCCACCACTCTGGCCCCCACTGAGGTTGAGGTGGCCTCAACCTCCTCTGCCTACTACAATCTTTGGTGCTGAGCCTAGCTCAAAGCCTCATTCATTCCAAATTTTGGCAAAACTCTGCTGGCTAATGAAGTGGTCAGTTCTATCAACTTGAGAATAACACAAGTCAAGGTTTCTGGTCAGAAGATTATCTACCAGGCAACCCTCGCCCACCCTCAGCTTCCCAGTCCTTTCCATCTCTCGCTTGCCACCCCTCCCCTTCTCGAAGGGCAGGGCTCCTTCGCCGGTCTCCCAGGGAATAAGCGGCTTCTCTTCCCCCCGCTCCCCGCCCCCCAAAGACTGGCCTTCTTCTGTTAGCCAACGCCTCTCTTGCCCCACCTCCCTGCCCTTCCTCCTCCCCACTCTCGCCCCGTCTGGCGGCGTCGAGCATTTCCTCGTCGTCTCCCCCCTCCGTTTCCCTTCCTTCCCTTCATAAGCGGGTCTCTATCCGTGGTCCCCACCTCCCCCGCGCCCGCCGGCTCCCCACGCGCTCCGACTCCCCCCGCGCCCAGCCCAGCCGGACCCTCTCCATGGCCGCAGGCGACTACCGGTGCAACCAGACCCTGAGGCTCGAAGCAGGCCAGTCGGTGCTGCCCAGCTCGTTACTCTTCGCGGCGGGGCTGCTGGGCAACGTGTTGGCGCTGGGGCTCCTGTGGCAGCACCATCTGAAGGCGAAGTTGCAGCGCGGCCAAGGGCGTCCCCGGGCGTCCCCCTTCTACCTCCTGGTGAGCGCCCTGGCCGCGACGGACTTGCTGGGCAAGTGTTTGCTGAGCCCAATCGTGCTGGCCGCCTATGCTCACAACCGCAGCCTCATCGACCTATGGCCGCCCACCGCAAGCACCGAAGTCAGCCAGCCCGAAGAGGGACCGATCCGCTCCCCCGGCAAGCTGTGTCAGCTGTTCGCCTTCCTCATGGCTTTCTTCGGCCTGGCGTCCACCACGCTGCTGCTGGCCATGGCCCTGGAGTGCTGGCTCTCGCTTGGCCACCCGTACTTCTACGAACGCCACACCAGTAGGCGCTGGGGCGCGCTGCTGACCGTCGCGGCGGGCGCCCTTTGCGCTCTGTTTTGCGCGCTGCCATTCCTGGGCTTCGGCAGCAACGTCCAGTACTGTCCAGGCACGTGGTGCTTCATTCGCATGGCAGGCGGGGGATGGGTCTATTCGGCGCTCTACGCCAGCCTGCTGGGCGTGCTGGTGCTGGCCGTCGGCCTGTGCAATCTGGGCAGCATGAGGAGTCTCTACCGGATGGCGCGTCGCCAGCCCCCGCGCAGGACCCACCCGGCTGACCAGGGCGCAGCCGTGCCTCTCAGACCCCCTTGCGCCTCCAGGCGCACCGAGGAGCTGGGCCAGCTGGTCCTGCTGGCGCTCATGACCGCCCTTTTCACCATCTGCTCCCTGCCAGTGATCGTAAGTAGCTCTGCGCGGGGAGATGGGAAGGGACGGACGAGGAGAACTGGACCCAGTTCGGCTTCGGCGCCCTCTTTCTGCAGCATAATGCGCTCGCTGGACGTCTGGTTGGTGCCGTCGACATCTTTCTCCCCTCGGGATGCAGTTTAACTACCCGAAAAAATACGAGGGAGGAGGAAAAACCTCAGAAGGAAAGCGAGCGCCTGCTTTGCCTTCAGAAGTTTCTGTTGGATCTCGCTCTCTCCTCGTGGGGCTGGGAAAGTCTGCTTGAAATCCTGGAGATCTGCTAGCAGTCCATACCAATAGTGCAGGGGATGAACCTGTGCTCCGCCTCATCCTAGCTAGGTTTGGTTCTGTTAGTGGTATCTGAGGGGGAGCGGGGCACTGATGTCCCTTATTCTCTTGTGGTGGGAGATGGTTGGGCTGCTTCTGGGCACCTGGCTGGCTTGTGGTGCAAGATATTTTCTTTCCTTAGATCAGCGTTTCTCAACCTTAGCAACTTTAAGATGTCTGGGGGATTCTGGGAGTTGAAGTCCACATATCTTAAAGTTGCCAAGGTAGAGAAACACTGCCCTAGACCAATCTTCCTTCAAGTCAGGATATATAGTCCCCAAAGCTGGTCAGATTATTTTTGGCCACTGGAGGCAGAGCACTACAAGCCCCTATTACACTTCCCTAGAAGTAAAAATGCAGTGTTTTCATCAAAACACAAGATCAGCTGCCTGGGGCAACCCTTCTACCTCATGTTACTGTGTAAAGCAACGTGTTTTGCCTGGGTAGCAACATTTTTTAGTGAATTGCTTAGCTGTCGTGTTGTTTTACTCTCTGAACCATTTGCACACCTTCTTTTCCTTCCTCTGAAGTCTCACCCTAATGCATAATCAGAATCAACAGAAAAGGAAGTCCACATCACATAGATTAGTCTGTGGTGAATAGCAGAGGGATCATAACAGGACGGAATCGTTTTAGAAAGAAGCCAATAAGGGATTAGCTATCTCTTTCTCAGAGGCAGAATTTTGAATGAGATTAAGTGGGTGGGTGTTTTTTTTCCCTTTAACATGGAGGTGGGGGAAAATAACAGTACCTTCCTTCCTCCATGTAAAAGGGAAAAAAGCCCACTTCTTTTGTTTCCTCCACAAATTTAACCACAAGGGAGAAGTTGTTGAAGAAATGTACATTATACTTTTCATTTTATTAGCTTGCACATACCTGTAGTCCATTTCTAATTCCAGGTGCTTCTGGATTTTGAGGTGATTTTAAAAATTGGATGCATAATCTGGGTTTTTAAATTGCCTCTTACCCAATAAAGTGGATTAGAATATGTTACAATGTAGGTTTGCACTTGTAGTGCATCTAGGTTCCAGTCTTACGACCTGATCAGAAACTTCTGAATGTTATAATTTAATATATGATTGACATTCAAAGTGGAATACTAAATTTAGGATTCAGATTTTTTAACCCGCAGCTGAATTTCAGATCTGCACAAATTCTAGGCTCTGAGCATGATTCCCAGTCCAGTAATGTTCACTTCCACTAAGATTTCTCATTCTGAGGGGATAAGGATTTATATTTTCCGGCAGCAGAGAATTACTAGGAATAATGGGAAAAAACTGATTTAAATCACTTTAACTGTTTTTTCTCTTAGCAAGTCAGAGGGACTGCCCTCCAAGTCCTAGAACTATTCATGAGGGGTACATGCATCCTAACTCATATTGTACTCTCTAAACCAGTGTTTCTCAACCTTGGCAACTTTAAGATGTGTGGACTTCAACGCCCAGAATTCCCTATGCTGGCTGGGGAATTCTGGGAGTTGAAGTCCACACTTCTTAGGGTTGCCAAGGTTGAGAAACACCACTGTAAGATTTAGCATGATAGTAAGGATGGAGAGACCAATAACTCTCTAGGAACTTCACCAGCAGGAAGTTACTCTGAGCAATTCAAAGAAAAGTCTGTGGCTTGCCGATTCTTTAAGTGGGAAAATATCCAAGCCATGCATTTTTTAAGCACCAGTAATGATAGAATGGTTCATCTGCATATAGCCTGCTTTGTCTCTAGAAGTCAACAGTTGTGAATTGATTAATTCCCGGAATTAGTCTGTTTAGTAAGAGTGATGAATGATGGTGTATTTAAGAACTTGTTTTGGCTACTTATACACACATGCAAACGGTTTAGAAATGCTTTGCATAGCTAAGCAACCAGGCCTAAAAAAATGGGCCATTTTTTTTAATCTTAGATTTGTCTGGGGAAGGACAGATATTATCAGATTACTTGTCCAGGCAATTGCCAGGAGTCAACACTGACTCAAAGGCACACAGACACAAATGGCTCACCAGAGCAGTGTTCCTCAACCTTGGCAACTTTAAGATGTGTGGACTTAAACCCCCAATGCTGGCTGGGGAATTCGGGGAATTGAAGTCCACATATCTTAAAGTTGCCCAGGTTGAGAAACACTGCACCAGTGGGACCACTGGAGTAGGGGCAGAGGCGGCTGCCATAGCTCCTCGGCAGTCCAGGGAGTGGAGATGGCTGTGCGGACACCCCTGAAGAGGCAGCACTGTGCACCCCTGGGCCTGTCACTTCCCAGGCCATAGCCAGCACCTCTGATACAAGGCTGGTGAAGAGAGCAGGAACATGACAAGCCTTCTTCCTGTAGTGCATTAAAAGGAAAGGTGTTGGGGGAATTGTTGTATTTGCCTCCTGTCTCAAGGATGGGAGAACACATTAACAGGGCTGTGAGGCCAACTGACATTTAGAGGCACACTGCCTCCAAACAGGTTCCATCAAATTGTTCTGGCTGAGCATTCTTTCCTACTCTCAAGATTTTATTTTTTCATTCAATCCTCTTACTGAATCTCCTTGCAGTGATTCCATAAATCAGTTATGCATTGGGCAAAAAAAGTCCATGGGAAAAATAATGGGAAATAAGGCATGTTGAATTCTGCTCACAAGAAACCAAAGGATTGTTCCCAGAGGAGCCAAGGGGAGCACAACAAAAGAATATTCCCCAGCCCATTGTTGACTTCCCAATTCCATCTTTCCATCTCATTCTAAAGCTAGAGTTTTTAAGAATTCATACTTAGGATTAAATGAGCCATTACCCAAAACAAATGTGCAGTTACTCTCCAAAGCAGCCATTGTGCTTAAGCTCTCCAACTGCTTTGGGGGTGAGGATATGGATTTCGGAAGTTCTGATTTGTCAGTGAGTATCCTAGTAGGTAGCTAGGAGCACCTAGCAGCATCTGGCCAGTCACAGCTGATTTTGGAAGGTGAGCTGGTTTGACTCCAGTTAGTACTTTTAGGGGCCCCACTTAGCTTTTGGCTTGATTGGGATGTTGAAAAACATCCAGAAAAAGAGAATGGCAAACCACTTTATAATTCTGCTGACAAAACTAGAAGGCTTAGGGTTGAAGAAAGAAGAAAAAAGAAATAAAAAACTGGTTCTCTTACAGTTGCCGTGACCATACTTCCTTGGAAAAACCAAAGGGTAAACCTGAAAAAGGGGCGAATCTGAAACAGGTCCATAAGAATTTTTTTAAAAAATCAGTAGTTTATAACTTAGCTTTCCGAAGGACAGTTCAAGAGCAGAACCCAGAAAACAAATAATGACATGAAATAAATCTAAAGGGCGGCTTTTGGAAACAAAGGGCCGACCTTCATAAATAAATATAATATAATAAATATAAATAAAGAGACATATAGTTCCTGTACTTACGCTTAATCTTTTTTTTTCCTCCCCACAAGCCCACATTCCTCACCCCCTCTGCACCCCCACCACTGTGAACCTACAACAAAATCATTGGAAATTCCATTCAGTTGCGGGGGGGGGGAGTGCAGAAACATGAAATGACAAAGGCAGGAAGTGTGGTGACAATACAATTAGCTGCTTTGCAATACCACAGCCACCACCCAAGCAATTTCTTTAAGACAGGTCTGCACAATTGGTGTCCCACTTAACATAAGGAAATGGATTTACTGTGAAGAGGATCACCCATCACGCTAATTCAGGGTGTCGTGCCAACCCAATCATTTTGAATTATAAGGGATGGTCATGGCTTAGTATGTTGCATAGACTCAACCAATTGTGGCTTGTTCAATAAACCATGGTTAAACAAGCCACAGCTTAGAGTAGCATGTAAACCAGTGACTGAGTCAGGTTTGGTCTAAGGGTCTTTGCTTTGATTGGCAGTCCCCACACTTCAGGAAAAGGGATCTTTCCCAGCTGTGCTTCTGGAATATTTTACTGCAGAGGCCAGCAATTTAACTGGTGACTTTTAGCATACCTGTCAAATGCTACCTCTGAAGCCTGGAATTTCTTTGTATCCATCAGCTAGCCTTGACAACCTTCACCAGAAGCCAGTATGCTCCTAGCAGTTTTATCAAGCCACGGCTACATTTAAAATAATAGAATGTAAGTGGTAGAAGGGGCTTTGGGTAGAATCTAGTGCAATCTTAACCCTTGTTTTCTTGTAATTTAAACCTTTTGTTTCTTGTCCTATTTGCTGGAATAACTCTGAACAATTCTGCTCTGTGTTCAGCTTAACAGCCATTGAGGCAGCAGTCATGTCGCCCTACAGTCATCTCTCCTCCCACGTTCAGGTGCATAATTTGAGGTCTTGGGGCTGCATGCAACCCCCTCAAATCCATGTGCGTGGTTCCCAGACCACTCCAAGATTCACAGCAAATTGTAACTTTGTTACATTAAGAATTGTAACTTTCAATGTGATAGGAGGGAAAATTATTAAATATAAAAAAATAATATGAACTATCTGGTTAATTGAATTCTAATTACATTAAAATTCAATCAAATCAGGTTTAGATTCTGTCCTGGTTCTACCTCCTTTTGTAAGTTTGGCCAGTGGCATGCCTCTCAAAGGCTAAATGTGTCTCTCAAACCAATAAAAATATTGTGTGCTCCTGTTCAGATACAACATAATGCCAGTTCAGCTCTGATCTGTGACTTTTTTAACAGCCGTAGGGATGCTCCCCTTTTCCAGTGTTATTACTCAAGAAAATAGAGCCACCCTTGCTAAGAGTGACGGACAGGTCTTGATCTCAAATCCTGGTCTTCTTTAATGGTGTCACAACATCTCAACCCTCTTGAGGCCATTTAGGAAACAGTTGTAGGTCCATAGGAAGCTTTCAGCTGAGCTAAGACTTAAAATAGACTTGTATAGGAAACGGAAGATGGGTCTGATCAGCATGGTGATGTTACACCAAGTAGTTAATACCTGCAGAACGAAAGAAAGACTAAAGTGCAAAAGGAATTCCGGCTCACAAGGAAAACTGAAAACAAGAAAAGAATGCAGGTGGCTATGGGCAGATCCACACAGCCTCCTTGCCCTGGCATGAGTATAGGCCATTACCTGTTTCCTGAGGATGCAACCTCATCTCATTGTCCACCTGCAGCTGAGGCAGCCTGAGAATGGCTTTGGGTGCTCTGGAATAAAAGCAGTAATTAAAACAAGTTCATGTAATGTGGTGTTTTAACAGCTTGGAAGAATAAACGGTTTATTTACCTGGTGCCAAAAAGGTAGCAAATCAGGTGTGAGGCCAGCCTCCCTGGGAGGAGTTCCATCAGCAAGCACTACCATGGATAAGACCTTCTCCTTCAGCACCATCCTTCCCATTGTAGATGGTAGCAACTGCCATATGTTGGCAGATTTGAAAGTTCCCATGATTACCCGAGCATGGGGAACCTGACTCACCACGTGCAACCCTGTGACCTACTTCTGACCTCTTTGGATGAGCTGTTTTTGCTCAGACTTCAGGGTCTGGAAAAGGAGAACTGTATAAGGAAAGCAGGAGGAAAAAGAGAAACATGGGCTGGGGATGGCATTATCCGTCATCAGCTCCGGCCACAACTGTGTGATGTGGGACAAACTGAAACTATCTGAAACTATCTGCTAAAACCAATCCAAGGGAAGCCTCTTAACTGTAGTGTCAACCATGGATCTCACTTGGGAGGGCAAAAGCTCCATTAGGCCACTGAATTCACAGCTGCTGCTCTACCATCTGCAGTTTGGTGCAATTGTTAGCTGTCTTCTTTGAATGACTCATCAAAGCCTCAAAGTACAAAACCTTGCAGATTGCAGTTATGTAGGCTGATTTATATATATATATATATTTGGTATGGGTCATCTTGCTTGTTGCAGAGAAAACCACAAGGTTTCTCCTGCAAATTCTGCAATTCTTCCCCTTCTGTATTATAGTGTATTATAGATTCTGGCCCAGTGTAGAAAGAGAGTTCAGAAACTTAGATGTACATGAAAATAGAATATCTCAGTGCAGAAGGAGCACATATAATCGCTCCGCTCCTGAGATGCATTGAAACAGATTGCATACAAGAAAAACCTCCCTGCATGCAGAAAACTAGGATTAGAGAAAGATTGTGCTGGTTTTCTACATGCTGGGAGTTTTTGCTTTGGGGAACATTCTGTCATGCCAACTCCCATCCGGAACGCCCATCTGGATTCTGTCACATCCCCATCCCGAATATCACAATCAGTTTCAAATCTATTTGCATTCCACAGGGAAGTGCATCTACTTTTAATGATTATTTATTTATTTATTTATTATTCAAATTTAATTACCACCCATCTCCCCCAAAAGAGGGACTCTGGACAGTTGTACATTATAAAATTAGAAACCATCATAGAGTAAGAGGGCCACAAAAAGAAACACTTCTGCAGACCAGAGGATGAGTGTGTTATCTCCTTATCTGCTTTCCTGGTATAGCAGCACATTTATGCAAACCAAAGCAGTCATCATCTTGAGGCTATCTGTAAATCAAAAGCAATTTGGGGTAGAGTAAGTTTTGCATCCTTCTGCATCCTTTTAACTGGGTAAAAACTTACACTGTTGTTTTTGTCAGTGCAATGAAAACCTGCTGAGAATCACACTCCTAGTGGGCATTCCTTGACTTATTAAGGTGGTGATAGAAGCCATGTACATGAAGCATGTAAAAGCATGTGGTTAGTAAGGGAGGAGGTGAGGATACAAGCAGTAGATTTTCTCCCAACGGTCATGTTCAAGAAGAGTAAGTGAAGGGAGTATTGGAATGAGCTGTGGAATTATGGGGGGGGGGGGATCAGGCCATAGAACAGTTAGACATGGACTTAAAAGGACAGAGTTAGGTGATGTGGTCAAGATGGGCTGGTAAAACCACAAGCCAAACAAGGGGAGAGGAGTGTGTTCAGCCTTTCCAAACAAGTTGTTCAGGCCTTGTTCAGGTTCTTGACTGGCTTGCAGGCTTAACTTATAGCAGAACTTCTGAATTTCTGGAAGGATGCAGAACTTACTATAGCAGAATTTCTGAGTTTCCAGTGATGCCAGAAGTAAGGCAGTGGAGTGAAGGTAAAAGGTCCCCTGTGCAAGCATTGAGTCAAGTAGGCGATGGAGTAGCAATCCCTAACTTTATGCCAGTGTTTCTCAAACTTGGCAACTTTAAGACATGTGGACTTCATCTCCCAGAATTCCCTAGCCAGCATTCTGGGAGAGGAAGTGCACACATCTTCAAGTGGCCAAGGCTGAGAATCACTACTACAGTGGAATGCCAATATAATAATTTCTTACATTTTCTTTCTTTTTCCCCCACGAGGGGGAGCTTTTAAGGCGCAGGGACTTCACAGTTAGTAGCATTTCTATCCCTGCAGGGCAGCCTGCTGCTTTCTAACTCCTTCCCAGCTTGGAGTCTTCAAGAATTATTGGAACTATAACTCCCAGAAGTCCAAGCTATACTGACAACAAAACAACAACCAAAAAAGTTATTTATTTACTTGCACTTTTAGGATTACTGGAACATGCCCCTAAGCCTTTAGAGAATACCTTCTCTGTTCTTAAGCAGCCCCAAGCTGGATCCCAGGAAAAGGAATTATTTATATAACTTCTAAATGTTGAATGAATGGATATCTACATAAATGTGTTTGTAAATAAAATGGTAATCTTGTTATATTCTAAGTACTGTAGTAGTTTTAAAAGCAAGGCACTAGATTCGACAAGAAATAAATTAATATGAATAGCAAAATGAACAGTCTTGTTCTCATGGCCTCTTCAAAATGCACATCTAGTAAAGAATTCAGTTCTACCATTCATGGTCTAAACAAAGGTAACAGATTTTCTCAGGTCAGCATGTGTGTGTGACCAACAGCATTGCTTCATGAATGACCCCTGCAACCATCTGTGCTGCTTTTGTTGCACTAGACCAGTGTTTCCCAAACTTGGCAACTTTAAGATGTGTGAGAGTTGAAGTCCACACATCTTAAAGTTGCCAAGTTTGAGAAACCCTGCACTAGACTAACATCCCCTGAAAACAGTTTGCATGAGTGGCTAAAGGTAGTATCTTTTATAAATCAGCACAGTAATTGAGAACTGCAGATTAATTACAAGATTTTGGCAATTTAAGCAAGCTTATAAGCAGTGTGAAAATTGTGTGCAAGGTGCCACATCATGCCTCCTAATGTCCAAGTTTTCATTAGCTGACAATAAATAAAGCTTCAGAAGTGATTTAATCCATATATCTTAATAGCCTGCCTTCCTGTATGTCTCAAAGATAGTCTAAATGCAAGTGGAAAACATGTCAGCCCTTTGAGGTAAGCCCAATCAGGAAACAGATTCCACAAGAAATACTAGAACTCCACTTTATTGATACAGGCTATAATAACAGAATCTTGAAAGCCTGATGGTGTTTTTCCTTCCTTCCCTCATCCAAAACAGAACCAAAGCAGGGTCACTTTAAGTTTCTTTCTAATCCCTTCTTCCCTTCCTGGGCTTAATTCATGTTTTGCTAACAGTCGCTGCATAGCTTCTCCAAGGCCATCACTGTGGTTCCCTACAAGATCCCCAGGCATTCCTATGAAGTACTTTCATTATTTAACTTCCCAATCAACTGTTAAGTCACTCTTTCTTTCCATCTCTCACCTCTTACAGATCCGAGCATACATTGGAGCTTTTGCCCCAGATGCAAATGAGGCAGCAGATCTTACAGCCCTCCGTTTTTTCTCTGTGAACTCCATTGTGGACCCCTGGGTCTTCATCATTTTTCGGACATCCATATTTCGCAATTTTCTCCAGCGGTTCTCTGGGAGGCTGAGTTTGAAGAAGGATCTCCATTCTCAGCCCCTGGAAACTTGGCAGAGGAAAGAATCCAATACCATACAATAAATGGACTGGAGCTGGAGATGATGCAACTGGACTTCTTTTTGTGGCACATCATGGTCTTCAAAGCCAAAGTGTTGCAAGTCAATGTTTATTAAGGTTGAAAGGAGGGACCAAGATAACTCCATGGTACTGGCTATACCTTCATTTGTAGACTCTGTTCCAGAGTCTTGAAAAACCCAAGATGCAGTTGTCAAAGGATTCATTCACATTAACAATTTACTTGACCAGTGGGGTCCATTTGCACAGAAACATTCAGAAATTTGCTTAAATCTAAGTATTCCACCAGAGATACTGGCCACCTTGAGTTCCAACCACCTTTCCTACCCACAGATATCATTTGCATGCTGCAAATCTGTGGTTTAAATGATTAAAATCTAAGAAGGAGAAGAGGAACTTTCTCCTTATGTGTGAAGCCCCTGCTGCCAAGTCATGGGAGCCGATACTAATTGACCAACAATGGGAACTCATGGAGGACAGGTACAGAATAGGAATAGAAGCCTTGCAGGAATATGAATTAGAAAAAGCTGCTATGCACATTCTTTTTCCTCCCCGTTGCTTTCTGTGGTGGATTTGTGGCAGGTGTACTGTGGGTGTCCACACTCAGAGCAATATGTGCATCTTTGTTGGCCCCTCTCAAAAGAGAGGTTGTAAAGCTAGTGAAAGCCTTGCAAAGGAACAATTCAAATGATCAAAGTGTCGTCGTAGTCTTGGAAAAAAACTTTAAATTGGAGGCTCTTTAAAGAAAATGGTTGAAAACCAAACATTTCGTCTGCTATAATTCTATTAAATAAAGTTGGGTGCATCCAAACATACATAATCTCATTTTGGAAAAAACATCCAACTACAGCTTACACTCTGAGTCCAGGCGGAAGCATATTCATTTTGTTTGTAGCTTATGCAGGTAAAAACAACTATTACCTGAGTTTTGCAACAGTCACCTTTCCTACAAAATGTTCTAGTTTGAAAATGATTTAATTATTTTTTTAACTGTCCAAGAAACTTATAGTTTGGTAAATTTGCAAGATGCTTGATTTTTTTTTAAAAAAAAAGTATTTGAAGAGGAAATATAAATTGGTTTTGGATGCAAGTGCGTATAGTCAAAGCCATACTTTTCATAGTTGTAACATACAGCTGTGAGATGGACCATCAGAAAGGCTGAACAAAGAAAAATTGATGCCTTGGCATTATAATGTTGGACAGAATTTTTGAGAATGCCTTGGAGTGACGGAAGAAAAAATTGTTGAAGGCTAATTGAAGTAAGACCAGAATATTAACTAGAAGCACTAATAATAAAACTCAACTTTCAACATTTTGGACCCATAATGAAAAGGCAAGAATCACCAGAGAAGACCCTGACTCTTGGAAAAATCTAAAGCAGAAAAGAGGTAGTTAGATGCTATTAATAATGGTATAGGCAGGAGTTTACAAAGAAGTGGTTAGTGACCTACAATCTAGGCAAAGTGATGCCTGGATCAGATCACGAAAAGCTAGAAGCAACTGAATGGACAACAACATGCAGGTCATCAAATGTTCTGAACCTTACACAGATGTTCATCATGAGATCTCCTGTTGCTCTGCCTGGCCCATCAGGAGCCAAGCTGATTCAGTGGCAGAAAAAAATGCACTGAATATTTTGGTACATGCATATGCTCTTTACAGTTTGGATGCCTTTCTGGGATTGCCCCACCTCAGAATGGGTATGTTAGAGGTGGCAGGAGCTGAAGGAAGGGCAACTCAAGTGTAACACCTTCCTCAGAATAACAGTTACAGTAGCTGTGACTTTGTATGCAAAGTTTCGGACTGCAACTCTCTGCAGCTCCTTAGACCTGGGATTGCAGCTGCTTTCCTGAGCTGTATTGGAATTCCAGGAAAAGATGCATTTGGTGTAAGGATTGGCACAAAGAACAGATTCTCCCCTCTCCAGTGTGCTCTGAAATGCCTTTCTGCTTTCAAATCCTAAGCTCTGCAGAGCCCTAGTTTCCAATTTCAAAAAAAAAAAAAAATTAAGGGAGCAGTGTTGTTCTCCCTAGAATGAGAGCTGATGGGCCCTAACTAGCAGTTCCAGAGACATTTACCAGTGGAGGTGGGGAAATGCTGGCACAGTGGAAAATCTCTGCTAGAGACATCCATCAACCGGCCCTTCCCAGTTCAGTGTCCAGAAGTTCTGTTTCTTTCCCCCAGCAGTGGAAGCTAAAGATGCTGGGCACATTAAGAGTCACTGTGGATCATACTCTCCTCCATTGTCCCATCCTTCACCATATGTGCAAACAGGCCTAGATGGGAAGCAGCAACACCGTGCTTGCAAGGAGCAAGTGTCTATCCACTTTCCCCTCAACTGGCACCAGCAGTCCACCCAAAGTTAAAATTCAAATAATAAAAATATTGAAATGATTCAAATCTGGCAAATCACTGAGACTTTGCATGAAAACCTGTTAAGAATTTGGCACTGTTGCACCAACTCTTGTAAGATCTCAAAATGAAATCACCAATATATTGCAATATCTGCTGAATTCATGAAATATGGGATGGTGAGTTTGTTTGTTTTTATAAGGGAAACCTGAGGCGACATGTAAAAGTGTATGATAACACCTGGGTTCTTAAATGTTTGCCGTTTCTTCACCTTACTAATTCCCTGCCATCGGTGGTCCGTGGGAATGCTGTGTGAGCGCAGGCCCAGAACTTGATAAATATGAAGAAAAAAACCTGCCTCTCTTCTTTTTGACTGCAGCAAGTTTGGGATGCACCAATGTTCATCGTGGGATCTCCTATTGCTCTGCCTGGCCCACTCCCATTTCTCTGGCAGTGCATCCTATTGAACACAACAGAAATTGACCTCCAGGTGGGCCTGTAAAAGATCGCACTGGACAAAATCGAAGAGATAGCAGAATTATTCCCTTTCAGCCAGTCATAACCATTAGAACATTTGGATGTCAACTTGATACAAAAAAAAAACCTATTGTTTTTCACACAATTCATTATCGTGAGTTTTTTTTAAAGAATAGGATTAAATTACAGAAGTCACATACAGAGCCTACTGTACATTGATACCTCTGGATTTCCTGGGCACATCTGGCTGGACATTTTGATTAAGTGTTATATTAATCTTTAGTGTCTTTCCTCCACTATCGGTACTCTACTACTGTTACTCTATTACAATTGCCCCTGTGCAATTAAAATAGTTATTGTCCGCCTTTGATACTTCTGCAGCTCAGTTATTGTGGAGATATTCTCTCAGAAAAGAGGCAAGAAACTGACAATGGCTGGTTTTTATCCATTTTTATAGTACACGTAAACTAGAACACAGTACAATCCAGAATTCTGCTAAATGTTTGTTGCTAGGAAACATATGCATGCACTTCTTTTATTATTTCCACTCATCTGAAAAGACAGATCCATGATGTTCTGTAACTGATATTTGACTACTTTGCATCCAGCATTTAATAAGATGAGCCAATGACTTAGTTTCCTTAACCATTATTCGTTCAATTGACTATAGTGGCTGAGTGAGGTGTGAAGTCAAAACAAAACAATCACAGGATGGTTTAGCAGAATGTGTGAACCCAACCAGAGAATTTTGCAAGATTAGATATTTAATATTTAGCCTCTATTGTAACATGAGTGCCTGAGAGCGTTCCAGGTTTTGCTAAATGTCTAATAATAAAAAATGCATCTTGCTGTTAAATTGTCAGAGGCAAGCCAAATGCTTAAGCATGAAAAATGTTCTAGGTTTGATCCAGCAGTTGCACATATCTGGATAACCACTAGATGGCAGGCAAGAGTTAGAAAACCACTAACTAATAATCATCTGGTTGACCAATAGTTTCAAAGAGGGGAAAATATCTATTGATCAAGAGTACAACAAAACAAAAAAGAAAAAAAAATGTAATGCATGGAGTAACCAGACTGTTGGGCATGTCACTTGGGGAAAGCTTTTCACATGGTGGATGATGTTGAGCAGGGCTGGAATTTCAGCTGATGGAACCCCAAATCTTGGCCCTTAGAATATCAGAATATTGCACATTAAGTCTATATAGACAGCAGTATAGTACAGACTTGCTCCAGGCGTGCAGTAAGGATGCTCTATGGGGACAAAAAAGATTTGGAGCAGCATAAATTCCTGTGGCTCTGGACAGGAGGGAAACAGGGCAAAGCAGCTGTGCAGATGTGGAATAGGTTCACGCATAATGCTATGCCACAGTTTGTTTCAGCTTTGTTGAACAAGCCATAGTTACACACACCAAGCCACTGATTTACAAGACAAAATGTATGGGTTCCTAGACTTTGCCAAACCAAAAGCAGCTTTATTATGGTTTAATGCACTGAGCTAACTGCATCTGGCAGTGGAAATGAGCTGACTCTTGAGTAGCAGTGGGAATGCTCTGCTTCTTTCTGCTCATGCAGGAGGTACATGGGGAGCCTGCATGAGGGATTGGAGGCAAGGCTCTTTGTTTTCCTGTTGACCTTTTGAATAAATGCTACTATATCATGCTAAAGGAAAAAATGTATACCTATCACATTTAATTAAGGGGCAAAAATATATACATGATATGGAGGTTGAATGAAAAGTAATGCCTCTGGTGTTATAAATTGCCAAAATATGGCAGTAGTCATGCACAAGAAGCTCCTATGTGTTCTTTATCATTTGTTCTTTCACTTTGGTTAGTGAGCAGTTCCTACTGGAAAAGACGGTGTTGCTGTAGTTTGTGAAATGGAAGCCTGCAGTCGGTCATCAATGCTCTATGACTGAAATCTTGATTGCTGGAAGAGTCCCTCCAATTGAATTTCACCACTGAATGCAGAACATTTATGGTGATTATTCTGTTGACATGAGTAATGCGCATTGCTGGGCCAAACATATATACAGACAGTGAATCAGAAAGAGCAATCGGGTTTCACATAAGAAAAGTTGATGAATTGATAAAGGACAATCACTCAAAGGGAAACTGCTGTCAAGCCTGGCATTTCACAGAAGCACGTGAGTCATTACTAATGTTCACACTGAAATCCAAAGGTATGTGCATGATGGGTTGCTTGCATGCTGATGGCAGAGTTGAAACTAAAAAGTTGAAATTTGCTAGCAGTTGTCATGCTATGAGAATGAAGGCGAAGAATATGTTCACAGCATTATGACAGCTGACAAAATACGGACTCATCACAAAAGGTGCATGGAATATCAGAAAGGTTCACCTGTGAAAACAAAATTCAAAGCCCAGACATTACCAGGAAAACTCATGGTTGCAGCTTTGGGGGGATGCAGATAGCTATATTCACATAGATTTTTAAACCCAGTACCACTGTCAGCAAAGAACACTATGTTGCAGCACTCAAAACTTGAAACTATGATTAACTAAAGTTTGGAACTTTTGCTGCAACATAACAATGCCAGGCCTTGCACTTCACAAGTCACTCAAGAGGCAGTTGCAAAGTTGGATCTATCTTTCCCATCCGCCATAGAGTCCAAACTTGGCACCATGCAACTTCCTCCTTTTCCCAAAATTAGAAGAATACCTTTATGGGCATCTGTTTGACTCAAATGAAGAGGTGGAAAGGACTGTCAAGACCTGGTTGAAGAGAGAAGGTGTGGAATTCTTTCATGGTGGCGTTAAGAAGGTTGTCCATCATTGGCAGAAATGTGTTGCAAATGGTGGTGATTATGTAGAGAAGAAAATTCAGGTAACCAAAGAGCTGGTTTCAAGAATTAGTTTCCTGTTTCATTTATTATAATACTCATATTTATAGAGTATAGAGCTATAGAGGTGGAGGCACTACTTTTCATTCAAGCCTTGTATCATGTTAAAATTAAAGGGGGGAAATTACTTAAGAAATTGAATTATAAACAAAACAACTTTAAAAAATGGACCCAATTGCTCAAGAATCATCAAAACCCTTCCTCTCTGTTGCAGAGGACCCAGTCTTCAAGTGCAGATGAAGGAGATAATAGAACCCCAAGGAAGATTAACTTCAGCCCTTCACACTGACCAGGAGGGGCTGGTTTTGCTATGTTTAAAATACACATTTCCAGCTAATAAATCAGGGGAAGAGGTTTTCACTGCCCTATTCCTTGATGTGCTAAGTTTCCACTTGCCCTGAGGGTTGTCCTTTTGTTTAAATGAAAGACAATATTCAAAAACCTGATTCCTCCTTGCCTCCCATGTGGGTGGAAACCATCCTTGCTGCCACATTGCACTTGTCTTCTGCCTTGTGCCTATCTCAGTCTATGGCACACAGAGAACAGGCCTAAATTAAAGAGGTGGCAGGTCTGTATTGGTTTTTCACCATTGCTTACAACTGAATCCATGCAATGGGGACAGGCTTTCTAGCATGCTGTATAACTCAGGCCCCTACCAGGTAAGCCATCCAAAATCCATAGCCTTAATCCTAAAGGTGTGATGACAATTTCTTCCTCTGATCCCCACGTCCATCTTTGTGCAGTGCAGTGCCTGCTCAGGGGTGAAGTCTGCTTTGACATCTGCTGCACCAGTGCAGGACATATTCTTTGGAAGTGTCTCAGTATTATGTTCTATTTGTGAAATAAATTTTTTGTTATCTCCCCATTGATTTTATAAGTGCTTTCTTGTTGATCCTGGTAACTTATATAAACTGTGGGTGCTATTTGGAGTCCTCACTTAACAACTGCCTTGTTTAGTGACCATTTGAAGTTATGCACTGAAAAAGTAATTTTATGGCCAGTCCTCACACTTATGACCATCACAATGTCCCCACAGTCACATGATTGAGATTCAAACACTTTGCAACTGGCAGGTGTTTGTGACCATCGTAGCAGTCCACGGTCGTGTGATCACCATTTGCTCATTTCACAGCTGGCTTCCGACAAGCTGAGTCAATGGAGAAGCCAGCAGTAAATCGCAATTCACAGTCACATGAAGTCTTGCTTAACGACTCACAGTGACTCACTTAATGACCTTGGCAAAAGTGAGGTCATAAGTCTAGCATGGTCATGTGATGTCTCACTTAGCCAGTCCTAATTGTGGTAATTAAGGGCACTTCTAAGGGCACTAAAGGTGTCTGCAGGGAGGCAGATGACAAAAGCAGCATTGCACCTTTGCAACGCAAGATCCACCCCTTTTGTACGTACATCATGAAGTTGCACACATGTACAAAAGGGGCGGAGATTCCATTATGATGGCGCGGTTCTGCTTTTGTCATTTTGACAAAGCATTGGATTCTGCGGATACCTCTGCAATTTACAGAACTGAGATTAAAATATTTTTAAGTGCAAGTGTGATCAAAAGCATAGAAGGGTAGCACCGAAGGATTGTTAAGCAAACCCTGTTTCTGGGTAAAGCAGAACATCTGGCAAGTGGGCAAAAGTGCAGTGTCGATGCCCCTTCAAGGGCAGAGAAAGCCCCATAACTGAAGAGGTCCTAGCCGAGAGGACTCTGTCAAGCATCAGCTATTGCCAAGGCCAGGAGCTGATCCCACGTCCTCCCTTCCCAAAGATCTCAAAAACAGGGTCCGACCGAGAGAGTTGTTCCAAAAAATGTAAGGGGGGTACAGTAGTTCCCTTGAATTATGTTTGCAGGAAGATCCCCAGAGGAGAGGGTTGCCGGGAGGCACCCCCTGAGTGGAGAGGACTGTGTGGTTTATTATTGTTGATGTTTTAAGTGGCATAGATGGAGCAAAGGAGACCAAAGAATAAAACCTGCCTGCCTGCCTGAAGTGAAAGCTGCAGTTGTGGGAATTCCAACGTGTGTAAATTTCTCTATTTTATTTTCCCAGAAAAAAAAAGAGTTCTGAAAGCAAAAGAGCCCTGTGTTCTCTGACCTGTGTATATCAAGTCAAAAAAAAAAAAGCAAATCCAGTTACCAAGCAATAGAATTTTACCTCAGTTGAAGCTTCTGGGTTGCCCGAAGCAGAGGACCATAAAGTATTCTAATGTAATCTCTAGGCTAAACCAGTCAGAACTGAAAGCAACCACAATCACTATCCTGTCCAATGACAAATTCAGATCAAGGGGTTCTGCCATTCTAGAGCCAGTTTGGTGTAGTGATCAAGGCACCAGGCTAGAAACCAGGAGACAGTGAGTTCTAGTCCCACCTTAGCCACAAAGCCAGCTGAGTAACCTTGGGCCAGTCACTCTCTCTCAGCCCTGGGAAGGAGGAGGCAATGGCAAACCACTTCTGAAAAGCCTTGCCAAGAAGACTGCAGAGACAGTCACCAGGAGTTGAAAACTGACTCGAAGGCACACACAGACCATTCTGTACATTTGCCTTTGAAGGAGCCTCTGATGTTGTCCAGAACTTCCACTTACTTTCCCACTTTCCAGACTCCAAAATTACCCACCAACTCCATCTAGTCAAAATCTATTTTCAGTTTATTGCCCATTGTACAGCTCATTGCTAGATGGGAAAAGTGTGATGGAGCCCTCTTCAGCAATTGCCACTTTATCTGTAGAGAAGTTTTCAGAGAATTCTGCAGCTCAGTAATTAGTCTATATCATTGAGTGTCATGTTCACTGATTCAATGTAGTTTATACATCGTAACATTTCACATGCCATGGCACTGATGTGCGTTTCTGTTTGGGAGGGAGCTGCTGTAAGACCTTGTACCAAGCTCTGTAGGTGAAATCAGTACAATGGAATGTGTTTGGGTTATGTTCTCTGTTCAAGGACTTTTCCCACAGACCATCAGAAACGGTTAGGAGCACCTGGGATTGTGAACTTGAGAAGACTCTGCGGGGGGAGGGATTTCATCTGCACCGAGGGTTTTTAGTTTGAATTTGGCTCGCTTTCATCATTCTCAGCTTTCTCTGTGATCCTGCATACTATTCTTTAATAAATCAGATATCTTTGAATTCCTGCTCATGAGTCTGATGGTGTTTTAGAATAGGCAAATAAAGCTGAGAATCCCAAAGTTGTACCATTAGCTCCTACCAAGATCAGTCTCTTGTGAGGGAAAATAGTTAAAGATGGCTGAGTCAAAATCCACGACTGGGGGACTCGAGGAGATGGCTAGCTTGATGCCCGAGTCGACGGTCAAGAGCAGAGAACTGAATCTCACCCCAGAACCTTCAGAATCCCGAGACCTGTCGGGATGAATCGAGTTCCAATTCTGATGCAGAGGAATCTGACAATGGGGAAGAGCCAAAGCAACCGGCACCCAGCGAATTGCTCGCAGAGTTGATCACCTTGGATGAAGTGGGGGAACCCCAACCAGGGACGTCGGGGACGTCCTGGAAGTATCAGTTCCCGCTAACCCCAGACAAAGAATCTACTACGGTGTGGACTGAGAGGAAACCAGGCACATGAAGGAGAGGGGACTCTCGAACACCTGAGAGACTAAGAGTGGTGGAAGCCAAAATAGAATCGATGGAGTACATGCTGAGAAACCTGTCTTTGTCACTGGAGGAGCAGGGGAGGTGTGGAGGAGATCCCAGCTTCCTGCAACCATCCCCCATCCTCCCATCCAGACTGCTGGCGGAGCGGGGCCGGAGACGGCTCCAGGATGAATCTCCACCCCGCAGGGCCCGGTCATCAGTATCCCCACCCTGAAAAGGGAAAGCTACTGTTACCTGGGGCCTGACTACTCAAGTGCCTACCGGTTCCACTCCAACCGGAGGCAGAGTGAGAGACTTTTCTGTCAAATTTGATGGGGATCTAACAAAGTTATCTTTCTTTTTAACTAATACTAAAAGTTATATGAGGCAGTTTGGGGCATGCTTCCCTTCCGAAGAAGCTAAAATAACTGCCATTGCCACCAAGTTGAAGGGTCGAGCGGCTGACTGGTATGTTCAATTAAGTGATGCTGACTCCCCTGCACTTGATTATTTTGATGATTTCGTGTGGGTGTTAAAGCTGCATTTTGAAGACCCTCTGGCCAAGGCAAGAGCTAAGAAGGCGCTGAAGGATCTTACCCAGGGCCAAATGTCAGTAGCTGATTACGCCCTAGAGTTTAAAGCTCTGGCTGGAAAAATCACTGACTGGTCTGAGTCAACTCTAATAGAGCATTTTAAAGAGGGACTCAACCGGGACGTCCTGCGTTGGGCATTGTGTAGAGACAACCCCGAGTCATTGTACGACTGGATCTGTCTGGCAGGAAAGGCTGAGCACACTCAGCATACCTTCATGCAAACTAGAAAACCTGAGAAACCACTCACCACCATGAGAGGACCCCGAAGTGCTGCGACTGCTGCCTGGCCAAGCTATAGAGCCTGGGATGAGGAGAGAGATCGGCACTACACAAGGGGTCAGTGCCTCCGATGCGGAAGAGAAGGCCATCGAGCAGCTGACTGCCCAAAAGCCAAGGCTGGAGATCGAGCGGGGAAGCCACCGGCCAAATCGCGCCCCCCCCCTCGTGGCAGATGACAGCAGCCAAAGGGACAGCCAATGCTGAAGAAGTAATCTACTTCTCAGGAGAGGCTGAAGATGACTCTAAGGAGCCGGCGGGAAACACCAGCCACCTGCCATGAAGGGCGCCTGCAGGCAGGTGGAAGAGGATGGGCGCGAAGATGCTATGGTGAGTGCTGACTGTCCCACTTTAGCAGTAAAAGTGAAATTGGGTTCCCGCACAAAAACTACAGAGGTATGGGCTTTAGTTGATTCTGGGTGTTCCAGGTGTTTAATTCACCCTGATCTGGTTGCTGCTTTGGAACTGCCCAGTTTCCCCCTCCAGCATCCTTTGATCTTCACACAGTTGGATGGTTCAACAGCGGGGTGGGGGGGACAGCAACCCATTTCACTGGAACTGTGGCAATGCAAATGGGCAGCCACCGTGAGACTTTGAAATTTGTTATAGCACCTGTTGGCAATCCCTTGGTAATCCTGGGGATCCCCTGGTTGACCTATCGAAGCCCCTATATAAACTAGGAGCACAGAACTGTGACTTTTAAAGATGGATTTTACCAAGCTCCTACAGCGGAGATAGTTGCACATGCGGGGGTTGGAAGGGCAGCGATCACCATGCTGTGCCATGACTTGCCACATTTAGAAGGCTTGCCTGCTCAATACCAAGAATTTGCAGACGTATTTGGGGAGATTGAAGCAGATCAGTTACCCGCCCCCCGGAAAACTGACTGTGCAATAGAGTTGGTCCCCAATGCTCAATTGCCCAAGCCAAAAATCTATCCAATGACTCAGAAGGAGCTCGAGGCATTACGGGACTTCATTGACAAAAATCTGTCAAGGGGGTTTATTGAACCTGCTAATTCCCCAGTTGGGGCTCCTATATTCCGGGAAAAGAAAGATGGCACACTTCAACTTTGTACAGACTACTGAGGGTTAAATTCCATCTCTATTGTCAACAGGTACCCTCTGCCCCTCATGAAAGACATGTTAGCTCATTTGTCAAAGGGCAAGATTTTCTCCAAGCTCGATCTTCACGAAGCCTATTTCTGCATTTGCATAAAAGCTGGGGATGAGTGGAAAACTGCTTTTAATTGCCCACTAGGGTCTTTTCAGTAGAAAGTCCTCCCTTTTGGGTTAGCAGGGGCACCCAGAGTCTTCATGCAATTGATTAATGAAGTATTACATGATCATTTGTTTAAAGGAGTCCTGGTTTATTTAGATGATGTTCTCATTTACACTGAAACCAAGGAGGAACACGAACGCCTCCTCCGACAGGTGTTACGCAAACTTAGAGATGCCAAACTCTATGCCAAACTTTCCAAATGTGAGTTTCACAAAACCCAACTTGACTATCTGGGCTATCGAGTGTCTGACAGGGGTATAGTAATGGACCCTGCCAAAATTCAGGCAATTCTAAGTTGGGAACATCCCCACACCCGGAGGCAATTACAAAGTTTTCTCGGGTTCAGTAATTACTATTGGCAATTTATCCAGAGGTTCGCTGAGATTGCTCTGCCCCTCACTGATTTACTCCATACCAAGGGCTTGGGGGAGACCCACAAAGTAAAAAACCCTGGGGCAGTGCTGAATTGGACGCCTGAATGCCAGGCAGCATTAGAGAGATTAAAAACCCTTTTCACTGCTGAGCCTATTCTACAGCACCCTGATCCTGAATGCCCCTTTGTGGTCCAAGTTGATGCTTCTGACTCCTCTAGTGGGGCTATTTTGTTACAAAGGGATTCAGAAAATCGCTTAAAACCCTGCGCTTATCTATCCAGGAAATTTTCTGAAACAGAATGCCGTTGGCATGTTTGGGAAAAGGAGGCATTTGCTGTGAAAGCAGCTTTAGAAACCTGGTGCCATCTCCTTGAAAGTGCTAAATGCCCTTTCAAGGTTTGGACCGATCACAGGAATTTGGAAGCCCTCCGCACCCCACGTCTCAGCCCTAAACAGATTCGCTGGGCTCAGTTTTTCAGTCGCTTTAACTTCCAGTTAAAATTTATTCTGGGAAAGAAAAACTTTCTGGCTGATGCTTTGTCACAGTTGCCTCAGGACCTAGACCAGGTAGCAGATGTGGTTGGGACTGTTCTCACTGAACCACAACTGGGCTTGGTTGCTGTCACTCGGAGCCAGACCCGTGCACAGGCAACCCCACCCCCAGCCCAGTCTGGGAAGTGGAAAGTGCAAGTTCCTTGTCAGTTACAGAAGGACTTTCTCCAGGTGCTGAAATCTGACACTAATAAAGACACTGTTTCTTTTGACAACGGTCTGGCATGGGTGGAACACCGCCTTTATGTGCCTGAAACGTTAAGAGCTGAGGTTTGGCAGCGTTCCCATGATGATACACTTTGGTTTTGTCAAAACCTTGCATTTGGTTCGCCGTCAATTTTGGTGGCCAACCTTAAGACGTGATGTCAAAGACTATGTTGCTTCCTGTCCTGTTTGTGCCATGTCAAAACGAAAAGGAGGAAAACCACAGGGGCTTCTACAGCCAGTGGCCAGCCCATCCCATCCCTGGGACGAGATTTCTATGGATTTTATTGTGGACCTACCTCCCAGTCAGAAGAAAACTGTCATTTGGGTTGTAAAAGACTTTTTCTCTAAACAAGCTCATTTCATTCCATGTGCATCCATCCCGTCAGCCCCGCAATTGGTGCGCCTATTTCTCCATCACATCTACCGCCTCCACAGTAGCCCCTCCCATTTAATCTCTGATCACGGCACACAGTTTACTTCCCAATTTTGGAAATCATTTTTAAAATTGATTGGCACCAAACAAGCACTGTCCACATTGTCCCATCCACAGACTGACGATTCTACTGAGATTTTAAATTCCACTCTTGAACAGTTTCTTAGAGCATACATTAACTACCATTAGGATGATTGGGTGGAGTTGTTGCCTTTTGCTGAAGTTGCTTACAACAATGCTGTCCATCAAAGTACCGGACAAACCCCTTTTCACGTGGTTTCTGGTCACGACTTTGTTCCCGTCCCTGAACTGCCACAGCCCCCTTCCCAAACATGTTCTGCATCTGACTGGGCTGTTAAGCTGGCTGATTCCTGGCCGGTGATTCAACAAGCTTTGGCTGATGCCCAGGCTGCTTACAAGTCTCAAGCTGATAAGCATCGCTCTTTACAACATGACTTCAAAGTTGGGGATCTGGTATATCTATCTACTAAATTTATCAAATCACCACAACCCTCTAAAAAACTTGCTCCCAAATTCCTTGGTCCTTTTCCTATTGTTCATCTTGTCAATCTGGTTACTGTTAAATTGGACCTGCCTCACAATTTGAAATGTTTGCACCGTTTTCCATTGCAGCTTGCTTAAGCCTGTGCACCACTCACCATGTTGGCACCCTCAACCTCCTCCTCCTGCTCCAATTATGATTGATGGCCAACAGCACTTTGAAGTCAAGGATATCATTGATTCTCGCAAACTTCGAGGCACCCTGCAGTATCTGGTCCGATGGAAACACTTTCCTCATCCTGAATGGGTGTCTGCCCACCATGTTAATGCTCCTGATTTAGTTCACCTTTTCCACCTTGCTTATCCTTTGAAGCCTACTGCTTGATGTATTCTTTATTTGGGGGGGGGCAGTATGTCATGTTCACTGATTCAATGTAGTTTATACATCATAACATTTCACATACCATGGCGCTGATGCACGTTTCTGTTTGGGAGGGAGCTGCTGTAGGACCTTGTACCAAGCTCTGTAGGTGAAATCAGTACAATGGAATGTGTTTGGGTTATGTTCTCTGTTCAAGGACTTTTCCCACAGACCATCAGAAACCGTTAGGAGCACCTGGGATTGTGAACTTGAGAAGACTCTGCGGGGGGAGGGATTTCATTTGCACCGAGGGTTTTTAGTTTGAATTTGGCGCGCTTTCATCATTCTCAGCTTTCTCTGTGATCCTGCATGCTATTCTTTAATAAATCAGATATCTTTGAATTCCTGCTCATGAGTCTGATGGTGTTTTAGAATAGGCAACCATTACATTGAGTTAACCTTCATATGCCTGGCAGCAGCTTTTCTTGTTTTCAGAGGGCTGTCAGTCACGGTAGACAACCAATGCGTATTATCCAATTTGGCCCTTTGGTCCACGGACACCAATTTCTTGCGGCGCTTTATGGAATGTGGTTGCATTTGTTTGTTTCCAAATTCACAGTGCATTCAACCGAAAGTAAGAGGAGGGAAGAAAAACTCTCGCCAGCAGCAAAATCAAATAAACAAGAATGACAAAGCAAACGGGCAATTAAATTCCTGTTTACCTGGGCAACAGTCCAGAGGCTGGGTTTTGGCTCACCCAGGGGCTCTTTTCAGATGCACACTTGTAGGCGGGGTTCCCATCAGCCAGACACGTGCTTTGTAGGCGGTTGGTTAAGGCAATAGTAAGTTAAGGGCTCTCTTGTAGCCAGTGTTCAAAAGGGATCGCCACATGAGAGCTGCTCTCAGGCAGAAGGTCCCATGTTTCAGCACACCCTGGAAATGCTTTGAAACAGGCTTCCTGGCACTCCCCAGGCACTGACAAGCACATACCTGTGTTTCAGAAATCAATTGTCTATCTGGGAAGGAGAAGCTATTGCTTAGGAAACAGCCCAAGTTTCTGCTGACTTGTTCTCCTCATATTATATTCAGCCAGGGCTGCGGTTGAATGGGAAAGTTTTACGAGAAGGGATTTGGGTGCATCCATTATTTTTTTTAAAAAACAGCCCTTTCCAGAAGGGGATTGTTTATCCAGATTACTATTTATCAAAATTCCTGTCAGACAATCGTTTTCCCTTTGAATAGAATGAGTAATTTCATTTTGTGTTTTCCTTTTGCACCGATGAGCACAAAGCAGATGTGACATCTGATACAGTTCAGCACAGGCTTACCTGCATCCCGTTGAGATCAGAATTGCAACTGGATCGCATCTTGCTAGTTCACGGCTGGATCGTCTGTCACTGGCAATAAAGTCTCCTTATAGGTGGCAGTAGTGGTAAGTGCATGGTTGGAAGTCCTGAAGGGCCAGGCTGGAAATGCATTATCCTGGAGAAAGGCTGCATATATGATTGCTAATATTCAACACCAAATTGATGGCATATAATGAAACCAATCAGTAGGTGGCAGCGTTAGCAGAATTTTGTTGAGCAGAAATAGAGTGTTTTTCCCGTGCTGGGAAGCTTTCCCCATTATTAATTCTGTAATCCTTACAGACATATCTGTATTATTATCCAGATAGTGTGTTTTGTCCTGTTTGAAAAGGTTTTTCAAGAACACATCAATTGTCCACATCATTTGTTTCACATTCTGAAATATATTGCTTCTACAAAGGAATATGCTAATCTTTGCTGTTGAGACTAATGGCATTGACAGGTTTCTACTCCACAGGTAAAATAAGGACGTTTTCCCCCCATGTATCATTTTGCCTTAGTTTGGCATCTCATCTGCAATATATAGTTGAATTTGTGCATCTCACTTGATAAACACATTGGGTAGTTTATGGATCAGTGCATCATGCAAACCTACACAGTTGGATTAATTCAGTAAATCACAGGTTAATTTGTTGTGTGAAGAGAGCTATGGTTTCCTAGCAGTTATTCAATCTCAGGAACTTGCTCACTGTTTCTTTTGGGAATGGACTGTCCTGACTAACTAAATGTATAAGCTCTGTCACCCTGACCATCTCCTCATTCACCCCAACTCCAGTTCCTGAATTAGTCAGTTTCAATAGCAGGGTCGTCACTGCCAAAAGTGAGCTGTGAATCTGGAAAACCCAGCTCCAGGTCTGGCCACAACTGTTTCCTAGTATATTTTGCTCAGGGTTTTTCCCTGGGTGTAATTTAACTTTCCAAACTTAAAATGGAATCACTTATCCTTACATGGCATGAGACTGAACAATGACTCATGTGCCAGCAAGGAAGTAATGAATCAAATAACTTCTCAGGTATCCTGTGTCTCTTACAGCTTCCCTAAGCGCTCTGGATGATCTACTCTTTCCATATAATCAGCTTCCAATGGAAAATTACTGCCCTCTGGACTTTCTGGACCATTCTGTATATTAATATGGCACAATTCTTTGCCACTGGAAGTATAGGTCCTTTAGACAAACTGTGGATTGATTGATTGATTGATTGATTGATTTTACTGGGGAGTGGAATAATCAGGAAAATGGTATGGAACAAAGTATGTATGTATGTATGTATGTAGTCCCATTCCTGGATTTGGGCTTCTGTAGATCCTACTTTATATGTGATTTTCCTGGTACTGTAAAATACAAAGTGGTTTACCATTGCCTTCTCCTACACAATATGAAATTATGCCTTTCCTACTGTCACTAAAGAGATCTTCCACCTCCAGCAACTTCCTATATATTGGGCAGCTGAGATGACCTTCACGCCATGGGTGCCTGCTGGGATTATATAATCTTGGTATATACTCCTGGTGTTCTTCACTTACCCTTCCCAAGAATCCCCCTCTCTGACATGATAAGGCAGCAAAGCAGGATTTGGAGGGGAGGGGGATATAAAGTAAGATTTACAGAAGCCCAATTCCAGGAATGGGGAATACTTGCATACATACATGGACTACATGGAGCTGCCCTTGAAGACCATTGGAAAGCTACAGCTAGTCCAGAATGCAGTGGAACAGGCAGTGGTGAGTGTGTCATGTTACGCCCATGTGACATCCCTGCTTCTTGAGCTGCACTGGATGCCACTTTTGCAGTGCTGGATTATTGGGTATCCCCAGCACATCCAGTGCCAGTACTAGATGAGCCAATGATCTTTAGTTGTTACTAGCATCTTCCAATTCTTATGGTTTTTTTGTTTTTGTTTTTGTTTTGCATAATAATCCAGGATGGTCAGTTGATGATGAATTACTGATAGGGCATTTCTGTATGGTGTTAAATGTTACGCCACCATCACTGCCCAAATTTGGAAACATGGAACCTCTCTTCTTCAGTTGACAGCGAGAGGTAGATGTATGTGTCTGTCAGAGATAGAGGTAACTAGAGAGATATGCAAAAAACTGTTGGTTTTAGAAGAGATGAGGGTGGGAACACTAAAGCTGTGCATTTCACAGCTAGAGAGCAGAAAAGAGATTTGCTGCTGAATGGAGAACAAAATCATTTTCTCACCTATGGCTTAATATGCCACCAGCCTTCTTAATGTCATGAAAAGAACAGCTGCCATAAATTTGGCTATCTGGAGTGCCACATCATCAACTCACCTCACAGGGTTGTTGTGGGGAAAAGAGGAGGAGGAAGGAGTATCAGGTATGTTCACCACCTTGAGTTATTTATAAAACCATAATAATAAAGGCAGGATAGAAAATAAATAAATAAATAAATAAATAGTCTGCCTTCTCTGTCCTTCACCCCAATGTCATCTCCTTTTCCTTGACAGGGTTACCTACATGTGGGAATATATTCTAAAATCAGAGTGTTGTAAGATTAACAATGGAGGTAGGTACATCTGACATAATTCTGTGATTCTGCTGTTTTGATTACATTTCCCTTTAGTATGCAAATTACTGGAGAAATACATGTGTTTCAAGATCAATGGATCAGTCTTATGTGAATATATGATTTCCAACCCAAATTATATAATAGCTTAGTAGGACATTAGCAACTAATAGCATGGTCCTTCTCCAACTTCGTTCCTTTCAGTTTTGCTGGCTAGGGATGATGAGAATTGAGGTCTAGTATATCATGCATCCCAGGAGAAAAACCAATTTACTACCACAGATAGGTATGGATTAACCAAAATAGGCAGCAATCCTAATATTTATTAGAAATTTCATTTATTTATTAACTATTCAGTTTCCAGAGCATGTTTTGGGTGATTAACCATTAGAACGAACACTGAAGGGAAAGTTGGATAACTGAAGAATGGAGGAAATACTGTGTATGGGACAATTAACATTCTGTCCTTAGATACGTGATGCTGAAATGCATATTAGGTAGAGTGGGAAACTGAAACTGCCTGATGACCCTGGAAGGGAAGGCGACAGATAACAAAAACCAGTTGTCTTTTCTGTGATGTGAAGGGAGTCAATATATGGGTACAATAAGGGACATTGTTTATGTTAGAAGGTGCAAGTATTAGTAGAAAGAGCAGGCTTGGAGCCCCCTTAGAAGAGCAAAAGGTAGAGGTGCTAGGTCAGTCCAAAACAGGGTCATCCCATGTTGTTATCAGATCCTACATTCCTGCAGTAAAGGTTGTGCTTTAAGTCCTATGTATCATTTCAGAGGGTATATAAGCTGTAACCTTGTGGGCTTTGGGACTCTCCCGTGTTTCTTCAATTACTATAGTTGTGTGTGCCAATTAAAGATATTTTGTTGCATCTATCTCCAGTTTCATTCCTTATATAAGTGAGCATTTTCCCCACCATAGCCAGGCATAGTTGGCAGGATTGGAAGGTCAAGAGCTGGGGCAATTCATTGTGTTTGGTGAGCCCCTGCCATTTTTGTAGATTCACAGTCTCTACCTTTGCCCTTTTCTCGTCTCTGGAGATATTTGATTAGGATTTAGGTAGTGGAAAGGTTTTGGGGGGTGGAACTCTGAGTGAGTTGTGACTCTAAACGGCAAGTCGCAGGGGGGGTTCCTGCCATCTGACCCTGCAGAAGTGAGTAACAGGCCGCGAGGGAGTTGAAGCCAGCTTAATTAAGTGTAAGAGCCAAATAAAGCAAGGGATGACAGGGTGGCAACTGTTGTCTTGTTTGTCTGCTTCTCATTGATTGTGGTTTTGTCATTGATAAATTCCCACCTCTATACCAGGGCTGGGCATCTCTTCCACTCAGCCACCCTCACTCGCAGAGTTAAAGATGATTCCCCCATGACCTCTGCATCGTGAAACGCAAAGGGGAAGATACTTGATTCCTGTGTCCCACAGGCCTGTGAGAGGTTGTATGCATAGGTATAAGTGAGAAATCTCTCTCACTTGTGGCTGTATCTATATAAATTTCCACCACTGACCTGAGCTGCCCATAAGATTTCCTAGCTGCACCCAGCAGGGGGAGGAGAGATTGCTTCTCAATGATCCCTCTGTTCAGAAAGCAAGGGGGACATTAATTTAGGGGTGTGGACTTCCTGCTAAGTAGTACTCTGATGTTGGCCACTTCTGTTAACAATAAAACTTCCACAAATACATAAATAAGGAAAAAACAAGAGCAGTGATTGAAGCTAGCCCACACATCTGAAGGAAAGGGTGTGTTTGCATTTGCTGAACAACCTCCAACTGATCATCTGAACTTGTGTCTCTGAAAAGGGACACTAAAGCAATAGCTTTAATCTTGTGGTGGTGGTGCTGGTGGGATCCTTTCAGTTTAAGCAGGGAAAACTAGTTATTGTCCAGAATGCAAAGGATCGGCATAGGACTGTTCAAATCATGGGCTGGGAATGAGGTAAAATCAGTGCTGTGTAATCAAAGGAGAATACTGGGGTTGCAAACAGTATATAAACAGCAGTTGAGAAAGGATCCCTGATTTGTGTCAGGCATACAAATATTACAGAATGAGAATACAAAAGATGTATCTTTGTAACAGAACAGGAACATTGTTGAACTGCCATCATCTCTAATCAGCTTGGATAGCTGGTGATTATAGAGGCTGTTGTCCTATAGAACAGGAGGGGCACCTATATCAGATCAGGAAGTAAGCTGAAAAAGGCAAAGTGCATGTATTGCACTAAATGATTTACTGAATAACACCTGCTGTAACTTGCTGTATTCATGTAACATACTGTACCCAGCTTTTTTATTATGAAGTTTCTGAAACATGCAAACAAGAGACCTTACAGGATCCAGCACTGGAGCTTCCAGCCTTGTGCAGGGCTGATACAAATCAATTTTCTGCTGTTGTTTATTTATTCCTGTTAACCTCTATTCAAAATACAAATTCTATGAGCAACATAAGCCAGAGCCGATATCGATACCCCTGATCATTTTTAATTACAATAAATTTATTGCATAATTAGGCTCCACCATCAGTGATATTAATTAAATACTGTTTCTATCTTCTTGGGTACCATCATTTCTTGGGTACCATCATTAATGTCAGATATAATATAAATTAGACATCAAGGTTTTATTTTCAACAGCGCAGCAAGCTCCTTTCCTCCCATTCTTTATCCTGCAAGCAACCCTCAGTTGTTGCTGTTGTTCAGTCATCCGGGCAATCCGGACTCTTGGTGACCCAGCGGAGATAATTTCACTGGGATGGTCTGTAGTAAGTACTTCTTGCAAGCACCGGCTTCTGCCATCAGTGAATACTCGTACCTGCATCCAAATCCAAGAATGGAAAATACTCTTCATCACATTTCAGGCAGATTGACAGACGCTTTGAGAGCGCTTTCAAGCATCTTCCAGTTTTTAAAAACTGAAACTTTTGAACTTCAAAATACCCAAAAGTGTTTGTTAGGGAGGTGGCTTTGCAGTGCCGCAAAGGCCAGCCAATCAGCAACATATATCCAGTCCGGAGAAAGTGAATACTATTCCGCAGCAAGTTGACTACTACTGCCCATTCCAATATCCATCGTGCATGAAGGTTTGCACACTTGTTTGTGTATTTTGCAAGGAAACGCAGAGAAAGGAGAGGGTGGGAAGAACAAGGTGTGGCTACTCTGTGCTTAGTTACTCTGTTCTTTTGGCTTTCAAGACAAATGACAGAACGTATTGCCACATGCTGGTGGGGCGACCAAATGGGCGCGGAATCCATGTTTGCCCTGGGTGACACAGACCACAGTTGCGGCCCTGGTCACACCTCCCCATCTCATCAAGTTGTAATGCAGCAGATCTGAAGGGCACCAGCTTGAGGAAGCATTAAATAAGATAAACTCTAAAAATAACAATGGAACCGCATCAGTTATGAAGTTACATTCTTAGCAATCTCTTCTAATAAGTTCCAAAGAGTCCTCTTTCTTCTTTTCTCCCTCTTTCACTCTGCTCTTCATTCAAATTGGGAAAAAAATAAAACCTTCTTCCCTTCTCAAAATAGAAAGCTCTGGTTACAGCCGCTGAGAACCAGTTCGGTGTAGTGGTTAAGGTACCAGGCTAGAAACCGGGAGACCGGGAGTTCTAGTCCGGCCTTAGTCACAAAGCTGGCTGGGTGACCTTGGGCCAGTCTCTCTCTCTCTCAGCCCTAAGAAAGAGGCAATGGCAAACCACTTCTGAAATCTTGCCAAGAAAACTGCAGGGACTTGTCCAGGCAGTCACCAGGAGTCAACACTGACTTGAAGGTATCCCCCCCCCCCAAAAAAGTTACAGTCCCAGTTCTAGTAACTACTTGCCATTAAATGCCATTGTCAGGTCCTGCTGCTCACTGTCAAGAACCAGGCTACACAGTCCTTAGGAGCAAGAAGGCCTCTTAGCACAACCCAAGCAGCACCAGTAGCTACTTTAGAAAGAAATGTTATACGACGAAGGACCCACAACCAGTAGTTTCAGCAGCAGGGAAAGAATGAGACATTTTGTCCCACATTAAAGCTTAGAAAGAGAAATAATCACCTCACATGAATGCTCCTGTCCCCAAACACGTGTGGAGAAAGCAAGAAAACGGAGGGAGGGAGGGATGTCTGGTTTCCCTTGCCACGGCATTAGTGCCAGGGCCAACCAAAGGCTCAGGAATCATCTTTGGTCACAGAGGTATCTGCAAGATACAGTAAAAAAAAAAAAAAGTCCACAGGACATCCATGACCATGTCATTGAAGCCCTCCCTGTTTTATATGTGATGCACGTAAACAGAGCTTTGATTGCCCTGTTGCAGCTGCCTTAATTTAAAAAAAGCTTAAAATGTCTTAACATTTTGACCATACTCTGCAGACACCGCTAGTTAATGAATTCAATCTATCCTACCTGACCTGTGACACGTAGGTTTCTTTGACGATTCTGTTTACTTATAGATCCTTGTTCTACAAGACATAGTGGATCAGCTTTCTAAACACTCACAGAGGCACCTTGTTCTGGATTACATTACAAACTTATTTCCTACATTCCCTCCATGCAAAGGGCGTGCTGGAGTCAGGATTCACACCAAATGTTTTCAAAAGGAAAAGGAGGTGACAAGGAAACAGAGGACACACCTTTTACCTTACCATGAAGCTATTCTTGGTTCATATAGTGTGAGAGAAATCCAATTTACTTCTATAACGGAAAAAGATGAATGACTTCAAACTTGCATTTCTATGCAGCTGTGCCACCAATGGGGGGAGGGGTGCGTTTGAAGGGCAAATTCACCTTTGTTGTAATGTGTGGAATGATTCCTCTTCCAAAGATTTGGTTTGATTCTGGACAAGAGAACGTGAGAAAGTTCTTCATTCCGAAGTAGAAGTGAGAGCGGGCGCCTCCTTAGAAGTCGCGCTGGGAATCTCCTCCTGCGCCCTCGGGACGGCAGCGGCTGGCAGGGAGGCGCGAGGGCAACAACAGTCCCTCCGGGGTCTGGCCGCGATGTCGAGGGCGGGAGGCCGGGCCGGCACGGGCGGCCGGGCGGGAGGTGGTGCTAAACCTAAGGCCGCCCGCCTACCTCCTTTCCCTTTCGACTGAGGAGCATCTGCTCCGTCAGCGCACCGCGATGATGGACGAGGGGGGCCGAGGAAGCACGCGGCCGACCCCGCTCTTCTGCAGCAAGGGCCAGAAGGCGCCGCTTTCGCCGACCTCGGGCGATGGCCCGGCCATCTCGGCCGTCATGTTCACGGCCGGCGTGCTCGGCAACCTGACGGCGCTGGTGCTGCTACTGCGGGCGCGGCGCCGTAGGCTGGCGCGGCGGGAGCCCCTGGTGCCTTTCCGCGTGCTGCTGATGGCGCTGGTGCTGACGGACCTGCTGGGCACTTGCCTGCTCAGCCCAGTGGTCCTGGTGGCCTACGGGCGAGAGCACACGCTGAAGGAGCTGGCCGCGGACGGGCGCGTCTGCAACTACTTCGCCTTCCTCATGAGCTTCTTCAGCCTGGCCACCATGGGCTGCCTGGGCGCCATGGCGCTGGAGCGCAGCCTGGCCATTGGCGCGCCTTACCTCTACGAGCGGCTGCTGAGCGGGCGGCCCGCGGCGCTGCTGCTGGGAGCCCTGCCCGCCTTCTACGCCCTGGCCGCCGCCTTCTGCGCCCTGCCGCTGCTGGGCTTCGGCTGCTACGCGGAGTACTGGCCGGGCACGTGGTGCTTTATCCAGATGCGCTCGGAGGGCAGAGCCGACGCCTTCGCGCTGCTCTACGCTTCGGTCCTGTTGCTGCTCATCCTGGCCGTCCTGCTGGGCAACCTGGTCGTCATGGTCAGCCTCTGCCGCATGTACCTGAGGCGCGCGCACCCCCCCCAGTGCCTCTTGTACCTGAGGCGCGCGCACGCACGCCGGCCTGCCTCCGCCGTCTGCCGCTGCCCCGCGTGGAGCGCTCAGCAGCAGCCGTGCCGCCAGACGGAGTCTCCCGAGACGCGAGCGCAGGGCGCTCGGAGGCCGCTCTCCATGTCCGAGGAGCTGGACCACCTCGTCTTGCTCTTCCTCATGACCGTCATCTTCGCCGTGTGCTCCGTGCCGTTTACGGTGAGTCCTGGCGGAGCTAAGCCCTGGCCTGGCCTGCGGCTCGGGTAACTCCTGCCGAAAAGCAGCGCGAAGAAGCAGCGTAAAGCAGCTTTTCTCTACCTGGCCCCCTTCGGGTACTCTGGGCTACATCCACCTTAAGCGTCCTGACAAGGATGATTGGATCTGTAGTCCAGCACATCTGAAGCGTGCTGGGTGGAGGAGAAGGAGACACCGCCCCCGCTTTGGATTTTTGTTTTGGCTTCACACAATGAAAAAAGGAAAGAAGCCCTAGAGTTGAGCTCAGCTCCTGATGGCTACTGCACAGGGGATCAACCATGCCATGTCTTGTAGCCATTCCTTCTATATTTGCAGTTGGGAGAAAAGCTGGCTTCTAGAATGCGGATCAGAAAATCTTGGTGTGCAGTTAGACCCTGGGTCAGTTTTCAGCAACCACATGCCTTTCAGAGGTACCAAACTACAAAACAAAACATCTTCTAACGGTCACCTATAAAGTGGGGAAATGGGGAAGGCCACTTTATTCAGTATGCACAATACTTTTTGCAATGACTGTTCAGTACAAGGAACAAAATAAGTCCTCTTATGTGGCAATGATAAACATTGCTTAGGCAACTTTCCTTTCCCTATTCAGCGACCTCCATAAAAATTGGATTACAATTTCCATCTAGCCAGGTAGTAACACCTGCCTAATCTTGCTTGATCTTGAAAAGCTAAACAGCAAAGACCAATTAGTACTTGGATGAGAGACTACCAGGAAACAACAGGGCTGTAGACTAAACTGGGAAGTCAAAACAACATCCCAGAAGAGAGAGTAAATCCTATCTGTATAGTTGCTAAGAAGACGACATGTCCGTGAAATCACCAGGAACAGAGCACAACTCAAGGGAACCTCTGTACCTCTTTGTCACTATAGTGCAGGGTTTCTCAACCAGGGTGCCACGACACCCTAGGGTTCTGCGAAAGGTCACTAGGGGTTCCCTGGGAGTTCACAATTTATTTCAAATATTATTTCAGACTCCGGCAACTTCATATTAAAGAGACAAGTTTCATTCTTTATTTTTAGTTTAAGAACACTGTTAATACATTTATGCAGGCCTACCCATGAAACAAATATAATGATTTTTAACTTCTGGCCTATATCTGAGCCTGAATGTGCAGGGGTTCCCCGAGGCATGAAAAATATTTCAAGGGTTCCTCCAGGGTCAAAAGGTTGAGAAAGGCTTTTATAGTGGTTGCCCATGTTGGCTAGTGATGGTGGAAGGTGTTATCAGGCTTCTGAACAGCATCAGGTTGGCAAAGGCAGACCTAAAGTTTCATTTGACTTGAAGGCTCCTAAAACAGGATGTTTTTAAAATCACTATACAATGGGAATAGATGGGGAAAATTATCTGGAATGTTGCTGAGACAAACAAGGAGGTGGGGTAACTGAGGGAGATACCCATCATTCAGTATAAAACACCTACTTCACATGCAAAAGGTCCCAGATTTAGCTCCTGGCCTTTCCAATGGAAAACAGGGGTGGACAACCCCCAAGCCGCATGCAGCTTGCAGAACCCAAGAACATGCTTTTTATTTTATTGTTATTGTTATCCTGCCTTTATTATTTTTTATAAATAACTCAAGGTGGCGAACATACCTAATATTTTCCCCACAACAACAACCCTGTGAGGTGAGTTGGGCTGAGAGAGAGGGACTGGCCCAAGGTCACCCAGCCAGCTTTCGTGCCTAAGGCGGGACTAGAACTCACAGCCTCCTGGTTTCTAGCCCAGCACCTTAACCACTAGACCAAACTGGCTAGAATTCAGATGCAAAGGGCTGATTTTCCCAAGAGTAATCTTTCTACTTTAAAAGAAAAACAAAATATGAATTCAAAATTAAGATCTCTCCTTATATGAGAACCTGGACAGATGTTATTATCAGAGTAGGCTGTGCTGTACCAGATGATCAAACACTTTGGCCTGGTCAAAGACCACTTCCAAGATTTAGAATGTAAAAATGAGACACAGTCAATGAGCCCCCTACAGTACCACCACCCATCCATGCACAGAATCCAATTCCCATTTTCTGGCTTGTTTGGATGCTCAAGGCAGTTGGCAACAAGCAAACCACCCGAAAAATGCAATGAAAAGTAAAGCATTTCAATGACTCTTTGGATGAATTTTAAAAGATTCTCACTGTGTTTAATGGGACGTCCTTTCAATATGTAACAAGCATTGCAGCTTTTCTATTTCTATTTTACGTTTTATTGCATGACATGATAAAGCCAAATGGCATCACAACAGTAGAGTTCCCAGAGGTCTGCAAACCACACAGCAACCAGATTTTTTTTAATGATTATTATTAGAAAGCCACACATCTAAAATGTGGCAAAACATGTTGAGTCAACGTACGTGACTATATGAGCTTCCTTCCTCTTCTGGATGATGTGGCTATGTTTACAGAAGTCTACATCACAACTGTGGTGGTAGACTTACACATTCAGTCAGCTGAGAAATAGTTCATCCTTGTGCATGCTGGATTGATAAGAATAAAGCACATTCTCAGAGGAGGGGTCTGTCTACCAGGATCCAGCAGTATTGGCCTTGCTTGTTTGCTTTGGTGGTGTCCTGTGAATCCACCCGTTGTAGCATAATGCGATATATGAACCAGACTAATGTGGTTCTTTAACCATGACTTTTTAAAAAAGTCTAGCTTAGAGCAACATTTGAACTCAACCAATACCTTTCTGGGTTCTTCTTTAAACCGCTGTCAAAGACAAGAAGATGAAAGCTTTAGTCTGGCCTAGCTGAGAGAGAGGTTTGGGCTAGGAAATGGTTTTTTAGCTGGAAAACACATGGTCAGAGGAGTGCTTAGTTTCGAGTTTTATTTTACTACTTTTACTACCCTCATCCAAGGGCCACAAAGGTTGTAGTAGGGATGAACTGATGTCTTTGAAGAAGACAAGGCTGGAATTTAATCAAACCTTTTTTTAAAGGAGCATTGACAAGGTTTTAAATATGAAATACAGGGTGTCTATTTTTGACATGTTGCCAACTTTCAGCAACATGACATTGGGGACACTGTAGGCCACAAAGAAGAACTTGGAGACCCCATGGCCTCTGGGCCTTGGACTTTTTCCGTTTTTATACGATTACATTTTATTGTACCTATTTCCCATGATGGCATTCAGGGTGTTACCTATCAAGTTAGAAGATCATCTACCTTCCAGATCCTAGCTGTTGTTTGGGTCAACTAACCATTCTGTAACCCAGGTTTATCTTTCAATTTGCTCATTCATGTTTACTAATCTAGGATGAATTCAAGACAAAATATACTTTAGATGAAGTGTCACATACCATTTAACTATTTTTTTAAATGTAAAGCAACTATTGGATGGTGGAGTTTTGGATCAGATGGTAGGTAAGTGGGGAAGTGTGCCTAATGCTTTGAATGCCAGCTGTGTTCCTCCCAAAACTGCTCATCTACCAAGCTGCTTTTCCTCATGTGAGGAGGGCACTTTGAGAACAAAGCAGTGAGGTGAAAAACATCAGGAAAGGGAAGGGTAAAAATTGTCTCTACAGAAGTAACTTTTCAATTTTAAAAAATCCAAATGCAATTAGAATTCTGATCATTTTTTCCACTAATACCTCACTTTGATCGTCATTTACATGTTGTTAAAAGATGGCAGCAGGTTGCTTTCAAGCTAAAATGTATATATTTTAAAAGGGTAATGGAAATGGAGCAGTCCAGGCTGGTTCTTCGTGTTCCCTAAGGATGTGGGCAGAATTAGCCCTCATCTCTCAGTTAATAGCTCTTAATTTAAACATTTAAACATTTTCAAACTACACTGCACTGACTTTTGTTCCATCCAGCGTAGTCAGAGCCTGAGAAGGAACAGCTGGTGGTAAACTAGTGTCACAAATTGCTGGAAAACAACTGCGGCATGGCTTTGGAGTATCTGCATCCATTTCATGGTCTTGACTTTGTGAACTTGTATAAAAGGATCAGGAGTAGTTTTAAAAAATAATAGAGAAAATGGGGACAGGATATTTGAGAAGTTTCCAAGTTATGTTACTTTAAGGAGTATGTGAATGTGTCATTTATGCAAAGTAAAATTACTGAATTTAGCATCCTGAGAATCTTAGTGTTTACTTGTTAAACAAGCAAACAAGAGAAGCAAGTTTCAAGTTCTCATGGCTGCACAGTGTGAAACTCTGTGGCTCCTGTAATTTTAGAGGCCTGAAGTACCATTTTATGTACCGCTGTTCTTCTAAGACAAAATTATATAAAACATGTACAATGATGAATATTCACTGTGTGTAATTTAGATTAAAACCTATAAAATCTTAGTTGAAAGTAAACTTGTTGATCGTACTGGAATTTGTTAGGGGGAAAATTATATTATGCTATAAAACAAGTTGTGATATTCAACTTGTCATGGACCAGATATCTTTATTATTATTTTATAGGGCTCTGTGAATATTCTATTAGGAAATTTCATTAGAAGCCAATGCAGCTAAATAAAACTGATATATTGTTCTGGAAAATTGATTAAAGCCATCATATTAAACTGGATGTGTCTGAGTCGCTGAGATATTTGGATACTTGTGGATTTTGCATTATTTCAGAATAAGTCTTTCCAAAGGCATATGCTGAATTGATTCAGAAGTCTGAATTAAATCCTATCAATTTGCTTAGTCACACTGAACATTCAGATTGAATTTACCTTATTTGCAAAGGGCAACAATTTTATTCAAGTACAGAGAAAACCTGCCCTTATTTTAATCACTGATTAAGTGTTAGTACTGTAATAAATGCTACTGATTAAAATGGGTGATTTATTTCAAGAGAGAAATATTTGTTTGCATTGTTAACTGTTTAATTTCCTGTTTCTATCAAAACATGCAACATTCAAAAGGTGTGTTTTATTTGGTAGACTATACCCCAAGATTACCTTTCTCCAAATGTTTTTGGGACAATAAAGTTCCCAGAATTCTCAGGCAGCCTGGCCATTGGCTGAATTCAGGGAGTCTCAAAATTAGAATGAGGTGACCTGCCCCAGATGCTCAACATTGCTCTGGGATGGGCTTCCTCCAAATTGTTATTTTTTAAAAAATATTTTTATTAGAATTTTACAAAACAATAGAAGTATAAAAATGAGAAGGAGGAGGAGGAGGAGGAGGAGGAATAAGGAAATAAGAAAAAAGAAAAGTGGGGAAAAAAGAAAGAAAACAGAATGTTGACTTTCACCCTTCTTTCTATCATAATTGCCAACTTACTCATTTCCCTCCCGATTTATTTGTTTGTTTGTTTGTTTGTTTGTTTGTTTCTCAAATTTAGCCACTGCCCATCTCCCCCAAAAGAGGGACCCTGGGCGGTTTACAATAAAATCCAGCACAAAATATAATCATTAAAATCACATAAAACAGTTATAATAAAATACAGTAAATAAATAAAATCTAAGAAAGGTATAAAATCCAGGCTGGTGGGAGGGACTCTAGGGTGTGAGCCACCCCCAAGAACGGTTATTCACTTTCCTGCCCCAGGCAAAACAGCAGAACCAGGTCTTCAGGACCTTCCGGAAGGTCAGGAGTGAGGGGGTCTGCCTCACCTCCAGGGGCAAGATGTTCCAGAGAGCAGGGGCCACTATAGAGAAGGCCCATTTCCTGGACCCCGCCAGATGAAATTCTCTTATGGACGGGGTCCTCAACATGCCCTCTCTGGATGATCGGGTGGGGCGGGCCGATGTAATGGGGATGAGACGGTCCCTCCGGTAACCTGGCCCCATGCCATGTAGGGCTTTAAAGGTAATAAGCAACACCTTGAATTGGACCCGGAAGCAAACTGGCACCCAGTGCAGCTCGCGCAGCAACGGTGTTATATGTGCCGACCTAGGGGCACCAAAAATAGCCCACGCGGCTGCATTCTGGACCAGCTGAAGTTTCTGAATACTCTTCAAGGGTAGCCCCATATAGAGCGCATTGCAGTAGTCTATATGGGAGATAACCAGGGCGTGAGTGACTGTTCGGAGGGCTTCTTGATCCAGGAACGGATTTAACCCTTTTTTATCCCCAAATCCATAAAACATCAGTTCAGTCTTTTCTTCTTTCAGCAAAAAGTCCATATAAGGCTTCCAGTCTTTTAAAAAAGTCTTTATAATTTTTTCCCTGATCTAACTGGTCAGCTTTGCCATTTCCGTGAGCTCTGCCAATTTATAATCTAATCCTCTACTGTGGGTATTTCATTATTCTTCCATCTTTGTGTGTACAGTAATCTTGCTGCAGTTACCATATGCAATATTAGTTTCCCATGTTTCTTTTCTAGTTCAGCATCTATAAAGCCCAATAAAATCTGCAGTATCTTTTGTATAATTGTATGAATTTGCATCCAGAATTTCCTTTTTCAGAAGTCCATCATGCATGGTAAAATTCCCCCTCTTCCTTTTCACACTTCCAACACTGATCTGATATTCCTTTATACATTTTTGACAGTTTAGCCAGTGTCATATACCACTGGTACATCATTTTATAAAATTTCTCTCTTAAATTATGACAAATATAAATTTTACACCAGTTTCCCACATTTTCTCCCATATATCCATATTTGTATTATAACCAAAGTTTGCAGCCCATTTCGCCATGTAGTCTTTAACCTGTTCATCCTCTATTAATAACAATTTGTACATTTTAGCTATTATATGATCATCATTCATTCATTACTATTTCAAATTTAGTTTTCTTCTTCTCAATTCCAGTTGTCATTTTGTCCATATTAAACCTCTCTTTCATCTGATTATAAAAAAAACCACTGAAAAGAGTGTCCTTCTGTTGCTAATTTTTCTCTTGTCTTCATCTTCCTCCAAATTATTTTGATAACTGAGGACTCCAATATGTTTGGGTACTTTGTTGCACAAGTAGATACGTGTGAGGTTTGCATTTGTTCAGATCAGTCTGCATGATTTCCAGTAGATTGGAGCAGCACTTCCCAGTCTCTTGCCGTTCGGGCTACAAATCCTTACTGGCCGGGAGATGAAGATGTAGGCCTACATACCTGAAGTATATCAGGTCAGGACAGTCTGGACAGGTATTAAGGAGAGGTAGGAGGAAAAACTGAGCAGTCTCATCTGTCTACAAATACGTATTTCCATTGCATGAGAGAAGGAAGATCGATGCTTTTGAACTGTGGTGTTGGAGGAAAATTCTGAGAATGCCTTGGACTGCAAGAAGATCAAACCAGTCCATACTCCAGGAAATAAAGCCAGACTGCTCACTTGAGGGAATGGTATTAAAGGCAAAAATGAAATACTTTGGCCACATAATGAGAAGACAGGACACCCTGGAGAAGATGCTGATGCTGGGGAGAGTGGAGGGCAAAAGGAAGAGGGGCCGACCAAGGGCAAGGTGGATGGATGATATTCTAGAGGTGACGGACTCGTCCCTGGGGGAGCTGGGGGTGTTGACGACCAACAGGAAGTTCTGGCGTGGGCTGGTCCATGAAGTCACGAAGAGTCGGAAGCGACTGAACGAATAAACAACAACAACAGTATTCTGAAGATTCACAAGGCACAGACGTTTGGTTCAAGATTCAAGTATCAGTGCATTTGATTTTGGAGCAAAACACTGCCTTGATGGATCAGAGTTAATGGTCCTCTCATCCAGTGCCTTTAGCAACAGCAGCCATTTGGATGCTTCTGGGAACTCAAAAGGTTAGAATGAAGACCACAGTTCTCCCTGAGGTATACTGCTCTCAGAAGTATATTGTCTCTAACCCTGGAGGCTCTATTGAAGGGTTTCTCAACCCTGGCAACGTTAAGATATGCGGACTTCAACTCCCAGACTTCCCAGCCAGCGTGGGGAATAGCCTTTGTACATTTGTTTAGACCTTTTTTTTAAATATAAGAATGTTATTAGGTTTAAGCAAAGATAAAAACCACAGGAAAACAAAATACTACAAAAAGGAAAAAAAAAGTGAGAAAACAGAAAAAGAATGTTTAAAAAAAGATTATATATCAGGGTGACTTCTGACTTCCAACAACAAGAATATACAGCAATTTCCATAATTAATCCGTTATTCTATATCTAACCGAAATCACATTATTTCTATAAGACAATCCATTAACACATTGTAAAACTAAAAAACAATTGCTCTTTCCCCATATATATATATAAAAAGAAATAAACAAATATACAAACCTCCAAGTCCCTTCCCCCAACCCAGAAAAGAAGCAATTTACTTAGTATTTCCTTCCTACCACTATTCTATATATTTCTAACTACTGTAATAAAAATCAAATTATATTTAAATTTTTAACTTGATAATACTTTTATACTTAATAATACTGTAACAGTCTTAACCCTGTTTAACCTATAACCAAAATAAATCTTTAAAAAATCAAATGAACTTTAAAAACAGTAGGATACTTCTTAATCCAAATCATTAAAGAAAAATAGAATAGCCTTAATATCAATCCACATACATATTCTTCATTTCTCATCCCACCTCAAAATAAACCAGAATCTTTACTTGTCTCCATATTACACATAAGGCAATTTTTATATAGAAATCAAACAATCCAACTACCCTCCTTACAAAATCAAATTCTCCAGCTGGAAACCTCCCACAAAAAGGAACTGCTTCGTTCTCAAAACAATCTTTCAGGAAAACAAAACCAACAGTATCATGCAGTTTGTTTAGACCTTTCTTGAAGCCATCAAAACTCTATCATCACTATAAGTTGGGCAGTGAATGGTGAACACTTATGAAGACATAATCAATTGCATGTAAGTGTCTTATTGGCCAGTCCATCTGCATTCATTGCTCCTAATCTTTCTGCAAAGATTGAGAACGCTTGGAGAAAGGAATGGTGCGGGTGTAAGAGGAACTATTCAGTGTATGGCATTCCATAAAATTCTGGCAAGCATTAAATTGAAGTGGGATTCTCTTTTGTGGGGAGAACAGAAATTATCTGGTGTTTGCAAGATCCAGATTTCATCACTCACTCATATTCAGTTTGTGTTCACGGGCTAATCATTCTAACTCCCAAGAGTGGCCAGCCAGGACTTTCTAATCTGGGTGTGGGAACAGATACAGTATGTATCCCAGCTGCTTGTTCCCAGCATCATTTGTTCCCAGCTCCATTTATGTGGAGATATATTGCTTTTGGACATGGAAGTTCCATTTAGGCTTCTTAGCTAATGGAAAGGAGGTGAGGGTTTCCAGAATCAATCTCTCGTGACCTTTTGCTGGACAAGAACTTCCATCATACGACTCACCGTAAGATGACAGGGAGAAGTTGTTCACCATATGCATGCATACTTTTAGGATTTATCTGCCTAGTGAGAATTTGTGAAAACTTGCCTCGGGCAGGAGATAAGCAGAACCTGTAAGGAAGTAACTCTGATAGGTATAATAATCAGCCCAGGACATGCTGCGATCTGCTTTTGAACTTCAAGCGGCTGCATACACAGCTAAGCTGAGAAGTCTGCATGATGCTGCTTTACTTTCCTGGCCATTAATGCAGGAAATGCTTTCTAATGACTATGGAAGTAGCTGTGAGTCTGACTTGGATTATGGCATAATGGCTTCTCAGGGGATTTCAGCCAGCCAGCAGAGGAAATGTCTAATGACCTCTAGCTTAGATAAAGTAAAGTGGTATCTGGGTTAGGGTTTTGGACCTCCTCCTCCTCCACTGCCTGATTCAGCTTCCTTTTTCCTGCCTCTTGTTTGCTGCACCTTCTCCTTTCTAACCTTTACTCTAAGTCTTCCAGTGAGCCAAGTAGGTACAATCCAGATATCACACAGACATTGGTAACATGCAGCTTTTCTTTACTTCAGCCTTCCTCACCAGGCACTCTCCAGATGTGCTGGAACCACAACTCCCAGAATTCTCAGCTTTGCTAATGTTGGCTGGGAAATTGGGAGAACTGAGAGTGCCAAGTCTGGGAAAGCTGCTGTATTTAGTATCTTCAGGATGGGAGGACTGCAGCTGCCATAATTTCCAGCACGGAAGTGGGGATGGGAAGAATTGTGTGGTCGTCGTCGTCACTGGCAATCACTCATAGCCGAGTAAGATTGTCTTCCAGGTTTAAAAACTTAATGGTGGATCCGTAGGTGGCTGTAAAGGCCAATTCTGGATCCACACAACCTCCCACAATGAGGGCATGTTTCCAGGTGGAAGACGGTCACCATGAGGATTTGCTTGACGTGCCTTCCTCTTAGCTCGTTTCTCCCTTTCGCCCTGTACTCGTGCTTCTTCAAAGTCCATAGCACCTTTAATAAGGGCTGACCTCCAATTTGAACACTCATGGGTTAGGACTTCCCAGTTCTCAGTGCTGATATTAAGATTAGCTTTGAGAACATCTTTGAACCTCTTCTGCTGTCCACCAATATTCCGTTTTCCCTTCTTAAGTTGGGAGTAAAGTAGCTGCTTTGGAAGACAATGATCAGGCATTCGAACAACGTGGCCGGTCCAGCAAACGTGATGCTGGATGATCACTGTCTCAACGCAGGTGGTCTTCGCTTCTTCCAATACGCTAACATTAGTCCACCTATCTTCCCAAGTAATTTGCAGAATTTTACGGAGGCAGCGTTGATGAAATCTTTCAAGAAGTTGGAGGTGGTGTTTGTAGAAAGTCCAAGTTTCACAGTCACTGTGAAGTATCAGGTTCAAGTATCAGAGGTGCGTGGTCAGCACCAGGTGGAGGAGTGCTGATACTATGGTTCAGAGAGTCCCTGGTTCAGTGAGCTTGTATCAGTGACAGCACGAGGACATCCTTTTGGACTTGTGTGAAACCTTTGATTGTCCTTGCCCATTAAGAAAAGCAACCCTGCCGATCAATCTAATTTGCCTCTTTTGCCTAACCATAGCTATAATGCTAAGACCACATACCTGACAATAAACCCCACTGAATTTATTTTATAGGTAAAATTATACATTGTATACATTTACTTAACTTATAAAAAGGATTGCATGGGAGAATGCTCATATCCCTTGAGTTCTAGAGGGTTACTAAGTAATCTCTTTGATTTGATGTTGTGTCTTTCTAGATCCATGCCTTTATGAACAGTTTTACTGAAGTCAGCTCAGACAAGTGGGATCTTCGAGTGATGCGGTTTCTGTCTGTTAATTCCATCGTGAACCCCTGGGCATTTGTCATCCTGAGGCCTCCCATCCTCCGGCTGGTGCGATCCATACTCTGCTGTCAGATATCCTTAAAATCACAAGCGAAGCATAGGCAGAGTTTGTCTCTTGCCAAACCAGTGCCTGTGCAGCAGATGGATAATTGCGGACAGTAGAACATGGACTCGGAAGGCATTCAGGCGCCCATTTCTAATGGCTCCTCGGGGAAAGTATAGAACTGCGACTAGAATTGTAGCATGACCTCATCTCCTGGGGTCACCATTCAGCTGCAACCTCCATGATTCTGAGCTGTGTTCTTGTTCATCAGAGGGAGGCCTGAGAAGATTCTCCAAATTCACACAATCCTAAATATTCCCAATCTGACTGCAAGACGACAACAATGGGCTCAAGAAGCAGATTGGAAAGAGTTGCCTTCCGCCAGTCAGGCCAGTGGTTTATCTTGTTCCATCTTGTTGCAATGTTTAAGGAAGCTCTCAATATTTCAGGCTGGAATCTTTCCCAGATCTGTGCAGGGTATCCACAGGAATGGTCAAACAAGTCAAGGTGGTGGCTGTGACGGTGTGATAGAAGCTCCATCTTTTTTTTATGAGTCACATCTGCGGAGCTTCTATCGCACTGCCACAGCCACCACCTTGACTTGTTTGACCATAACCCATGGGCATCCCCTCTCCTTTCTCTCTAGGAGTGGTGCAACTTCTCCCGGAGAGAAACAGAACTAAGGATGCACACTATGTACAACCTGAAGCCCTAGGTGTCACGTTCACTGTTTCAATGTGCACTGTACATTGGAACGTCTCACATGCCATGGCGCTGACGCGCGTTTCTGTTTGGGAGGGAGCTGCTGTGAAACCTTGTGCCAAGCTCTGTATCTGTGTTCATTACAATGGAATGTGTTTGGGTTATGTGCTCTGTTCAAGGATTTTTCCCGCAGACCATCAGAAGCCGTTAGGAGCACCTGGGATGGTGAGCCTGGGAAGATTCCATGGGGGGAGGGATCTCATTTGCACCGAGGGTTTTTAGTTTGCATTTGGCACGCTTTTATCATTCTCAGCTTTCTTTGTGATCCTGCTTACTGTTCTTTAATAAATCAGATATCCTTGAATTCCTGCTCATGAGTCTGATAGTGTTTTAGAATAGGCATTCATTACACTAGGACCATATGGGACCCCAGGAAACCTTGGGTGCAAAGTTGCCCCTGAACTGTACTTTTTATCCCTACTGGAAAAGGAAAAAACTAAATACTTAACTTATTAACTAAGCATCTTATTTAATTTATTCTTAACTGCATATTGTTGAAATAAAATGATCAAACTTTTTTCTCCCGACCCAGCCTTTTCTTTTTTTTTAGAAAGTATCCTGTGCTGTATCACGTATAGGCCAAGGCTGGCCTTTGGCACGAAAAGCAAACCCCCCTTGTTGTACATGTTTGACAATACTTGGATTTTTTTTTTTCAAGTAAACCATAGGCTACACTAATTGGGCTGCAGAAATCTAGATGAGGACTAGGTGGAATAAAGGAGGTTTTCTGTATTTCTCTGCTATTTAGTAGCTTTTTGGATTTTTTCATCCCAGATATGATAGCCCTCGGGTATCTGCAAAGCGTGATTATAAAGTGAAGACGGCAGTGAAGCTCCACCTGTTTTTTATGTTGCTGATGTCATCTTGACTTTTTGACCACACCCTGCGGTCATCCCTGATAGCCCAAGTAAAATTTTCCTGGTATTCCTTCCATCTTCACATTTCTATTACCTCTCCCTATATCTAAATAAGGCCCACTAAATTCAGTGGGATTTATTGCCAGGTACTGGGCTTAGCATTAGAGCCACAGTTAAACAAATGATGTGAGTCAGAATAATCAGTCAGGTCTGTTTTTCTTAATAAGGAAAGACAAGTTAGCTTAGGTCATTAAGGCAATGTTGTGGGTTTATGTGTGATTTGCCCACAGTTCAGATAAGCCACCTGCATATCAGATCAAATATAAGCTAACATATAGAATTTGCTCCTTCTCTACTTCATAAAGAATTGATGACATTAACGAAATCATGGTCAAACAAACCATCACTAAGTACAGTGTGAAAACCCTATCAGAGTCTTGTGGCACATAAAAACTGATACATTTTATGGACTACAGGCCACCTCATCAGATGTATGAGGTATTATATCAAGTTACAAGTACATATCAACTGCTAGTTGACAGGGGAGAAGTGCAAACGGCAAGGCTAATGGGGATGAAATCATACGGATACTGTTAGTGATAGTTACCTATTGGTATTGGATATTTGCAAAACAGCTGCACAGAGACATACTTGCATTGGTGAGTTAATTAACACAAATAGTGTGTGATTTGTTTTAGAAAAATCAACTCTGCTTTATTCAAGTCACAGGACATGGAATGAGCCATATGTGTGAAAGTGACCGTTATGTGGGGTAATGGGATAAATGTTTTCTAATAAAAAGTTTTCTTCACAATTCTAATTGTGCCTCAGTTCTGATCTGTAGAACATCTGAGTCAGTTTTATATACTTCTTTGGAAGAGTGGAATGTTTAATAGAACAATCATAAAGTTCAGTGCTGTGGCAAAGCGACCACACTAATCACTGTGTTATATTTTACTTTCTCGGATTGGGAAAAATCAATGGGAAAAATCAATGGGAAGGCATTACACTAATCTAGACCACTGCAGCAGCTGATCTAAATCTTTCCCTGCATCAGGACACATCAGTAGATGTTGGATTCTATTTTGGGGCATTTTAAAGTCATAAAGGCTGGAGGGAAGCCAAGTCAAGTCTCCTTCAAATCAAGTTTGATTCCTGGTGACTTCATGGACATGTCCATGTAATTTTCTTGGAAACAGTCTGGAAGTGGTTTCCACTGCCATCTTTGGAATTATTTTTTGACTTCCCACTTTAGCCTGCGGCCCTAATGTTCACTGTAGATCTCCTTTCCAAGTCTTAATCATGCCTGATCCAGCTTTGAATAATAGCAACAGACAAACAGGCCAAAGCAGAAAAGTTAAATAAAAATCAGCAATGCAGGTAGTCCTCATTTACCAACTACAATTGGGACCTGCAACTCTGTCACTAAGCAGTGTGGTTAAGTGAAACATCACATAATCACACCAACTTACGATGTCAGTTCCAGCTGCAGCCGTTAAGCGAATCACCACATGTCATTAAGCGCAACATCACGTGACCACAACTTGCAACTTCCTGATGGCTTCCCCATTGACTTTGCTTGTTGGAAGCTGGCTGTGAAGGTCACAAATGACAATTACTTGACCGCGGGATGCTGCGACCATCATAAATGTGCACCAGTTGCCAAGCACCCAAATCGCAATCACATGACCGCAGGGACACTGCAATGGCTGCAACTTTGAGGACTGGTCATAAGTCTCCTTCCTCAGTGCCATCATAACTTCGAATGGTCAGTAAGCAAGGACTGCCTGTATTCCATCATTTTGTCTATGCCCACCACTGTTCAACACAGCATAATTGATATAACTCATAGCTGTTGCTTATTTTCAATAAACCTAACCTACAGTTTCTTCCTTTGAACTACCTCCAATCCCTTTAAGGGGAAAGAATTTCTATAATGACCCCACTAGGTGGACCAACATTACTATTCCTGTTAGGCCCCTGCATGCTTCCAAAATGCTTCAGGAGTACTTCAGACCTCACTTGAGCACAGCACCACTTAGCTATTCATTAAAGCAGACCCTCTTTTCTCAGGCTTCTCTGCCAGCCTAAAACAGGTGTGGCTGTTTTAAGAAGCTGATGCAGCATCCCTTAAAGGAGCTGCATTTTTTCCAGGCTCTTATCACGGCCTGAAAAAAGGCTGTATTGAATAACAGAGAGGGGCTATGGTTGCATAAAGTCCAAAGCACTTCAAAATTGATTTTTGGTTCAGAGTTCTAACTCCAGAAAAGTACCAGAAAGATGAGCCCAAAAGATTAGCATCTCTAAGGCCATTAATCCTACAGTCCTAGACTGAAAAGTTACTTCTGGGTAGATTTGTTTGGCTTTGTTTTGTTAGAGAACTCATGAGAGTTAGGAGATTTTGATTTAAGTGTGCACCTGATACCTCTTGCTATAAAATAATACTAACATATTTTCCTTACTAAATGGAAAAACGAAAACAAAACTCAAAAGAGCATCCATTTTTTTCTCATTGAAAAGGGAACTAGATTTTCCTTCTCAACAAATGTGGAGAAACAAGATGCTTTTTTCATATATAAAATTGATTGTGTTTATTAAACATTAACCTAACTCTTTTAGAATGTAAAGGCTAAATGGTTAAAAACAGAATTTCCCTCAATGAATGGCATATTTCTCAGCTTCGGGAATATAACTAGACTGAAAGTTTAGAGCAGTGTTTCTCAAACTTGGCAACTTTAAGATGTGTGGCAGCATGGCTGGCTGGGGGATTCTGGGAGTTGAAGTCCACACATCTTAAAGTTGCCAAGTTTGGAAAACAAGCATTTAGAAGGACTCCTGTTATAAAAGAAAACCTCTGTTTTGAGGATTCCAAGGGTAGGTTCTTTTTCATAAATCTGAGATAAATTGTACTTACCCCAAAATAAGGCCTTTTGAACTCATTTGGAATTGTTTGTGAGAAAACATACCTAGGCTTTAGCTGCACAATGCCAAAATGTAGCTCTGGAAACCACTTATCAAGCAGCTTGAATTTTATAGTGCACCATACAAACATTAACAGTTGTATACTTTGACTACAGTTAACTTCCTTGCAATATGTGACTCCTTGAAAATCAAGTAATTAATCCACCACAGTTCGCAATAAGCTTGATGGCAAAACATTTGACTCTCTTCCAAAATCCACAGGATGTATGTTGGCCTTTGAAATATAGGTGGGAGGAGAAGGTGGCAAATGGTACAATCAGTGAAGCAGCACCCTGGCTTGAACATGAAGCCCTGTTTACATGTACTTGCTTGCATATTTATTTCTGAGCTACAGAAATATTTTCTCTATACATGAACCCTACCCCACCCCAAGTGTAAAAAAAGAAAACCTCTGGTTCAGAAGAAGCTTATTTTTTTATCAGTCTTCCACAGTCTCAGAACCTGTAATGGTATGTGGGAATGACCTTGGGAGACAGTGGGAAGAGCTGCAGCCAAGGAAACAGACAAGAAGCAGCTTAGCCCGCGAAAGGAATGGGGGTGTGGCAAACATCTGAGAAGGGACCCTCCCTAGTCTCTTGGGTTGTAAAGGTAACAGGGGAGAAATATACTTTTAGACCTGCAAGATTCTGTTAATGTAGCCTTGCAATAAAGTAGAATTAGTTCATCTGGGCATGCTTCTTGTCTGGACTACTTTGCAAGGCTGACAGAAACTCCAGATATTAGGACCAACTTCCAGCCAATACAACCAGTGCTAAGAATTCTGGGAGTTAAAATTTACATGTGGAAGGTACCTACATTAGGAAAGACTGTTACTAGTAGGCCCCAGCAGTGCTCCTGCTGATACAGAGAGGAGATGGGAAAGGAAATTGCACTCCCACTGTGTCTAGCTGAGAGCTTTTGAGGTGTTGCTCTCCCAGCAGCTCCATACTGCATGGCTGGATATTGGGAATTCTATAGGGCAACATCTGGAGTACATCTGGGCTACATGAAGGACATGTCAATGAGCTCGTTGATTTAGTTAAGGGTCCTTCTGTCCTCTTCCAAATCTCTTCAGGTTTTGTTTCTCCTAGATGCAATGTTTTATCACTTGCAAAAGTATGTTGAAAAGTGTGATAGAATGGAGCACGTAAGCATAGTCTGCCATCCTGTCATGTAATCTCCCTGACGTCTAAGCTATGCCTGGAGGTGATAAACTGGGACCATACACAGATACACTGAGTTTCTCACACTGGGGGAGAGGAAGTTGAAGTGGGCAAAAGAGGAGGCAGGAAGAGAGTGTTGTTAAAATTGTAGAGTCAGAGAAGATGATAGCTAGTAAGCAAAGTGGCTGCTGACGAACGGCAGGTTCCAGGGTGGATCAAAGACCCTGAAGATCTGCAGATTCCTGAGTGGTGGAAGATCAAGATGAAGGAGATAGCATGGCATGGTATCACAGAAACCCACAGTGGGAGAAAAGGACCTGTAGATCAAAGTTCTGGTAGCTGCAAGACGTTGCCAGCTAAGTCTAACAATAGCCTTTAATTAACTCTAAGGGGAATTTAGTACAGCTACATACATTAAAATAGCTTAGATATACTGATTTTCAGAAGAAGCATCACTCTGCAGGCAGGGAAATAGTTAATCCTGGACCGCCAGAGCAACCAGAGTCATAAAGTGATGTAGCGCTTTTACTGCATTCCAATCTTTTTTAATGGCAGCTACACCAGGGAAAGAATGGTCTGACTATCTGTTCTGTGCTTTAGCTGCTTGCCACTTCCAAAGCTCTCTAGCTATAAAACTCAAGCTGTCAGAGAAAGCAATGTTTTTCTATCTTGCAATGTTACAAGTAAAAGAAAAAATCAAAATGAAGGTTCACGGGAAGGTTCTCGGGTGCTGTGGATTTGTCTGGCTGATCCTGAGAACCTACACACCATCCCTATACTCCTACTCCATTGCAACAACAACAAAACCCAACAGCAAATACATTATCTGGGAAAAAGGAAATTTACATCGCCTCCATCAGCCATAATGCCAATCAAAACACATACATCATGCCTCATAAAGCATGCTATCTATGAATGTGGCACTATTAAAAATAATCTCCTTTATACATATTTATTTTATGCTCCATCTAACCTACTTGGCTGGTGCCACTGAACTGGTCAACCTTAGACCAAGTTGGCTCATCTCTGAATTATAATGACCCATTCCTTCTTTTCACCTCTTCTTTTTATTACTTCCTCTGTAAAGCAGCTGCTACCTTTATGAATCCTTTTATAAATATTCTTCAGGGGCATTTCCAGTAATTTAAACCTAGTTCCTGTTTGAGACATGTATACTTTTTTGTTTGTTTGTTTCTAGAATTGGTTTGCAGTAAGTGTAGTGGCAGTTCTCAACAAGGATGCCCTATGAGAGCATGCAGCATAAGAAAAAGAAATATGTGACTTTTGACATACATCCCAGTAAAAGAAGAAAAAAGAAAAGGACTAAGACTTTAAGGCAGTTTTGAAGCTGAGTTTTCTGGTTTTTCACATGTTCTGCTCCTTTTCAACAGCAGAAATTATATAAAATGTAATGTGGAAAGCTGCAGTCCCCAAGGAAAACCTGACCAGCGTTTAAACAGAAATGCAAAATGCACAATTAGTAAGAGTGGTAAGGTATTTACACAACACACTTAACCCAATCAATCACTAATCCAGTCAGATCTTCTTATCAGCGGCTCAGGTAGCATGCAACCTGGATCAAATACCACTACTTTGGAAATTCACAGACTTTCTCCACCTTCTCCAGGTACCTGATATCCCATGAGCCCATGGGCCCCAGCAAGATCTCATTACATCACAAGCCCTCTCCCCACTGGCCAGCCAGGCAGCAGCAAGTACTGGAGGGAAAGCGAGGCAGGCAGGAAAGGAAAACAGGTAGTTCTTAAACTGCTGAAATCTTCCATTCTCTCTCTGCTACCACTCTGCCACACGGCACCCCCTCCCTCCCCCAACTCCCACCACCCAACTTCTACTTTGCCAAAACTTTCCTAGTATCACCTGTCATTCCTAGTATCACCCGTCTCCTGAGAGCTAATGACAAGTTGCCAAAGGTAATGATGAAAACCTTACTTTTTCCCCATTTAAGCAATTCAGAATGTGCTGATAGAAGATTGATTGATTGATGATGATAATGATGATGATGATGATAGATTAACATATACAACATGCAAATTAATAAGCCCCTGTCGTCATCTTAGTGATACATTTTCTCTTTCTGGGTGGTGTAGAAATTATTTATTTATTTATTTATTTATTAGTCAAATTTATATGGCCGCCCATCTCATGGGAAGTGACTCTGGGTGGTGTACAGTAATCAAATAAAAACAATACATGTATAAAAACAAGCATTAAAAATATACAAATCCACATTAAAAATTAATTAAAAGAAAAATATATACAAACCACAGGCAGAGAGAGAATGAGTACATTCACCTCATTAGTGGAGCCATCACAACAGATACCTGGTTCCCTGGGACCCCCAGTCTTCATAATCATATGAAATTAAAACAGTTTATGGCTAATTTGGCTCCCAGTCTGGGTTCTATGAAGAGAAAGTGATGCATTTAGACTGAATACCAGGTTTAATTAGGGACAACTATCAGATCATCTTGCCGAGTCACTTTTTCCATTCAAGCTTCCTCCAGTAGTTGGGCAACAGTAGTATAAGAGAGATTGTTTAAGAGATTGCCTCTACATTATTTCATCTCTGTTACAGCTTGCAACTCAGCCCAAAAGAGATAAAATATATTTGAGCACATCATCAAGAGAGATTAAATTTGAAGCTCTTAAAGTGAAGCCGGGGAAAAATATAATGAGCTTTTAAAATGCTGAATACAAACTGAAACTATTCCACTAGTATCGTAGGAAGATTTATTTATTTATTTATTCATTCATTCATTCATTCATTCATTCATTCGTTTTTCAGGATTTGAGCCAAAGCAGAGTACAGCAGAGCTGAAGTAGAAGTCCCCCACCATCACCTTAGTTACAGAGCTGTATACAGCATAAGGACCAGAATACCATCGAATTTCACACCATCTACTGTGTTTGAAATCACTGTATTAATTATACCTGAGGTCTCATGCAGTTTTTGATATTATCATCTGCCTTCTCCCCAGCTACTGTATGCATTATATTAGTAGAGGGATGAACAATCTTTTATGCCAAAGAATTTGACTTCTGATTGGATCAATTACATTTGAGCTGCAAAAATCTCTGGAGGTTCTGGTTTCAATAGCTACACAAAATCAAGAAGCTGAATGTGAAGTTTGGGCTGCAACAAAGGTGGTGGTCACCCTTTACATTATCAGGATGCTTTCTCAGATAGGGAGACAATTCAGAGTTTGGGTAAGTAATTTAGCAGAAGGAAAGGGCTAAATGCCTTCCATTCAGCACTACTTGATGAAATTTGAGCCTCACATCTTTTTTTTTTAATACTGTAATGGTCAAAGCCCAAAGATCCACTTACAGATGTCCCCCATCTTGTATAGTTTAGTCTTTGGTGTTTATTCAACAAAAAGCCACCCAGAAGATCTTTAAAAGCTTCATTTAAATGAAGGAGTTGGAGAAATAAGACAAATAAAACAAGGAAAGAATTCCAAGCACGGGGAAAGATGGAGCAATTAGGACCAAACACAAGAGACTGTCAAGGAAACAGGAGACTTAGGCAAAAAATTGTACACAGCAAAGTAGAAAAACTGGTATCACTGGACTATAATGATCTGTGAAATACATTCTGACAATCCGCTTTTAAGGGCTATTTTGTGAAGTGTTTTGTGCTGAATATTATCCAATTATTCATCAGGCCACATAGCAGCCACTGAATGATCTTGGACTCTCTCCTCTTACCCCATCTCTCGCTAATCTATTTCATAGGATCTTCAGAGATGACCATCTGCCATCATCCTTGAGTTTTTGGAAGAAAAGCAGGATGACAACATGGTAGTTAAATAATGCAAGAACACTGAAAATAAAAAACTGGTGTAGCTGTAAACTGAAACCCAGACATACATGGGTTTCATCAGAGCTGGATTTCTATAATAGGCTTTTCATGGGCCTTCCCTTGAAGGTGGATAAGAATGTAAGGTTGCAAAATAGGTAGATGACATTACAGCCATCTTATGTCAGCCAGTCCTTTTCTGGGCCATTCAAGGACCCAGGTTATATGAAAGCCAGCCTACACCCATATATGACTATCTGTGTATTAAAGTCATTTTGGATGCTCTGTTTGGTTGGTCCATCACCAGAATCAGCAGGAATGATAAGGTATAGGCTCCTAATTCTGAAATTCCATCTCAAGAATTACATAGCTAGTCCTATCAAGATTGCTTCTCAATGGACTTTCTCAGCTCTTAAATTTTAGTTGAAGGATATTGTGGTATTTCCTTCTAATGGATACTTTGTAACTGAAATGTTTTAAAGTATTTGATTTTCCTTTTTTTCTTTCAATTTCCTTCCCCCCCTTGTGGCTTAATAAAATAATCAGGAGACTTTAACTTATATGTAACCTTTTCTCCATCCGTGGGAAAAATGTATGCATTATATTAGTAGAGGGAGTCCCTCTGGTGGGAGGAGATGGGTGGTGACAAATTTGATAGATGATAGATAGATAGATAGATAGATAGATAGATAGATAGATAGATAGATAGATAGATGATAGAATCCTTGTAGCTCACATGAATTTCAAGGTCTGGCCTCTGGTTGCCAAGAAACCTTCGCTTATTGCTTCTTGTTTATTTAATACAAACTATTTCCATTCAAGAGGCCATGGTGTTTCAGCCTGTGGCTTTAAAATGTAAATTATTTTGCATAATGTGCGGGAAGTGGGGTTAGCAGCTGGGAATAATGTACAACAGCAGAGAGGCCTGGGGGTCATTTCCCCTCTCCACTCATTAGCCTCTCCCCACCATTCTTGTTGTTCCCTAAGAATTTTGCTGCATTGGGCCATTACCAATAGCAAATTTTGTGATATGCTTTGAGCCTTTTCTTTTTACAGTTTTATGGTATTCCCTAGACTGCCTTTTCTCTGGGAGGTTGAGCCTGTGTATGTGTAGGTTTTCCCTAATTCTATCCCCACAACAATAACCTTTTGAAGAAGGTTGGGCTAAGAGAGAGCAACTGGCCCAAAGCCATCCAGTGAACTCTGTGGTCAAGCAAGAACTTAGTCTATTTCCATGTTCATTACTGACAGGCCACCCACCACTCACAGTAGGGCAAAAAACTTTGCCATCATAAATGAGATTGCCCAGATCATCAACATTATCCTGGCTTTGTAGCAGTTCAGTGAAGAAATTTGTTATCCTCATTGTGGGTGTGCTAATACATTCCCTCTTTGCTGTTTCTCCCTTCTAGTGTTGTTACCCTTCCTCTTTCTCAGCATGAGGTGAGAAGAATTCACAAATCAGGTGCTGACCCCATTTCTGATTTGTCCCATTTCACTTCTGTACACTTCTTCCCAGTACTCAAGCTTTTCCCAACTCTGCCCCTTTCCCCCAAAATAAATTTGGAGATGTATGGCCTTTGGCTCCCCTGGTTTTATTTTTAGGAATTCTTGGTACTTCCTGCGGGACCAAACAACTTGGCAAAATTGACTGACTGCATTAAGGAAAGCTGTTAGAATGTGCATTTGGCATCTGGAAATTTTAACTCTCCTTCCTGATTTTATCAATGCTATACAACTTTTGTAAAGCATTTACTGGAATGCTGTTGCAGTAGAGCACTCAAGGGTGGGGCAAAGCAAAAGAAAGAGAAATGGTTTGGGAAAATGATAGGGTTATAAAAAAGCAATAGCTAACTGCTGACAGAGGGCTTCATAGCTCGGGAATGCAATAATGCAGGGTTTCTCAACCTTGGCAACTTTAGGGTGTGCGAACTTCAACTTCCAGAATTCTCCAGCCAGCCAGCATGGCTGGCTGGGGAATTCTGGGAGCTGAAGTCCACACATCTTAAAGTTGCCAAGGTTGAGAAACCCGGCAACTATAAGTACAGATGCAAGTCAGATTGCCACCAAAAAGAGCCCATCTCAGGTGGGAACGTTTATTGCATAAGAAGTGAGATCCTGTGTTGGCAGGGGGGGAGCATGGATGGCGTTTCTCAGTTATGATTCCATCCTATGGAGTCGCCTCGACCTGGAGGTGAGATGACGATCATTTCAGGGTCAGACGGTCAAGATGGAGTTACTCAGCTGAGTCTTTGAAGGCTGACATTGCCCTAGATCGGTAAGTGCCTGTGATGGTTATAATTCTACCTCCAGGTAATGTTATTTTTATTGTATTCTTGGCTGTGACTTTATCTGTATTGTTTTATGATTTATTAATGAAAACTACTGGGAGCCTTTGAATGCTGGCAGGATATAAATTAATAAATGAAGAATTAGATAGATGATAGATGATAGATGGATGGATAGATATAGATGATAGATAGATGATAGGAAAGAAAGAAAGAAAGAAAGAAAAAGAAAGAAAGAAAAAAAGAAAAAGAAAAGGAAGGAAGGAAGGAAGGAAGGAAGGAAGGAAGGAAGGAAGGAATGTTTTAGAAGAGTGAGAGAACAAGGAGACTTGGTCCTGAGAGGTCAAGGAAGAAGGGATGGCAGTAGGGGCATGACCCCAGCTTTGGATGAAACAGTCTCTGTGGCAGTGCCAGGAAGTAGGTTACTTGTACTTGCTGCTCCCCTCCCTCTAGATTTTATGCACCCTTTGCTGTGGCAGGAAACCCTGCTTTTAATCTAGAACATACATGACTAATAGAAAACTGGTTAAATGAAGGTTGGAAATAAGCTAAGGCAAGAAATCAGAAATTGTGGTCATGTGACCATGGCTCACTGCAATGTCATAATCGTGAGCCAGGCACCAAGCGCTTGGGTCACAATCACATGACAGCAGGGACATTGCGATGGCTGGAACTCCAATGACCAGTTGTAACTACCACTCATTTCGTAAATTTGAATGGTCGCTGAATGAGTGGTCGTTACATGAGGACCACTCGTATTTCGAAGAAGCAGGATAGGAAGGATATCGACACTTTTGAACTTTGGTATTGGAGAAGACTTTTGAGAATATCATGGACAGCCAAGAAAACAAACAAATGGATCATTGAAAAATCACCCCAGAGTTCTCACTCGAGGCACAAATGACCAGGCTCAAATTATCCTACTTCGGACATGTTATGCGAAGACCCAGCTCTCTGGAAAAGGTTCTAATGCTGGGGAAGATGGAAGGAAAGAGAAGAAGAGGACAACCAGCTGCAAGGTGGATGGACTCAGCTACAGTGGCAATAAGTGCACCGTTGGAAGACCTGAAAAATCAGGTTAGGGACAGATCACTATGGAGAAAATCTATCTATGCGGTTGCTAGGAGTAAAAAAAACAACTTGATGACACATAATCAGTCAATAATCAAGTATTGCTATTAAAATATAAGAATAGAAAGAACTTTCCTAGATCAGACCAAAATCCTTTCTAACTTTGCATTTTGCTTCCCACAGTAGCCAATAATATATGTCTTTGCAAGCTCAGATCCAGAGGAAAAGCTCAGTCTTCATTGTAACCAGAAGCTAGGTGGACTGGTCCCCAAAGGAAAAGACAAGTAAACTGGAAGGGGGGCATCCTGATCAAGGTCTTGCAAAACCTAGAGCCAGCACCACCCTGGTGCCCACCTCCCTAAGAATAAACACCCCTGTTCTGGTGAATCGTTACATTCAAAACAGATATATTGCTCATTTGTTTTCCAAATAAGGACTAAGTCCACCCAGCTCCAGGGAATGTGGGGATGTGGCATCTTGCTTAGGTTTCTAATTGTGAGCCAGATTGGTCAGAGGTTCCATATTAAAGGGAATGATTGTTTTGCTTCCTGTAATAACATCCTTCCCAAATGTCCCCTTTACTCCTCCCATCTCCCCACTAGGTGTCCAGATCTGCTTTTCCAAACATTACTTACAGCCCTATCATCATCTCACATCCTTTTATAGCAGGATGGCCCTAATTCTGTTAATAGGGCCTGTGATGAGAAACTGCAAAGGGCTTGGGCAAGATAATGCAATAAGAAGGAAATGGCTTTGCTTCTTGCTGGCCATGTGTCATCGCTGGCACCTGGAAGCTGATAAACAGAAATGAAAATCATCTCCCTCCTGAGAGCTGCCGGTCCAAGGAAGCCCATTAAGTCTTCCATAATCTGAATGTGCCTCTGAATGTGCTGAACCAGAAATCCCATCACACCCAGCTGGCCTAGGCAAGGAGAAGGTTGGCCTGGGAGCTGTGGAACAAGAACAACGATCACAACTTCTATATCCTCCTTTTCCTTCTCTTGCATTGATAAGACTGTGTGGTGCTTCAGATATTTTTTTAATAAGGTGCTTTGAAGGATAGGGAGGTGCAAACACAGCACCAGTCTGCAACTCTTTAAAACAGCCATATATTTTACCAGGATCATGTGACAGCTGAAGGCAGCCGCATGATTCCCGGAGAAAAGGCTGCTGCTCTAAAGGCTTGCAGACTGGTGCTACGTTCGCATCTCCGTGTGCTCCAAAGCACCTATTTTGAGTTATTTCTGAAGTGCTGCCCAGTCCTATTCATTAATTACCAGGCTTTTTTGTCCATTAACAGGGCTTGAACCTGTTTTGCAGTCCAGTGTGAGGGGGATTACCTAAACCATGATATGCTGGCTCAGATATAATTGCACGTCATGGTTTGATTAATATCAGAAAGAATGAAGAAACTTAAGCAAGGCAGAAATAGGAAAGGGATGGGCATGGAAATGCACTGTCCTATCTGGGTTTGAGGCTGATCTTAATAAAGCTTAAATATACACCTATTTCTTTTCCTTTCTGCTAGACATCACCCCCGGCAGATGGGGTCTTCACCTCCCTAGCTGGGCTGTTTACATCATAACTGGCCAACCAGCCTACTTCATGCACAAGCCTTCCTCTGGCCAACATGGGTGCCACTACATTTTCCCCACCCCAAACCGGATTTTCACAAACCTACTGCTGCTCCCCTTTTTTCAGGACTTCAAAACGCAGGAATAACTCCATTGAGAAAATCATCCTCTTCCAGCTTGCACATTGTTTCGCTGAAGTGGGGCATAGAGCCATTTCTATGAGAATGGGAACATGCAGAGAGGAGAGCTTGCTGTGAAGATGCCTGAGATGATCAGGTATGCCTACATGTGACTGGGGAGAGGAAAATATGGGGGGGGCAGGTGCGTGTGTATTACCAACATGCCAACCCAGTCCCCCCGTCTCAATTCCAGTAACACTCCCAGCATGCAGTTTCCAAACCACCATCTCTTCCACCACCACCCCTTTTTTTTTGGCTTTTGGAGAGAACATAAACAACTTTGCTAGATGTAATTAAGCTTTCTGGAAAAGGTCCTGCCAGACTCCTGATGTTTTGCTCCTATAAACTAACAAGGGCTCTCCTGCCACAAAATGAAGACACCAGGATTTCTTTGGTTAGTTTCCTGCCACATATCGGCAGATAATTGTCCTGCCTTGGTTCAAGCATGCAGTACCAGGGAAAGGAAAGTTGCTCCAAGGACCAGAAATTAAAAAACAAAAAACAAAAATTAAGTAGCTGTATGTAGCCTGAAGGCCACAAGTTGCCAATTGCCAAGCTATTGCAAGCTACGTATGTTGGGGGTTCCCCGGGTAAGAAAACAGAGACTGGAGAAGGAAAATAGTAACTAGGGAAAGTCCAATCCCTTTTGTGAAGCAATCACAAAAGAGGAAGGTAGAATGAGTTCACAGGAGGATTTCTCCCTGCTTTCAAGCTACCTCTTGACTGGAGCAAGAAAATGAGGCGAAATAATGAATAATCACCCTCCTTCCTTCCTTCCTTCCTTCCTTCCTTCCTTCCTTCCTTCCTTCCTTCCTTCCTTCCTTCCTTCCTTCTTCCTTCCTTCCTTCCTTCCTTCCTTCCTTCTTCCTTCCTTCCTTCCTTCCTTCCTTCCTTCTTCCTTCCTTCCTTCCTTCCTTCCTTCCTTCCTTCCTTCCTTCTTCCTTCCTTCCTTCCTTCCTTCCTTCCTTCCTTCCTTCCTTCCTTCCTTCCTTCCACACCTATACAGAACAGCCCAATAGCTGGCAAAGAATAACATAACTCTCCTTCATTTCTGTGGAGCAACAGCTGGAAAAAGCAGCCCTTTTTTCTGCCCTGCTGCAAGAACTTCATAGCTTCTCAGAACTCTTACAGATGAACCCACCCTCTGCCAGTTTATATAATCCATATTTGACTTAAAATATCAAACCAGCAAAGGGGATCTTGCCAACAGATAAATTCTTGGGAAAGTTGCAGCCATGCACTGCCTGAAATGAGAGCAAACATAGCTCAGACCTGTACCATGGATATCAGCATTATTCAAGTGTTCTCAGGAAAAAAAAAAAAAGGAAAATAGATGTTTCCATTAAGTATTCCCACCAAAAGTTCAATAGGACAGTTTAAAAGTTAATAATAACATTCCCACATAAGAATAACACCAACAGTCATGTTGTATTGGATGATGGCTGTCTGAGCAAATTGTAAATTGCCAGATGGGAGACCTTTGCTAGTTGGCTCGGTATACATGTTCACATTTTAAACATGCAATATTCAGAATTTGGAACTCTGCCTTTTTTAAGTTGGAGGCTGGAGATAGACCATTCCTATCTCCTCTGGAACATGAAAGCAGTTTCAGAGAAAGCAATGCCTGAAACTTATTTTATTTGCAACATTTATATCCTGCATTTTCATAGTTTCTTTGAACGATCCCAAATCAGGGAATCCTGTGCACTCCTCCACTTTTGCTTCAAGCAAATAGATTCTACAAGTTTTTCATATTATTCCCAAAACCTTATAATCTATTTTCCAGAAGTACCAATATAGAACAGATAAAAATGCTGCGTCTTCAATGCATTTCCCCCTTTCTTAATGATCACTCTGCCTCCAGTCTGGGCAGACTCTGTTTTGGTCTACAGATAACAACTCCATCCATTTGAGGAGGAGCTGACCTATGTCAAACAGCAGTAAGAGGTCTGCCAGAAATTAGAAAGATCACAGACAGTGGGGTTGTTTTATTTTCCTGATGAGGTTTGAAGAATGGGGTAACCTAATCTGCTTGTAAAACTTACTGTTGCTCAGTGCAGTTACTTAGAAAAATTTGCATTCTGCATTAAAAGTAATAACAAAATTCATCACAGTAACATAAACCTCTTCACTGGATATGCTTTAGACTAAAATCTTGATCTTTTGCACACAAATGGGCTTGGAAGAGGGGTGTCAGAATTCCAAAAACATGACTACAGAAGCCTGAAATGTGTAAATAAGAACAAACTTATGAAGCATGTTGTGCTCTGCAAAGATGTTGGATTTCCACTATCCCATGATTTAACATTATGGGAGCAGATGTCCCATGGCTCTAAATGGCACCAAGGTTGGGGAAAGCAGGAGTTTTCTTCTGGTGCTAGATTGGAAGTTACTCTTGATTCCTGCTTTGAATACCTGAGGCCCTGGGTACTATTTCAGGAGAACTCAGCAGTGTCCCCTGATTTATATTCCTGTTTGGTTGTAAATCATGTTTTAAATATAGCAGCAATCGGAAACTAATGGATCCTTTGGTTGGCACAGATTGGGAACTGATTATTACTGTTTTCAAAATATAACCCTGTTATTTCCAATAAGAAAAAACTAAAACATCTTTATCTGTGGTCTACTCTGCTGCAGAGGGCCAGTATTCCTAAGAGTGCAGGTCTGATCAGAATTTTTTTTTTAAGTTTTCTTTTTTAGCGAAGATCTTCAGGAAGAGTGGCTAAAATCAAGGAAGGGCAGAAGGGCAGCCTATTTCTAGCCATGTTTGTTTGTTTGTTTGTTTGTTTATCTATCTAATTTGTCCCTGCCCATCTCCTCCCATCGGGAGACTCTGGGCGGTTTACAGCAATCAGTTAAAACAACAATAATAAAATCCACAATATAAAATTACAATAATAAATAATATAAATAAGAATAAAAAAATTAAAAAGTCCAAGCAGCAAAAGAATCTAAAGCAGTCCAAGTGTGGGAGGAGTGGTCAATAGCAGCCATCCCCATGTAGATCTATTCCCCTTTCTGCCCCAAGCAAGGCGGCAGAATCAGGTCTTCAGACTCTGCCGAAAGGCCAGGAGCAATGGGGCCTATCTCACCTCCCGAGGCAGCATGTTCAATAGGGCGGGTGCCACTGCAGAGAAGGCCCGCATCCTGGACCCTGCCAAACGAAGTTGTCTTAGAGATGGGGTCCGCAGCATGCCCTCTCTGCACGGGCTGATGTAATGGGGAAGAGGCGGTCCCTCAGGTGACCTGGCCCCATGCCATGTAGGGTTTTAAAGGTAATAACCAACACCTTAAATTGGACCCGGAAGCAAACTGGTACCCAATGCAACTCGCGCAGCAGCGGTGTTACATGTGCCCTTCTGGGGGCATCAAAGACAGCTCACACAGCTGCATTCTGGACCAGCTGAAGCTTCTGGATACTCTTCAAGGGTAGCCCCATGTAGAGCGCATTGCAATAGTGAAGAGCTGGTCTAACTATTGCTATCTCGCTTTTGTAATACGCTTGCACTGGGGACAGAGGAGACAAGCAGATTGCTGTTGAACAGGGGCAAAGACCTGAGGGTAGCTTTGTGATTGGACCATGCCACCCCTCAGGGGACAGGCGTCATGTCTCAGGCACGTATAAAAGCTCCCAATACCTCCACCGTGTGTGTGTCATGTGGTTTCCCAAGTGAAGCCTGTATTGAGCACCCAGCCGTTTTTTTGATCAAATAAACTGTTGTTGATGTTAAATATGTGTTGTCTGAAGTGTCTATATTGGGAAGCAAAGGTACTTCAGACGTTGGGACCCTACATTTCTGGTGCCCAACGTGGGGCTTGAAGGCAAATTCCTTTGGGCCGTGAAACCGACCTTTAAGATCGGTTCACCTTCGTCTGCAGATCCCGGGGAAAACCACCCTCGGTAAGCAACGGCGTGGCAGCGCGCCCCGGACCAATTGTTCGGCCACCTCGTCGAATAGAGACGGGCGGCAGACCTCGTGGATTCCGAACCCGAACGCCAAAACAACACGTATTTTTAGGGGGGGGGAGAAAACGCATTGGGGAACCAGGATACTCAGCACAGGTAAGGCATTTATATTTTATATTTCTCCAAGGTAGAAAAGGGAGGGGGCAGTGGTTGAAAAGGCCGACGGGCCCACGCCTCGAGCTGACGGAAGGGCCCGAGAAACTTCCCAAGGGTGGAGAAATAAGGACCTAACAGAGGAAGATGGGTAACGAAGCTTCAAGTTTGAGGAAAAAGACTTGTGGAAAGCCCGGGAAACTGGTGGGTGAGGAAAACACCCCCCTATCGTGTGTATTAAAGCATTTTAAGGAACTATATCCCCAACTGGCATACAAAACGAATTTGAAGCCCGACAGTTTGAGGTTCTTGTGCAGCCATGTTTGGCTGCGCTCCTTCCTAGGGACAGGCCGCCAAAAATGGCCGCCTGGCGGGACCCTATTGGAAGAAATTATACATGATATGGAGGTCTTTTTGGCAACCCAAGGGAAAACGGAGGAACAAGACTATCTGGAGTTCTTTTCGAATTTAGCGGAACAAAAGGATCTACAGCATAAGTGTAACCTTAGGGAAAGGGTGGATAAAACAGCGCTTACTTGTCCCGCGAGGGTCTGTTCGGACCCCACGGATGAGGAGGAAAGGGAATTTCCTCCACCATATCGTCAGCCCACTGCTCCCCTCCCTCGGGACCCTTTACCCTCTCCTGCCACAGTGGAACCCCATGCACCTGGAGAGTCTCTTATTGATTTTTCTAGCCCTCCCCACACTCGTTCTGGCCATCCCTATGCCTCAACCTCAACGGCTCACTTATTGGCGCCCTTGAGGCAGGTGCCAACAGGGGATGGATTGACTTTCATCCATACCCCCTTCTCCACCACCGATCTTTTTAACTGGAAGGAAAGTCTTCCCCCTTACAGGGAATCACCCCAAAGATATGTGGATTTAGTGGAGCGGATAATAGCGACCCACTGCCCCACTGTCCCTGATCTCTTTACCTTGTTGTCTGGCCTTTTAGGGGCTGAAGATAAACGACAAGTCCTAAAAGCTGCTGTCATGTGCGCCGTTTCAATGTATTTAAACATCGTAACGTTTCGCATGTCATTAATTGGATGCGTGTTTCATTTGTCTAGGGAGGATGGGAACGATTATATTTTGGCTTTGCTTTGGAATGTATTTGTGTTATCTACTACGCTCAAGGTTACTTTCCCAGGCTAGCAACTCTGACGATTGCTAGCACCTGTGCCGGGCGGGGCTGTTACGAGGGAGGCGGGATACGTTTGAAGCAAGGGTTTAAGTTTGTATTTGGCGCGCTTTTGCTCATTCTCAGCTTTCTCTGTATTTGTCTTTGGTACTCTAATAAATCAGATTTCATTTAGCAGCCTCTTGTGAGTCTGAGTATTTGGGGCTAGGGCAATCATTACATAAAGCTGAGAATCTCAGTTCCTAACTCCGCTGGCCCCTGTCCAGGAAAGACAAGCGTCTAACTTGTGAGGGAGAGAGCCCGCGATGACCGAACCCGACATCGTGATGATGGAGGAAGGGGAACCGGACTCGACCGTGAGGCCGTCCGGCCGACCGTCCCAAGGTGGGGAGCTGTCCGCCATCAGAGAGGAGGCGAGCTCCGGGTCGGAGAGCGAAGCCGGGGGGCTGAAAACGGCCCCGGAGACCACCGTGAATTCTCCGGGCGAGCTGCTCACCTGGGATGAGACCCGCGGAGATGCCACAGCAGCGGGGGGCCCATCCTGGAGGCAGAGATACCCCTTATCCCCCAACGTGATGCAGGTGCAGCCAACGGAGGGCTCACCCACTCCGGATCGGATCCGAGTGTTGGAGTCGAAAATGGATTCGTTGGAGGCTATCCTGAAACAGCTGAGCTTGGATGTAACCTCGATGCGAGAGCTCCGGGAAGAATCCAGCCAGAGGCATTCAACCCCTTCCTCCCAGGGGCTGACCCCGGAACGGCGACGGGTGGTGCGGAGGCGCGAAGGGGACCAGTCGGTCCAGATGGAAATCGCGGCATCGCCCGGGCGATCGCCCCGGGGCCCCGTGCCGCCCCGAGTCAGGGAAGCACCAGCCGCAGCAGCACCGGTGGTGGGGCGCAGCCCGGCGGGAGGCGGCATGCGAGACTTCCCTGTCAAGTTTGATGGGGACCCGACCAAACTCTCGTTCTTCCTGACGAATGCGAAAGCCTATATGGAGGAATGGGGGGCGGTTTTCCAATCGGAGAAGGCAAGAATCATCACCATTGCCACCAAACTGAAGGGAAGGGCGGCAGACTGGTATGTCCAGATGTGCCAGTCGGAAGCGCCTGAACTGGAAAATCTCGAGGAGTTCCTCTGGGCGTTGAAGCAACACTTCGAGGACCCCTTAGCAAAGGAGAGAGCAAAGCGAGCCCTGAAGGAACTCAAGCAGGGGTCCCGATCAGTGGCCGATTATGCTTTGGAGTTTAAAGTGCTAGCTGGGAAGGTGGATGACTGGTCCCAAGCAACCATTATCGAGCTCTTCAAAGATGGCTTGAATACAGAGGTGCTGCGCTGGTCCCTGGGGAGGGACGACCCATACACGCTGTATGAGTGGATCCTGCTAGCAGGAAGGGCTGAACATGCCCAAGAGATCTTTGCCCAGCGGAAGACCGCCAAGTCGGGGCAGGAGGTGAAGCCCAGCCGCCCATCGACCACCGGGGGGAAACCGGGACAATGACCCTGGGACGAGGAGCGGGAGAAGCGGTACGCCAAAGGCTTGTGTCTGAGATGTGGTAAAGAGGGGCATCGAGTGGCAGCATGCCCGAAGGCAAAGGTGGAGGAACGGCCCGGAAAACCGCCGGCGAAGTCCCCTGCGTTGCCGAGGAAACAGAAAGCTGCGGTGGCTGAGACCGAGGGAGACGATGTGATGTTCTACGAAATTGAAGGGGAGACCGAAATCCCGCAGCCGGCGGGAAACGCCAGCCACCTGCTCTAAAGGGCGCCGCTGGGCAGGTGGTAGAGGACGGGCGCGAGCCTCCATCGGTGAGTGGCACTTACCGCATACTCATGGTGAAATTGAAATTGGGTTCCCAAGTCAAGACGGTGGAAGTATGGGCCATGATTGATTCGGGGTGTTCCCGGTGTCTGATGCACCCCGACGTGGTGGCAGCTTTGGAGCTCCCCACTTTCCCTCTACAAAGACCCATCGCATTTACTCAATTGGATGGGTCCATGGCAGGGGGCAAACCGGTCACCCATTTCACAGGGCGGGTAGCCTTGCAACTGGGCAGTCACCAGGAAGGGTTGTCTTTTGTCGTGGCTCCCGTAGGGGGGCCATTGGTGGTGTTGGGGGTACCATGGTTGGTGCAGCAAAACCCCCAAATAAACTGGGTTTACCGGACCATCACATTTAGAGATGGGTTTTATCAAGCGGCAGAGGGGAAGGGTGCCCCAGAGGAGATGGTGGGGGTTGCAGCAGCTGCGACTCCGCCTTACCCGGCCTCTCCTCTGGAAGGCTTGCCGGCCGAGTACAGGATGTTTGCTGATGTATTCGGTGAAAAGGAAGCTGACCAGTTGCCCCCCCATCGAAAGACGGACTGTGCCATAGAACTGCTGCCCAACACTCAATTGCCTAAACCAAAAATTTATTCCATGACGCAAAAGGAACTGACTCTATTGAGGGAATTTGTGGACAAAAATTTGGCGCGCGGATTCATTGAGCCGGCGAATTCACCCGTGGGGGCGCCGGTTCTTTTTCGCCCAAAAAAGGATGGGACATTGAGACTTTGTACGGATTTCCGCGGATTAAATGCCGTCTCAATTTCCAACAAATATCCCTTGCCATTGATAAAGGATATGTTGTCACATCTGGCCAAAGGCAAGATCTTCTCTAAACTGGATTTAAGAGAAGCCTACTATCGTGTACGAATCAAGGAGGGTGATGAGTGGAAAACTGCATTCAATTGCCCGTTGGGAGCTTTCCAGTATAAGGTGTTGCCGTTTGGGTTGGCTGGCGCCCCTGGGGTATTTATGCAATTAATCAATGAAGTTTTGCATGAACATCTGTTTAAAGGTGTACTGGTGTATTTGGATGATGTGTTGATTTATACGGAAACCATGAAAGAGCATGTAGCTCTGGTAAAGAAAGTCTTGTGTAAACTCAGATCTGCTGAATTGTATGCAAAGCTATCGAAATGTGCCTTTCATCAGACCCAAATTGACTACTTGGGGTATAGGATTTCTGATAAAGGTATAGAAATGGACCCTGCCAAGGTGCAGGCTATCATGGACTGGGAGAGTCCCCGTACCCGCAGGCAACTTCAAAGTTTCTTGGGGTTCAGCAACTACTACAGATTATTCATAAGGGGGTTCGCTGAGATTGCCTTGCCCCTAACGGACCTGCTTCGAACAAAAGGGGTGGGGGATACTAGGAGAGTCAAGAATCCCGGAGCGCTGTTGAGGTGGACGCCTGCTTGCCAAACGGCGTTTGAGCGGCTGAAAGCAGCTTTCGTCAAAGAGCCCATTTTACAACACCCTGATCCTTCAAAGCCTTTTGTTGTACAGGCAGATGCCTCCGATTATTCTATTGGCGCATTGTTGATGCAAAAAGACGAGGCAGGATGCCTCAAGCCCTGTGCCTATCTATCCCGCAAGTTCTCTGAGACTGAGAGGCGCTGGCATGTTTGGGAAAAGGAGGCATTTGCAGTGAAAGCTGCATTAGAAGCTTGGCGGCATCTGTTGGAAGGGGCAAATCATCCCTTTGAGGTATGGACTGATCATAAAAACTTGGAGGCACTTAGTACCCCGCGAAAACTGAGCCCTAAACAAGTTCGTTGGGCTCAATTTTTCAATCGATTCAATTTTCAGTTCAAATTTATTCCAGGGAAAAAGAACTTCTTGGCTGATGCCTTGTCAAGGCAACCTCAAGACTCTGGGGCGGCGCCAGATGTGGTAAGCACCCTATGGTCGGCGCCCCAATTGGGCATGCAGGCTGTGACGCGAAGCCAAACGCGCGCGCAGCAACCGCCCACCACAAGCGCGGCTCAGCCAAGCACTTTGTCAATTCCCTCCCAGTTGCAACAAAAGTTTTTAAAAGAATTAAAAACGGATACTTGGTTGCTTGCGAATAAAGACAATGTTACTTTTGACAGAGGCTTCGCTTGGAAATCCGACCGCCTCTACGTTCCTGAAAACCTCCGAAAAGATGTGTTAACACGTTCACACGATGACAAACTCGCAGGTCACTTCGGGTTTGTAAAAACCTTGCACCTCGTTCGGAGGCAATTCTGGTGGCCCACATTACGCAAGGATGTCAAAGACTACATTGCTTCCTGCACTGTCTGTGCAATGTCCAAGCGCAAGGTGGGCAAGCCCCAAGGGCTGCTGCAGCCGGTAGCAGCCCCCTCTTCCCCTTGGGAAGAAATCTCCATGGATTTTATTGTAGAGCTACCACCCAGCCAACGCAAAACGGTCATTTGGGTGGTCAAAGATTATTTCTCCAAACAAGCCCACTTTATCCCCTGCGTGTCCATTCCGTCAGCGCGTCAATTGGCCTGCCTATTCCTTGTACATGTGTACAGGCTACACGGATGTCCCTCCCGCTTGATTTCGGACAGAGGTACACAATTTACCTCGCAGTTTTGGCGGGCGTTTCTCAAGCTGTTGGGCACGAAGCAAGCCCTCTCCACGGCTTGGCATCCTCAGACGGACGGGGCCACTGAGGCGGTTAACTCTACTCTAGAGCAGTACCTTCGCGCTTTTGTGAATTATCAGCAGGACAATTGGGTAGACCTCCTACCATTCGCTGAAGTGGCTTACAACAATGCAGTGCATCAAAGCACTGGGCAGACCCCATTTCGGGTGGCTCAGGGTAAAGACTTTGTACCTATCACTGATCTCCCACAACCTCCTGCAGGTGCAGTCACTACAGATGATTGGTCAACACAACTCGCTGACTCTTGGCCAATGATTCAACAGGCATTGGCTGATGCACAGGCTGATTATAAACTGTATGCTGATCGGAAGCGAGCCCCACAACCTGCATTCCAAGTTGGGGACTCGGTATACCTTTCTACCAAGTTTATCAAGTCTGCACAACCTTCAAAGAAACTAGCGCCTAAATTTGTGGGTCCTTTCCCAATTATCGCTCAAGTTAACCCTGTGACTTTTAAACTTGACTTGCCTCATAACCTTAAACGCTTACACCCTGTTTTTCATTGCAGTTTACTCAAACCGGCTATTCCTTCTGATCGCTGGCATCGGCAACCTCCACCTCCCACCCCCATCATGATTGATGGTCAGCAACACTTTGAAGTTAAAGAAATTTTGGACTCTAGACGCCTTCGCAATACTTTGCAATATTTAGTTCGTTGGAAGCATTTCCCTCATCCTGAGTGGGTTGCTGCTCCAGATGTAGCTTCCCCGGTTCTGGTGGCCCGTTTCCACTCCGCTTATCCCTCAAAACCAGGTCCTTAAGGGTATTTTAGGAGGGCGGTATGTCATGTGCGCCGTTTCAATGTATTTAAACATCGTAACGTTTCGCATGTCATTAATTGGATGCGTGTTTCATTTGTCTAGGGAGGATGGGAACGATTATATTTTGGCTTTGCTTTGGAATGTATTTGTGTTATCTACTACGCTCAAGGTTACTTTCCCAGGCTAGCAACTCTGACGATTGCTAGCACCTGTGCCGGGCGGGGCTGTTACGAGGGAGGCGGGATACGTTTGAAGCAAGGGTTTAAGTTTGTATTTGGCGCGCTTTTGCTCATTCTCAGCTTTCTCTGTATTTGTCTTTGGTACTCTAATAAATCAGATTTCATTTAGCAGCCTCTTGTGAGTCTGAGTATTTGGGGCTAGGGCAATCATTACAGCTGCTAGTGAACATTACGCCCCTCTACAGGCCGCGGCAGCAGAATGGCACGATCCCGACGCTGCCTGACCATTGCCCCACGTGCTTTTGAACCCGACATACGAGGCGGATGCCAATAACCCGCATGGCCTTATGGCCCTTAATCATGCTAGACAGGCCATCCTCCAGGGCCTTAAAACAGGAGTCCCCAAGATGGTGAATTTCCACCGGGTTCACCAGATATTACAGGAGCCAAAGGAATCTCCCACTGATTTCCTTAATCGTCTGAAGGATAGTTTTCGCCGGTACACTGATCAAGACCCGGACGCCCCTGGCAATGAGGTTATCTTAAAAATGACCTTCATAGGGCAGTCGGCCCCAGACATAAGAAGAAAATTGCAGAAGTTGGAGGCCCCCACCGCAGAGAGCCTAGAGAAACTGATTCAGTTGGCCTTCACTGCATATGCGCTCCGAGATGAGGAAGAAGAGAAGGAGGAGGAGAAGAAAATGCGCCGTCAGGCACATTTATTGGTTGTCGCCCTCCAGAGTCCCCCGCACCCCTCTTCGGGCCAAGACCCCCACCCATGGCAGTACAAGGGGTTGCGAAAAACCTCCAGATCCCTTGGCACCCCGCCTACCGACCCCAGACCTCAGCAAAAGTGGAGAGGGCCAATCATACCCTGAAAACCCAAATAGCCAAACTCTGCTAAGAGATGTCCCTTGCCTGGCCTAAAATCCTACCCTTAGCGGTAGCTTGTGTCCGAGCCTCGCCAAGCTCACGACCCGGTCTCTCTCCTTTTGAAATTCTATACGGAAGGCCCTTCGTGACGGTACAACAGAATCCACAGGAGCTCACGGGTGGGGAGGGAAACATTTCTCTGTATATTCGTAAATTGTCGCAGGTCCTGTCTGATTTATATTCCCAGGCTGCTGCTGCACTACCTCTCCAACATCTGTCGTCCATACCGTGTGTGCCCCCTGGATCTTGGGTTCGAGTGAAGGAACTGGATCCAGAGGCAACTGAGCCCAAGTGGCCGGCGCTGCAACAGGTTCTACTCAGCACCCCTACAGCGGCGAAATTTGAGGGTCTTAAGTCATGGGTATATTGCTCCAGTCTTAAGAAGGTTGAACCACCAACTGAGGAATGGCAATGTTCTTCATTGAGCCCACTCAAACTTAAAATACGATGCAGACATTCTGATACCCACTCAACCCTAGGAGAACTCTTTAAAGGGCCTCAGTAGTGTACTTAACTCAGTTGGATGGGGCTTGAGCATCTTTACATGTGAGGAAGGGATAGGGGTTGTGGTGTGTTGCATGTTTCTACGTGTTTTTCTGAGGTCAGACTCCTTAGGCTTGTAATTTGGGCAAAGGGACTACCACAATTTCTGGGATCCTTCTGCCTTTATTGGCACCAGGATGTTCAAAAACTTAAAACCCATGGGATGGTACCCCATCTTAGGGATCCTCCTCCGAATACCCTGGAACAGCTCAGAGTGCAGTAGGTTCTATAAGACTCAACATATAGGGAGGCAAATCTATCATACCTTCGAATATCATACCCTGATCCAATCCCCCTGCTACTCCATATTGGAGGAATGTACCGATAGTGGCAAACGATACTATCAGGTGCAATTGAAGACCAGTACAGGGAGTGTTCATGGAGTCCAGTGTCCTAAACCCATCTTGGGTAACCAACACCCTTATTGGGCGTGTAAGACCGCGGGAGGGCAGTGGGGGGCTGGACAAGTGCTGAGGGTTATACAGAGGGAAAAGGTTGTCCAAAGGGGCAGAGCTAAACCTGGCCCCTCGCCAACCCAGAGATCCCCTCCGCCCCAGCCGTGGAGGGAATTGCTAGAAGAAATCCCTTTACCACCCCCCGAGAAGAACTTATATATAGATTTGGCCCAGCACATAATCCAAGCCTTAAACCTTACGTCCTGTTGGATCTGTGGAGGTTTAACCAATGGAAGACAGTGGCTGTGGCGCCCCATCCCAGTAGACCCTGATGACCTTAACCTCACCCTGGCCCAGAGGCCTCTTACAGGACCACAACAATGGCAAGTTGATCCAGGGATTGAAGGCCTGCACTGCATCCAGTGGGAAGGGAGGGTCCACGTAGGATTGAGTTCCTGTAAATTCACTCTCGTCACCGAGACCCAGTCCCAGAACGCCACTTGGGTGCCAGAATTGGCCAATGAAACCACACCCTTTGCCAACTCCCCGATTAGCTACCTCTGGGCATCCCCCTGGAACTCGTTGATACCTTGGGATGCTCCCCCAGGATTTTACTGGATTTGTGGGAAGGAGGCCTTAGTGCAGTTACCTAAGGAATGGGGAGGGTCCTGCTATTTAGGGGCTCTAAGGCCTAACTTCTTCCTCCTTCCTTGGAACAAGAGGCTGCTAAATGAAATCTGATTTATTAGGGAACTAAAGGCAAATACAGAGAAAGCTGAGAATGAGCAAAAGCGCGCCAAATACAAACTTAAACCCTTGGTGCAAACGTATCCCGCCTCCCTCATAACAGCCCCGCCCGGCACAGGTGCTAGCAATCGTCAGAGTTGCTAGCCTGGGAAAGTAACCTTGAGCGCAGTAGATAATACAAATACATTCCAAAGCAAAGCCAAAAGATAACTGTTGCCATCCTCCCCAGAGAGATGAAACACGCATCCAATTAATGACATGCGAAACGTTACGATGCATCAAAGACATTGAAACGGCGAACATGACATACCGCCTCCCTAAAAATACACCTAGGGACCCGGCTTAGTGGGATAAGCAGAGTGGAAACAGGCCACCAGGACAGGGGAAGCCACATCTGGTGCAGCGACCCACTCTGGATGAGGGAAATGTTTCCAACGAACTAAATATTGTAAAGTATTGCGAAGGCGTCGAGAGTCCAAAATTTCTTTAACTTCAAAATGTTGCTGACCGTCAATCATGATGGGGGTTGGAGGTGGAGGTTGAATATATGCTGAAGTGGGCTGAATGGGTACCTGAACCCGATTTCCTGCACTGAAGAGTATTCCCATCGATAACTTTATGCTTAGCTTTTGGGCCTTATCTAAAAGTGTGCCTCTTGCTCACAATTAAGGAGCTATAGGATAGTTCTTCAGGCTTGCGTGATGACATAGATTCAAAACACAACAGTTGGACTACTGTATAGAAAAATTTATTTTGACTGAAAGGAGACTTGTTACTATCATATGGTCCCCAGGACCCGTGAAATGTAATTCCCTGGAAGATGGGACCCGCAGCATGCCTCTTCTGCCGGACCTGACGGGGCAGGCAGATGTAATCGGGGAGAGGCGGTCCCTCAGATAGTCAGCCCCACACCATGGATGTCATGAGTGCCGTTGAGCTGAAGACATCAGCGCAATGGCACACATGACAATAACAAGGAAACAGGGGAAGGGGCTCAAGATAAGTAGCCATCAACTTACAAAGACTAAAGGACAAGAGACAATGGCTAAGCGGATCGCGAGGCACACCCAAGCTGTTAGCGCTAGCGCAACGGAGATCGCCCAGCTGACAGCAATCACCGGAGGAATAGGGAAACCGATGATGGGCGATCCCGGAGCGCCAGCGGGGCCTCGCAACCCCTCACCTACCGGCAAGACAGCGTGTTGGACAAAGGGGGGTGACGTAACCGCGAGTGAGGGGGCGCTGACCGGCGCGGGGTATTTAAACCCCGCACCGGCGCGCTCCTGTCACTCTCAGCTTTTTTCTATCACTGTATCTACACTGCGAATAAACCAGAGCCTGCTTCATCGGAATCAGTGTCTGTGTATTACTCGGAGGTAGGCAGCGCATGACAATGGAGGGCTTTGAAGATCAAAAACAGCACCTTGAATTGGACCCGGAAGCAAACTGGCAACCAATGCAGCTTGCAGAGCAGAGGTGTAATGTTATTAGTGTCTGATCCACAGGAGCACCTTGTTACATCCCTTGCCTTAAATTACTGTTAACTTAAAATTTCATTGAAGGTGTAGTTTTCATTCCTTCCCCCTGTAGTTCCACCTCATTCCATATTATTCAGTGGTAACTCAACCCCGGAGTTGGCTTAGGGGGCACGGAGACATAGGATAGGAAACCTTTCTCCTATGAATAGCTTTAACTTAGAATGTAAGCTATTGTGTCTGGTAATTCTTAACATGTATAAAAACAAGCATAGATTTCTATGAAAAGCTATTTTCTCACTTTGTTGGCTAGGGATTAGGGGATTTGAAATCCAACACATGGGGGAGCTATCAACTTGGAAAAGGCTAATTTAAAGTTTATCATCAAGTGTTCCGGGCTTTTAAATTTTAAGGTTTAAAACCTCAGGCAGTCCGTCAAGAAGATGCACAGCATACCCATATTTTTTCTGTTCTTCCCCAAGGGCTCGTAAAACTTTTAAGATTCATCTTTCCAAACATAAAAAGTGCTCATATTTTATATTTTATATGCCAGGCCTTCAGCCAGGCTGGATGACACAGCTCCATTAAAACTGTCAAAAAACAGCACTGGCCTGAGTTTTATCTGTAAGACACTGCAGTTCTGCATTTGTCAGATAAATCACATTCATAAGTCAGGGCAATAATATAAAAGACAAACAATATAAACATCGTTAAGAGGCCCTTGACATGCAAAACCTCAATGTACCCTATGTGGATTTTTTCCGACTGCGGGAGGACTATGCTGTTTTTCCCTAAGGCACCCTTGATAGAATTGGTCTCCATTATAATTTATTAACCCAAACCTGAAATATGAATTCCTGTAACTCAGCAGTATGACATATGCTTTGCATTCAAACAATTTTGATTCAGCTCTTCTATTTCCTTTCTTTAAAAATGATTTTTATTGCAGCATTTTTAAAAAAGAAGATAAAAACTAATGCAAAATAATATAAAGGAAGAAGAAAAAGAAAGAAAACAAAGAGTAAGCAAAAAGTGCAAGAAAAGAAAAAAAGTTGAAGAAAAATAGAAAAGAAAGAAAGAAGACAAAGCAGTGGCTTCCGATATTCTTCGCAGCAGTTATAAGTACAATTATATTTTGACCTCTCTCTCTAAAGTTACATCCTAATACCCTTCTTTCTATAATCTATCCTGTCTAATCAGGAAAGCCATAAATCACACGTTCGTGTTTTTTTAATGCAAAAAGTCTATCAGGGGTTTCCAGCCATCAATAAATGTAGATTTTGTCTTTTCTCTAATCAAAAGTCAGTTTGTCCATCTCAGCAAGACCTGCAATTTCACCAACCATTCCTCCATAGAGGGTAGTGTCAAATCTTTCCATCTCTGTGCATATAATAATCTCGCCACAGTAATCATATTGAAATAATCTTCCAAATTCAGCTCTTGTATTTCCAAGGCAGGTTGGGAAACATTCTGCTTGAAACCCAGGCAGGGGCTGACCGTTGGTAGCTGTGTTCACACAACAGTCAGAATCGTACACTAGTCAACCAAATTTTGGCCTAAAAAATATATCACAGGTTAACAGGATGTAAAACCCAGTCAGGATTGGCAATGTACTAGATGAGCTAGATAGTCTAATGCAGTGTTTCTCAACCTTCTCAATGCTGGCTGGGGTATTCTGGGAGTTGAAGTCCACACATCTTAAAATGGGTAAGGTTGAGAAACACTGGCCTAATGCATGCTGGCTGGGGAATTCTGGGAGTTAAAGTCCATACATCTTAAAGTTGCTGAGATTGAGAAACACTGGTGTGTCAAATTAATTTAAAGCATTTCTTAACATTTTTGGGTTCCAACCTGCTGTTGCGAGAACAGCAACAGGGGCCACAGAAAAACAAGCAAGACTATGAAGAGGCAGCTTTGGCACTGCATTTTTGTCTTCCTTCCCTCCTCAGCTTTTATTTAAAATCGTTAGCCAAATGCTCCTCTTCCCTCAGTGAAGCCACCATACATTCGGCTATAAAGAGAGCCATGGTTCCTTAAGCTTTCATTCTCCTCCTGCTGCCCCAAAGGGGAAATAACAGAGGCCTGGTCAAAGGGAGCCACCCTCTCAGGAACTGCATCCTGCCCTTTTGCATGTCTCCATCCAGCTGGCTTCGGGCTTAGCCAAAACACTCATCAACCTCTGTAGAGGACCCTGGACCTAAATCAATCCATTAATCACACTGTTAACTTGGTAACCACAGCTGTAAAGCCTAACAGCTGGATAGCAGAACAAACATTAAGCTGAGCACATCTACGAAATAAGAAAAGCCCGGGTGGATATATTCCAGCATCCTACTTTCCACAGTACCTAATGGAGAAGCGGGAAAGGGCCAGGAAGGCAACCTTCCCCACTGGCCTGCCTCCACTGTCTGAGCCAGCAGCTGTTGCGCAAGCCCTGTGGGCCTGGATCCCCATGGATGCACTTCATAAAAAAAACCCCAAAAGACCACAGGGTATTTTGACAAGAAAAAATCCCTACCCTGCTTCTCCTGGCTCTATTATGACTCACTGCTGAATTGAGCTGTCCAGATTATGCACGAGAGGCACAGTTCGTGGTCAATTCCTCCGGCTTTGCTGTCCTCCCTCTTTAGCATGTCAGCCAGTGGGAAAAGCATCCACCAATCAGGGAAGTACAGCAGGAATTTGGAGTCAGGCTGCAGGACTCTGTCACCTCTAGCCTCCTTCCTGTGCCCCTCCTCCAATGCTCAAGACAGCATCTCACAACCCAGCAGCTTGAAGATGTGGGGACTTCAACTCCCAGAATTCCCCAGCCAGCCATGCTGGCTGGGGAATTCTGGGAGTTGAAGTCCCCTCATCTTCAAGCTGCCAAAGTTGAGAAACGCTGCTCCAGACTGTCATAACCTAAACTGACTTCCAGATTCTTCTGTTGTTTGGTCCCACCATTCCACTGTTTCACAGTTTCAGCTTTGCATTGAACGGGTAAGGTCCAAGCATTTACAGGACTGGTGGATTAGCAATCTTGCACTGCTAAAAACACAGAAGGCTAGCTTCTTAAGGAATAGTAGATAATTCTGCAGACTTGAAATTTACGTGGGCTTATTTTCAAGAGAGCCAGTAGAGATTGGCACTGGGGAAACTAGCCCAACCCAACTTACAAGTTGGTTGTGGTGGGAAAAAAAAGGATGAAGGAGCACTAGTTATACCACCCTGAGCTCTTGTATGAAAGGCAAAATAAAAATCTAACAAATAAACTTTTTCCTCATCTTGTAATATTTCTGAATAAGATGGATTCCAATAGTAGCTGCTACTGGCCCCTTTAAAATAACCTCAGAGATTCTCTGATGACATCTTTCTCCTCTTCATGTCCAGATTAGTCCTGAGCTCTTTGGATTTAAAGATTGCTTCCAGATTTGTGTGTGTGTGTGCGCGTGCGTGCGTGCATGCATGTGCAGTCACCCTGCCTTACTTAAGTGTAATTCAGATGATCTCTTCCTCCATTTGTTACCCTTCTGTCTTTTCCTCAACATCTTCAGTCATTTTCCCTTCCAAAGAAAACGCATAAGGGAGAAATATACTAAAAATATTAAAAAGTTGGACAATGCATTTTGGCTGTTTTAGGAGCCCTCCTTCTAGAAGAAAATTAGCCTATTATACCTATACTTTTGTCACCAAACTTTGGGCAGATAAGAGCCACACATCTGTTTTCAGTACATGTTTATGAAATGTACTGTTGTCTCTAGACCTCTGCATTGTCGTATCCTCTACTTCCAAAACTATCCAGCGATCTGATGTTACCAGAAAGCTTTATAACTCTGAATGGTGCTTGGCCTGCTTCTCCTTTGTTCCCAGATGTGGAGCTGTTCTTCGTAAGACCCTTCCAGTTGGCTTCTTTTGTTTCAGTTCCTCCATGGTGGAGCCCTCTGTGGGCCTCTTTGTCACTGCTGCTTCTGCCTTCTTTTCTCCCAGGACCTCCTCCTGATGGGTACTTATACTTCCCTGAGTATAAATAGTAAATTCAGGCAGTGTGGGTTCCATCATACTCAGGAAGTCATAGGCAGGAAGGCGGGGCTTCCACTCTTCATCAGACAAGGTAGCTGAAAAGGGAAAAAGCATACATCAACAAGCTATCAGATTGCCTGCTGCAGTTTTCCCCAACTTGGGCATACCACAGATATGTGGACTTCAATTCCCACAACTCCTTAGGCAGCTGAGAATTCTGAAGTCCACATTTCTGGAGGGAGTCTGGGTTTATAAGATTAATTTGCAATTATAAAGAGTAAGTCAATCTTAACAACATAAAAATTCTCTACTTCTCTGCTTCAGAATTCAGTTTTCAGTAACAATTGCTTTCAGGAAGTCTGCAAGTCATATATGAAGGCTCTGAGACTGCATAACAGCCATCTAGTAACTAGCATAGGTGTCCTCCCTAATAGCCATGATAATGCCAAAATGATGAAATGTGCACTGTGACATCACAGTGCAAACCCCACTCTTTGTACTTGCATTTCATCAATTCCCCCCTCACCCTCCTACAGACACCTATGCTGGAGGGTACTCCCAAGGGGGGCTGCCTTGAAGACCACCCAGAAACTTTAGCTGGTCCAGAATACAGCTCCGCGGGCAGTGATGGGAATGCCTTGGTATGCCCATATAACACCTCTGCCTCGCAAGCTGCACTGGTTGCCAGTTTGCTTCTAGGTATGATTCAAAGTGCCGGTCACTACCTATAAAGCCCTACATGGCATAGGAGCTGGCTACCTGAGGGACTGCCTTCCTCCCATAGTATCTGCCCAACCAGTTCGATCTGGCAGGGTTGAAAAGTTGATATTTTTATGGATTTGTTTATAGATAAAGGATGGGATATGGGATGAAGAGATATCTGTTTGTAACCTTATAAGGGGTGAAGGAAGGAAGGAAGGAAGGAAGGAAGGAAGGAAGGAAGGAAGGAAGGAAGGAAGGAAGGAAGGAATAAATAAATAAATAAGAAAGAAAGAAAGAACAACTTCAAACTGATTACAAGACAAAAGAGGGAGAATGAGAAAGGCAGGGGGAGGGAAAATTCTTAAGACAAGATCTTCCAAAGAGGTTATTTGCTTGGCTTTCACCATCCATGGCTTCAATTTCTTCAGGGCAGGGCTGGGTGTAATGAGAACCAAGAGATCCAATCCACTCCCAGCAGACCATATGACTTCCTCCTCCTTGAAGCGTCTTCTCTTTCTCTACAAAGCCCAAAACCTCTTAAAGGGTGATGTCATCTTCACTTGACAGTTTTACCCTCTAACTTGTTTTCACACCATACTCTGTATCTGTAGCTAACAAATCCTTTTTCTTCTACCCATGCAAGCATTTCTGCTAGCAACAGTTTGTGATTAACTTGTTGTTCAGTCGTGTCTGACTCTTTGTGACCCCATGGACCACAGCACGCCAGGCCTTCCTGTCCTCCACTGTCTCCCAGAGTTTACTCAAGTTTGTGTTCATTGCGTTGGTGATGCTATCTAACCATCCCATCCTCTGCCATCCCCTTCTCCTTCTGCCTTCAGTCTTTCCTAGCATCAGGGTCTTTTCCAGTGAGTACTCTCTTCGCATTAGGTGGCCAAAGTTTTTGAGCTTCAGCTTCAGTATCTGTCCTTCCAATGAACAGTCAGGGTTGATGTCCTGTACTTGCTCCCAATTTTAGTTGTTCTAAAGTGCTGTGGTCAACTAGCAAGAATCGAAGCATCTGATATGGCTTCTTTCATTGTTTCTATCACTACCACTTCGTCTTTAGACTATTGCAATGTTATTTACACAGGGCTGCCCTTGAAAATCATCTGGAAGCTGCATTTGGTTCAGAATGCAACAGCTTGACTACTGCTGATTTTAGCCTATAAACCCCTACATGACTTAGCACCATAACTGAGCTTCTCCAGTTCAGTTTTATTTAATCTGTCTGAAACAGTGAAAAACAAACTGTGTAAGAGACCAAAGCATGTTTGATGAATTGTCTCTGATTACTTACCCCTTGGAACTTCTTGTTTGATCTTTAGTTTTTCAATCCAAGCAAGGATATTTGTTTCAGAAATTGACTGATCTGAAGGAAAAACAAAGACATGGCCTGCAGAATGAAGGTTGATCCAGAGGAGGAGAGGCACAGGAGGAACCAAGTTTCCAAAATAAACCTTCAGAATACTTCTGCCTACAGGTGTGTTCTTACTGGATTAAGAAGAGCACAAAAAAAAAGATCAATGCTAAAAGAAATGATTCTTAGTGGTTCTGTAGAATTTTATCAGGGAGATTCAAAGTTGCAGTGTTCAGTTTGCAACCTTCCCATGCCTTCCTACTATGATTTGCTTTTCATCAGCAAAATAAAATCTGTTGATGTGGGAAAGACAGAATTCAATGGCTTTTGACTGGAAATGCAAAATATACATCTATTTGAGAGATGCTTACTAGCATTAAAAATCTTCCAAAACTGAGCTCACTGTTTACACTGATTTTCATTTGGAGATTTTTACTTATTTACTTACTTACTTACTTACTTATTTATTATTCCAATTTCTATCACCACCCATCTCCCCCTGAAAGATCTTGGAGAGATACTGTGGGAGATACTGTGGTTACTATGGTTCATTTTTAGCTGTGGGAATATCAGCCATATAACAACTGAAATTAAGGAAGAACGTTTCCACTGAATTCTGAAAATATCACATTCCATTTCCCTTTTTATCTTTGGATTTACATACACTATACATATATGAAGCATCCAAATCATGGCAAAGAGGCAAAAACAGATTTGAGGATCTTTTTTTTTTAGCATTCTTGCACTGTAAGACAACGTTCAGCTCTCAAGTTCCAGTGTATAGAAACAACTGAATAGCCTTAGTTCCTTGATACAGAAGGTCAGAACTCTTCAGGATTCAAGAGTATCAGAAGGAGCAACATACTGCTGGGAGGTGCCTTCGTTATGCTCATTGGCTTGTCCTGTTAATAAACTCAGAGTCAGAACCTACTTTTGTCTTTAGCAGTGGTATTTTGGGTACACAACAGACTTTCCTATAGTTTTTTTGGTACTAAGTGAACGTATTTCTGTTCACCCAAACCTTTTAAATGAACTTATTTAGCCCAGAAGCTGTACAGTTTTAAATCTAATACCTTTATTTTGTCTGTTAATTTTGTTTTGGTGTCCTTTGTTATTATGACTTTTAATTATATAACATTATTTTTCCTATTTAAATCATTGCAATGTTTGTTTACAGCAGCATTTCCCAACCTTGGCAACTTTCAAGTCCCAGAGTTGGGGGTTGGGGAATTCTGGGAGTTGAAGTCCACACATCTTAAAGTTGCCAAGGTTGTGAAACACTGGTTTACAGTGTCTAAAGAACTTGATTAAATCTCATTGCTAAATCTTAATTTAAAGAATATGCTAACTACAGATGATCCTCACTTAATAACCACTCATTCTTTGACCGTTCGAACTTACAACAGCACTGAACAAGTGGTACTTATGACTGAAATCCTTGAAGTTCTGGCCATTGCAGCACCCCCTGCAGTCATATGATTTTGATCCAGGTGCTTGGCAACCAGCCCAGATTTCTGACCTTCGCAGCATCCTACGGTTATGTGATCATGATTTCCAACCTTTCCTGCCAGCCTCCCACAAGCACAGTCAATAGGAAAGCCGGCAGGAAGTCAGAAGTCATGGTCACATGAGGTCCTTGCTTAACGACCCATGGTGATTCACTTAACAATAGTAACTAGAGGCTGCCAAGAACTGCTGTCGTTAAGCGGCACAGTCATGTGATGTCCCACTTTATGACCACTTAGCGATGGAAATTCTGTAATATTTCCTAGCACAAAATTCATATTACATTATTCACCTCCAACATGTTCAAACCAATGGGAAAGACCCACATATTGTAAACTCTACCCCCAAATGGAGGTCAGCATGGGTATATTGCAAGCTTACAGGTTTAGCCAGCAAGCAATAAAGGTTTTGTGGTGGTCGCCTATAGCCACACGCTTCATTTCTTCTTCTTCTCTTTTGGCAAGAATCCCGTCGCTGAACAAAATGAGCAAAGGTTTCTTCAGCTGGAGGTAATCAGGCAGGTTTTCCACTGTGATTTCTGGCTGCAACAGGGAAAACATCAAATATAATACAGAAAAATGCTCCAGCTGTTCAGCAAAGAGGGCACCTTCAGTTCTAGTAACGATGTGCCCGGAAGATACTTCAACCAACTGGGATTAATTTTCTTGCTAAAGTCAAGGCACTCAGATGTGCTGAACTTCTCACAGCTACAGAACAACCCCAATAAACTGTTTCTCTTAGAAATATAAATAAATAAAAGATCAGAAGTAGAAATTATGCTCACAAATGTCTCCAACAATGCATGGCGGATTACTTTAACTATGTCTTGCGTGTTATACTGCGAGAGCTGGAAGGCATTCCTTTGCTGAGTTGCAGGTTTAGCAAACAGAAGTGCTGGAAGAGGTACATTATATTTATGGGAGCTGAGGGGAAAAAACAGAAATATATTTCAAAGATCTACCAAAATTGCTCTTGCCCTCTGACTGAGGAATCTTAGCCAAATCATTGAAGGAGCCTTAGTTAAATTGAACTGGTCACTGAATTAAGACTGTGTGTATGTGCACATGAATACAACAATACTAGACTTCCTTGATGATATATAACATAGTACGTGTCATCTTAGGAAATGCATCTTGCCTGAGGAAGAAACTGGAGCAGGCTGGGAAAAACAGCATTTCTTAGAACCACACACAAATCTGCTGCCCTTTAATCAATAGCATTAATCAAATCTGCTGCCCTTTAATCAATAGCATTAATCAATAGCACTGTGAACTGCATTCAGTTATGCATGTCTCTCTTTAGAAAGGGGCTTCTTAATCTTTTTGTGCCATGGACCCATTTGAGAATCTGGTGAAACCTATGGGCATTACAATGTATTTACTTGCATAAAACGGGAGTCCCCCTGTGTGGGGGAGATGGGCGGTGATAAAGTTTGATAAATAAAAAATAAAAATAAATAAAATTATATATCTATATATCTACATCTATATAGATATAGATCATTACAAAGAAAATCAATTATCCTCAAATACAGTTATCAAAATATTTAAAAAACAAGTATGTAATAGAGTAATATATGTGCTTTTTAATTAATCCATTAAATCAATAACAAGCTATTACCCTTTCTTAGGACATAATAATTTAGGTAACAAGATTTAGCAAACATTTTTGGAATTTAGAGGCCACTAGACAACCCATGGCCTGTTAGGTTATCCTTTCAGACTGCCAGGTGGGGGAGGGAGCAAGGGAGTGCGCGATTGGCCGGCATGGCGCGAGCACAGAGGAACTGGCAGAGAGTGCACGGGTAGGGGAGACTCACTCAGTCAACTTGCGACCTTCCCTGCCAGGTTTCCCATTGACTTTTTCCCTGCAAGCTTCCCAAGCAGGAAGTTGCCAGTCCAAAGCCAACAGGCAGGTAAGTGGCTGGTGCTAGGTGGGGGAGGGAGTGAGGGATTCTCTACTGACTTGTGGGAAGCTGTCATGGAACACTGTAAATGAGGATCACATGACCGCGGGTGACCGCAGCAGCACAACGCCAGCGCTGAACAGCAGCAGTGCTGAAACAGCAACAACTTCCCCAAATTTCATTCCCACAGGAGTAACAGGTCCCAGCATACTGTAAGTTAGACCATTTGAGGTACCTTTGTTGAAAAAGTTTTGCCCTATGATGCAGTTGCACCCAACTGAAGGTTACAAAGTATCAGACAGACATGAATGTTTTTGTAATATATAGATACATTACTTCGTTGCCTATGTAAATAAATGAATGAAAAACTAAATTTCAGTTAGAGGTAAGTGAAAACAATTTTGTAATTTTTTTTTTCCATCCAAGTTCATGAACCCCTGAAATCTATCTATGGATCTCCAAAGGTCCTAGGGACCTCAGGTTAAGAAACCCTATTTTAGAAAGATGCAGACAACTTGAAACAAATCCCCATCAACAATGAAAAAGAACTCTTTCCAAATGTAGCCTGGCATTAGAATACAACAATCAACCAATTGGTCCAATAATCTGGTTCAAAGCAAGGAAAAAAGCAACATACAGAAGTGTAGCATCCTCTTCATAGTAGATCCCTGTTGTGACATATCCATTTAGGATTCTTCCAGCTTCAACGAAAGCCTCTCTTGCTGACAAAACAAATAAAGCAGCCTTAAATATAACATAATGACCAGATTTCTTTTCTTAGTTTTATCATAGTTAATTTGTAATTTATTTTCTTGGCAATACTTAACTAGTGCCTCAAGTAGGTGTTTCAGGCCCAATCTAGTACGTGAAAGGAGAACAGCTTCATCCGCCTATAACAAAGCACAAATTTTCCTTTGGGCTAATGATGGACAATGGCCCTCAACCTGAAGTGGCTGGTGTTTTAAGTCTATCATGTAATATTTATTAAATATTTTATTGGTTAAACTGTTTTATCTAATATCAAGTTTAGATTATATTTGTAACTTGTTTTGGGGCCTTTTGGCTATAAATAAAATTGAAATTGATTGAAATTGCCATTACTGGTTGAGAATTTAACTGTCCCCACTTGTGGGCTTATCCCTGAGCATTTAGCCTAGTGTTGGTCATCGGCCCTTAATCCAACCAATAATGCAGCCCCCAGGGCCCAAAAGATTGGCCCTCTTGGGGGATGTACAGCATTAGCAGCCAATGCCAGAGTCTCTTCTGGAGCACCTGATGTTCAGATTGTGACTGGACATTTGGGTTTTAACAGCTACTCACCCTTTACAATGGAAAATATGCAGGGCCACAAAACCTCTGGAAAACACCAGTAAGTAAAATTCAGTTGCTCTTGGCTTTTCCTAAAAGGTGAGGAGTAACCAAAGTCCCAGACAATTCCCCAAAGCAATTCCTACTGAACCAGTTTCAATTCTCCTTAAAAGATGAACAAAGCCTTAGAGAACCATTGCTCCAAAGTGCTCTCTAGGAGTATCAGAAAGACTGAAGGGTAGGCTGTAGCTGTGGAACACTCATGCTTCTATCGGAGAAGCACCATTTTGCTCGGGCAACAGCTTACCTCAGGCAGGCACTGGATCTGAGATTACCTAAGATGGGGGACAGACAACAGAAAGCAGAGGAAATGCCTACTCCCTCAGCTGCCTCTGGAGTCACCTCACTAGGAGCTGGGTGCTTGCAAGGGTAGGTCTTTCTGAGCTTGTGGGCCCTTATCAGCTGCCTGAGTGTTTCAGTATGGTGACGAAGAAGAGCCTTTCAGAGCAAGAGCCGTTGCTTAGTAGTAGAGCGCCTGCTTGGAATGGAAAAGGTTTCAGGTTTCACCAGTTAAATGGATCAAGCAAGCAGTTGATAGGAAAGGTCCTTCTGTCAGAGGTTCTGGACTGTAGAAACGCTAGTCACAAAAGAGTTTCCTGAGCTAACTCGATGAAGAGATTGGCCCGATATGTCATAACAGTACCTTACAGTCAGAAAATACAGAAAATACGAGGCCTGCCATCTTGCCCGTACCCCATGTACCTTGTGGGCCCGTATTATGGCCATGTTGGCAAGTAGTGTTTGTTTGGGATCCGTATGGAAGGGTTGAGAGCAGAGTCCCCAATTTCTGGAAGCTTGAGGACCAGCCTTGGCCTTGTAATGGCGTATTGAGGGCTACATTCCAAAAGGTGGGTAGGGCCAGAACATGGCTAAATTAGATTGAATTTAATTTAACTAAGCTAAGCTAAAGTTATTATTCCCAAAGGAATTTAATAATTTCCCCTTCTGCCACGTTATATTTTCGTACAGCTGTATGGAAAAGCCTTCCCCAGACATCTATATGGCCCCCATTTTACTGATGTCTTGGAAACAACTCACAGCAGTTCTACCCCAATGAGCCTTTGGCCCCTGTTGTGGGCATCTATCTTGAGTGGTTTTGATAACGTTTGTATTATGAGGATGAGTTGTTTTTGTTTGTATTTGTTGCTGTGAAGTCCTCCAGAATTGGGACACGTATACATACTGTTAAGTAAAATATAAACAAATAGTCATGGAGAGGAAAGGAAAGCTTCCTGTCTGCTAGAGTAGTAGAGAATCTGGGGGGCCAGGTTGAAGTACAAAGGGCAGTGACTCTCCAAGGTAAGGCGTTAGGCCTTTCAGAATCATGTTCGCTGTCAACAGTCAAATCTATGACTGCGTTTTGGCCAGGCCTGACTCTCTAAGAAGGCAGGGTTTCTCCCCTGAGGTGGCCAAAGTAGACAAGTTCTGGATCACATATCCTTCCCAATCACAACCATCTGCAACAGACTCTCTCACTTTTTTCAGCTAGGTATGGCAGTTGCTATTTCCAACAACCCACTCCACTCTTGTGGAGTCACCTCTAGGTATCACACTTTAAATGTGGAAGGCAAGCATTAAGCATGTGCTACAGAGAGCCCTTCTATTGGCCTTTCTGATGCAGCTCTCTGCAGTGGCCAACACATCCACCATTGCCACATCTTGAGAACTGCATTTCCCAAGATCCCCAGCTAGCAAATTCTGGGAGTTGCTGTTTCAATGCTTCTGATGGGGTCAGGTTGGGCAGGCTGCTCTGAAGGAATATCTTATAGTACTTAAAGCATAAAACTGAGATGCAACATCACCTGTGCTACTATCAATGCAACAAGAAAAAAAGGACGAGAAAATAAGAAGTGGGGCATGAGCAATTACAGGTTTTCCAAGTCAGAGAACATCTGGTACCTGTCCCCCAATCCTTTCTGAAATTTTTCCAATATTTTCCAAATGGCATCTACTCTGTGTGTGTGTGTGTGTGTGTGTGTGTGTGTGTGAGAGAGAGAGAGAGAGAGAGAGAGAGAGAGAGAGAGAGAGAGTTATGCCTGTTTTTAACAAATAAAATCCTCTGAAGGTTGTTTACATACTTCCTTTATTCACTCTTGACTCTCTGGCCGCTCACTTCACTGAGCAACCCAAATTCTAGTAGTATGAGGGAGAAAAAATTACTCCCCCCTGAACTTGGCCCCCCAAGTGAAGCAGTAATTTTGTATTGTCTAGTGCCCTGCCTAGAGGTTTGTTGTGAAAGATTCTAGCATAAATTTTGTTCTACAGTCACAAGGCATTACAAAGTATTGTTACTTTCAGCAACATCTATGTTTTGCAATAATGTTTGAAATAACTGGGGAATGTATTTACCTTCACTCATGCTTGAGTCAAATATTCCCAGAACAGAAACCATGCAATGTGGTGAGATTTTGTCACTTAAATATTCTTCTACTTCTTCAGGCGTCATCAATCTCAATGGACAAGAATTTCGGCTTCTAAAGATGTAAATTGAAACCAGACTTCATGCTGATTTACAAGGTACAGTTTTATTTTATTTTGCCCTCACGGAATTGTTTCCTAGGTGCAGGACAACTCCATTCTCTGTATATCCCACATCTTCAGCATTTTCCAAAACAATTTTAGAGTGTCATGGAGAAATGTATGAACGCACATCTTGTTCTATCATCTAATTCAAATGGCACATGTAGATCTTATATGTTTGCTTCAGATGTGACATGTGCTCCAAAGGCAAAGCTACCTCAGATTCAGCCTTTCTGAATTCTTCTTACGGAAAGCCAGCAGACTGTACTGGTTAAGGTGCTAGATTTGGGACAAGGAGACTCAAGCTGGACTCTCCACTTGACCATGGAGCTCCCTCAGTGACATAGAGCCTACATTATTGCTAAGTCTACCCCCTCACAGGATTGTTATTATGTGGGTACAATTTAGGGGTCCACCTTGAGGTCTCAGGAAAAACATGAGATATATATGTAAGAAAGAACCGTAAACAAAAACAAATAAATGTAAGTTTGAATTTCACATTTCTCAACCACTTCCTAGCCAGTTCTTCCCTCAAGTGTTATCCATACCCTTTCAATTTCTTCCCAGATTTGGGTCCACCCCATAATTTTGATTATACTATTTGGGGATAATGAGAGTTGCAGTCCAAACACATCTAGAGGGTACCAGAATCAGGAGAGTTTGCCCTAAGGCAGCTCTTAACCAGCAACGTGGTACTTACAGCTCAATGAAGTTCATCATCTCCTTGGTCTCCCACATCCCAGAGTAGGCCAGCCATGCCCTCTCTTTTGCATACATCTTCAGGGCAGGAAACTGAGTGATATTTTCCTGCAAGCAGAGCTGTGGCCAATCCCAGCAGTTTACCCTTGCAAGTGAAATCTCAGAAATCCCTACAGTGTAGGAGAAACAACAAAATGGCAGTGATACAAATGTTACTAGCTTCTTGTGTAAGGCTCATGAAACTTTTTTTTAAATCTTAGAATCTATCCTATTGACTATTTTTGTTCTCTGATGAACAGCTCCAGTTTTGTATTCACTGATTCTTCAGCTGACTTGGCCCAAAAACAAGAATCAAAACATACTGGCCAGAACATCACGGGAGCTTTGCTGGATCAGATCAAAGCCCATCTAGTCCAGCATCCATGAAAAAGGTATGAAGATGGTGGCTCTTTTCTGCTGTGACTCTTCAGTAACTGCTTTACAGAAATACACTATTACTAAACCTGGAAGATCCATACAGTCCTTTGAAATTTGGATCAGCTATGCGTTGTGGTATCAAATTCCATATATTGCTATGTATTGCATGGGGTACTTTAGTTTACTCACCCTCACCATAATGAAAATCTTGGACAAGTTCAATAGGATTTCTGACCCTCATTTTAAAGAAAATCTACCTTTGATCCCTGTGATTCCATTGCAGGCTGCTTTTAACAGTTGGAGGATAAAAAGTTCAGAATTAAATTTCCTGTGACATAAGAAGAAATCACTGTTCTCAGGGAAACACATTCTCAACACTCCTTTGGATAGATAGGTTTAGTTGTATGTTTCTTTTAGTCTTTGGCATAAAGTTCAGTTAAAAAGCAAGGTATACCAATAGCAATTAACAATCAAATCAGGAAAGAGCACTGCAACAGCTTGATCTAACAAAGAGTTTCTGAGAAAAAGAAGTTTTATCCTTTATCTGAAATGAAAACCAGAAAACTAACATCTAAATATTTATTGTAGTGGTCAGGGAATTGGAAGGCCAAGAGATTTAAATAAATCAACTTTAAAGTAGATTTGTGTGTTTTTAACCATTTCTAAAAAGAGCAACATTAAAATTTAAGTCTGCCTAGAAGCTACTGATCTTCTGGAGCACCACAGCAGTCATCTGTTAATGCTATGTTATCTCCAGAGGGAGTTGGCCCATTTCCGCCCCCCCAAATTTGGGCAGGATTAGGGTGGGAATGAGAGTAAGAGGCTTCTGAAGCAAAGCAATCCCATCTTCATCTTAAACTCTTCTTCAAATGGGCCAAAATCACGCTGCCCAATTTGGTCATTTTGCCACAGAGTTTCAGCACTTTAATTTGCATGTACTGGAGGACTGCAAATGGGGTGCTGGGGAATGTGCCTATATGCTTCCCTGTTTCTCAACTGTAGGCAGGCAATGAGAGTCAGACCCATGGTACCCACAGATGTTAGATCATCTCTAATACCCTAAACCAGTGTGGCAGCATCCCCAGGTTAAACAAAAATAAATATAACTTTCTAAAATGGCTAAGATCCCAGAAGATAGACAACCCTCATGAGATTTTGCTGTACTTGCATGAGATTTATTTATTAAACAGATTTATAAAGCCACCCAACTCACACATGGTCATGAGATCATGAGATTTTGCCATTCTTGCACAAGACCTCATGAGATTTTGGGCTACTGTCACAGAAATTTCTTGGTGACTCCAGGTCTTATTTATTTATTTGGTGTGCTGGGCCATCGTCTGAGATCAAGTGATGGCAGTTGGGAAACAAAGATTGCCAGTCCTTGGTAGAAAAGAAACAACTGCAAACGAATATGGGAAGTACATTCTGCCAAAGGCAATTCTTTTCTTAGGTACTGATTTGTTCCAAGGCTTAGCCCAAGAATTAACAACACATTTTAGGACTACCCACTGAGTAAAATTAAAACTAAGACCTTTTTTAAAATGCCATTCTTTGAATTAATAGTCAAACCTACTGAAAAGTTGACTTACATTACTATAAATCACTCAGCAGTAGAATGGCTGTTCTTCCACTGAAGAGCTGCCTGGCCAAAAATATTTAATGCCAGGAACAAGGAGTCATTACAAATCAATGTAAAATACTGGAATAAACACACACATGCACGTGCGCACACACACACACCTTAACATTTAATACGAAGCAGATCAATTTATTAAATAGCTTAAATAAAAGTGTATTAGATTTTGATGCATTTTTAAAAGTGCCTCTTGCATTTGCCAGATACTTTCTGGCATTCAGATACTCCTGCATTCAGAAGTGAAGTTCGTCAACTGAGTGCAACAGACCACACATCTGTTCATTGTTTCCAGCCTTTTTTTTTTTTTTTGGCAGGGTGTTCACGTGCAGCTGGTCCACTCACTGCATCTCTGCCTATCGTCAAACAGTAGGTATGCAGGACCTACGCTCAGCAGTGCGCTGTAATTCCACTTAGTGATGTCAGAGTCTGCCAGGAATGTAAAAAGTAGACAGTGGAGTTCTGAGAAGTAAATAGTATAAATACGCTCATTTAGAAGATGTCCTGTCTATTGTTTAAAAAACCCAAAGGGAAGTCATTCCTGAAGACTAAACATCTTCCATACACAGCACCTCTAGATGTCTTTGACTGTCAGACAGCCTACATATTTCTAAACAGACCAATTTCTTTTATTTTATGTATAAAATAGGAAATATTTCATATTTTTGTTAGTTTAAAAAAAAAGTGCCACCTCCCACCCCCTATTTTTTGCAGTTATTTCAGACCTCCCCATTCTAGGTTAGCAAGTTGTGGTGTCTCTCAAAGCACTGGAAGGGTGTCGTACTGGGAAAGGCAGACAGAAATGTGACAGGAATTTCTTTATTGGAGGCTTTCAAGCAGAAGTTGGACAAGCATTTCTTTGGGATTCTCTAGCTCTGAGTTTCCTGGATTAAACTCGGAGCTGGATTAGATAAGTGATAAGATCATCTCCAGCCCTGACAGCTGATGAACACCTGTAACTAAGATGCATAACTTTAGAAAGTCAGTAGAAGGTACACCTTGAATTTCAAGGACATGGTGGAAGAAAGCTGTAGCAACTCAAAAGCTTGCAGCAATTTTGTACAATTTAATTTGCCAAATAAAGTTATTGCCCCAATGGATTTTGGATTCTTTATTCTCACAGTAAAATAATATTTAATTTGGAGCTGAGGCATAAGGTATTGCTCCCAATTTCCATTTTCCCCCCAAGTATTTATATCTCTACATCCAGCACCCAGAACTAGACAGAATTTTCCCAAGGCAATCAGCCTGCTGGAACTATCTGATACTAGTTCTTACATCATATTAGAAAACTGGTTAGAACAATGAATTCAAGAACCTTTAACTGGACTATTCACAGTATTGCCCATAATTATTCCCAGAAAATTAATCTGGGACTGTTGGCCAATACAGAGACTTCAAAGATACTACTTTCTTGAAACTTGGATTAAATCACTGAGGGAAGCTATCAACTTCTCCCCTTGTGCCACTAGACATCTCACCCTTCTACCAGTTTTCCCACTCACCAAGATAACTTTATGCCTGAATTAATCATTTGAAACAACAACCTTGCATTAAATGAAAGATAATGCCCTTTAAAGACATAGACAGGCCACAGTAACTATGTTGACTAATCCACACCTTTTAAGTGAGCAGCAACTTCAAGGAAAGATTCCATCACTACCAGAGAGACAGCCTCCCCTGTAATGCAAACAGAAAAAGTAACCCAATATTTCAGATACCAGAGCATCTGGAGTCACTCAAAACTCAGGATCTGAGGGAATACAAAGTTCATACCAATATAATGCAACTTTTTTTTTGACAACATGCTTTATATAAGACAAAGTATCCAGAAATTCTAGCCAGTGAAAAACACAGCAGGCAGGGTGCTAACTGTTACAAGGTCAAGGATCATTTAATACCTGTGCTGAAAGATCTGCACTGGTTGCCAGTAGCTTTTTGGGCACAATTTAAGATGTTGGTATTAAACTTTAAAACATTAAATAGCTAATGGGTGGACTATATGGCTCTAAACCTCTAAGACCTAGATTTATGGACCCAACTGGGTTCCAGAAGGAGTTTGGGGTTTTCCGTGAAGATCTGGTGGGCAATTCAGCTGAGACTTCAGTCACTGCCTGGAATGGGCAAGTGGCTGGGGCTCTGGACAGATTACTTTTATCTGGCCTCTCCATGTGTGCTGATGTCAGGTTGCACCTTGGTCCTCCAAGGAGCTCTGGGAGATGAAGTGCCAGAACAGTCGCCTCAATTACTATTGGAGAAAGACAAAGTGCAAATCCAACCGAGCATGAGGAAGAGTTCATTGCATTGTGGTGATAAGGGCAGCAAAATACTGTTATTTCTCCACTGTTATTGCATCTGCTAATAGCTGCCCAGTGGACACACATATTAATTAGATTTTATTCATTAACTAGATTTATAAGGCTGCCCAGTTCAAGCAATGTTTACGGTGACTCATTCTCTGCTGGGGACAGACAAGCCATGGGAACACCTATTGGGCTATTGTGAGGACTATTCTTGCTATGTGACAGATAAAGTCACTCAGATTTGGACTCCAGCCAGGCAAGTCCAATGGAACTTCCTAAGACAGAGACTTGTGGGGTTATCTGGAGTGGGTTTGTGCCTGTGACTCCTGAGGAAGCTGACAGGGTCCTCCAGACTGTGAGCTCAACCACCTGTTTGTTCAATCCAGGCCCTTCCTGGTTGGTCAAGGCCTGCCAGAAGGGGACCTGTGGTTGGGTCCATGCAGTGGTATCTCATTCTTTGTGGGAGGGGTTCATCCTTTCAGTCTTGAAGGAGGCTGTGGTGTGCCCTCTCTTCAAGAGGCCACTGCTGAACCCAATGAGCCTGGACAATTTTCACCAAACCGTCCCTAAAAAGGTTGAGAAGCTGGTTGGGCTTTGGCCCCAGAGGATCCTGGAGGAGATGGATTATCTGGACTTGTTTCAGTCAGGTTTCAGTATGGACACAGCACTGGTCGCACTTGTTGATAACCTATTGTGGAGCTGGGATTAGGATAGTGCATCCATCCTTGTGCTCCTTGATCTCTGAGTGACTTTTGATAATGAAATGGGCAGAAGGAATAACCTTGAGGAACACAAGGAAGAGCTGTAATCAAGCCACAGTCAGATAAAAGAAATCTGAATCCGGGACAGATCTGTATCCCAAGTAAGCGTCTCAGACAAGACCCTCCCTAGTTCTCACAAAGATAAAGAGGAGGAGGGAGAGGGGAAGCGCATTCAGACTTGCAAGATTCTGTTACTATAGATTTCATTAGCATGTGTAACTTTGATCTCCTAGTCTGCTCCACCTTGTAGGGATGACAGATACCATTGATTGTATTATCCTTCTGGAGTGGCTGCAAGGTTTGGGAGTGGGGGGCCCCATCTTTGGTGGTTCTCCTTTCTTTGTGGCTTGCTTCAGTCAGTGTTAAAAAGGAGGAGAGATTGAGTTCATGACCGCTCACCAGTGGGGTGCCTCAGAGCTCAACACTCTGGCCCGTTCTGTTTAACACCTGGATGAAACCACCTGGATGAGTTCATCCTTCATCAGGACAGCTGTCATCTGCGTATTTTCTTTTTAAAAATTATTTTTAGTTGCAAGCCACCCAGAGTTGGGAGTCAGGAGGCCTATACAGTTATATTGTATGTATGTATAATGTATGTACAGTATGTATGTATAAATGAATAAATATGGATTCCCTCTTCCTGGATATGTTTGGCTGTTAAAATCAGCAGGAAGAAGCTTTCACAAAGAGGACTATCTCTTTGTTCTATCAAAGAGGGCCTTTTCCTGATTGTTCCCAGGCTACGAAATGCACTCTCTCAGGATAAGCATTTGGTTCTTGCTTCCTCCATGTTTAGAAAATATTTTTTTGTCCAATTTTTATTTCCTAATTAATTTTAGTTTTAATTTTATATATATATTTTTGAAGTTAGCTTCCTTTAATAGAAAAATGGGGTATATATTGAATGAATGAATACACCTGCCTTTGGCTTCTTCTGTTTTGTCCTTAGAGAGTGAAGAGCCGGCTAGTCAGAACAGAACATGCAGCTAAACAAGGGGATTGCCCAACCGCCAGTACTCATAAGACTGGAACAGCAGCAAAGGTCTCATACAGACGTGTTTTTGTGGAATGAGGTAGGATGGATGGAAGGATTTGTAAACCAAGAGCAATGCCAGGAGGATAGGGCCAAAATACTCGTATTTTATTTGTTTTTATAACACTTCTGGGATTCTTTTGGATTAAAAGGCAGGATCCAGCTCAAGTAAACAAGAGCACTGCTGGATCCTAATAAAGTTCCAACAAGCTCAGCATCCTGTTTCTCTGCAATCAGCACATGCTTCTATAAAGCCTTTTCTATCACTGTACCATAGGGAAGCAGTGGCGCTGCAGGTTAAACCGCTGAGCTGCTGAGCTTGCCGATCAGAAAGTCGGCGGTTCGAATCCGTGTGACGGGGTGAGCTCCCATTGCTTGTCCCAGCTCCTGCCAACCTAGCAGTTCGAAAACATGCAAATGTGAGTAGATTAATAGGTACCACTTCGGCGGGCAGGTAACAGCGTTCTGTTTAGTCATGCCGGCCACATGACCACGGAAGTGTCTACAGACAATGCAGGCTCTTCGGCTTTGAAACGGAGATGAGCACCGCCCCCTAGAGTCGGACACAACTGGACTTAATGTCAAGGGAAACCTTTACCTTTACCTACCATAGGATGCAGTATTCAGAGGTGACTGCCTGTGAATGTAGAGGTTTGATTTGGCAAACAGGGCTAAATAACTCATAACCAATCTTTATTCCACAGATTTCTGTTCTTCATTTTAAAGTTTTCAAATATTTTGTATCATTATTTGACAGGTTTATATCCCATCTTTCATCCAAGAGCTGAAAACAGCATTCATAGCACAGCCTCCTCCAAGTTTTCCAACAGCAACCCTTCATGGTAGATGAGCTCAAAGACAGTGACTGGCCCAGAGTCACCTGATGAGCTCCCATATCCAAGGGTAGATGTGAAACTGGGTTTCCCCAATCCTAGTCCAATATCTTAACACTCACTATATACTAGTTCTCATCTTTTGTCAGTGAATTCCTGTTCTTAGTTGGGCTTTCTACCGGAGGCCAGCATGGTTAGCCAGCATGATTATGAAGAACAGCCTCACCTGCTTAGCTTCAATAATGCCACAATAGCCACAACCATGCAATGCAAAAGCAAGAAGCGGGCATCTAAAAAAGCCTGAATTCTAAAGAGCACTACAGCAAACAGAAGACACCAAAACAATGCTGAAAACAACACTGCACAACACCTTGCAAACTCTGACTTACAGCTGGCATAGAAGAGCACTGCTGTGCGGTTGGTCTCTGCCAGAATTGAGAGGAAGGATTCTTCTGTCAGGGTATGGACATGTTCCAGGGGGAGCTCACGCTTCCGATCTCGGACAACAGATTCCACCACCTCATCATCCTGAATTTCTGCAAAGCAAATGTACATTCTAATCAGCAAGAGGGACATGGGGTGGGAAGAAGATACATGTATTACGCATTGGTCTGAATCCACTCTGAGGAAAGATGATGGAGAAAATGAAAAATGGGACTATCTTCTGGGCAGCCATCACTAGCTTCAGGTTTTGTAAGTTTCTTGGCATGATGCCCATAATGGGCCCCTCTGAAACAGACCTGCCACTTGTTCCTCACCAATACCACCACTGTCCCTTCACTTGCCCCCTCCTTCTTGAGGTTGTCCTTGGGGTTGTCTAGATGTTGCTGAACTTAACCCCCAGCAACCCTTACCACCGGGCATCGCTCCTAGGGAAGTGTAGTTCAGCAACCTACCCTTGCTGTATGGTTTGGGCCTAGCAGGAGAAGGCAATACAAATGGCCAAGGCTGCTCCTTCTCCTTGCTTCTGTCACCACTTGATTGTTCAATGAGGTCCACTGAAAAAGTCACAGGGACAAGAAGAAAGAAGAGCGGCAACTTTGGGGACAGCAATGGGACTCCTCTGGGACATAAATCCTGGCAAGTCCAACACTGCCAATCTCTGACTTCCAACCTTTGGTCAGCCAAGGTGAAAGGAGGCCACTGGACTTTCCCCAGCAAAATCAGAGGCAAAAGACTGCCCGGTATGAAAGCCTCCTTAAAAATATACTAAAAGAAATGAATATGGCTCAAAGAATAGCCAAGAACTATCAAAAAGGGGGAACATCAGCTGAAGCTGGGAGACCATGAGGTGATCTCCTTCCCTCTTGCTAAAGCTTTGAGCATCTAGTTGGGCTACTTAAGAGGGAGAATCTGAAAAGAGCCCCCATAATCTTTTGGGGCAAGTGGGCGCATCTATGTATGATCTGTCATGGGAGTTCAAAATAATGACTATCTGGGGGAAGGCTTGCCTAGATACAAAATGGCTCTATCACAAAATGTCCATTTTCCAGAAGGCAAACTGCTGAATTTGCTCCCTACCACCCTTTTTCCCTGCAGGATACTATCAACCCATAGTTTAGCTTCATCTTTTTGGGCCACCAGTGGGCACATTTACTAACAAAGTGCTAGGCCGCAGCCAATTAACATTTTTATTTTCTAAGAATACCTCCAGACTCTATGAAGAATCCAAGGGAATTCTGGGGAATAAACAATTTGCTGTTTTGCTTTCCAGCATGGGCACTGCAAGTGCTGGTAGCCTCCAATGCAAATACCAAGCCTGGTTAGCTTTTTGCAACCAGCCAAGATTGGCTACGTGCTGCCCAGTGAACAATAATGTGTAGAAATAGCATGACTGTAAAACAATCACGTAAATAATCTGCTCATCTCTGGTGAATATGGAATCCATCCAGGCTACCAGAAAAGGAATTTTTGTCAAAATCAGCATTTTGAGTGTGTTATTTTAACAATCAAGCCATAGAAGAATGGCGTTGAAATGTGTATGAGGCAGGCTAGTGCAGTGTTTCTCAACCTTGGCAACTTCAAGCTGTGTGGACAGCTGGTTGGGGAATTCTGGGACTTGAAGTCCACACAGCTTGAAGTTGCCAAGGTTGAGAAACATTGGGCTAGTGAATAAAATGGGAAGATTTTTTTCTAGGGTATTTTTCCTAATGGGGAAGCAGAGAAACAAATTTCTTGAAAACTTAATAGGTCAAAGACCCCCCTGAGGAATCTTAATTACCTTGTTCATTGTTCTCATTCTCAATTCCCTCTTCCTCTTCATAAACCTCTTCTTCCTTATTATCCAGACTAGGTTTGTTCTGCTCATCATTTTTCACCAACGCTACAATTTCATCTGCATCTTTCAAAATCAGGTATTTAACAGGCATATTCTGCAGGGATGCAAAAAAAAAATCCAAAAATGTGGCCCGAATGGGATATAAGGGACAGTCCATATTTCTACTGGTAACTCATTCAACACACCATGGATTCAGAAGGGTGCTAAGGTAAGGCACAGGAATTACGATGGTCCTTATGCCATAACAAATGGGTTTCTACTATTGAACACTGGTCTTCAGATCAAATCTCTAGCTCTCTGTATTAGATGGACAGTACATTTTGACTGACACTCCTAAGAATTCTAAGGTTATCATCACCAATACAAAATACATTACTAGCATACATTCTATGTCACAGAACAGCTAAGGCTGCAAATTTTATGTGTATAATTCTGGAAGCAAGCTTTATTTGACTCAGGAGCATTTCCTTTTCAGCAGACAAGCCTAGGATTGCACGATAAATTAAAAAGTTGGTCCGAAATATCAACTATGACCACTTACTTCCTCAACTGTCTTGATAGCCACATTGTATCGGGAAGGCACATCCAGACCAGCAGAATTCCTTTCAAGATATGTAAGAGTTTAAATTATGAAACACAGTATGTAGAGAATTGTGATTTTTTTTTGCAACATCTCAGTGAGATAAGCAAGCAATATTGTATCAGAATGCAGGTTTGTGTTCACATTATTCAATATCTCTCAGTATGAAAACAGATGCTCCATGAAAAAAATGTAGCATCTCAAGAAAATTAAATTAAAATCCTTTTGCCATGATATGCTAGTTATCCATGTTTATAGATATAAGGGGAGGTGATGGTCTTATCTATAAACCTGCAGCCAAAGCATTAACCCACTTGTTAAAATTAATGTATGAAATTCAGCTTCTTGTCCTAGTTATTTTGTTTGACTGCTTCTCTCAATCCTCTTGCCCATAACCTCTAAATTTCTCTCATCTATCCATATGTTCTTTTACTGTGTTAAATTTCCTCCTAGGTTTGAGATCAAGTTCTCATGAATTAGCCCAGCTGACAGTATTTCCAACAAAACTCTAAGAAAATATATGGAAGCTCTCCCCTTGGCTACAACATAGAGATAGCGAAAGGCAGCTAGCATTAGACTTCACTGGGAAGTTCAGTCATGGCATCAAGGGTTAGGTGCTTATAAAAGAATCTTTTCATATTGCTTTTATAAAAAGAATCTTTTCATATTGCTTTTACTTGCCTCCTTCAAGCAATGCCTGAGGATCAAATTGCACATTAGACTGTAGAATGATCATATTAATTATTTTTTATTTGATTTAAGTTTAAATATAAATGAAATCAAATGTATTTTGTGTCCTGACCCTTCCCACTATTTTTGGAAGTATGGTCCTAGCATAACATGCAAAAGTCCAGCAAAGCCTTCTGCCCATTGTCCCCCCCAACACCAAGGAAAGTGTATGACCTCTCACTAAAGCTGCAATTAGAGAGAAAAGCAGATGTGGATTCTGCTGGTGCAGCTTCATTTATTATCTTGTTCATTTTAAATTCCTTACAAACAACCCATTTTGCCAAAGTTGTAAGCGAAACTTTCAATGGTTGTATTGTAGCGCCACCTGGTATTTCTTGCCATATTGCAGCTATCCTTCAGTGGGCAACTTGTGGCATGCCAGAAGTAGCTAAATGTCAATTCCCAGCAGCCTTTGGAAGTAACAGTTAGGATAAGGGATGCTGGAAGTTGTAGTTCAGCAACTTCTGGCCAATTGTTAGGCTGACCATACATACCATTTTGAACAGGACAGTCCCGTTTTTTAAACATTTCCTGACCATCCCATCATTTTAATATAATGTCAATTTTGTCCTGTTTTTTTTTTTTAAAGTTGGAGCCGTTATCGGGAAAAGTGGGAAAAAACTGAAGTTGAAATTGAAAAGGAGGCTGACATACCCATTGGCAGTAGTTCTCAATCCAGCAGGAAACCTAGACCGGGAACCACAGGAACAGCTAATTGGCAGTGAGCAAGAGGAAGAGTCGCTGCCGCCAATCAGTGCAGTGGAAGATGGTCGGAAAAACGCACCCAGCAGAAAAGAAGCCGATTGGCTCTCAGGCCAAAACGGCGGGAAGAAAATAAAAGGGCACACCAGAGAGGAAAAGGTTGTTGGGGACAACTGTTCACTAGACTCCTCCGTTCCTGTTCTTCTGCCCCAGCTCACCACCGCCTTCAGCCCTCCTGCACTTCTCCAGCCTGCTGCCGCCTCTGTTCCAGTCCTTCCGTCCCAGCTTGCTGCTGCCTTCAACTCTCCTGCACTTCTCCAGCCTGCTGCTGCCTCAGTTTAACCCTGTCCCATTTTGCCATCCCAATGTCCCGTTTTTGTCTCAAGGAAATATGGTCAGCCTACCAGTTGTAAACCCAAACGATATTACAATTATTTCACGAACAGAAGCCACCAAGGCCCAAACACTATTGGGTGCACATTTCAATATCTCTCTTTCATTTTTATAGCAAATGTTTACAGGTTATAGGCTATGGTTAGTGAAGGCTGTGGGTCACAAATAAGATTTCAATAAGCAAATGACTTGCATAATAATGTGGCCTCCTCTCTGGGCTTAACTGCAAACTGATCAAACTATGAAAGAGAAGCAAGTATATTCAGCTCTTGCAGAATTAATCTTTTATTTGGCTCAGCATAGTTCTCATGTTGGGGGAAATGTTTACTCTTTCCTATCTATGCTGACAAGTTCTTGTACTGCTGATGTTGTTTACTCAATGGGATGAACATGACCAGAGAAACATCTGCCCACCTATAACCTGTTTCAGTCAAATCAATCATATTTGCTAGGAATAAAGAGAGCTGTAATTGAACACTTCTGGCAGACATCAGTTTGGGAAGGGATATAGTTAAGATTCAGGCACCCAGGTTAATTTCCTAAGACAGTGATTCTCAACCTTGGCAACTTTAAGATGTGTGGAATTCTGAGAGGTGAAGTCCACACAACTTAAAAGTTGCTAAGGTTGAGAAACACTGTCCTAAGCAGAAGGATAGGCTGCAACCTGAGGCATGTTTGCTTGGAAGCAAACCCCCTCCTCTGAATCTTCCAAGGGGTATCTGTGGGGGTTGGGAAGGTTGGGGGGCAAAAAAATCAAGATGGCAGTCCCAACTGCACAATCAAAGCCCCATCCCTTATTACATGTGTGTGTCATCATGCCTCATATTTAAAAGCGGGGGGAGCTTCAATCATGCAGTTACACCTAACTCTTTGATTTTTTGACCCCATGCAGGTGCCCCTGACACTTCCCATGAGTCTTTGGGAATTTCCAACCTCAAGAATTCCACTGAAGTAAGAACAGTGGTGGGATAAAGTCTCCCCTCTCCACTCCCTCCCCACTTTTTAATTACACACATTCCAAGGGACCTTGATAAAAGGACGACTCCTGCTTTCCCCAGCAACTGCCAGGCCACAAATTCAGCAATCCTCTTGTCGGCTTCCAAGGTCTCTTCCTGGCTCAGAATGAAAATCAGTGGTAGGCCAAGCTGGAGATGAGTAGTGGAAACCTTTTCAGGATCTTCTGCAACCTCCACCTGGAGAAGGAACACCAGCACCAAAGATCAACTGAGATGTGCTGCAGGTAGACAATCAAATGGACATGATACAGAAGAAAAATAAATGGGCAGGACAAACCCCACCATAGTAGCAGCACCTTCTATGTGGACAGTTGGTTTAGTTGGCTTAGTTCAGTGTTTCTCAACCTTGGCAACTTTAAGACGTGTGGACTTCAATTCCCAGAATTCCCCAGCCACCAATTCTAGGAGTTGAAGTCCACACATCTTAAAGTTGCCAAGGTTGAAAAAGACTGGTTTAGTTTCTAAGGTAGGTGTTCTTTCTGGAAGGGAAGGGCAAGGCAAAGTTCCCTGCAACTGCAGCTTACTTGTGGGGGAGATGCCTTGTGGGGCCAAATTTATTTTCCCTTGCCAGACTGATTTTTTTCTGGGAAGCAAAGGATACTGTATTATTTTGGACCTTGGTTCGGGTACTAACCGATGAGGCCAAAATATGATTTTCTTCCACTATTTAGGGAAAAAGGTGGAAATTTTAGGATATAAACTGGGCCCACTGGGCTCATTTTAATCTGATCATAGCAGTGAGCAGCAGCAAAAGATGTTTTCAGGAAGTGAGCCCTGGACCCAGAACGTAGGCCAAATACCTCTTTGATATTCTTGCTAAATGGCTAAAAAGAACCGTAAATAGTTCTTTTTTCAAAAACTACTAAATGTGGTAAAACAGGATATATTTACTTGTTTATTTGGGGGATAAATTGCTTGATAGATTATGTGCCATCAAGCCAGTGTCAACTCTTTGCAACCACAGATAGATTTTGTCCATGACAATCTGTCACTAACCTACTCTTTCAGCTCTTAGACAACCTAATCTTGCACCCATCACCACTGTAAGTCCCTCCACCTTGCTTCTGGTCATCCTCTTCTTTTCTTCCTTCCAGCTTTCCCAGCATTAGAGCCTTCTCCAGAGAGCTGGGTCTTCACATAATGTGTCCGAAGCAGGATAATCTGCCTGGTCATTTGTGCCTCGAGTGAGAACTCTGGGTTGATTTGTTTGATGATCCATCGGTTTGTTTTCTTGGCTGTCCACGGTATTCTCAGGAGTCTTCTCCACCACCAAAGTTCAAAAGCGTCAATGCTCTTCCTATCCTGCTTCTTCAAAGTCCAACTTTTGCTTCCATAGAGTGTCACAGGGAATAATATGACGGTTTGCACGATCCTAACCTTTGCAGGTATCGACACACCATGGCATTTGAATAACTTTTCCAAGGCTTTCATGGCTGCTCTACCAAATGCTAGTCCGCAGCATTGACTGTATTTCTTGACTCCTTGTTCCTTTACTGTTGATGGTTGATCTTAAAAAGCAGAAGCAGAAATTTGGTATCTTCATTTTCAGTTCTAAGGCTGGTTGTTCCACCTGTTGTCATTAGTTTGGTTTTCTTTGTATTTAATTTTAGTCCCATTTTTTCACTGTGTTCCTTGACGTTTATTATCAGAGCTTACAGACGCTTTGCATTATCAGCCATTAGAGTAGTTCCATCAGCACAACGCAGGTTACTGATGTTCCTTCCTCCAATTTTAAAACCACGCTTATCTTCTTCCAATTCAGCTTCCCCTAATATATATACAGCCCATAGGCTGAATAAACGAGGAGCGATTATACAGCCTTGTCTCATTCCTTTGTCAACCTGAAGCCAGCCTGGTTCGCCATGTTCTATCTGTATTGTGGCTGCCTAATCTGTATTTGAGTTTTTACGAGGACAATGAGATGTTCTGGGATTCCCATTTTTCTAAGCACATTCCACAGCTTGACTTTATCGACACAACTGAAGCCCTTTCTATAATCAATGAAGGACATACTGACTTCTTTTTGATATTTTTTGGCTTTCTCAATTATCCAGCATGCATCAGCAATAATGTCTCAGTTTGGGGGGACAGATAAGTATACTTTAAAATGTCACGGGCACCATTCCAGATGATATGAGCTTTTATTTTGAGGTGACCTCACCTCTTACTTGTTCTTTTCCTCCTAGCACAGTATCTTAGTCATGGGGAAAGTATTATTCCATCTGTGGCTCATTTACTCAGAAGATCAACTGATTACAAACAGTTAAAACTTTATTTAACGGTAACTGTGAGAAGTTGTGAGGAGACTGGGAAAGAAGCAGGAGGAATGTAAGCCATAAGCAATTCACAGATGGGAGAGGGGTGAATTAGTGGTTTACCTCAGTAACAGCAGCTTAACCCAGCTTGCCTTCACTTAGGAAGAAAAGACTGAAATTGTTCAAAGAGACCACCTTAATGAACTCCCTTATAACAAAGGGCTCCTACTGCAGTTTGCAGGATTCTGCATTCTATCTCACATCATGGCATTTTAGAAGTCTGTGCCATTCTTGCTTCCTTGATCATGCCCTGCTGTGTGAGGTTTGACAGTAACATTTTATGAACAGATAGTGTGGGATATCAGTTGACACTGTTTAGTGGTATATCGACAAAGCTCCTTTTCTGTGTTTAACTACAGAATAATCATCATAATGGCTATGGGTGCTTTGTTTTGCTTCGCTCAGCTTCAAAATGATGGAGGCAGCAAAGTGTATTTATTTATTTCTATGTCTGTACTGTGTGTTAAGAACAAGTGTTGCATATACAGATAGTCCTCACTTAACCACAATTGGGACTGGAGTTTCGGTTGCTACGCGAAGCAGCCATTAAGCAAATCCGACCCCATTTTATAACCTTTTTTGTGGCAGTTGTTAAGCGAATCACCATGGGTGTTAATTGAACTATGTGGTTGTTAAACGAATCACCCAGTTCCCCATTGGTTTTGCTTGCCAGAAGCAGGCCAGGAAGGTTGAAAATGACAATCACGTGACCATGGGACACTGCAACGGTCGTAACTGCGAACCAGTTGCCAAGCACCCAAATTGTGATCATGTGACTGCAGGGATGCTGTGACAGTCATAAGTGTGAGGACTGATCGTAAGTCCGTTTTTTCAGCACTGCTGTAAGTCCAAACCATCACTAAATGAATGCTTGTTCAGTGAGGACTACCTGTTTTTTCAATTTCCTTTTTTCTTAAAAAAGCAACAAGAATTTTCCCAGTTCCTTTAACATTTCCATAGATTCCACTAGCCTACTTGATGCAATTCTGCTCTGATATGCTTTGGAGTGAGTTCAGAACACAGGAGGAAAGTCAGAAAGAAGTAATGGCTACTATTCACCTACCACCAGCGGTTCTCCCATCAGCTTCAGGAACTTGTGGATGCTTAATGTGGTCAGTGGCTGCTCCATCAGGGTCCTGTGGCATGGCTGCCCTGGATCCATGGCCACCTTACAGTGGCAAAAGAAGAGTTTTGAAGATGGCACATCTGGCTCTCCACTGCTGAAGTAAGAAAAACACAAACCAAAAAATGAGTTAGCTTCATTTGCCACATTCCAACATGTAGCTATTCCATGTATGGGATGGAAGGCAAGCAAGCAAGAAGCCTTCTGCTGTATGTGAAAGGTCATCTTTGACAGCTGTCCCAGACAGCTCCCTTTACCAAAGCCTCAACTCCTTAATTGACACCTGCATTTCTAACAGATCCACAAGACTGGAACCCAGTTACTCACTGCTCCCTTCTAGCATCTCTGCATTTACTTGGCTGGAGCCCTAAACCCAGCCATAGCAGTAACCAAAGGAGAAATGGTTCCATCTCAGGAGGATCAGGCTATCACTCTCGTGTTCTGTTTATGAATTTCCTGGTTGGCCACCGTGTGACATTTCACGCTGGCCTAAAGACTTTGGGCTGATGCACACTGGCTCTTACATTCTTAGGAATGCATACCGAATGCTCTTCAGAAGTGCCACTTCAGTAGTTAAGGCAAATTTAACGGAACCATAAACAAACGCAGCCTCCATCAAGACTCGGTGCTCTAGAAAGAGAAGATATTTATTCATCAATTCCTCTTGAGGACTAAGTGCTGTCTTTCTGTCTTCTATCTTCCTTTCCTCTTAAACCAGAGATGCATGGCCTGTGGCCTTCTAGGCCTTTTCAAAAGCAGTCATTGCTTAGTAATGTTTACACTTAGAGAAAACAATATTGAATACAGGGGATACAATAGTAACTGTACTTAATTTAATTCAAATTTAAAGGAAATTAATTTTGGAGAGTGTTCTCGTTAGCCCTTCAGGGTAGTCCAGACACGAAGCACACCCAGGAGTACTAGCTCTATCTTTATTGTAAGATTACATTAACAGAATCTTACAAGACTGGAAGTATTTCTTCCCTCTTTTCCTTTTACTCTCCAGAAAACTAGGGAGGGTCCTTTCTGAAACACTTCCCATGCTCCTCCTCCTCCTATGGGCCAAGATATCGTTTACACACTGGTTGTCCAGTCTGCGGGTCTTCCTCCCATCTCCCAAGGTCATTCCCACACACCATTAAAGTTCTTCAGTGTACCACTCAAAGGCCAAGTGTACCCCTTCATGTGGAAAAAGTTACACACTCCTGTCCTAAACCAACCTAATCCTGAGTTTGCAAAATCCAGGCAAAATCTACCCACGTCAAATGCCATTCATGTTTACGGCATGCACATATGTATGGACAGACACATACTGTATGTATCACTTACCTCTCATTATCTACATAGTGCTCACACATATTACTCACCTCTTCCAGTCCAGTTCAAAATACAAGAGAAAACTATGACACAGAGCTAAAAATAGAAAACATTTAGCAGTAAAATGGCACTTTAGTTCAGAGCAAAGCATATCACAAATGCAGCGGCCCATGAACGATCGAAAGCTTTGGGAATGAACATTAGAGCTGTATTGCTACCTGCCGTCCCAATAGCTTGCACGTATGCGAAAGCAAGATCGGATCGACCCTTCAGAGAGTTTTCCAAATGCTGAAGGTCCATCAGTGTTGAAATGTATTTCACTTCATTGAAGAGGAGAGCGCTGGGAAGAAAACCGGATGAGCAACCTATGAATGCGGTAAGTGAAGTCCCTCAGCAAGAAAACAACCATCTGTATTTTAACTAAGAGGGGATTAAAGATGGCTATAATTCAATGCCCCTCATATTAGTGTAATTTAACAAACATGCATATACTTCTTGCCTGACAGCTCTCCATCTGGTTCCTCCTAAAAGCAGCCAAACCAATTAGGAAACTCTGTGGGTTTTTTAAAACAAAAAAACCAGTTGTGATGTACAAACCAGGATTTATGGCTTGTTATTCTGAGAAACCCATGAAAATAATGGACTGTAGCTTCAGATTCAGCTTGCTAGACAGAAGGATGTGTGAATCCATTCAAGTATCAAGGCTTTCATACAGGAAGTTTTACTTTGGGTTTGTTTCTTTGTTTTGGTCTCTTCAAGACAGTTTTGACTCCTGGCAAATGCCTGGACAAGTCCCTGCAGTTTCTTGGCAAGACTTCAGAAGTGGTTTGCCATTGCCTGCTTCCTAGGGCTGAGAGAGAGGGACTGGCCCAAGTTTGCCCAGCCGGCTTCATGCCTAAAGGCAGGCCTAGAACTCACGGTCTCCCGTTTCTAGCCTGGTAGCTTAACCACTACACCACCTTGGCTATATTTACTTTGTTAATATTCTGGTCCTTGTTAAATGACCCATTTTAACATGGAAGTGTGTAAAGCTTGTGGTATATCTCAACACCGCAATGGGTCCTGAACCTGGGCCACTGCAGTTTCTGGGCGGGAATTTGGCCTGTACATCACAACAGGACAGCACCCAAAGGAAGGAACTGTAAATCAACCAGTCAGATCTTCCTGAACACCAGCTGCTGCAGACAAAATGCTCCTGCACTGGGATCCAGCATCCATTTTCTATCATAGGATACTCCATTCACATCACCCTTCTTTCAATCTTTCATTTTTGACTTCTGAACAGCAAGTTATGTCCAATTATGTCCAATTTTCACTGGCCTATTTGGGGCATTTCCTAACTTATAACTATATAAGAATTCACACTAAAATAAGGAATAGGATACAACAAACATGACACTGTGCCTGATTCAAAGGTTAAACAATACAGGTAGTCCTCACCTAACAACTATTCATTTAGTGACGGTTCAGACTTACAGTGGTGCTGAAAAAACTGACTTACAACTAGTGCTCATACTAACGACTGTCACAACGTCCCCATAGTCACATGATCACAATTTGGGCACTTGACAACTGGTTCACATTTATGACCATCGCAGCATCCCATGGTCACATGATCACCATTTTCAACCTTCCCGGCTGGCTTCTGGCAAGCAAAATCAATGGGGAACCACATGTTTCACTTAACAACCACATGGTTCACCTAATGACCATGGTGATTCACTTAATGACCACCACAAAAAGGTCATAAAATTGGGTCTGATTCACTTAATGACAGCTTCGCTTAGCAACCAAAATTTCAATCTCAATTGTGGTCATTAAGTGAGGACTACCTATAGCCATGTCCTCCTCTTTTTGAGAAGGCTGGATCAAAGAGGATTTTTTTCTGCTTTAGCAGGATAGCATAATGCTCTGATGTATAGGCTGCTACCTGGGGATTTCTCATTATGATTTGCAATATAAACAGCTGTTTACAGTATAAATTCTATTGTTTATTGTCCTTACAGTAAAAACTATATTGTTTACAGAACAAACTATAGTTTGAGCTACCTGATTTTAATGCTATGTTTGACTGATAGATCATTTGCAGCACATTTTATTATTTGTTTGCTGATAGAGGACTGTAGCATTTTTTCTGATTAGACAATATTTTATCTAATAATAAAGTAATGAATATTTTATTATTAGATCGTTATTACTATTCCCTGCTATAATAAGATTCCCCAATCCTTTTGTTCTTCCTTCCTGCCCAGAACCCCATTGCTCTTTGCCTAGTGGTTACAACTTCTAAACAAATAAGCAAGACCACATTAGAAAGTCACATGGAAATTGTCTATTCTAAGTTGATTTTTCCTGCTTTGAGCTTCCCTGTAGAATAGAATGGGCAACTTTTTAAAAAAATTGTCAAGGAAGTACTGGGAAGAAGCAAAACCTTTGATCCATTTTCCTCCAATTTTCCAGAGTATCGGTTTATTTCTTTTAATAAATATACATGAAGTTTTACAGGTAGTCCTCATTTAGTGACCATAGTTGGGACCCACAGCTCAGTCACTAAGTGGAAAATCACATGACTGTGACTATGCTTATGATTTTACTTCAGCTTTCCTTTTCCCCCACTCCCCCGCCCTTTGGAATGCTCATCCTGGCGCTGGGTTAATTAGTAAGAAGGGAATTAATGTTTGTATTTACATTCATTGGAGAGGAAGGGATTACAAGAGAGTAAGCAGGCACACAATGGGGAATAGACATCGAAAGGAATGCGGTGGTGCTGGCTGTTTGCCTTGTGTACTTGCAGCTCCCTATAAGCCGCAAGCATGCTAGGCAAACAGCTGGCACTAGCTCATTCCTTTCTATGTGTATTCCCCATTGTGTGTCTGCATACTCTCTTGTAATCCCTTCCTCTCCAATCTCTCCACTCTGCGAGGGGGGGGAAGACAAAAAACGAGTCAGGCTCGTGACTGAGAGATGCTGCACACCTTGGTCACAAAGTTATCTTTTCAGCACCATTGTAACTTCGAACAGTCACTGCACAAGGCAGTCGGTAAGTGAGGGCTACCTGTATTATACACTGATTGCACTGCTTTTCAGATCTCAAATTCTGCTGCTCTAATTGGATTGCTGACAGTGTTGATGATATGCTCTTGGAAAGTTCCTGAGCTGTAAAAATGGGCTGTGGGGGCTACATGTGGCCTGTAGTTTGACCGGTCCCTGTTTAGAAGAAAGAGAGATTATAAACATTTCAATGAAATAAATCCAAGCCCTTTAAGAACCATGAGGTCAGATCTTCATCACACACTCCTGCCAAAGACTCTCCTTGCTCTGCCTTTTTTCTGCCTCATTTCTAGAATCTTGCTGTCTTCCAGAGCCCTCTCTGGTGATGTCCCCAGAACCAGCTGGGACTAACCATCTGCTTTCCACAAAAAATGAAAAGCAGCTCAGTGAGAAAAATAACAGTAAGAAAATACCCCAAACAAGAGGATTTTAACCGTTAATTAGTTTTAATATTTTTAAAAATCTGTTTGCGTTTATATTTAGCTTTGTTTGCTGCCTTGAACAGAGGCAGGGTGCACGATGAACAAATAAAGGACAGCGTACTTACAAAAGTACATTTGCCACAACGGCATCCTGGCTGAACAAGGCATCTATGGCAAGTTCACGAACCAACACATGGGCCCTGGAAAACAAGATAAACGCTTAAAGCCAGTGCAGATAACTCAGCTGACCGCTTCTGCCAGAACAGTGAACCCTGTCTATCACACGTCGCATCTTTGGGATGTGGGTAGTCAGACTTCCTCAGCTTCCACTCGGGGTGCCAGTGAGCCTTCAATATGCACAGTCAGATGCAGAATGGGAGCAAAGCTACTCAATGTCATCTCCACCTAACATGTCTTTCTCTGGTTTAGACACAGTTATATCAAAAGGTGTCCAGACTAAGCTCTGATCCCTTGATCTTTTAAGAACCCTCAGAATCAGCTCTTTCTCAAATGGTGAGTTCATCTTATTATTGGCTACAGATTCGTATCTGTGAGGGCCGAAGCTGGCAAGATGGGAAACCAAGAACCTAGGAGCAGACAAGATCATTATGTAAACACGGGACAGGCTGCGAGAGTCTCCAAGCCATACCGTCTGGAGGGTAACATGTAGCCCCCCGTTAAAACTGCCTGAATGGGTGACCCTCACCACATCTGACGGCATCAACATTTACAGTTTAACTGCAAAATCAATACTTCTCTTATTAGAACTGAACAGCTTTGAATTTCACTAATTCTAAGTTCTAATACTGGAGAAAAAAAATGGCTAGGTCCACATTTTCCACACTGTGCATGATTTTACACATGGCCATCATCACCTAATGGTTCATTTCATGAAATAGCAGCAGAAGATTGTATTTCCAGTTCAAAGCATGGATAAAAAAGTTCATTTCACTTCAGAGCAGACCAGACTCCAGCTTTCTCCTCTCCTTTGCTTTCCTACAATTAACTCAACTGCCCTTACTCTGTCACCCTCCCAGTGATGTTGGGTTGAAACTCCTATCAGTGTTGGCCAGCCAGGGGAAGGAAAAAGAAGCTTCACAGACAATCTGATCTCAATGCCCAGCTATACTGTACAAGCTGAGTCAGTGTAATTTATTCATTTGCTATCAGATGAACTATTTACCTGAATAGATACACTTTTCCCAAGGAGTTATCTCCTCTGCAGTAGCTGGATGCTTCTCCTCTTTGGCAGTTAACCTGTGAAGAAAAAAAATTAACATCCTAAAATCTTCACCGAGATATTATTGTAATATTAACAATCACGTTGCAAAGGCCAGTTCAATTATATACAGTGAAGTGATTGCTGTCATCATGAATTAACCAAGCCCAAACCTGCTTAGTTTTCTAGATCAGCTCAGATCACCTGCTGAGGCTTACTATAATTCAACTGGAAACACTTCTATAAAAACCTTCCTCTCATCTTCCGCATCAACAAATTAGACAAACTGGATGATGTATTAAATATACAATTGCATTTCAGGAGTCTGGATTTGCTTATTTTTAGAAAATAGCTCTTGGGGAAACATCAGGATTGAGACTGAGGGATATGGGGTTGGGTTTTTGTGTCCCTGCATCACAATCCTGTTAAAAATCCTAACCTCAGAAGCTGCTTTTTGCTCTGGGAGAATAGCTGCCATTAATATCAATAGTGAAATAGTAGCTACTGTTTACAGAAAATAAAACCAGGCACATTATATAAAACCACAGTTTTAATAAATCATCTTATTGGACCCATATTACATCAGAAAAAAGTCTCAATTTAATCTCCCTTTATTATTCCCAGATCCCTGATGTTCTCCAAGGCTTCTCTTCACACAGTGCTAGAAGACAGCAGCTTAGTGACAGAACTCAGTCCTAGGAAATTCTAATTTAGAAGATAAGGAAAGCATGCAGAGCAGGACTTCCGGAATTCTTTCCAACCCCTTCAAGAGTGACCCTATATTCATGCATACAGGTAGTCCTTGCTTAATGACTGTAACTGAGACTGGAATTTCAGTTGCTAAGCAAAGCAGTCATTAAGTGAATCTGACCCAATTTTACAACCTTTGCAGCAGTCATTAAGCAAATCACGTGGGAATTAAATGAACCACGTGGTCATTAAGCAAATCATATGGTTCCCCACTGATTTTGCTTGCCAGAAGCTGGCCAGGAAAGTAAAAAATGGTGATTATTTGACCATGGGATGCTGCAACAGTCATAAATGCAAACCAGCTGCCAAGCGCCCAAATCGTGATCACGTGACCTCGGGATGCTGCAACGGTTACAAGTGTGAGCTCTGGTTGTAAGTCAGTCTTTTCAGCACCATCGTAAATTTGAACTGTCACTAAACAAATGGTCATTAAGTGAGGACTACCTGTATGTATGTACTAGGAAACACAAAACAGGCTACATACATTCTGCTCTGGATCATATGAGTGGAACAAAGCAGATGTCAATGTTTTGAACCTTTCCCGCAGCTGGAGGAATGTTCTTCTTCATAGCCCACAGCCTGATCCAGGCCATTTTTTATCACATTCTTTCTCCCCACATACTAAATTTGGTCCCATTCTGTTCAATATTCAGAGAGTTACCATGCTGACTGACAGATGCATAGAGTCTCAATTCCTTTACATAATTTCTGTCCAATATTCTATTGGGATTTGTTGTTTATTCGTTTAGTCGCTTCCGACTCTTCGTGACTTCATGGACCAGCCCACGCCAGAGCTTCCTGTCGGTCGTCAACACCCCCAGCTCCCCCAGGGACGAGTCCGTCACCTCTAGAATATCATCCATCCATCTTGCCCTTGGTCGGCCCCTCTTCCTTTTGCCTTCCACTCTCCCTAGCATCAGCATCTTCTCCAGGGTGTCCTGTCTTCTCATTATGTGGCCAAAGTATTTCAGTTTTGCCTTTAATATCATTCCCTCAAGTGAGCAGTCTGGCTTTATTTCCTGGAGGATGGACTGGTTGGATCTTCTTGCAGTCCAAGGCACTCTCAGAATTTTCCTCCAACACCACAGTTCAAAAGCATCGATCTTCCTTCGCTCAGCCTTCCTTATGGTCCAGCTCTCGCAGCCATATGTTACTACAGGGAACACCATTGCTTTAACTATGCGGGCCTTTGTTGTCAGTGTGATGTCTCTGCTCTTAACTATTTTATTGAGATTTGTCATTGCTCTTCTCCCAAGGATTAAGCGTCTTCTGATTTCCTGACTGCAGTCAGCATCTGCAGTAATCTTTGCACCTAGGAATACAAAGTCTTTCACTGCTTCTACATTTTCTCCCTCTATTTGCCAGTTATCAATCAAGCTGGTTGCCATAATCTTGGTTTTTTTGAGGTTTAGCTGCAAACCAGCTTTTGCACTTTCTTCTTTCACCTTCATCATAAGGCTCCTCAGTTCCTCTTCACTTTCAGCCATCAAAGTGGTATCATCTGCATATCTGAGATTGTTAATGTTTCTTCCAGAGATTTTAACTCCAGCCTTGGATTCCTCAAGGCCAGCTTGTCGCATGATGTGTTCTGCGTACAAGTTGAATAGGTAGGGTGAGAGTATACAGCCCTGCCGTACTCCTTTCCCAATCTTAAACCAGTCTGTTGTTCCGTGGTCTGTTCTTACTGTTGCTACTTGGTCGTTATACAGATTCTTCAGGAGGCATACAAGATGACTTGGTATCCCCATACCACTAAGAACTTGCCACAATTTGTTATGGTCCACACAGTCAAAGGCTTTAGAATAGTCAATAAAACAGAAATAGATGTTTTTCTGAAACTCCCTGGCTTTTTCCATTATCCAGCGGATATTGGCAATTTGGTCCCTAGTTCCTCTGCCTTTTCTAAACCCAGCTTGTACATCTGGCAATTCTCGCTCCATGAACTGCTGAAGTCTACCTTGCAGGATCTTGAGCATTACCTTACTGGCATGTGAAATGAGTGCCACTGTTCGATAGTCTGAACATTCTTTAGTGTTTCCCTTTTTTGGTATGGGGATATAAGTTGATTTTTTCCAGTCTGATGGCCATTCTTGTGTTTTCCAAATTTGCTGGCATATAGCATGCATTACCTTGACAGCATCATCTTGCAAGATTTTGAACAGTTCAGCTGGGATGCCGTCGTCTCCTGTTGCCTTGTTATTAGCAATGCTTCTTAAGGCCCACTCAACCTCACTCTTCAGGATGTCTGGCTCTAGCTCACTGACCACACCGTCAAAGCTATCCCCGATATTGTTATCCTTCCTATACAGGTCTTCTGTATATTCTTGCCACCTTTTCTTGATCTCTTCTTCTTCTGTTAGGTCCTTGCCATCTTTGTTTTTGATCATACCCATTTTTGCCTGGAATTTACCTCCAATGTTTCTAATTTTCTGGAAGAGGTCTCTTGTCCTTCCTATTCTATTGTCTTCTTCCACTTCCGCGCATTGCTTGTTTAAAAATAATTCCTTATCTCTTCTGGCAAAACAAAAAGAAAACAGTAATGGGAAAAACTGCTATCTCGGGACTTGTCAAACAGATTACACAAGACTAGACAGACAATAATTCAGCACAGTATGATTACATTTTGTTTAAAACAAAAGAAAAATGCTTCATTCTGCATTCAAAAGCCAGTGGGCAATTTCCATCTAACATTTGTCATTTACATTGTGGTAGAATTTGGCTGGTTTGTCTTGAAATTTCAGAAGGGCCAGGCTTCCCTAAGAATTATAAAGCAGAAAACAATTTCACCTTTAAGACAGAAATTCCATAATCTCGGAGAGCTTCTCTGGAGTTCTCCAGCTGTTCCAGGAACATCTCACTAGATGGTGAAACTGGAATAAAAAACCAAAACCTTCATAATAACAATCATAGTGATATTTTTAATATTTCTAAAACACTGTTTAATTTCCATCTTCATTTTTCTTTGCAGAATTGGGGGAGGGGCCTGGTACCAAGCATATATTGAATTTAACAGCATGAATGGAGAATGCATCATTCTCTATACACTGTTGGCTTGACTTGAAATCCTCATATTGATTTAACGCCATTTTTATTAACCTGCTTGCCTTTTACCTCTTTTTTGTCCCCATACTGACACAAATATGAAAGTCTAGAGGGCACAGGGAATGGCCTTGTAGAAGGAAGAGCCACTACAAAGGCAACAATCAGATAAGAGGGGCTTGAGCCTGGGCCAGGAAAGTAACTTGAGCAAATGTCTCAGACAAACCCCTCCCTAGTTCACATGAAGATAAAGGGAAGTAGGGAGAAGCGCATTTAGACTTGCAAGATTCCATTACTACAGCTGTTATATTAATAGTAATACTGACTTACATGGCATTAGTTTCTTAAGTCTAGTCTACCTTGAAGGACTGGCAGAAAGACACAGCCTTCCCAGGAATGGCACATAAATTGTGGAATTCCTTCCCAATGAAATCTTGAGGAACTTCCTCTCAGTTAGTGTTTAAGGTGAGGTACACCTCTTGCCGCTGAGGGCTATATCAAGTATTGAATGGCATATTGAAGACTACAGGTAGGCCTTGCTTAACAACCATTCGTTTAGTGACAGTTCAGACTTACAACAGTGCTGAAAAAGATCGATTTATGACCAGTCCTCACACTTACAACCGTTGCAGTGTCCCCGTGGTCACATGATGACAATTTGGGCATATGACAACCAGTTCACATTTATGACTGTCACAGTGTCCCATGGTCATGTGATCACCATTTTCAACCTTCCCGGACAGCTTGTGGCAAGAAAAATCAATGGGGGACCACATGATTTGCTTAACAACCACATGGTTAGCTTAACACCCATGGTAATTCGCTTAATGACTGCCACAAAAAGGTCATAAAATCAGGTTGGATTCGCTTAGCAACCAAAATTCCGGTCCCAATTGTGGTCATTAAGCGAGGACTACCTGTAAAAGCAGGTGTAGCCAAGAGGAAAGTTGTACAAGCCATAAGAAGAATATTAAGCAGAGCTGAAAGTTCAGCTATATGTAAAACAAATGAAAGAAATGTATTAGTGCTGGTGTCAATATCCGTGGCACTGCTAAGGCTCCAGAAAGTGACCACAAATAATGATAGCCTGCTTCTGACCAATCTTCTTCAAAAATTAAATTAGATCAGGGTTGTCCCTTGAACAGCTAGGTAAAGCCACATTCTTAAGGACAGGACCCAGCCTATTTCAGTAGAACCACTACAGAAAGGGCCATAAAAGCAAATAAAGCAAAATCCTTTCTTGGGCCATGGAAAAAAAAATCTGAACCATGGCTAAGCAAGAAATCACTACACCAACCAAAATGTCACAAAAGCATGTACAAACTTTCACACTCTCTAGAACTCTTCATCAAATTAGATAGGCAGAAGGGACTATGGTGCCTGAGGGGGTCAGGTCACCCATGATTATCTCCCTGAGCATCCATCCCACTCCCTATCTCACCCCATCTGACTTTTTAAAAAACCATTTGAATCAGGGGCTTCCACTGTGAGTCATGGCTGACTGAAGACACCTTCGTGAATGAACGGAGGCAACAACTGCTGCGTAGAATGAAAGCCTGGTGAGTAGACCAGTCCTTCAAAGCTCTCTGGAGAAGGAGAGAACAGGAGATTGCCCACGAAAGCTCTGAATGGCAGCTCCTTGCGAGGAGACCATAAAAAAGCAGTCTCCTGTGGGCTTGAGCGCCAGGAGCCAAGGGAGTCGACATCTTTGCTCTCAGCAGTGGCAGAGCCTTTAGTAAGGACACTAAGCCAGCTGAACTAATCACATTCAGCAGTGTTCAATTTAACCACTTTATGAATATTAGAGACCTCCAAAACTGTGAACTTAATTTGATACCTGGTGAGTTTTACCTTCTTCTTTGGATTTAAGACATATTAAAGAGAGAGTTAAGAATTTAAAATAATATATAATTGGCAAAAAACAAAAAAACAAAAAAGGATTTTGATTTAAGAAAGTTTTAAACAGATTGGAAGACTAGAGAGATTTAGAATATTGGTTATTTTTGTTGTAATAATTAATATACTCATGAGAAACAACTGAAACAGAACTAAACCCATATTAGGAACTGAGGCTTCTGACATACTCTCAGAACATCAAATGTATCCATCAGCCTCCAAAATTTGCCTACCTGAAAACTAAGCTTGCTCAGGGAAACCACAGCCCCAACTCCACTAGGTGAATATTTCACAGGACTGGAAAACGTGCAGAAAATAGCAAATCATAATCAGAGGGCTAGAACAAGATGCCTTATAAGACATTATAGGAGGAGAGTTGTGTCAATCTATAGAAGAAAAAAATCAGAAGTGCAAGTCATACCTTTTCCAACCTTACTGAAAGCTTATGGCTTTTAATAAAATTTGTTAGTCAGAAAAGGTGTTACCAGAGTCCTTCTGATTTTCTGCCATAGAAGGAAAAACTAAACTATATGATTTACGCTAATTGGTAATGTCAAAACTAAGGATGTGCAATGCTTTGGATCCAATGCTGAAAAAGGTGCTTGAAAGGGGGTGGGTACTGCACCAGCACAGGAGCAGCAGAGGATTGTAATTAACTGGGGGGGTGGGGGGAGGGTTGCAAAAAAGTTAGGGCTGCACATCAAACATGTAGTAGTTTGGTGGGGAGTTTGGGCATTTGTCTTTTTAACACAAAACTCATTGTCATTATGAGTGAATCATCATGTATTTTTATGCACACTACATTTTTGTTCCTACATCTAGTCATATGAGTTTCCTTTCTTTCTTTCCTTCCTCTTGCCTCATTTAGTAATCAAACTTCTCAAGGTGTCTGGTGAAAGTACTCACCACCCTTCTGAAAATAAACCAAAGACGCTTTAGATGCTTGCAAGCTGCTAAAATATTCCTGAGGGCTTAACTCTGGAACCACATCTTTCGCTCCGCTTGTCACAGACACGCAAGAGACCCACATGAGCAGGAAAAGGAAGGAGCCGGTCCGTTGAGTCATTTGTGGTGATGACATGTCTCCAGCTGCTTGCAGTTGTTCCAGGAGAACCCGTCTTAAAGACATATTGGGCAAAAAGGAAAAAGAAATATAATAAATTAAATACAAACCTGCTATTGCACAGAAACATATACAGATAAAATGGTAATGAATGTCTTCTTACCTTAGTTCAACACTCTAACCCAGGGTTCCCCAAAGTGGTCAAAGGGTTGATGAGACTATCCATTATTGTTGTTGTTGTTATTTATAAAATTATTAAGGTAGTATTAATAGGTAGTCCTCACTTAACGATGACTTGTTCAGTGACCATTCAAAGTTATGGCAGCGCTGAACAAGGAGACTTATGATTTTTTGTTTTACGACCACATCATTTAGCAACAGAGTTGCCTGCCCCAATTACAGTCATTAACTGAGGATTACCTGTATTATATTATTTTCATATAATAAATACTTAGGGGTAAATGAACTATCAGAAACTTCATGTAGGAGTCAATGAGCTGATGGGTTTGGGGACCCCTGCTCTAACCATTACACCATGCTCCCTTTCAAATGGAACTTTTCACGCTGTAAATATCCTTCCACAAGGCCTTTGGTGCCATGCAATGGACTGGCGCCATATCATCTGCCAATTTCCTTCCGAACCAGATAGGACATAGATCAAAACTTCTGTGCTGTGATTTGTGATGCTGGCAGGGCTTAGAGGTGGGTGCACCAGAGAAGCCTTTCTCAACCTTTTGACCCTGGGGGATCCCTTGAAATATTTTTCAGGCCTTGGGGAACCCCTGCACATTTAGGCTCAAATATAGGCCAGAAGTTACAAAATTATGATTATTTGTTTCATGTGTAGGCCTGTATATATGCACTAACAGTGTTCTTAAACTAAAAATAAAGAATGAAGCTTAGATGTCGCCCAAATTTGAAATAAGTTTTGAAATAATTTTTTCGTGATCTCCCAGGGAAACTCTAGTGACCTCTCATGGAATCCTGGTTGAGAAACCCTGCACCAGAGTGTTACAGCATCCTTGCACAGATTTCAGGATTTTTTGCACGCAGACCTACAGTTCCCTCCTTACCAGAGAAACAAGTGTGGCTAAAAAGGGAGTAGGGCACTTGCAGGTTGAGCAGGTTGCTGATTTCAGCTCCCCTCTTTGGTCTGCTGCAAGGAGAGCTGGTTGATTCAGGAGGAATCTCCACCACTGCAGAGTTGGTAGTGGTGGGGATATTCATTTTGGATGGTTTGGGGGTGAAGCTAATAGCCATGTGGAAGTGCCTTAACTTTCTGTGAAAAGGCAGCTGTTATAAAAAGAAACTAACAGACATGTTTCCTTTCATTTCTTATTGTAAATAAATGGAAAAACACCCAACCAAAATTCTGCAAGTTCTGCTGAATTTCAGTGGCATGATTTTGGAAGATGTAGGACTCAGGAGCTGCCCATGGTGTGTAGGCTTTCCACCTAGCCACTGAAGGATTCACCCTTTGGTGCCTGAATTCACCCCTTTTTAAAATTGAAATGTTAAAAAATAAAAAATAAAGTGGGAAGCTTGTGTGTTACAAAGCAAAGCATCAACTTCCAGAGATTCTTGGCTCCACATTGGCCTTGTAAACTTTACTAGCCAAGTATGGTGGATAGCTGTAACCCTGGGTTATGCTTTGAAGTTTGACCACCTGTCTTGGGAAAAAAGAAAGATAGGATGCACCCTAATGCCATCCAATCTGAGAGCTAAACGGGGTGATGGAGAGCTCCTCCATGGCAACCATTTTGTGAAGAGTGCTTGACATGTTCTTGAGGTAGCCTTCAAGACAGGCAACACTTCAGACATTCGATCTCAAAACCCATCGAAGTTCACAATCTTTGAGGCATTTTGTCCCACTGACAATTGGGAAAAACGTCTAATTTATCTTCACCCTCCAGAACATGACAGCATTTATTTCCTAGTACACATGTTTATGATTTTGGCCATAATAATATTCTCTGTAGCAGTGCCTGCCCTCTGGAACGAGGTTCCCCAAGATCCAGATGGCCCCCACTCTGCTGTTGTTTAGAAGAGTCATGAAGACCTGGCTCTTCACCCAGGCCTTCTGCGAGGGAGAGTGAGGCACCTTGCTTCAATCCATCCAGTCTGTCACCCTTGCCATTTTTATCTTCATCTGTTATTAATTTGATTGTAATTTCTTTCATTGTTGTGTGCTGCCAGAGTCACTGAGAGTCAGGTGGCATACAAGTTTAATCATTAATATTATTAATATATTTATTTATTATTCAAATTTCTATCACCACCCATCTCCCCACAAACAGGGGGACTCTGTTATACACCCTTACTGTAGATATTACTGCTCAGAGCTATCACAACAAAACAGAAATCAAAAGAACTCACCTGACATTTCACTCCCTGTGTCTGTCCTCACTGGAGTCCAAGCTGCCAGCTGCCACTCAATATTCCTGGGGAATTTCCCACTGCCAAGCTCCCCACATCAGTGGTGTTTTGAGAACTCCATTTCCATTCTCACCCGAATTCAGATACAGATGCGTTTTCTCGGCCTAGACTTCAGACTCCATCAATTCACTTCTAGAGGGTTGTGACGTTCTGAAGGGGCACTCTTCATCACTGCACTCCCGTGATCCAGTAACTTTAAAATAGACTGTAAATACAGTTCTTAAATACTAGTGTTTTAGGAGTCGAAAACGACTTGACGGCACATAATCAATCAATCGCAAAAGGATATGATGGGAAAACCTGTACGTACTCTAACCTCCAATCTTTCCAAACCCGAGCAGCACTAGTTTAGCGACAAGAATATAATTAAACAAAACCACAGCCGTCTAACAAGCAGGGAGACCATCGTATGGGGCCCGGGTTGAAAATTGTACTCAAGACAGGAGGCGATTCCCTTCCAGTCAATTCGCAGGAATCCCGCTGCGCTGGATAGAAACGAAGGAACTTAAGGAAAACGGCGACTGCATTTGCAAAACGCTACAAGCAATAGTCCTGCAGCCCAAACATCCAGGAGAAACAGGGGGAACGCAGTTTATGAAAACGGTGTTACAAAATCCTCTCCAGCGACCAGTAGCTCAGGCGTAGGCCTCTCCCACCGCCGATCCAGCAGGCAAATGCAAAGCAAAGCCAGAGCGGAGGAGCGGGCATTAAAAGAAGCGAACCGGATGGGGGAGGGAGCGCGGCGCACGGGTGGTTGACACCAATCTAAACTCCAGATTAGAAAATCCGGTGGAGCAAGGGAAGGCGGGAGGGGGAGAGAAGAGGCGGAGCCTTCTCTGCTGAATGACTGGGTCGCGCAGCCAACGGGGTCGGCGGTTGGACGCCCGGTGGGTGGGGCTCCGCGGTGGCCAATGGAAAGCGGCGCGTGGCCCGGAGCGAACGCCTCAAATCCTCCGGGCTCTCAGCTGATTGTTTCTCGGGAGCAAGAGTTGGTTTGGGAAGAGGGAGCCGGCGCTGCAGAGAGGCAGGCGGGTGGCGAGCCAGCGGAGGACAAAGGGAGGGCGGCGGGCCCCCCCGGGTGACTTGCATGGCTCTCTGATCGTCCTGCAAGAGCGAGCCGGGACGTCCCCCCGCGGCCCTGAAATTGCACTTTATCTCATTTTTGCACACACGCTCCGCCTCCGCTATGGTCAGGCCAGGAGCGACGGGACTTGGTGGGTCTGATTCTATTGCTCCCTTCCCCGCTCTGGAGTTGGGGCTCAGCGTCCTATACACGCTCCTCTACGCTGGCCTCTTCCTCTTCACTTACCTGCAGCTCTGGCTGCTGTTCTACTACCGAGAGAAGAGGCTCAGCTACCGCACCGTGTGCCTCTTCCTCTGCCTGCTCTGGGCAGCGCTGCGCACCGTCCTCTTCTCCTTCTACCTGCAGACCTCCATCCGAGCCGTAGAGCTCCGGCTCCAGCCGTTCCCACACTGGTTGCTCTTCTGCTTCCCGGTCTGCCTGCTCTTCGCCACCAACTGCCTCCTCAACCTCTACTTCGCCGAGGTAAGTGGCCAGCTGAACCTTGCCGGCGCCGGCTCTTTTTTAAACTATTTGTCTCCGGGATGCTGTAAACAACGGGCACCAGGAGCGGCGGCGAGCGGGGCACGCCTCCCATTCTCCTGCATGTTGCTTTTTCTCCGCTGTTTGTCTCATGTTTACCACATTCTGGTGCGTCTGCAAAAAAAGCCTTTCGATGGTTTCCTTGCCCTCCCTCCGCCTACTGCCTGAAGGAACAAACAAGCCAACGAGCTTCTGGGAACCTTCGCTTGAGCTCGTAACGAGGCGAGCAAAACCGCGCTACGGTGCAAAGCCGGGGTCGGCATACAGTATCTGTAACGAGAGTCTTGCGGTGTAACAAATGGCTTGTTGCCCTGAAAGTGCACAGGATCCTTCGCTGCTCTGGATGCAGCACAGTTAATGCGGTTACTTCTTCAGAAACCGTAGATCAGTATTTCTTTAAGAGTGAAGCGAACGCGAATAGCAACAGCCTAGGTTGCTCAGCTGGGATAGGGACGGCTGACAGCCATTACGTCATTGCTTTGGGCTTTCTTCTCCACCTCCTATTGTTGCTGCCTTTCTTAAAATACTATTTTAAAAAAGACTGGGCTCCCCCCCCCCTTCCTCTTTTGCTGCAGAAGGTAGCATCTGCAGCATGGTAGTTCTGGCATCTTTTAACCTGAATGGGTCACATCTGAAATGTTGGTATGATCTTTGTGTGTGAGGCTGCTGGATTAATTTCCAAGCCCCCCTCCTCTTGAGTCTTGCTGATCAGCTGTTTTCAAATCCTTAGTGTCATGTTTGTTTTTTAGCTTCCTGTATACTCATCTATTGAAACAAAGCAATATCCAAATCTTTACAGCTGCAGCGAGGTTTGGATGGCCTTTTAGTGTCTTACATTGCATACTTATGCATTAACATCGAAGAATCTTTTGATGTCTTAGAAAGATAATAGTGATTGTACCATAAGCTTTGAAGCGCTTCAGTCCACTTCCTTGGATGCATCTTCCCATAGAAAGTGGATGGTTTACTTCCAAGCAAAATACCTGAAATTGCAGCCTGTTTGGTTTCAATTATGCACTTCTGGTGAATGGTCTAGATAAACTTTTTCTAGCAATGGCGTGTATCATCTTTACATTGCATTTTCTCCAGTTATTGGGAAATTGTCACTTCTTGAACAAACCTGCAGCCCATCCTTTCCCCTTGCACTGCAAAACTGTATTGTCACTTAGGAGGCGGTCTCAACAATGACTTCATTCTCTCAGAGACTCAGGGGTGTTCACATGATGAGCTCAAGAGAGCTGCTGTTCTTGCCATGAAAATGTTTGTTTTGTGAGCAAGCCTTAACATTTTTGGGAGGACAGGGAGCTCAAACTGGCTGACATCTCACATGTGGGTGGAATTGGAATTGAGGAGGTTTTTGTTTTAAATTGGGTATTCGAAGGCTTAGTGCTGTTTTGCACTAATAAACACAGGGAAACTGTAAACTGTGCAATCACTTTTCAGCTGGCACAATGAATGGCAGTTCCAAGGGTCACAAAAAGGGAAAGGGGCCACATACAGCCCTGGGGTTGCGGGTCTTCTACCCCAACTCTGGGGTGGCATGTATGTGAAATAAACTCAAGGAGACAAATAGCTTCTGAAACCTGAAGCACCCCTATTTTATTGCCCCTTTTTCTAAATGGGCCCTTGCAATGAACAGACAAAATATGAGTAGTATAAGCAGCTATAATACAGAGACAGCTCTCCTGTGTTGGTTGATTGCTTAAAAAACAACAACAATGCAATACAATTTGTTCTTTCCTTCAAGGGAGGCAGCCCATGTCGTCGTCTTTCAGAGAAAAAAAAATTATGGAAACCTAGAACTATTTGTTCCCTATTAAGAGCTAGCCCGCTTGGAAATAGTAGAGCTTTAATGGTCTATGATGATCTTCTGGACCAACCTATGTTTATTGTGCTAGCAAAGAATGATGGAACTTGTGGTTTGTCTGATATGCAGGGTACCAGGCTGGGGAATGGCTGCACTCCAAATCAGCTTCTTAAGGTTAGAGAGAGTGAGCAGGTATTATGGAGAGACAATAGTAAGCCATGATAATGTTTGATAAATCTCAGTGTAACTTGAATCCCAAGAATGTAGGGTAGAATGGGATCTGACTAAATCAGTGAAATAGATGGTGAGTAATAATTTAGGATAAATTGACAACTTTCTTAAATCAGTTTTGTGTATGAGGAAGAAACTGATTCAGCTTGCAAGATCTGCTGTAATCCAGAATACTGTGGATTGAGATCAAATGGGGGCCTTGAGCAAAATCTCCCTCAATGAACTTCTATACCCATCCCCTTGAGCATATATTTTTGCATATAAAAGTAAATTCACTCTTGAATTATTACTGATTGAAAATTCTAACCGCAGATTCTAAAACATATTAAGGGATATACCTAATAGTGCATAGCCAATAATATTGCAATTTCCAGGATATGGAAGATTGGGTCAGATTAATCCAAAGCCAACATGGTTGGCGACAAATCAAGCTCAACAGAATCGTGATAGGTTATTTCAGTGCCTGCTGAACCATTTACAGTGGAGTCACCAATCGAGCTATGCTGCTATTCCAACCCAATAAAATGTATGCAAAGTCAACAACTATACCTTGGGTAAGTTTCTTCAATGCATATAAAGTATAGTTGGGAGCTGTGCATGAAGATGCAGTAGTTTAACAGCAATAATTTTACAGATTAGAGATACCAAGCTCAAAAAAGTCTCAGCTAGGAAAGGCAGTACCTTTGCTGGAGAATTAAATAAAAGCTACCACTTGAACTCACCTGTGCATTTTTTTTTAATAGACTATTACAGATCAGAAGAAAGAGACTGGTGCAGAAAGCTTTGCTGAGTTCAGATTCCTCTTCTCTCTCGTGCCACCTTTTCTAAAATATATGTTCTGTATATACTCTTCTGCGTCTTTGAGATGAAATATACTTTATATGATTTCTTATATGTGTGTGGCAGAAAGCATGTGTGCATACAAAGGAAAGTGTTTCACAAATGGATTGGGTTCACACATCATGCTAAGCTATGACGTCTTGTTTTCATTTACTTTGTTCGGCTGGTCACAGCCCTTGTGACAGTGTGCAAACCCTATAACGGAGTAAAGGATATTCCTGGTGTGAATGGGGCAAAACAAAGAGGAGGAAAGTTTTCTACGCAGGGACATTCAAGCAGAGATGTGGGTTTTTGAAATATTTTGAATTGGAAAATGAAAAATACCATATTGAATATCCATAGCCTGTGCAAGTATTTGGACTATGTTATTTGTTGGGGAGGAAAACTAGTCGATTTGATGAGGTTTGAGCAGAGTATTCAAAGAAACTAAACATTCTGATGTGTAGGGAAAATTATTTTTTTTGGAATGTTGGGAACATGTTGGGCAATAAAACATCATACATCTTTGAAACTATCCAATGTGCCTGAAGTGGAACATTTTCCAGCCCACAACTTTGAAGTGAAGAGTGCCTGGCCCATGAGGATGTTGTTGGGACTAAGTTCAACAAACACAGAGAAAAGAAAATGTGGACCCCAAATCAGTATTTTGCTCTCCCGCTAGAACTGGGAATGGCCATTTGGATTACAAGATGAAGGCCTTCTTGATAATAGAGACAGCACTGGCCGTTTCTTTTGAACAAATTATCTAAGCCAGATTTCTCCTTCTTAGTCAACAGTATTGACTAACAATATACCAATATTTGTGGCTCTTCTGCTTGGCCTAGAAGTTTAGTTTAGTCTGTAGTGGTTTAATTCATTTGTATACAAGCCATACCTGGTTTATGTCAACATTCAGAATTCTGTGCAGGTTTTCAGTCACTCTCCCCAGCCCCAATGTGAATGTACCCCTTTTGCAATTAAGAGCAGTATATAGATGGGGTGGATGTCAATTCCCACCCATGTGCTCAGCCCAGTTCTGGTCACATCTTGAGGGGATCGGCTGAAGTGGAGAGCCTCCTTTATGTCATTAGGTTCAAAGTATGAACCTTATACATGGAGGCCTTATCATGGAGGGGACTATCAAGTAGGAACTTTTTTTTTTATAACTTGCCCTCACCATGATCAGGGTGGAATGAATTGAGAACTGCCCAAATAAGACTTGACGTTTCTTGAAGCAATCTTGTGCAAACACTCAAGTCTTCAGTGAGCTTTGAACTAGGGATGTCAATTGGAGAATCAGCCTAGGTGCTACTTCCAACTTTTCATGGAAAGAAGGACCTGCCAGCAGAAAAACCAGGACAACAAGGAAGCTTCTTCACATTGATAGGCTTGGTCAGGTGGTACTTCCTCGCACACTAAGGTTCTGCTTGCAGATCTGCTTTCTCTGCCACCTTCTTGCCTCCTCTGAGTCCACACATCCACAGGTTGCTGCTGTGTCTGATAAAGAGCCAGAATGGAATCCTAACTCTCACAAATGTTTAACTTTTAAACAAAATAGCAAGAAAACAAAATATTTGCAAGATCTTCAGAAAGCTTTTTTTTAAAACTTCTGTTCAGTACATAATTTCTGAGGGTTACATACCATCCCCTTAGTAAAACATGGAGTAGTAAACTGGGAATTACTAGTCTATCAACTTGGGGTGTATAGATACAATCATATAAAATTGAAGCCACAGTACTATCTTGGTATGGTGGGTGTTATGTCTTTACAGGTAGTCCTTGACTTACAACCACAATTGGGACTGGAATTTCCATCATAAGTCATTGCAGTTGTAAGTCAAGTCACCAGGTGACCAGACCTGATTTTATGAAAATTTTTATGGTGGCCGTTAAGCAAATCACCATGGTTGTAAAGCGTATCCAGCTTCCCCAATGGCCTTTTTTTGCTGGAAAAACGCAAAAAACATTGCAAATTGTGATCACGTGATCTCAGGATGCTGCAACCAGTCATAAATGAGAGCCAGCTGCCAAGCACCCAAAATTAGATCATGTGACCACGGGGGCATGGTGCGATGTTTTGAGATGCTCAGAAGTGCCCTACAGGCCGTAAAACACCCATTCCGAGGCCATCATAACTTCAGACAGTTATTAAAAGAACGGTTGTAAGTCGAGGACTACTTGTGTCATATAAAAACATCTGATTCTCTTTAACAAACTATGGCTGATGGAGAAAAGGATAGGTGACCCACCAGTAAGTAAGTTCCACTGAGTTCCTTTTCCAGGTCAGTAACTGCAAAGTTAAGGGAAATGTTGGGAAGTTCATTTTTCCCTCTTACTATATATGTTCTAAGTTCTGTGTGTTCCTTCTTACAAGTATATATGTTCTAAGAGGACAACCAACAGCAAAGTGGATGGACTCAGTTACAGTTCTGATGAGTGCACCCTTGGAAGACCTGAAAGACCCTGTTAGGAGCAGATCATTATGGAGATAATCTATGTGGTTGCTAAGAGTTGCCACAGACTTGGTGGCACATAGTCAGTCAGTATACATGTTCTACCCAACTGTGTTTGCCACAGTTAAATAAAAGTTTGCATTCTTCTCCTCTCTGTCTGCCCCAAAAGAGTGATTCCACCACAATCTGGTGAAGGCTCTGCAACATCTAGATTCAGAGATGGTTCACTGTATGGATTCCCACTTCCCTGAGACAGTCATATAGAAGTGGCATTAAACTTTAGGAATGAAAAAAGAATCACATTTATATTCTTTGTTTTTAAGCTGTGTTTAATTAGATAGCTGTATCCAAATCAAATTATGTGTATTTGTGCGTGCATCCTGTTTTTAAAACATTTTTCCTCCTACCAAAGTACCTGAAATAGTTTTTCATCAGTGTTGGATACCACCATTTCCATCTTTTGCTGGATCTTGGCCCTGCAGCTTTAGGTTTCCTAATTTTCTTTCTTAAGCTACAAAAGTGAAGCTCACAGACATTAGTGGCAAATCCCTTCTGCATCATATAGGATAGGTTCAGTGTTCTAAAGCCAACTTCCTCTGTAACCAAACAATGTTAGTACACAGAAGAATCATTTGCTTTGTGCAGTAGAAAAGCATGATAAAAAATACTTTAAATAAGCAGATATAGTTGATAGGTCAATATTTGTCTTCCACCAAAGGACTATCCTGGAAGTATTTCCAAAATATGGGAAGCATTGCACCACAGCTAGAATGTGGGTAGTTAAGAAAAGGTTATGAAGAAAAATCAGCACAGAAACGGCATTCCCTTAAATTGTCTTGAGTTATTCTGAGGATCCTGACATGGAGAGTAATAGAATAGAAGTTAGCTGTTCTATTTCAATTACATTTTTTCACCTCAAATGTTTAAATTGGAATAATGGATTTTACAACATAGTGCTCCAGATGAATTAATGGAGCAGAGGCTGCAGCATACATACAGAGCAATACATTCTTACTTATTGATCTACAGTAGCTTTAATTGGATCCCTTTTTATTGTTTAATAATTCTGTAGATCCATTTGAGAGGTTGCATATTCCAGGAAAGTGAGGCTTGAAATAGTCATATGGAAAAAATATTTTTAAGATCTTAATTTAGAAACCACAAACTGCTCTTTATGAATTGGCTGGCAAAAGTGTTCTGTTTTGTTTTGCACAAGTGAATGTTTTTACCACAGGTAAAATAAAAGGTGGTTTTTTGTTTTTTTTAAGCCGTGACCCATTTTAACTGCAAGTGTATGTCACAGTCAGTTGCAACATCTAGATTCAGAGATGGTTCACTATGGATTCCCACTTCCCTGAGACAGTCTTGTAGAAGTGGTATTAAACTTTAGGAACGAAGAAGGAATCACATTTACGTTCTTTGTTTTTAAGCTGTGCTCTTATATTGGAGTTTATGATAGTATAGACAGGAATAGGATTGCACTATTACTCAAATCTATACATGTGTACTTAGAATTAAGTCTACTTGATTCAGTGTAGGCACTCAACTGGATATGATTGTACTGTTTACAGATAATGTATAAGTGTATGCACGCTCACCTGTCAATATTTTACATTTTGCCTTATTTTTAAAAGTACTTAAAACCTGGTGTTTTGCAACGTCCTGGACTGATTTGGACAGTGGGTCCCTTAGAGTATTCCTGCCTATGTAGAGGTACTTTGGTTCTTCTGTGTCACTATCATTTCTTGTTAATTGTTGTTTTTAATCTGCTTTTAATGTTGTACTCTGTCAAGAATTGGGCAGCCTTCTAAATTGAATAAATAAGTAAATGTTCCATTTATTTATGCATTTTGACATTTTTTAAAACTGCCGAAGAAACATTCATAGTATACGAATGTTTTAGATAGATAGACCATAATGAAAGCAAACATTAGGGAGATCTCTGAGTTCTGAATTCCCACTGATAGCCAGTAGGCTGCAAACCGTGGCATCTTTTCCACATACCCTTTTTGGGGTTCTGATAGAAAAATTCTGTATTTGTGCTTACATACAATTAAAATGTTTATGATCCATTGCAACTTTTGAACCTGTGCAATATATGATTTTTTTAAGTAAAGCATTTTATTTTTTTAAAGGTTATCTTCAAAGTCAAGTGTGCAGCTGAGTTCAACAAATACAAGTAAGTTTCACCTTAATGTAATATATAGTGTAACAGATTAATCAACATATTTTTAAAGATGCCCATAATGAATTGATGAGCCCAATGTGCTCAAGCAGAAGCTGCATCACTATCTGTCGGGTACTTTCATTTGCATTCCTGTACCAAGCCAAATGTTGAATTGGATGCTTCAAATTAATGCATAGCAAAGTATTCCATGGAACCTAGTATTCCTAATTGCTTTATAACATTCTACAATAGCTCAAAGTTGCTTGCATAAAATAGGTTTAAAAATAAATCTGATTATATCACTTCAGCCAAGAACTCGGCTTTCACAGCAAACATGCTCTGGATTTACTTCTAACAGCAGGACCTGGCTAAGGAGCAGATTAAGCAAATGGTGCTCACCTGCAGATTGATGTGGATACACATTGGGAATGGGAAGAGGTGTGTTTCGTCTTACATGAAAAAAATGTATCTCGAACATGGGTATTCTTTGTATGAGGACAGCATAGCTCAGATATGAAAATTAACCCAAAAGAAAACGATTAGGAAAGCTGATGGAAAAGAAAGGCTGTGCTGAACACCAACTTCCCTTTCCTTTTTCTTTCTTTCCAGGACTTTCTTGTACATGGGGTCTGTATTCATCAGCCTTCTCTTCATCTTTGCGAACTTGACGTGCGCGTTATTGGTACAGGATAATGTTCCAGATGATCAACTAAGGTGGACAGTTTTTGCCCAGGCCCTGATCAATGATAGTCTTTTCATTCTTTCCGCCATCTTGTTAGCTTGCTGCATGTGCAAACTGTCCAAAGTGTCTTCAGCCAACGTTTACCTCGAGTCCAAGGTAAGGAGGAAGCAGTGCATGTTTCTGTATTAAAACCTGCCAGATTCTGAGAGAGCCAATTTGGTCTAGTGGTGAAGGCACCAGGCTAGAAACCAGGCGTCTGTGAGTTCTAGTCCCACCTTAGGCATGAAAGCCGGCTGGGTGACCTTGGGCCAGTCCCTCTCTCTCAGCCCAACTCACCTGACAGGGTGGTGGTTGTGGGAAAATAGGAGGAAGGAGTATTAGGTACGTTCCCCATCTTGAGTTATTTATAAAAATAATAAAGTTGGGATTTTAAAAATCTAAAAAAATATATCTAAAACCCTGATCATATTTCAGACACTGAATAAAATAGTTTTCAGGGGACATGTATGAAGATGTTGTATTCCATTTTCAAAGTAGCTTGAATATGTGGGCAACTTTTAAATTCTTTTAAAACTCCTAATATTCCTAGTAGACTAAGATTACTAACAGCTGGGTTAAAGTATATCTGCTGCTTTCACTGGGAGATCAAGTATCAAATGATTGCTTTTCCTATTGCTTCTAAAAGCCTCTGAGAAGAAATTCTATGCTCTTTATGCCTTAGAGGCAGCATGTAAACCTTTTTAACAATTAGGGAAGAAAATTCCTATAAAGTGGGAAGGGATTAATGAACTTTAAGGTTAATGCGTTTTAAAAAAAGGTTTTGCGGAATAATTTTTGAAGAATGCTCATTCCAGATACACAATTGGCTTATGGGCAAAGCCAACCCACTGGAATGATGAAAGAAATCTTGTGTCTCTGTGTGTGTGTCTGCGCAGGGCTTTGATTGCATGGTTGCAGCACCTATCTTGATGTTTTTGACCCTGGAGACACCCCTGGATTGGGGGATAATGTTCCAATGCAGCTTAAGGGGGACTTAGGATACTGCATGTTTACTTAGTGGGGAAAAGGGAAAAGGACAGTATACTGCAGTGTTTCTCAACCTTGGCAACTTTAACATGCGTGGATTTCAACTCTCAGAATTCCCCAGCCAGCCATGCTGCCTGGGGAGTTCTGGGAGTTGAAGTCCATACATCTTAAAGTTGCCAAGGTTGAGAAACACTGGTCTAGTGGGAAGCAGAATGGTCCATTCTGGGAAAAAATACAGCTGGTTACAATACTATTATATCTACTCTTCCACAGCTACTTAGCTTTGTCTTCTACTGTACTTTTAACGTTGCTGTAACATTCTTGCTCCTTGCTATCTGTTGTCTCTTTACACAGTTTCTCCCTTGGAGAGCTTGTACTCAGCCAAAATATATCACATTTGCTAGCCTTATAGAAATTTGCCTACAAATATTCTCCTGCTTCAACCAAATGTTTACAAATACTGCCTAAGACAGAGGCTCCATAACTTGGGCATGGTGGTGGAACTTGTGTTTACACATGCCATGTTCATTGTAGTTGCTGTTTTCTGTATTCTTTTGGTAGCACTCCCTATTTGTGGGAAATGAATTGTCAGATATTTTCACTGTAACAGATATAGGTAATGCATATGACGAGTGCAAATTCTGCTTGTTTGGAAAGAATTATTTCATTTGCATAAACACGAAGTGGCAAACGATGCTGACGCAGGTCTTTGTACAATCAGAAGGCATCAACTAACTGTGAATTAACTCTGCTAAGCAGGAAAGTTTTCTAAAAAGAAGAGTTGTCCTGCTTCTTAGCATCTTCATTATCATGGATTAGGAGCCTGGTGCTTGGAAAGCCAGTGATGAGTATCTGGAATTCTTCAGTCTTCTGCTGAAGTCTAATGAGCAACTGCAGTTCATTCTAGGTACAGGTAATCCTCGACTTACTACCACAACTGGGACTGGAACTTCCGTTGCTAAGCAAGGTGGTGGTTAAGTGAGTCATGATAGATTTTACAACCTTTTTTGTCACAATCGTTAAGTGAATTACTGTGGTTGATAAGTGAATCACCGTGATCATTAAGCAAATCCAGCTTCCCCCATTGACTTTGTTTGTTGGAAGCCAGCTGGGAAGGTTGCAAATGGCAATCACATGACCCCAGAACACTGCAACTGTCATAAGTGAAAGCTGGTTGCAAAGCACCTGAATTTTGATCATGTGACCACAGAGAAGCTGTGATGGTCGTAAGTGCAAGGACAGGTCATAAGTCACTTTCTCCAGCGCTGTCATAACTTTGAATGGTCGCTAAACGAATGATCGTAAGTCAAGGATTACCTGTAGGAGGACTGTTCCCAGATTGGATCAGTGATAGCAGAATATTGCTCAGTATTACGAGTCTTATGTCAGAAAGATGACTCTTAGACTATGCAACTGGAATCAAACGTGGAAGTTGATAAAGAAGCTAAAAGTATAATCCTGTGCATTAGGCCTTGCTGGGCTTAGTGTCTATTATTTAGTGTGATTTAATGCCATATTTTTGCCCACAGGCTTTGAGGGTAAGTAAAGTTAGGCAGAATGCAGAAAAAGAGTAAGAAATTCTAGTAAATGAAATTAATAACATAAAGATTTTTAAAAAGAACATAGCTAAGCCTAGTTTACACCAACTTTATCTGTTCTATACGTCTGCAGCTTTGCAAACAATCCTTGCCTTCACCACACTACTTTCTATAGGCAGCTAACAATAGAACAAATAAACTTTCTCAAAATAGTTTTAAAATGCAATTCCAACTAATTCAAATCAAAAAGGCCTCATTGAAGAATGCCGTGTTGACTTGTTTCCTGAAAACACAAAGAGTCAGGGCGAAACCACTCTCTTTGTTTTAATATGATTTTTATTAAGAATTTTAATTATAATAATACAAACTAATACAAACTAAACTTAGAGAAAATGAAGAGAAAAAATAAAAAGTGCAGCAAAAATATAAAGAATACAATAAAGAAAAAGAAAAATATATAAAGTGACTTCCAACCTTCATCACAACAAGTATAAACAAATTCAGTAACTCTTCACCCCCAAGAAGGTGACTAAGAGATACCTCTTCATCCCATATCCCATCCCTTATCTATAAGCAAATCCATAAAACATCAACTTTTCAATCCTGGGGTCAGCAAAAAGTCCATAAAGGGTTGCCAGAACTTTGCAAAAAAAAAAAGTCTTATTGACCTTGACCAAATAAACCAATTTTATATTCCTTCCTTGTACTTCTAACAATCTTTAATCAAAGATTGTTTTAGGATTTGATTTCTCTTCAATTCTTCTTTATCCCATTACACAGATTTCTTCAAGGATTTAACAAGCCTCTTTTGTAGATCCAGTAATGAAATATTTTCCAGGTCATTCTCTTGGTTTATTGTTTGAATTTCCCTTTTACCTTTTAAAACTTCAGCCAGTTTCTTTTGTATGTCCAGCAAATTGTCCTTTTCCAAATCACTCTCTTGGCCTGTCATTTGTATTTCCACTTTTGGTACTTTCTCTAGCTTGTCAGATAACATCTGTTCCACATCTGTCATTCCTTCACTAACATCTCTTGGACAGTCTATCCATAGAAGCAGACATCATTACTGACAGTGTTGGTATTGTAGTTACTTATTTCTGGCTCCATTCTTCAAAGACCTTTAATATTTCTGATGTTATAACATTTTGTGTCATTTGCAAGTCCCAATAATGGAGTGACATCAGGAACAGGCTTGTATTTTCTTCTGCTTAGAATCTTAGAATCTAAAGATTCTAAACAGTGTCCAGTTTATAAATCATCACTTATCTTTGTTATGACTTACAATAACAGGGTAGGCAAAATAACTGTTTCCCAGAAGAAGCTGTTTATTTTTTAACTCCAAAATCTCATAGTAAAAGTCAATATTCTAAATTTATCTGGACCCTTAATCCATTTATAACTTTCTTAGATCAAAATCTTATTTAGCTTTTTGCTGTTTATTTCAAATTCTTTAAGTTCTTAAGCTTATAATTAATTTTTCTTCTGTTCAGAGTTGAAGATAAACTCATCTGATGAAGACTTTTCAGACTTGTCATTCCGAAGGTCTCTAATAGCTTTAAGATGGTTAATAGGCAATTTCTGAAAGTGATTAGAAAGTGAGGTTTGCAAACTTAGTGTCCTTTAAAAGGCTCCACTGCAGTTACAAGCAAGATGGCTAATCTTGTCATCACCTGGTACTCAAACCTGCAGAAAACCACTGTCCTGGGGTCTCCTCACCAGGAGCAGCCATCCAGAGCACATGTGGGCAATTTCCTATCCTCTTCTTATCTGGAGAGGTTCAATGGAACCAGTCCACTCACTGGTTCCTTGGTCTTTGCCATGGTCATCAGCTCCATGACAGTTTGCCATACCTCCCCTGGAAGTCAACTCAGGAGAGGGCCAAACCACTCTTGATGAAGTGCATTCTATAACTTTTGAACAATGCAGAAGAAAGTGCCCTCCTGTGTACCCGGCAAATAGTTTTGAAAAAGTTAAGGCCTCTCCTATTGACCTTAATGCCCAGAAATATTCATACTGAGATCAGCAGTTATAGCTAGGCCCCAAACCATGTAAAACCTTTAAATTACTGGAAAAAAAATTGGTAATCTAGTCTTCAGAATGGATATAACATGCTTCTGGTATCATGAACCAATTAACGGTGTAGCTTCCAGTTTCGCATTAATGCAAGCTTCTGGATGCTCATCATGGGTGGCCCCACATAGAATTCATTGCATTAGTCAAACTGACATGTACCTAGTTCCAAGTCCAAACACCTTGGAAACAGCCAAAGTTGGCACAATGGGTATAGTTATGCAAATGCAGTCCTTGTCCCCGTTGCCATTTGAAAATCCAGAAGAACATCAGGTTAGGCAGCACACCTAGACTGCAAGCTGCTTTTGCAGGGGACATACATCCTCATCCAGAATATGGTAGTTAGTTTCTGGAACTTCACAGTAAGTGTCTTGAAAACATAGCCAGCATAACATTTTTCTCTGGAGGGAAGAGAAGGCTGATAATCCATGTATTTACAGTCGGCCACTTATCCTGTAAAGACATAGATTTTTCAATGTGTTTGCCCGTTCTAAGTAACCATTTCCACAAAAGAGAATTACTGCACTCTTCTCATTGATATTACAGTAGTTTGCTTTATTCTTTAATGAACAGAATGATTTTATAATTTATCCTCACCAAGGCCCTGTGTAGTTGATTTCAGTGTTTCCCATTTTGCAGTTAAGAAGTAAGTTCTGGAGGAGCTTCTGCTAAGTGATAAGATAATGGCCAAACAGGGCTGTGAACTTGGACCTCGGTGCCTAGTAGTAGAAGAAGAGCTAACCTCCTCTTTTCACTCAGCCATGATTATCTCCCCCAGAAATCCTCACGTTTTTTTTTAATAGAAAAACTCTGTTGATGGCATTACGTTCCATCTGCAAAATAATTATGACTGTTCCATAGCACCATAGCCATATAGTCGTCTCTCAGACTTGAGTTCTGATTGTAAAAGAAGCATGTCACTGATAGGAAATCAGTAAAATGATTGTTGAAAATATGGCATGGATTAGCAAGCATAGATAAGACTGAGCAGGAGGTCTCTACCTTCAAAGGGGTTGATGCCTACATTTTAGGTGTTGGAAGAGGTGGCAGGAGGAGCAAGATGTGGGGGGGAGTTGTAAATAAGTGTGACTGCATGCCTTAGTTGGAAATGAGGGCCTCAATTAAGTCAGGGGCCTCACAAAGGAGAAGAATTTGGTGGAAGCCTGGAGACATCTCATACGAGTCATGAGAAGCAGTGAGGGAGAATGCTCAGAACTTAAGGGAAGAATATTTGGAGAAGGTACAGATGGCAGAGTTAGAGAAGTAATGTTCATTGAGCATGGATGTAATTTATTATTGTTATATACTATTTTTCCTCTGGAAGCTTAGAGTGGTGCACATGGGCTTTCTACTTATTTTATCTCACAAGGATTATCTTCTGGGTGGTCACTGCCCAAACCACCTAGTGAACTCCATAGTTGAATGGGGTCTGATACCTTAACCATTACATTACTCTTCTAAGTATTAAAAGATAGGGCAAGGCCCTGGAGCCCATCTAGTACATGTGGTACTCCTCCTATTCCTTGTTCTTTATTCAGGCTGGCTATAGGATTACTTTTGTGTTGGCTTACTAGTGAATTGAGCTAATAAGTTTTCAGTGTCTGTCCTTCCTTTGTGCTAACAAATATATTTTTGGATGCTTAAAGCTAATGAAGCAAGAGGTGCCTTTTACACCACATCTGGTCCTGTGTAGCTGTATTGGATCAGATCTCTCATGCACAGTTTATTCTACCTAAAAGAACTACTCAGGGCTTTCTTTGGGTAGTGTTTACTCCAGCTAACAGAACCTCTTAAAGATCTCTTTGTCAACTTATTGTATTTAATACTTCTGTGTGTATATTCTTTTAAAACTAGGGCACATCTCTCTGCCAAGCTCTCCTTGTGGGTTCTGTTGTCATCCTCTTACACTCATCAAGAGCTTTCTATAATTTGGTGGCAGTGGTGATCACTCCAGACCATGCACCCAGTCCTTTCAACTATGGTTGGGATAACCTTTCAGATAAGGTAATCAAGCTTTTCACACTTCCATAGAAATAGAGAAAGATCTAATATTGTCCACCCTTTTCCTTGTGTGTGCCTCCAGTAAACAGCAATTGGGAAGAGGCACTAAGGTGGGAGGCAGTTGGGAAAAGCACCCATGAGATCTATATATGTTGGAAAGTAACCTGCACATGACCTAATGAAGCTGCTTTATCTAGAACTGCCCAATCCATCCACAAAGAATAAGGCCGTCAAAGGCTACAGGTCAAAATTGCTCTATGGTGTGTGTCTATCGATCTATCTACACACGTGCATATAACTTTAACTGACGGTTACCTGAGGGACCGTCTCATCCCCATCACATCAACCCATCCCACCTGATCACGCAGAGAGGGCATGCTACGGACCCCATCAATTAAAGAGCTCTGGTTGGCGGGGTCCAGGAAGCGGGCCTTCTCTGCAGTGGCACCTGCCCTTTGGAACATTCTACCACCGGAGGTCAGGCTAGCCCCATCCCTTCTGAACTTCCAGAAGTCCCTGAAGACCTGGCTCTGCCGCCGTGCCTGGTGGGGAAGGGGGTAGTCATTCTTGGGGATGGATGACACCTTGGAGTGCTCCCCCTGTATTTGCAATCTTTTGTAGCCATCTGGTTTTTTATCCTCTATTTTCATTTTTATATTGTATTGTATTGTATTATGTTTTATTATGATTACTGTTTGTAATTTTTAACTAATTTATTGTAAACCACTCAGAGTCCCTCTTTGGGGGGAGATGGGCAGTAGTATAGATTTGAGAAATAAATAAATATGATCAAGACCATTTGTATTTGATTACCAGTCACTGGGAACAGCAGCAAGGAAAATACGCTGCTTTGGAGCTTTTTCATGGTTATCTGGTTAACTATCATCAGATCTGGTCCAGTACTGCTATTGTTATTCTGTGGCTGGGTTTATACATCAGACTAAGCCATAGCAATTGAATTTACCCAATACTAAACCATGAATTACAGTTTATTAACAACAGTGGCTTGGATTCACATATCATATCAGGCCAAAACCAAACCAATCACATTATGCCTTAGCAAGAGGATCTGAAGCATCCTAAGCATTCTTTCTTGGTTTCTGTTGATTCCATTAGGTAGTCTTTGTTGTGTTGCCCACTACCCCAGATTGTCCTTTTAACATGCCAAAAATTAAAATAGAGGCCCTCTAACACCAAACTTTGCCTGTGGATTGTGAGGCTATTCCCAGAATGGAAAGAAGGGGCTCAGCTGAAAGATCCCACATTTTAAAAAAAATGAAGTCAATTGACCACATGTCTCTTAGGATTTAAGATTAGATCCAATCCTTTGAGCCTGAAACACAACTGAAAGCTAATATACTAGACTTGTCTGTAAATTATAGTTCAGAATATGTGTGAGAGAATTTATAGGGCTTGCTACTTTCATTTGTTTTTATTGTATAATATATATAAATGACCATATGGATATATACTAGCTATAGGCAGCTTTTGCTTTAAAAAATAGTTTATGGTGGGAGGTAGGCTGCTGTTCCAGCTGCAGTCTTTGAGGGCAGTTCCATAAAGAGCACTTTAAAACACTCTATCTTGTTTGGTTTAGTCATTTTTCTCTGAACGTGTGTCCATGTCCTGTTTCTACAGCTTCAAGGGAAAGAAGTTAACGGTGAGGAGTATGTGGTCTTTGGTGTGGTGCTTTTTCTCTGGGAGTTCGTCCCAACCGTATTTGTGGTACTCTTCTTCCGAGCACAGAGGTTGGCCCAGAATTTGGTATGCTGGATTGGGATCAACTGTTACTCTTTCAAAATAAGCAAATGCTCAACGTTTTGGAGGGAAAATATGGGAATTAAAACACAATGAAAATGTTTCTTTGGGGGAGGCAAAAGAGAACAGCCCAAGTTGATGCATGAACAGAAGACCGCTTTATATAAAAAACTCTGCCCAAGGATATTGCTCATTAGCTCTTGGGGAGGAGGGGGGAGACTGTGCCATCTTTCTGGCATCATAGAGTTGATTTGACACATTGCTGGTATGTTAATGCACAATGGGGTTATGATGTGATATTGGAAGAAAAAAGATCTTGTGGCTTTCACAAAGGGAGGTTAGTCATTAAAACAATTTGGGATACTGCACCCTACAAAGTGCTGGGAGAAAGTCTGTGAAGCCTTTAGGATTACCTTTAATCCTACTTGTAATCTGTGAGATCTGAGCTTCATGTAGGTCCTATTAATAAAAAGCTTTTGGACAAACAACACCCAAAACAAAGTACTGTCATGCCTTTATTAATCCAATATTCCCTGCCTTTGTTGGAAAACTATGTGAAACCCTAAGATAATTAGCAATCTTAAGGGGGTAAGTTGAATCAGAGGTTCCAATCAGATGTGAACTTGAAGGATTGTCTCCTATTTTAAAAAAAACCCCACAATTGGCAGACACCATTAGATTCCGCTTTCCTAAGACAGGTTTGTGGAAATAAATTATGCCTCCATCAAAAGAGTTCTGTGAACCTCCAAAAAAGGATTGTTGATGCTTGTGAGGCTGGAAAGGGCTACAAAACTACTGATGAAGACTTTGGCCTTCATCAGTCCATGGTCAGCCAGATAGTGTACAAATAGAGAAAATGCAACTCTATCATCTCTTTCCAAAGTTATCACTGAATGAAGATCATCCCAAGGGCAAAGAGTATAGTACTCTGGGAGATTGCAAAGGATCCCAGTGAAATGACAAAGGATCTGCAGGCTACTCTTGCATTGTCTGATGTCAATTTTCATGAGTCTACCATAAGCAAGGATGGTATGAATGGAAAGATACCAAGGAGGAAGTGATGGCTCTCCAGAAAGCACATTGCTACCCATCCCAAATTTACCTAGGTCTACCTGCATGATCCAGCAGGTTATTGAAACAATGTCTTGTGGAAGTAGGAGAAGAAACTTAAACAAAATACTTTGTTTGGAGAAAATGATACACTGTGTTCTGGCAAAAGTGCCTTATCCCAGTTGTGAAGTATAGTGATGAAAGTATCATGGTTTGGGACTCCTTTGCAGCTTCAGGACCCAGGCAGATTGCAATCATTAAAGGAACAATGAATTCACCAGCAAATTATGTTTACTAGCAAATTCTACAGAGCCGATTTGGTGTAGTGGTTAAAGGCACTGGGTTAAAAAGTGGAGACTGGGAGTTCTAGTTCTGCTGGATGACTATGGGGTCAGTCGCTCTCTCTCAACCCTAGGAAGAAGGTACTATCAAGCTGCTTCTGAAAAAAGTTGCCAGGAAAATTGCATGGACTTGTTTATGGAGTCCCCCAAAGTCAGGGCTGACTTAAAGGCAGATACACACACCAAAGCAAATTCTATAGGAGAATGTATCTATTCATAAGCTGAAGCTGAAACAAATGTGAGTCATGCAGCATGGCAATGATTCTAAACAAAGAAGTAAATCTACAACAGAACAGCCAAAGTAGAAGAAATTTTACAGTCAAAGCTCTGACCTTACAAGCCAATTCAAAACTTCAAGCAGTTCATGCAGAGAGCCCCCAAAGACCATTGTTTTGAATTAGTTCTGTAAAGAAGACCAGGGCCAAATACCTTTAAGCCCTTATGTGGAACAGATCAACAGATAAGATAAATGTTTGGTTGAGGTCACTGCTGCCCAAGGAAGTACCACCAGTTACTGTATCTCAAGTTCACATACTTTTTTTTGACAGTCAGTGAACATTGGCTCAGTGCATTCAATAATGGCAACAGAAAGCATGCTGTTTCCTGTGTTGCTGAACCAGAAACACTATTCATAGATTAAGCTTGAATCACATTGTTGGTCTCAGTACTTCAGCATTATGAGTACTTCTAAGGGTTTGCAAACTTTTCTCTCTTCACTGTATAACAGTGTTTTTCAACTTGCATGCTGGCTGGGGAATTCTGGGAGTTGAACTCCATATCTTAAAGCTGCTAAGGTTGTGTAGCATCCTTTATCTTAACTTTTGAGAGACAAAGCGGGGGGGGGGGGGGGCATATTTCAAAAATGAACAGGACCAGGAAAAAAAAAACTGTTAAGCTATGGCAAAACCAATTTTGACTTGACTTGAATTGCATTAATTCTGTGCAGTTCATATGACTGCTATTTATTTAATAACTTCCCCCTTCTCTTACATTAAAATGTATAATTCAGCTATAGCTCTTGCAGGCCCCTGGAGAATATAGTCTAGAAAATGGGATGGCAGCTATTTTAGTTACTTGATCTGAAGACTATAATTGGAATTTTGTTCATTACTTAGCTTAGCAGGAGCATGTGCTGTTGTCATGTGCCATACTTTGCTTAATTGCCTTGCACAAGATTGTTTCATGCACCAGTAGTTGTTTTCAGCAGCTTCCTTTCACTTTTGCCTCCCCTCTCTTGTTATAAAGACTCTGTACCCATCTACTACAGAGGAGCTGATAGCTCCTTCATTCATTAGACTGGAATAGCTCATTACAAATGCTATAAAAACAAAGGTAATTACATTTTTAAAAAATAATACGTAGTACATCTGTATATCTTGATTTTGGAAAAGGTAGAGAACTAGCATATTTTTCCTTCCCAGATTGACCCCCCCCCCCCAGGGCAAATGTTTTCCTGTGTTCTTCACCTCTGTTTTTGTTTGCCTAAATATCACTCTTAATCCCAACAGGCACCTGCTGGAATGATCAACAGCCACAGTTACAGTTCACGGGCCTACTTCTTTGACAATCCAAGACGATATGACAGTGATGATGATCTCCCAAGGCTTGGTGGAGGAAGGTAACTTGATTCTCTAAGAGAAGGGAAATGTAGCTTAAAGCAGTGTTTCTCAACCTTGGCAAGTTTAAGTTGGGTGGACTTCAACTCCCAGAATTCTCCAATTCTGGGAGTTGAAGTCCACCCATCTTAAATTTGCCAAGGTTGAGAAACTGGCTTAGAATAAAGAAGGAAAAATTTGATGCTTGTGGAACATCTATTTCAGCTGAAGATTCATCATTTGGAGCCTGATGTAAAAGTAGTATACTTAGGATGAAAGATTCTATGCTCCGAAATGCATTTTGACCATTGTAATCAAACAGCTTGTTTCACTCCCCACAATTCTTCATTTCAACAGTATAAAAGGGTATGGTTTTGTGCTGCTATGATTAAATAATCAGGAGTCAAAAATCTTCTTAATCTATTGCACATCAAGAGAGATCTAATGATCTATATATTTGCAACTGTCTTCTAATAGGCCAGTACTATCACTACATGCAGATCTGGGGCAGAAGCAATCGTGATTTGTTTTCCAGGCAGCAAACCAGTAAGAAAAGTTATGAATCCCAGGTTTAACTGCTCAGGCTCTTGGTCACAATGATATCTCAGGCCTTTACACTGCCAATGTTCTTGCCTAAGCCCTATTGTAATCTCTGTATAAACACCTGCTTGTTCTGCATAGGTAATAAAAATATCCATTCTGAGATGATAAAAATGCAGTTTAAAAATAATGAATAAACATGAGAAAGGCCCTGCTGGATCAGCCCAAAGTTCACTTATCAGCATCTGATTTCTTCCAGGGGGTCAACCAGATGCCTTCAAAAGCAACACATGAAAGCTCTGTAACTTCAAACCTGGGGAGTGATGATTGTTTGCATCCATTCACGGAGGGGAAGGCAGGAAGCTCTCACAATCTGCCTCTCCTTGCACAGTGTTTTATTTGGCGTGCCTCTCTCACTGTTGGAGAACATCACGCTGAAGCTGCTGAATCCACTTTGTACTTCCCTAATTAGTGTCCAGAATTGTTTTTCAGTGCTCCTTCAGGAACAGCAGTTCCTGGTAGCCTTCTACAGTATATAGATGTATATAGATGTACTATATCAATTAGGTACCTTTGCTGAAAAAACATGTTCCTTAATTGCACTTTTTCCCTAAAATTGGCAGATAGCCATAAATGGTAATGTTCAAATTAGCCAGATACAGGTAGTCCTTCCTTAACAACCACAATTGGGACTGGAATTTTGGCTGCTAAGCGATGTGGTCATTAAGCAAATCCAACCCGGTTTTACCACCTTTTTTGTGGTGATCGTTAAGCAAACCACATGGTCGTTAAGCGAACCACGTGGTTCCCCATTGATTTTGCTTGCTGGAAGCTGGCTGGGAAGGCAGGAAATAGTGCACATGACTGCGGGATGCTGCCCCAGTTATAAGTGTGAGTCCGTAAGTCGTTTTTTCACTGCTGTCATACGTAAGTCTGAACCGTCGCTAAACAAATGGTCGTTAAGCCAGGACTACCTATATTGTATTAAGACAGTCTTCTCCAACATGAGCATCCTCCCCCAATAGCCATGCTGTTTGTGGGAATTTGGGGCACTGAAATCCACATTTGGAGGATGCTTAGGTTGGAGAAGGTTGTGTTATGCTGACCTGACTTTTTGGAACTGGTGTTTTCTAATGTGATCTTTGTCTTCCTCTCACAAATTTCCATTTTGTATTTTTCAGCTTGGCTACTCCTCAAAATTCTGGGTGGTATGGCTCTTTGACAGGGAGTGACAGCTGCATCATGATTCCTCCTTTGGTTGCACCTCCAATGGATGTTGCTCCGCTGCTGTTCAGCCAGGAAAGCTTGGAATCAAGAAGTCATCACAACTCACATCCAAGGCCCCCAAACTAATAATAGAGTAGCTTTGGGGGAAGGGTTCCATTAAGGTGTGAACAACATGACTCCCTGTTGAGTTCCCCCTAATGCATATAGTATTTTCCATTGATCTTCTAATATGGGAATAGAACAATATTGGCTCATGGCTCTGCACTTTGGACTGGAGAGACCAACTGTTGCTATGTGGTACTGGAAATAACAGAAGCCAAAGGAGAGCATATTCTGAAAGCATTCTATTTTACTGGTCATGCCTTCTGGACGATGTTCATTTGGCAACTATAAGCAACAGACCGTGACTGTTGTCCAGATGGATATTTGCACTTTTAATCGACAATTTCCAAGGAATAATTATCTTCCCTCCAAACCTATCTTCTCCAGCGGCATGAGATGTCTGTTCCAGACAACACTTTTAAATTGCACATCTCTGGTTGGGAAACTTGTTCTGTCTTCCTATGACGACAAACATCTCACAGTGGAAAACTTTTGAAAGTGGGGTGGGATGAGGAATCTCTTTTGCTTTTTAATTCTTGGAGAGTATTTTACAAGTATGGCACAAGTGTTAGTCTCACGAGGGTAACTTAAATTGTGGTTATGTTTTGCCATCAATCATTACTGGGATTGCTAGAGCAAGTCCCACTGTTGCATGTGGTGTTATATTCCCTGCAATGTCCTTGTGTTCTTTTGGCCTATTTCAAGCATTAATACTTCATTTTAAAGAACAGTAACTTGCTTTATATTGGAAAAGCAGATTGGCAATTCAGAGTGGGTTACAGACAGGGTGGATCTATGAGAGGTGGTTGCAGGTTGTGTGGGGTGATGCACAGCCAACTGGCACACATGCCCTTCACTGCTTTCTCTGGCAACTGTGTTTATGTTCCATGACGGGATGTAAGCAGGACTGATTTCTTTGCAACCACAGAGAAGTATCTTGCTCCTGGATTGCTTAACCACCACCAAAGAGCATCATTCTCTGGGACTGAGAAAACTGTTTGGAATGTAAAGCAGAGTTAAGTCAACTTTTTTCTTCCGCCTACCAAGGAAACAGCACTAGGCAGTGAGATCACTAAGAGATGAGGCAGGCAGGGAGGATAAGGGCAACTGTAGCCATGGATGCATCTCCTGAAAGATTTGCAGTTAGATCCAGTCTAGTAGAAAGTGTTAATTATATCTGCCCCCACTCAGAAGTGTGTGATTCCTATTTATACTCCATGCAGCAGAGGCTTCTGGAAGTATTTTTTAGATTTGCTATTCTCAACCCGATGACCTTTAGATGTGTGGCATCAACTTGCAGTATCTTCAGCCAGCACACTTGCCATGCTGCTTGGGAATTTTAGGAGTTGTAGTCCCAATGCATCTGGAAGATTCAAGGCTGAGGAAGGCTGGTATAAGAGAATGTGGAAAATTGAAGTACATCCATTTTTAATTTGAATTAGAACTACACCTTCTACTAGTGTTAACAGCCATAATTTCACAAATGGCTTCTGACAACAGCTGTATTGTCTTGAAGCTTTAGCATCAGTCTTTTCCTTACAACTGATAACTGCAACCTGGTTATAGCAAAAGGAATCCTAAAGTCCTAGGATTGAAAGGAAATTGCCCTATAGGTGTTGTATGGAGGCACCTCTCAGCGTGGAGGAACTCCCAGTGACCTCCAGTTTCCTGAACACTTTTCTAATGAAACACATTAATTGGGACCAAATGCATTCAGTTCCCTTGTGAGAAAAGTATACGTGCCTATGTTGAATAGAACTGTTTGGTCCCAAGTGGATCTATCTTTGCACTCTTCGAGTTGAATAGAAACTTAAAACGCTACCCTAATGTTACAACAGGGACAATGAACCTATTGTCCTCCAGGAGTTGTAAATTACAACCCCTAGCAGCTCCAGCTGGCATGGCCCATGAGGAGGATTACAAGGAGCTGTGGTTTACCATCCTTAAATGAAAGTGTGAGCCGGTGTGGTGGTTGAGGCATCAGGCTAGAAACCAGGAGACCCGTGAGTTCTAGTCCCGGCTTAGGCACGAAGGCAGCTGGGTGAACTTGGGCCGGTCACTCTCTCTCAGCCCTAGGAAGGAGGCGGCAAGGGCAAACCACTTCTGAAAACCTTGCCAAGGAAACTGCAGGGACTTGTCCAGGCAGTTGCCAGGAGTCAAGACTGACTTGAAGGCACCAAAAAAAAAAAAGTGTGGGTAGTAACTTGGACTGTGTGTATAGCACTTGGCTTCAATAAGGATTCATGTTTTAAACCTGAATTGAAGTTATCAGCCAGGAGCTGAATATTTTTAAACATGGCCAAACAGGTTTTGTTTCTAATCATTTCCCCCTTTGTTATTACTAAAATCTATTACAACTCACTCCTTGGCCAAAGAGTAGCTATAGGGTAGTATGGAAACCCATCAAGTTACAAGTTCTTAAATTTCTGTATCTGCTTTCTAATAATGTAATACTTATTCTCTGTAAAGGTGGCTGCTGTGGCAAGCCTATCATTTCTTCATCTTCCTCACTACAAGGCACATAAACTCAGATGTGGTAGAAATCCTCTCTGCATAGTTGAGGGGATTTCCTGCTGTGGAAAGTGATTGTGATTAGAAGCACTGTCCGCCTGGAGAAAAGGCTGATTATCAAACTAGAACAAGAGTCTTGAATTCTTGTGCGTATAACATCTTTCTCCACTCTGGTTTTTCCAAATGGATTTGGACTGCAGCTCCTGGGGGTCATAATTGATGAGGAAATCTGAGAGTTAAAGAGTTTCCATACATCTGGAAGAGGCCAGGTTGGGGAAAACTGGCATAAACCATAAGGTGTAGCTGCAAAATGGTTAGGAGACAACACCTACCATTTGAGGTGCTTCGCTTTTCAAATCTCAAGCTGTTTCACCTCAGCTGCAGTCCAGTAGACTCTAGTGTTCTACAGCTGCAGGGCCCTTTTAATGCCCCATGAGATGGGTTAGGCCACTGAGTTGACTTCCCTGGATGTGCTATATACAGCTTCAGGTATTAACTCACATGTGCATAGCTGTGAGCATTTCATGGGTGGTGCTGGGAAGAATATTTGCTGCACAATGTTCAAGATTTGGTGTAGGAAGGAGAGACAGGTAATTTTTCAGTATTGACATGTGAAACTTAAGTTATTTCAAACATTCCTTGAGCAAATTATTATAAGGCTCTGCTCTTAAGACCTCTTTCCTTCCCTCCCCACTTGACTGGTAGCAAAAACTTAGCCAAGACTTGAATTGAATTGTCCCTTTTATCAGTAAGGCACCAAAGACTAGTTGAGCTAATCCCCTCTCTGCCCCAGATCTCTTGACTTTATCAGTTTTATAATGCACTTGGAGCACTTTAAGTTTGTTTCTTGGGAGGGAAAGCTGTTGCATAAAGGCCAGGGGAACCCCTTGTCTTTGCACTGAATTGCATTGAATGAAGATGACAGTTCCTTCCACCGTCAGATTAGAGTCATGAGTTGAGTTTCTTAAAGCATTTGGGTCTGTTTTATTCACATGGTGGTTGAAATTCTGACTGCATCTGAAGAGGGCCAGTCTTGTGTTTTATTTATATCCGTTACTTTTTATATATATCAAGAAATTATCAAGAATGGGGTATTTTAGGTATGTTTTGGTTGACACTATTTGCCTATTTTCTCTCCATCAGTGGAGAGGCCACAAGAGGCAGCCATGGCTTTACCATGTTCATTTCCTTCTCTTGAATTGTAATGTTACATTTTAAATTAAAGAGGCTTGTTTTTATCTTGTGAAAAGAGTGCATTTGACTTCAGCTATTTTTGTTGCCTTCTTCCCTGAATCCTCTTCCAATTGCCAGAATATTGCTCTTCTGATCAACTGCCAGAAAAGAGATTGGATAAGGGATGATAGGCTACAAATGCCTGTAGACTCAAAGAGGCCAACAGCAGGGCAAAGGACACATCCTTATATCTCTAATGGTCTGAACAACTTGTACTCTTAAAAGGGCAGAAACCAGAACAGAGTTCTATGTAGTCCTTAGAAGTTCTCCAGTAAAATAGGGGGTAGATCACTTACTACTACTACAAGACATAAATGTATTTGTATCTTCAGACAAGCAGGAAAGGGGAGGGGAGAAATTAGGGGAAGATGTTAACCCCCCCCTCCCCATATGGTACATTCCTAGACCACAATTCCAAAATACATGAAATTGCACTTGTTTCTTCCACAAGCATTCAATGCTTCTATTTAAAATGATGACTTTCCAAATAGCTGTAAGAAATCAGGATTCACATGCCTGAAGGGGACATTCTGGCTTTGTTTGAGAGACACAGACACAACTTACCACAAAGTATCAACATTTTAGCTTAGTGAGTTGTGCTACCCTCAGCATGCGGTCAAGACTGAATAAACTGTGAAAGCATGTTGCAGAAACATCACCACTGAAAGTTTTTCTTTCAATATTAATCCGTTTGTTGAAATTATATACTATTAGTCCTTCTTTAAGGAAAGCCATCACTATGGTGAAATTGTTACACCTTCAACAACCATTGCTTCACAATTCCCCAAAGCCTTTTGGCCTCATTTTACAAACATAGAAAAGTAACATATGCACTCAGCTGTCATACTCAAGTTTTGTATTTACATGTGCTTTTACATCCAAGTACCGTCCACCTCAGCCCCCAGTCCCCAACCCACACGGCTAGTTAGTAAAGTTTGTATTATTCTCTTAGAAGTCCCCTCTATGCTGATCTAATGAAAAGGAAAGAAGGTGTGATGGAAGAAATAGTCTTAAGTCTTAACTTTAATCTTCACAGTAAGGAGCAATTCAAGTACAGGACAAAATCATTTCTCTTCTGTGCTTTCCTTGAAAATAGGACAGCAATCAAGCATCATTTTACTAAGCAAACATGAAGAAAGTAAGCACATAAAGATAGAGGCAGCTCATTCAGTGGTGAGGCCAAAAAGCCTTTACTTTTTTACTTTAAGCTTGAAATACCCAATTCCCATCTTACCAGCTTGTAATCTCAAGGGCTGGCCTAAATATACGGCTGCCCCTCCCCTTCTGCCAACCTACAATAACGTGTATACACTGTTGAGGTTTCAGAGCTAATGGAAGGGTTGACCAAATACTGACATGGTTGATCTCAACCATTCAATCTCTGCTGAAACTGAGCAAAGGTCCTCATTTGTGCAGCAGCAGGGAATTGAAGAAAGCCCAGGTGTGGGCTCTTATAACATAGTTCCCTGAGTACCTATTGTTTTCCAAGCAATTAAAAAAAGCCTTCTCTAGGCTGTTATAAGCTAAGTTATAAATCCATCTAGCTCAGTGGCAGAAGTTCCCTATGGTTTTATTACAACCCCCTTCATCCCTGCAATGTTATGCAAATAAAGTTTATCTTGGCACAGAGAAACTTTCCCCAATGCGGGTGCCCTACAGGCCCATGGATTCAATTCCCAGAATTCCCAAACAGCCTAATTTTTGCTGAGAATTCTGAGAACACTTAGCTAGAGTGCCCAAGCTGGGGAAGTCTGGCACAGAGCAATAGCTTGGCAACTATGGAGTGTTCTGAGCCATTCTTTTCACTTTTGCAAAGGAGGGAAGCTGAAACTTCTCACAGCAGGGTGTAAAATGTTGCAGTCTAGTGTCCAAATTGCATCAAGCCCTCTAAGAGGGGAAATGAGAGGGGATCATGACTACAGATACGAATCCCTTTTCTACACCCCTGGCATCTTTCCTTGGTTTACTCTGGAAATGCAGTGGATTACGTGGACAGGGAAACATGAGGGTGTAACTTTACCCCAAGTTCTGAAAGGATTATATTACAATTATTCCTAAAACTTGCAAAGAGTCATAATCTGCAGCTCTGTGAAACAGAACACATGATACAGCTCTATAAAATTCAAAAACCCAATGCAATGACTTCCATTATTAAAACATTTGTTTAAATATCTTCTTGATTTATGATCAGAATATCCTTAACTGACCCTTCTAATATTTCCTTTACTCACCAAAAGAGTGTGTAGAGTAAACATACTCTATGGAGGGACAACAAAAGAGGGAGGAAAAAAATAGGATCCTAATAGGGCTGTAAAGGTGGTTCAGAGTTCATGGGGGCACTTATGAATCATCTTTCTGCAACTCCTTAAACCAAACCTGACTTTTTCTGCAATCATCCAGCAGCTGCAGAGGTAGCCACGCAGTCCCAGGAAAAGACACCTGCTTCAAGGTGTTGCAAACAGGTGCTATGAGAGCACACCCCCACATCTTCTGTGGCACAGCTCTAAACCCTGCCACATCTAGTGGGCACTAAATGGTAAAAAATTATTGTACTGAAAACCACAGCAGCGTATTCTTAATTCCATCATTCCCAGCCAGCATAGCTAATGGCTATTTTGGCAGGGTGTGAAAAGATGTATGATGGGATCTCTGGAGAGTGCCTGGATAGGGACTAGTTGTTTTTACTCAGAGCTTGACTTTTAATTTTGGAGAATGAAGAGGGCATCTCATACAACTCAATGATAAACAGGAGTTGATTGGAAGTATTAAGTCTGGAGGTCCACTTTAAACCAGCTTCAGCAGATGACACACAAACCACGTGAGACTAGAGAGCCCTCTGCTGGGAATGCTTTAATTTCAATTCGTATATTGAGCAGGTGGGTGGACCCTGCCCTAAGTGGCCCTTGTAATTCTGATTCTATCTTTTATTGGGAGTTAAAAATGCGAGACTAGGTTGATCTTGATCTAATCAAACAAGGCATTTTACACAAGATTATTTAGGACACTGAAGCAGAAACTAATTTTTGTTAAGAGACACTGTTATGTAAGATGAAGAGATTCTAATCATGTGTCTAATGAGGCATTCTATCTTGCAGTTACTTTGCAGGGAATCCTGGTAATGTCATCACCATCTCTCATTTGTAACCGTGGTTTTCTCAGCCAGCTTTTTCCTTCCACAAACAAGTCTGTTAAGCAGGAAACATATGGAATAGCTGCACTGTGTTTTTTTATTAGTAACACTAAGATCCTTCAGGCTCGAAGAAACCTAGTAACCTAGAGGTAAAGAATCTGAGGTCCTTCACATATTGGTGAAGTAGAACTCCTCCAGTGATCATGCAGATAAAGGCTGCTGGGAGTTGTAGTTCAGCAATATCAGGAAAGATGTAATTCCCCCATCCTCATTTATATATATATATATATATATATACACATACACACATACACACATACATACACACATACATACATACATACATACATACACACACATACATACACACACACACACACATACATACATACAAACAAAAACAGAACGCAGAAGGCCAATGTCTACCTATCCTGCTCTGGAAGATGAGTCTTGCATGAATATTTCAGCTACCTTAGGGCCAAGTAAGAGCTGGAAAGTGTAATCACTTTTTGTGATCCATGCTGATTTTGCTTTTCTTGCCAAGAATGGGACCATGCTGGCACTCCACCAGCAGAAATCACTTTGAGCCCAATCTGCATAGAACAAGGGAGTTGGTCTCCATCAGGTCTCTGTCACTGAAGAGGTCGTAAGAGGCCCCTGAAGTTTTCCAATTCTTTAACGCTTGTTGAAATCCTGCATCAGACAATTTAAATAAATTAATTTTAAAAAATTGAGTTCCTTTGGTTACCGGATATACATATAGTATGGCATCTATATTTAGCTAATTTTGGAGAGACTGTGGAAAGGGAAAAAAGGTAATTTGAAAATACATGACAGTGAATTAATCTTCCAAACAGAAAATGTCAAACTCACCTTCCAAAAGCATTGAAGAGGGACACAGTCTCCTGCCTTGTGAGATGAAATTTCTGGGAAGGACCTTTCTCTGGTATATTTTCTATTAGGTTTTCAGAAAATAGGATCTTCAGTGCTGTTCCCAAGCCCTGAGTCTGCACACAGCAGAAACAAGATGTCAGCTAAACATTACATCACTAAGTGAAACTGTAACCACTAAGCTTTTTCAAAAAACAGGCAATTTAAATAAAGTGAATAAATGGCTGGTCCCCAAAATATCCTATCTGATCAAACATGCAAGTCTTACATCAGTTAAACCCATACAAATTTGATGTAAAAGAAAAGAAGAAAATAGAACTTGTTTTTAAAATACACACAAACATATATAGACACATAAACAGATGCCCTAAATATAGCTAAATTCTGCTATGTCATGCGCAAAATGCACTGACTGATAGGCCCAATCAATTTTACAATTTGTTCTTTTTTATATGTAACCTGTTTTTTTACTATTGAGTTTTATTTTGTACTGGTCTTTGACTGCAATAAGGATACTTGACTATATACGCTGAATGGCAAATTTCACCTTAGGGGAGGAATTCTCAATTGTGTGTCAAAGAAAGTAAGAATATTTTTGCTGTGATAATGTTGACTAGCAATATACCTTGCTAATTCAGTACTTGTATTAGCATAGTTCTTTTTACAGAACATCATCATGATTAACCTAATGAGACTCTTATCAGGTACAGAGTGGAGAAGGGAAAGGATGTAAAAAGAGCCAGTTTGGTCTAGTGATAAAGGCACCAGGCTAGAAGCCAGGAGACTGTGAGTTCTAGTCCTCCCCTAGGCATGAAAGCTGGCTGGGTGGCTTTGGGCCAGTCACTTTCTCTCAGCCCAACCCACTTCACAGGGTGGTTGTTGTGGGGAAAACAGGTGGCAGGAGAATTAAGTATGTTTGCCACCTTGAGTTATACATAAAAAGAGGGGATAAAATAATAACAACAAATAATAATAATAATAATAAAGCAAACTCTGGACAGCGCAAATATAATGCTCCCGATTTGTCACACTATAATTCAACACAGCTGTAGGATTATAGGTTGATGAATCAGGAAACTGGGCCAAACCACTGTGAACCAAGGAAATGGATCTGCTTATGCACATACTTGAATGCAATATTTTCTGGCTTTTTAAGCTTCCACTTTAAGTAATATGTAGACTGGGACATTCTGATTTGAGTGTCCCCTATAAACCAGGATGTCAAACCACACAGAATTGCCTAGGGCTTTGCTAAAGTGGAAATCGTTACATGGACATGAGACCCCCCTCAGATGCCTGAGCCGGACTGTAGGGACAGCTCTCTGGATCACAAAGCAAACCTTTCAAGGGGTCCCAATGGTGAGACGAGAGACCCAGTTCAATGTAGTGGTTCAGGCACCAGGCTAGAAACTGGGAGACCATGAGCTCTAGGCCCAAAACCAGCTGGGTGACCCTGGGCCAGTCCCTCTCTCTCAACCCTAGGAAGGAGGCAATGGCAAGCCACTTCCGAAACACCTTGCCATGGAAATGGCAGGGACTTGTCCAGGCGGTCACCAGGAGTCAACACTGACTCAAAGACAGGCACACCAATGGTGAGAAAGTTTGGGGGCTGAGCTCCCACCCAGGCTGCAGCAATGGGGGGCAGGCAGGAAAAAAGGAAGTGGAGGATCCCCAGCTACTTCTTCCCCACCATTGCCATAGTAATAACAGTCCTGAACCTAACAGGTGCCTCGCCTTACCTCTATGGTCACCCAAAGCATCCTTTCTCCTGCTGCTCAACCTTCTAACACCATTCCCTTCCAAAACCCCCACACTGGGCCCTCTGATGTTTCTTTTGACATTTGACTGCAAACCTCTAGATAATCGCTAGATGGCAGCAAAGATTTTCTGCATTTCTTTTCTGACATCCGGTGTGTGTTTGGATTTTTACAGCCCAGATATGGTAGGCTTATCCCCTCATCTCCTCATAAGGAGAAAGGAGGAAAGGAAAATGCTTGTTTCCAAGAATACCCCTGAAGGCATTTTTCGAATCTTATAGCAGAAGCCTGAAGGCTAATGCTTTGCTTGGAAATAGGCCAGCCAGCCCAGAAAAAAACATGGAGGTGAGCTTAGTTGTTGCAGAGCTTTCGGGGAAGATATGGGGATATAGCGTGGCCTTCTGGGACATGAAATTAGTTATACTATATTTTGTTGTGCGAGTACCAATAAAATGTCCTCAGAATTAATGTGCCCATCGACTCAAAATGTATCTCTGAGCTAGAAAGTTTCCTGAAACAAGTGAAAGACATTGTATTTATAAATGTATAAATACATTTGTATTCGGATTCTCTTAATGGGCATCATTTGGATCTTCCTTTCTGCCACCAAAACTGTCCAGTTCTGCTTTTATTACTAGCAAACTCAACATTAAAGTCCATAGCAAATTGTTTCTACTATTCAGTCCAGGTTAAGACTTAAGTTTCAAAATCAATAAATCCACCAAAATCCATAGGGATTTTGCACAGGACAAGAGGGAGTAACTTACTTGCAGCTTCCCCCAAAGGCGGCATTTCAGACATTCTACACAGTCCATGATCCTTGAAATGTTCCTAAAATGGAGCCGAAATTCCTCCTGAGAAAGAATAAATGAACTAATGAATGAATGATTTAAACATTCACTAGTTTATCTTTTATTTGAATCCGCAGCATTTCACTCCATTCAATACCTTAGTTAGTCCAAATAGAAAAACCCAGAAAGATGCTTCCAAGCCCTTATTGTTCTTTAAAGATTTTCCAGAATGCAACACCACAGCAAGTGCAGGAATATCAGCTGGAAGAATTCTGCCATCTATACAATACTTTAAAGCACAAGGAGCTTCTTGGGATCTAGGTAACCACCCTGGACTCTGGTCTGCAATTCCTTAAAACCAAAGATATATTTTCATGGAAATATCACAGAGAGAAACCCTGGGAAAAAACACAATTGCCTTAAGGAGTCATATACAGGTGCTACATTGGTGCCTCCTGTGCACTCAGAAGTACATTTTTGCCTTTGAATCCAAAGCATGGCACAGCCCTTTTAATTTGCCTTTTTTGTATAAGTACCTTTCAGGGATAAGAAATCTGTTCTTCTCCAGATATTGCTGAATTACAACCTCTAGTAGTCCTAGTCAGCAAAGTCAATAGTAAAGGATGCTGGGAGTTGTAGTCCAGCAATGCCTGGAGTCTCAGTTTCCCAGGGTCTGTTCTAGATGTTTGTCTATTTCAGATCCACTTATGGAATCCTTCCAGATCAGTGTTCCTCAACCTTGGCAACTTTAAGATATGTGGACTTCAACACCTGAAATTCCACAGCCAGTATGCGGGCTGGGAAATTCTGGGAGTTGAAGTCCACCCATCTTAAAGTTGCCAAGGTTGAGGAACACTGTTCTAGATAGTATTCCAATCTTTACTCTGTTCCACATATTTCTACAGAGGGCCCAAGTGAACCACAGTGATCTTTATTCTTCTCTCTCAGAAGCTAGTTAGGAATACTTTATTGTTTGATGCTATAATTTCTATTTAATTTCTAACTGGAATGCTTTATAATACCCACACCAGCTTAGTAAGTTAGACATAGAGGCTTCACTGCTACAAATGGAATCCTATATCAGGAGTGTTTGTTTTTGGATCCCACTGAGCTTACAAACAAAAAGTGTATTTTTTTCCCCAGGAGGTGACTTAGGATAGAAATTTTACCTTTAACTTGGCAGCTTCTTTTTGATTTCCAGCAAAAAGTGAATTTTCATCAAAGTGCAAAGGGAAAGATCTGAAGCAGAAGACAAACACTATTGATAATGAAGGTCTTTCATTGTAGAAGACACCAGTAGCTATTAATTTAAGTAGTTCTTTTAAGGCTTCACCAGTAGCTATTAATTTAAGTAGTTCTTTTAAGGGTTTTGTGTTGATTTCTGCTGTAACTGGGATCTTAAGATTCTACTGAGATTTTGAGGTGCATGTACTATTGTACTACTGTCATTTGCCTTCAGGGCTACACCTTGTACTTCACAAACTTTATGATTCGTTACACTGAACTGTGGAGGACAGTCATAAATTAAACTTACTTTTGATTAGTGTTACCTAAACTCTGTTGAGGCACTAATCAAGGGAGACGAGCATGTTTATCTTTTAGCCCTTAATTGCAACTGGAGTGAAGACAGGTCTAACTAGGGCCAGAAGCAGCATAAAATCTATGTTTATTTAGAAAATAAATATATTTTAAAATGTTACCACCCCCCACCCAAAATTGAGATCCTATACTAATGTTAGGACCGCCAAATCTGGGCAACAATCCATCTCAGACATATGCCGGTCCAATCTTTGTCTGAAAATCTCCAGTGATAGAGCACCCACCATTCCACAAGGCAGGCTGTTCCACTGCTTAATAACTCTCATGGTCACTTTGAATCTCTCTCTTACCAAATGTCCACCTGTTGATTCTTGATCTGTTCCCAGGCACTACAGAAGATAAATCCACCCCTTCTTCTCTGTGACAGCCCTTCAAATATTGGAACACTGCTACTGTCTCTCCCCTTAACAAGGTGAGCTCTGGTCCAGCTCTCGTCCCCCGCATATAACTTTAAACACTAAAATCAGAAATGCACACTTGGAAATTTAAAATGAATGCTGACTGGTTTAAAGGTGCAGGACCCGATTTACCTAAAGTTAGCATAACTAGACAGAGCTTGCTTGTTTTGTTGTTCTTAGTAGGACCTATGCCTCATCTAAATACGATGGATCCTATTCATAATAAAGAAAAGATGGGAAGGATAGCTCTGGAAAGGTGCAGAGGATTCTCACGTTACTTAATAAGCAGTGCTCCTTTGCAGTCTGAGCAAGAGAAGCCCTTCCTGAGTAGGCTGCAGCCTGGAATGCCTGATGTATATGCCCGCTTTAGTTACAGAATCAGTCTGGAATGCTATTTGTTTGGCCCTCTTACGCAGTGTCCAGTGAAAGCTTCATTGTGCGTATTATCAAATAAATGGGCTGCAAACTTTATCTTAAATTCTTTGCTCCTCATATGAGAATCTTTCCATCCTCTAGTGGTTAGGATAAAGAAAAGGCTGTAATTTTTGGATGCTTTAAATGCATTTACAGTACATGAATGGATTTATAATATTATTTAGCATTATTTATTTATTATAATAGCCATAAATAAATATTATTTAGATTGTGCTAAGATTCAGAAAATATTTACAGTGCTGTTTAGTGACTTCTAATGATACCTTGAATTAAATAATTGAATTACATTAAAACATTGTTTGAACTGGGTACAATAACCAAGTAAAATGAGCATGCAGCATGATCATTCCATCATCCCAAGGACTTTATTTACTTTTTTATTCATTCAATTTCTGTGGCTGCATACTCAACATGCAACTCTGAGAGGCTAACAATATTTGTTTGTTTATTAATTATTCAAATTTTGCTACCACCCATCTCCCCCAAAAGAGGGACTCTGGGCAGTTTACAATAAAATTAAGACTATAATAATAAACAAGATCTTATAAAAACAATTTACAAATATAAGGTTAAGGTTTCCCTCGACGTAAAGTCCAGTCGTGTCCGACTCTAGGGGGCGGTGCTCATCTCCGTTTCTAAGCCTTGGAGCCGGCGTTGTCATAGACGCTTCCGGGTCATGTGGCCAGCATGACGACTCGGAACGCCGTTACCTTCCCGCCGAAGCGGTACCTATTGATCTACTCACATTTGCATGTTTTCGAACTGCTAGGTGAGCAGGAGCTGGGACTAGCAACGGGAGCTCACCCCGCCGCGCGGTTTCGAACCGCCGACCTTCCGATCGACAGCTCAGCGGTTTAACCCGCAGCGCCACCGCGTCCCTTACAAATATAAAATACAATATAAATAAGTATAAAATCCAAGAGGTTAAAAATTCTGATCAAGTGGGAGGGGCTCTAAGGCGCAAGCCAACCCCATGAATGGTTGCCCACCTTCCCGCCCCACGCGAGACAGCAGAACCAGGTTTTCAGGGCCCTCCTGAAGGTCGGAAGTGAAGGCGCCTGCCTCACCTCTGGGGGCAAGGTGTTCTAAAGGGCGGGGGCAACTGCAGAAAAGTCCCGCTTCCTGGACCCCGCCAGATGGAATTCTCTTATCAACGGGGTCCGTAACATGTCCTCTCTGCCTGACCAGGTGGGGCAGGTCGATGTTGTGAGGATGAGACGGTCCCTCAGGTAGCCTGGCCCCATGCCATGTAGGCCTTTAAAGGTGATAACCAACACCTTGAATTGGACCCAGAAGCAAACTGACACCCAGTGCAGCTCATGCAGCAACGGTGTTTTATGTGCTGATCTGGGGGCACCAAAAATAACCCAGGCGGCTGCATTCTGGACCAGCTGAAGCTTCTGGATACTCTTCAAGGATAGCCCCATGTAGAGCGCATTGCAAAAACAATTAAAAGCAGCATGTCATACTTGGGGTCACGCAAGCACATTGAAATGAATTGCACTTACTTAATTAAATGGAGGATTTCCAAGAGGCGGTTCTTGGTTTTTACATCCTGATCGTCATCCCCTGTGAAAAGCTGGAAATCAGGGCGTTCAAAAAAAGGCAAGAGTTTGGAGAGGGCCCGCAACTCAATTAGATAGATGAAATACAGATTCTTCAGCCTCCTGGGGCCTTCGCCTTGTGTCAAGACCTCATCAAAACGCAGCTGGAACTCTGTAACATTGTGCCCCCATTTCTTCTCTGCCCACGTATCTTGTGAAAGAAAAGAAAGGGCTTGTGTTCGGTCAAAGGTAAACCTGAAGGTGGCTGTACTCAAGAACCATTCATAGCAAGCCTCAACCATCCAATCACATTCAGCTCCCCAGCACACAATTTGTAGACCCCTAGATTGCTGAATTCGGCCAAGGGCGGAGGGATCAAAATAGGTACGTTATGCCTGTTTTATTTATTACGATTATTTTGACCCTTTAAACTCCCTTAGGGCAAAACAAGGCTAAAGGGGGGAGGGCTGCATTTGTTAAATGACATCACATCAGAATACCACTCCATGGCCAAAATGTTTTTTGTTTAAAAGTACCCACCCACCCCACAAGCCCAAATATTTACCCTCCTCTTTTATCTAGTAGATGGACCACTTACCCACATTCAGTCATATTCTTAAAAAAAAAATCTAATGGGATTGATGGATCGATTAATTCATTCATTCATTCATTCATTCATCATATTTATATGGCCACCCGTCTCACAAAACTTGACTCTGGGCGGCATACACTAAAAAGCTATAGAACGGTAATATAAAAAACAGTCAACAATTTAAAATGTTAATATTATAATTAAAAGGCAAGGAGAGAACAACAGATATTAACAACAGTGGAGCCACTGCAGCAACTTGCCATTCCCTTGGGACCCCCAGGCCTGATGACATAACCAAATTTTGAAGGACTTATGGAAAGTTAACAGCCAACCTCACCTCCGGGGGAGGAAGTAGGGGGATGATGTTCCATAAGACAGGCACCATGGCAGAAAAGGCCTGTCTCCTGGGTCCCAACGGATGTAGCTCCTTAGCAGACTCGCAAAATACCCCTTCTGCCAGATCGGATGGGATGGGCAGATATAATGGGGAAGAGGTGATCCCCCAAATAATCCGGCCCCATGCCATGGAGGGTTTTAAAGGTCAAAACCAACACCTTGAATTGGCCCCAGAAGCAAACTGGTAACCAATGCAGCTCGTGGTCCAGAGGTCTAACATGTGCCTTTTAGGGGCACACCTAACTGCCCGCCCCACTGCATTCTGCACCAGCTGAAGCTTCCAGATACTCTTCAACGGCACCCCACGTACAGTGCATTACAGAAGTCAACCCAGGAGGTGACCAGGGCATGAGTGACCATGAGCAGAGCCTCCCAATCCAGGAATTGGCACAACTGCCGCACAGCACAAAGCTGTGAGAAGGCCCTCCTAGCCCACGACTGCCACCTGCTCTTTGAGCAGGAGTTGCAAGTCTAGAAGAACCCGCAAATTGTGCACCAGGTCTGTTTGGGGCATGATTTGGGGATTATTCACAGAAAAGATCTGGGTAAGTCTATAACATGCAAGAGTGAGCCAGCTTGATGTAGTGGTTAAGGCATCAGGCTAGAAGGAGGTCTAGTCCTGCCTTGGGTATGAAGCTAGCTGGGTGAATCTGGGCCAGTCATTGTCTCTCAGCCCTGAGAAGCAGGCAATGATAAACCACTTCCAAAAAAACCTTGCCAAGAAAACTGCAGGGACTAGTCCAGGCAGGCGCCAGGAATCAACACTAATTCAAAGGCACCAAATAAATAAATAAATAAAATGCAAAGGTTATCAGTCGGCTTCCAGATCCAATTCAAGGTCTTGCTTATTACCTATAAAGCCCTTCATGGCATAAGGGACCATCCGTCTTCCATAGTTTCTTCCCATCCCATACAATCGGGCAGAGTTGGCATGCTCCAAGTCCCATCTATTAAGAAGTGTCATTTGATGGGAGTTAGGAAATATGCCTTCTCTGTCACAGTTCCTGCCTTCTGGAATAATATTCCCCGAGATCCACCTAGCCCCCACTCGGTATCTAGAAGGGCCCCTAAAACCAGGGTTAGACTGGGTGGCAGGTTCTGTGTGTGATATTGTTTTTAGAATGAATGATCTTTCTTCTTCCAGATGCCTGTGCTTTTTACAGTATCTTTTTATTAGCGATTTTATAACTGTACACAACCCAGAATTGTCATGGACTTGGGCAGCCTTACAAGTCAAATCAACTCACATCACATCACTCAAACCCATTTCTGTTTCATATATTCTCCACCTTTCAGTCATGGTAGGGAGTTTTTACCCATGTAGCATCTTCAAAGACACCCTTTTATTTGCTTTCGTGTGTCTTGAATTCACTGATATGGGTAAAACAAAAGATTCAGCTGGGGAACTCCTTGATAGCAGATGGAAAGGGGAAACAATTTAGATCAGTGAAAATAATATAGAAATAAAATATTGAAGAAGCTTCTTTGCTCAGTATGGCTGCTCCAATTCAATTTGGAGCCTGCTGCAAGGTGAAACACAATTCAAGGCATTCTATCATTCTATGATCTCATGCCTTCCCTTTTATGTGTGGTTTGGCTCTTTCATCCTACATTGTATTGCCTCAGAACTCCCTGTAAAATTCCTCTTTTCTGTTTTGCCGAGTCATTTGACTAAACCAGCCAGTACTGGGGGTGAAAATTTGACTGTGAAGAGTCATAAAACCTAACAAATTGTTTTCTTCCTGCCTGGCCCAGAAACCGTAGATTTAACTGACCCTCACTTCCTTGTATCAGATGCTAGTGTCTTTATTCTCATACACACACAATAAAGGCTGTTCAATCAACCCTACGTTCACACAACCCTACATCCGCACAACACAATTAATCTGGTTACTGAATTAACACATGTTCTGGCTTCACATAATACTAAATCATAAACTAAACAAATTGCTTGGGTTAGCACAACAAACAAAACAAACCAAGATTAAAACTAACCAAGCTTATGCTGTTAAGCATGTGCAGCCTCTACTTTATAAACTGACCTGGTTAAACATACTGAATGAATATAGCCAGCCTTTGTAGTAGTTCATGAATTAGTCCCAAGCAACATCCTATACTAATGAAGGGCCCAGAGTTTATGGGTAAATTATTTGTTCTTTGTGCTAAAGGTCCAGGTTCAGTTCATGTAATTTTTTATTTAGATTCTTTCCAATTTAGTTCAGACGGTAGAACTACATATATATAATGGTATATATAAGATTGTATAGGTCAAGTCAGACATTCACTGTGTTGATATATTGCATTAATCTTTGTGATTTGGTTTTGGCTTAGCATGTTGAGTGAGACCAGGCAATGCAGACAGTAAACCATGGTTTCTGACTTTATATGGTTTGTGAACCACCCAACCATGTTTTATTCAAAAACCATGGTTAAATGGTTTGTAGTCAGCAATAGGCTAAATGGATCACCAGTCTCACTCACTATGTTTCAGGGGTGAAATCAAAATGCTGAACATAACCCTGACAGCAGAAGTGGGGCCTTCAGTCCCTTCATTTGTTGCTGGACTATAACTTGCAGCAACCTGTATCAATGCCATATTGGCTGGGCTGATAGGGTTATGGTTTGCTTATTTATTTTATTTACAGAACTTACGTGGCTGCCTATCTCATATAACGATTCTAGGCAGCTCACAACATCCATTAAAACATAGCTAAAAACTGTTTATTGTTGTAAGCCGCTCTGAGTCACTTGCTGAAAAGGGTGGCTACAGAAATCGAATAAATACACGCACACACACACACGTTCCCCAGACGCCAGACCAAACAGCCTACCAGCTCAATCCCCATCCTAGCCCAATGCCTGAGGGAAAAGCTAGCCCTTCACAGCCCTTGGAAGGCTAAAGGAGTAGGGATTCCTCTGATCTCAGGTGGGAGGCCGTTCCAAAGGGCTGGGGCGGCCACCGAGAAGGCACTCCTCTGAAGTCCCATCAGTGGCAACATTTAAGGGAGGAGACCTGGAGCGCACCCACCCTATGTAACCTAGTATGATGTGCAGGAACCCTCAGGGAGAGGCAGTCGCATAAGTAACCTGGCCCTGTGCCATGTAGCAACACCCAAGGGGCCACGGATTCCTTTGTTCTGCTTCAGAATCCCAAACTACTTGGGATCAGGGCATGTGATGGTTCCCATTTCTCCCATACACGCACAGCCACATCCAACATCATCAACAGAATTCCTCTTCCAAGTGAAGCAAGGTGGGCAGCTAGAGGAGACAAATGCTTTTCAGTGATAGGATGCCCAAGCATGTACATTATGATCTGTTCATTTTCTTTCTTTCTTGTTCGGCTCTTTTATACAGATGCAGGTTTTTATAAGGAACCGTGAGGAACAAAGGGATACTTTGGGTGTCAGAGTGAAGGGAGACCTCAGAGCTCATAACTGCTATTGTGGCAGTGGTGGAGAAGAAATGGTCATGTGATCCTACTCTTCCCTTTCTCCTGCCCTCCAGCCATTGCTGTAGCCTGTGGTTAAGGGTTCAGGACCTGAGCAATTTCTGGAGCCCAAAGAGATGTACTTATGCCCTTGTCCAGAGGCTGGAAAAGGCTAGTCTTGAGCATTAAGAAGGAAGCAGGGCTACTAACCTTGCAAAAGGTATCTGGCACTGAGATGAATGTTGATGCTTGCATGAAGACCAGAAATGAGCTTGTAGAAAGCTCTCTTCTCCACACAGAGGCCTGTAAGAAACATTGAGAGACAACTATGGCAATTCAGAGGGTAGAAATCCAATTCTGCAGTATAATCAACATTGCATCTGCAATGTAATCAACACTGCATTAGTTAAAGTGGCAGAAAAATCAGTTACCTTGCAACCAGCTGTAAAACATATTCCCTGGAAAGAAAGAAAAACAGACATCACAAAGGTTTTTCCACAACAGAGAGATTTCTACGATAGCCTCATTTGTTGCATCTAACGCCAAGTTTGGCCAGTAGTGTATAGGAAGAATTTTTCCAAGAGCAGGAACTCCTCTCAAAATTGCATCTCACAACCCTGAAGTTGGTACATCCATCTGCTCCTACTGCACACATTAGCAAAGGGGTCTTAATACTTCCACTTCTTAGCTCCAATCCTATCAGCTAATACAGTGTTTGTCAACCTTGGCAACTTTAAGATGGGTTGACTTCAACTCCCAGAGTTCCCCAGCCAGCATGATTCCGGGAGTTGAAGTCCACCCATCTTAAAGTTGCCAAGGTTGAGAAACATTGAGCTAATATATCAGTATATGCTGGCCCCAATAGCCAGAATGAAGGTCTGTTAAAAAGAAGGATGCACTCAGGTAGATCCTCACCTACTGTAGCCTTTCTGAACCTGACACCTTCCAGCCAACATGGCCAAGCCCCAACATATCTGAAGGGTGCCTAATTTTGGAAGACTGAGTATAGAATAAGAAATGACAGTCAAGTGTGCGTTTTGCTAAATCCTGACAATTTTTTTCCAGTGACCAAATAATTAACACTTGTCAATATTTCTATCCTCTATGGATTTCTCCTTTGTGGTTACTGCTGGGAATGCACTCACCTTCATTTTCTCTTGCTCCTGCAAAAGCAAATTAAAAATAGAAAACGAAAAGGAAAAGATTACATTTCAATCAGATGAAATGTTTTAAACTATTTCTAGGCTACTTTTACGGGTATGACTGCTCTGTTAAACTAGAAAAGATTTGCCTCTGGATGTTTTGGATTTTCTCTCCCATCAACCCCTGACAGTATAGCCAATAGCAAAGGATTGTGGGAGTTGCAGTCCAAAGCCCTAGCGCACACCCACTGCCTAACACAATATAGTACAATTGGTACTAAAAATATTAAGCTTGTGCACCAGCAATCTCCATTCTGCTCCAAGAACTAGTACATTTTTTAAAATAGTCTTGCTTTGCTGAATTTATTATGCTTTTTTTTCCCCAGACTTACATGATTCAGTCTCAAACTACTTTATTTCAGTCATTGATCACACTTACATAATTTATTCCAGATCTCCAGACTGAGGCAGAAGGGCATGGATCTAATCAAAATACTGTTGTCATGAGTAAGGATGGCGAGCAGGGGGCTCCCTTCCAGACTGTTAAGCGCATGCGTAGCACTGAGGAATTGGTGAGCTACATTTCTTGGTTTTCTGCAGACATTTCTAAAAATCTCCCCTTAATTTCTTGTTCCTCCCTCTTTCGATGGGAGTAGGAGTTTGTTAGGATTGATGTCCTAACTCCCAGGAAACACTCTGAGACAAGGATCTGGTCTCTAATGTTTTATTGATAATACATAACAGTAATCCTAACAAACTGAACAAACGTGGGAAAACCCAGCCATATAAACCCCACAGGTTAAGGTGGTCCCAATCTGTGCCTCTTGGAATGGCTCACCAATTCCTCAGTGCTACGCATGCGCTTAACAGTCTGGAAGGGAGCCCCCTGCTCACCATCCTTACTCATGACAACTGTAGCATTATTCCTATTCTACAATGAATCTTATTCAGCCACCCTTAGGACTTCTACCAGTATCACCGATACTCCTTGTAGCCTACATTTTTATCCATGAGGACTATATGCTTGTTGTTAAATGAACAACAAGGAACTTAGGAATGCATTGTTTCCTATTTACTTCATGACTTTCTATTTTTGAACACCTTCTCCATTCCATTCCTATTTGCCATTTTCTCCCCTTTGTCTGCCCCACCACCCATTTAGATAAATTTTCATAGCATAGCAGCATGAAAAGTGACATTAAACAGGAATCTGAAAATGGTCTTAATCTGAATTTTGCCCACCTCTCAACAACCCTAATTCTTGCCAAATACATGACAACTCTGTCCACTGACAATGCCAAATTTCTCTCAAGTATAATGGAAAGAAGATGCGCTTACCTCTGCCAGAAACAAGTGGATTTAAAGGCCTTTTTATGGAGCGAGGCCTATAAGGTAAACATATTTTAATTATTTATAGTTAAAACAATCTACAAATAATATTGGATAAAGGCATAACTAAAATCAATTGACCACCAGAACTGGATTACATTCATCGCAGTTTCTACCAAATAAAATCACTTTTAACAGTGGCCTAAAGGCTAACGGAAGTGAACTAGACCAATATTTAGGGAGAAGCATTCCACCTTACCCATAGTTGCATCTTTCTAATTTCAAAAGAATGGAAAAGGTTCCCCAGAGATATAGTCTTAATGGCTGAATGGACAAGTTTAAGTGGGACAAGGCAAACTTTCAGACAACTTCAAGGATGCACTCTGATTTATCCTTTCTTCTAAAGTCTTTATCTCCAACCTGACACCTTCCAGGTATACTGGACTACTAATTCCATGCAATTGGCATTGCTGGGGATGATGGAAGCTGTAACCCAACACAGTATCTGGGTGGGGAAGTCAACTTTAATCAATTCCCTGAAACCAGGGAAGAATCTAAAGATTTTTACATTGGTATAATTCTTTCAATATTTAACCAGTGACAAGTAGATGACAGCCAGTTTGGTCTAGTGGTTAAGGCACTGGATTAGGAATGGGGAAACTTGCGTTTTAGTCCGGTCTTAGGGATGGAAAGTAACTGGGTACCTTTGGACAAGTCACTAAAAATAGTGAAACAGTAACTGTATTGTAATAGTCTGTCCGTAGTGAAAATAGGGGGGTATAGGAAACAAAGGCTGAAAAAACACTTTGCAAAAGGTCACCAAAGGAATTAGTGGCAGAGCTGAGATCTGTATTGGGGACATGTTTATGCATAGCTGAGGTCCCCAAGATAAGCCACAAGATAACCCTGTCCTTTTATTAAACGGCATGTTTTAGCTCAGCATGTTGTGAAAATATAACCACTGTGGTTTGCAGAGCATGGATTTGGTTGTATGATGCTAGCCAACTCAGATTTTTCCATATGCCCTTGTCAACTAAGTTAACATAGCATGTGAGTCAGTGCCCTTGCACATATTTAAAATGCTGTTACTTGTTCAGTCTTTTAAAGACATTTAAAAGGATCTTAGCACACCCAGTGCTGCGCGAGCTGCGCTGAGTGCCAGTTTGCTTCCAGGTCCAGTTCAAGGTGTTGGTTATGACCTTTAAAGCCCTACATGGCATGGGGCCAGGGTACCTGAGGGACCGTCTCATCCCCGTGACATCGGCCCATCCCACCCGGTCATGCAGAGAGAGTATGGTACGGATCCTGTCGGCAAGGGAGTTTCACTTAGCAGGATCCAGGAGGCGAGCCTTCTCTGCAGTGGTGCCCGCCCCCAGAGAGTTCTCCCTATCAAATGTAATCTGCGCCACTTGGATTTTATATTTATATTTATTATTTTATTACTCGGTTGTTTGTTTGGTAATTTATATATGGCTGGTTTTAAATGGTTAATTTTATTGTAAACCGCCCAGAGTCCCCATTTTCAGGGCAAGATGGGCAGTGATAGAAATTTGAATAAATAAATAAATAAAATAAAAAAGATCTTAAGTTTTCTGTGTACTGAGGCTGAAACTATTCTATTATTTTGCTGTTTTTGAGGTTACTTCAGCAACTAGACTAAGAGGCAGGATATACAGATGTTAAAAATTATAAATAAATAGCCCATTGATAGAAATCCCTAGGAAATATAGCCAGGAGGAAAATAGATGTGTATCTTTAAAAAAAAATCTCAAGATCTTAAAGCCTGGCCAAATGTACTTACTTAAAACAGTTTTCTTCATAAATACTGTTCCAAATCTTCCAGGCTTCAGGCCTTTTATAGCCAGTATAACGTTCTGGATTAAGAAGCAAATCTACATACTCTGCTTCAGGAGAATGGATATCTAGGAAGGAAAAAGTACTGCATTAAAAAGAGAGACAAAGAAAATAAGAATGTATTCTGAAATGCATCCTGCCAATCGTTTTTGTTCTTTTTATCTCAGGGTATTCCACTTTTTCCAAAGTGAAACATATGGGGAAAAAAGGCACAACTTTCTCAGTTGTGGACTCATGCATGCTAAATGCTGTGTATTTAGTCAGGCAAGAGCCAGATAAAACAACCAAAAACTACCACGATGGTTTGGTATCATTTCATTCTACAAACAAAGGAAGTGCTGCTGGCTTCCCTAAGAATGAGAGAAGGTGTTATCTTCTGCGTTGGTCAGATCACACCTCTTCTTTGTTGGTCAGAGTGCATTCTGACCGTGAATCTTGCATCCAGTTCTGAGCACATTTTAGGAACAAAATTGACAAACTGGAGCATGTCCAGAGGAGAACAAACAAGATAATAAAAGGTCTGGAGGGGGGGAAAAAATCTGTGAGGACTTATTGGAGGCACTGAATACGTTTAGATTGGAGAAAACAGCATGGAGATATGTCTTCAGGCATCTGAAGCGGTGCCGTGTAGAATAGAGGGCAAAATTGTTCAGAGTTGGCATACTGGATTTATATCAGAGGAAATAAACTTCAGTTGGGCATAATGAAAAATTTCCTGAGCCACAGACTGAAGTAGTGGGCTCTCTTTCACTGGAAAGAGTTTAAACAGAGGCTGGGCGGCCAATTGTCAAGGATGCTGTGGTAGCAGATTCCTACACTAGGCAGGGAATTAGACAAAATGTTTTCCAAGGTCTATTCCAACCCTTACATTTTATGATTCTATGCAGCTTCCATCATACTAAGTCGCATGCAATCAAATCCAGTATAGAGCTATGGCAGCTATATGCATGTCTGGGGTTTTTTTTAGCAAGGGAAAGAATCAGGGCCAACCTTGTTATCTTAGGGACAACTACGTCTAGTGTTCATATACATGGTCTACTGATCTATAAAATGGGGAGGGAAAGAAAGGGACTAGATATCTAGTATTTGAAAACCTATATAAATGAGAAAAATATGATTTCTTTTTCCTATTCTTTCTCCAGCCAAAAATGCATTTATTGCCCAATCTGGCTCCAATATTGGAAGTCAGTCAGAGGACCGAATACTTGAAGTTAAAGTATGAAGAGGGTTCACTTGTTTTTCCCCATTACCTCTTTTGGCATTAAAATTGGTGTTAAAATTCCTTAGGTGGTTTTTTATATGAACAGGGCAGACTTGTGAACAGGGGTGTCTGCAGCAGTATCAGTATCAAAATGCTGGGTATGACTGTGCAATCAAAACCTTGCCCCCTTTTTATGTGCATTGCACCCAAACCACAGATGTGAAAAAGGGACAGCCTTGGTCACCTGATCACACCTGCCATTTTGATGTCACTGAACACTCCTAACGACACCCCTGCTTGTACATACAGCTATTCCCCAAACATCTTGATAATGCCCAAGGGTCGTTTCTGTTTGCATCATGTAAACAAACAAATGGCAAGCACTGTAATTTGAACCACATTTTTCTTCTTTACTACTGTATTTTGTCTTTTTTCTTCTCCTTCCACTTCAGGTTATTTAGAGGACTTTGATTAAATTGTACACAATAGTAAAAAGGCTACCAACAAGATAACAGGCATGCCTCTGTGTATCTCAAATGCATATGCCAACTTTCTCTGAATGCTGGCAACCACTTTAGATGCCCCAATAGAAACACAGGCAATGGAGACACCAACAATACCATCAGCTTCACAGAAGTTTTCTGAAGAATCGTCATGCTGGGTCCACTGAATCATAGCCCGTGCAGTTTCCTCACTGCAAAATAAGTGAGAAAATGTCTCTCATTCATGTGCATGAAAATGGTTCTACATAGAAAAGGGAGTCTGGGTTAAATGACTGTGGGAGATGCAAAAGTGTCACACCTAGTATCAGCCAGCCCAAGAACACGGTTTAGCAACAGTTGAGAGAGCCTGCAGGAACCATGAATTTGGCACTTCATCATGGGTGGACACATAACTGAAACACCACCTGCCTTCATACATTGCACTAAAACATAATAAAGTTGGTTTGGTTTTGATTTATGTTGTATGAATCCAACAACTGTGGCTTGTAAACATCAGTTTATAACTTAGTGTGATGTGCAAGCACAGTGATTCAAGGTTTATACAATAAACCTTCATTAAACAAACTATGGCTAAGCACACTGTGCTGCCCAGGCCATCTACCACGGTTTCTCAACTGGCTGGAGTGATAGCAACAGCTGTTGCCAAACTGGAAAAAAATCCCCTTTTTTTTCTAAGCCCACTCTGGGAAGTAGCCATGCCTGCAGAAGTGCCTGAGAGCCTACTTCTCAGGTAAGGCTAAGTACCTGAATTACTTACTGCCTGTGGACAAATGCACAGAGAACAATTTCTAGGGGAAAAAGAAAATGCATGTGACCACCATGCCAAGTTTATCCAGAAAAACAAATTATACCTCAAAGATTTGTCAACAGCCCCAAGGTTTTCTGCTTTTTCACAGCCTTCAGCAAAGGTGGTGGCAGCAGCTGCTTCTGAATACTATAAAACAAGATGACAGGAGATGAGGAACTGATTCAAGTGCACTTACCACTGTGGGGTTGGCAATCCCCAGATCAATTCTAGCCTGTGATGGCCCGTGTGCCACTCAGGATCCCTCACCCTCTTCCTTGCAATCAATTGCTGTATACAGTATGTAAAAATCCTCCTTTGTCTCTATTTTAGCTAAACCATTAGCCTAACAGTTACTGTACAAACTTAGGAGCTTTTTTTAGGAATGTATATTTCTTTGAGATCTTAAATGCACAATTTTTTTTAATTATTTCCTGAGGTGAAAAAAAAACTTGACTTTTACTAAAACTCAAATCTGTTAGATATGTTGGCCAGAAGCTGGAAATGACAGGCCTAGCTAAGTTGGTTGCTGGCTACCACAATGGCTCATGTCTCAAGACGTCATTAGTTTGTTAAGAAAAACCAGTGCTTCTCTCTTCAGACACACACGCAGAACAGGGCAGTTATCCTGGATCCAGTCAGTTCTGACTGGACCTGATTGTCACTTACCTTATAAGTCTCTGATCTAATTCCACCAGGGACTGCATCCTGAAACAAGAGATCATGAGGTCAAGCCTGATGTATTTATTTAATATGCCAGTGTAAAACCACAGTATTTTCACTTTTTGGTCAACCACCCATTTTTGCTGGAGGAACAATTTGAACAGGAAATGTAAAGCAAGGATTATGTCTGATTTCAAAGGTCACATTAAGCCATGATTTGTTTTAACTGTTTTCTTGGGCAAGCCATAATAGCCAGTTTAATGCTTCATGTTAAAACTTGGCTTACAATCCAGAATGGGCAAGTTCATGCAACACTCTAAGTAAAAACAATGGCCCAATTTTGATCAGTCATGATCCTTTTTTTAATCTTTAACTTTTATTACCACTAGCACAAAATAAGATGTACTTAATCCTCCTTCAAATGAAATTATTTTCAAACCAGAAATTAACCAATAGAGCAAGCGTCACAAAAACCATCCGATATAAAAGCAGAATCTTGTCAAAAAGGGGAACTAAATTAGAAGCATCAGAGATGTAATAATAAAGCAATCAAAACTAAAAAGCTGCCAGCAATTTTTTAAAAAGAGATTAAAAACCCTAGTCCAGTAAAACTAACTCTTAACGTTCATATAAATAAGTACAAAGCACAGGAATTGGAAAAGACATTCCAGAACTAGGACACCACTACTGAGGAACCCTCAATTTCCACCCATCCGAACCAGGAGGTGGGCCAGAAAATAGGTCTCACCAAAAGATCCTAAAGGACATGTGGGCATAGTGGTCCTTCAGCTACCTGGTTTTAATCATACAAGACTTTGTTATGTAAAAACTATCAATTCACTTTTGACAATCTGGCAGGTTCCAGGCTGAAGAAAGCAGCTACAGACAGAGGACCACGCAGTACTCTGAATGTGCTGCCATGTCCACGCAGCACTTGCTGGTTGAAGGTGTGATATTTATATGTCCACTTTCAATGTATTACAGGGGCTGCAGAGGGAACAAGGGCTCTGCTGGAATCGTATCTCCCTCCTCCCCTGATGAAAATCTGCAGAAAGCTTTGCTGACCCTCACCTGGAGAGGAAGCAGGGCTAGCAGTTCTAGCAAGGCTCCACGAACAGGCAGGGAGAGCCATGTATTGCCCAAGCGTGTACAGAGAGTCGTATTATCACAGCATAAACAGAACCTCAACTGTTCTTCTTAAAGAATTGATACAACAAACAGAGAGATTTTCTTTCATATCTCCCAGAACTAAATAAAACGAAGAAGCACACTGGGATATTGTCACAGTTTGGCATTTGTGTCCTCCCTAAACCAGGTCTTCTGCAGGCTAACTAGGTTGCATTCAACTGTATCAGGATTTGAAAAATAGAAAAGAATGTTGTTTCCTTGAACTTACAGATGGACATGGATTAACGGCACAGTGTCTAATTCCACAGTGACTACTGTCGCTCCAGAAAGGACACAGCTTCTTCAGGTTAACCTGGAAAGGAGGAGAAAAGAGTGAGAGCTGTTTTTAAATTACAGACGGACCAAGGATGAAATAAAAGTCTGGTCATTCATATGTTTAATGCTTCCTTCTATATTCTCTTCTGTGGTTCTAGAATAATCAGAATGCCACATATTCTAACCAAGCCTAAGTCATGGAACCAAAAATGTGCTGAACTGTGTAACACTACCTGTTGGAAATAAATGCAACATTTTTGGCAGTCCATTAGAGCATTTACCACATAAACAACTTTTCTTTATGCATATAATTTTAATAATTTGAGCTCTAGTACTAATACTTTTGTCTCAGATTTGATTCCTAAAAAAGTAAATATTCCTACATATGTATAATGTGTAATCTTACAAAATAAGCATTTGTAAAAAAAAATAGAAAATGCTGAAGTATTTTATAGTTGGTCCTGAAGAGTATGAAAAAGTATTAGAAGTTGAATCAATCTAAATAAATGGAGAGAGAGAGAATGTGGAAGCTACTTGTAACAATGTGAAAAGAATTACGTTCAGGATATCACAGAGGTTTATGGAGTTATACTAGCAGTATGAAAAAGGATGCTTGGTAAAATTATGAATTGAAATAGCTTCTGAATGAGGAACAACGCATAGAAGAGAATGAATGCTGGAAAAACAGAAAACAGCAGAGTTATTGCATAATGCAGATGTAGGGAAATCAGGTATAAACAATGCAGTTACAGAGAGCAAGGAAGAATGAAGATTATTAGTGACTGAGAAAATGCAAGGCAATTCTAATGGAAATAAAAAATTGTTTTGGAAGTGATTAACGCAGCTAAAGAAAGAGCCCCAAGGAAAGTGAACGGATTTACAAATAAAAATGATGAAATGATTTGGGATGAAACCAAAGTGAAGGAAATGTTGGAAAGAGTAATTTAGAGATTTGCTTCAGGGTGAGAGTCATATGTTGAAGAGTGTAGCTGAAATGAATGTTATAAATGATAGTCCCCAAAGAAAAAGATGATGAAAAGAAATCAAAATGCTGTGAGAATGTTAAAAATGTGAAAGATGCAATTGTTTTAACTGGAGAAATATTAAAATATATTGGACGTTTTTGGACTTAGAGAAAACATCATATAAATAAGCCTGAATTACAGACTGCTTTGTGTGAATAAAAAGCTGAAAGTTGGTTGCTGTATGTGTTAACAGCTGTATGCAGTAGAAGTAAAACAAGCATGAAAATACATGGATAGCTTAGAGATTACGTGAACGCTGAGCAGGGAAGAAGAGACGATGTGTGATTCCCCTTGATAAGGTCAATGGGTACAGAATGAATGTGGATTAAATTCAGAAGGGATCAGTACAAATAAGTGAGGGGGGATCATCATGTAGAGCAGTGTTTTTTAACCTTGGCAGCCTTAAGAAGTGTGGACTTCAACTTCCAGAATTCCCCAGCCAGAAAGATTAAGAATATTGTGGTTGGATGGATCTGGTGAGATCCTCAAACAAGGGAGGTAAGAAGTTTAAAGAAGGCAGCGTATAAAGTGGTGCATGGAAGTAATAGGATGGTTTGTAAGCACAGAAAATTTTAACCTGTTTTTTTCTTACTTTATGTTTTTAATTTCTTTGGCTTACTCTGCTCTGCATAATATTGCTTGTCCTGAAAGAGAATGCCATGATGAATGGCATTCTCTATATGTGTATGAAAAGTAAATCAGTTCTAAAAGCTACCTTGTAATATCTGAAATAATCACTTTGTAGAAGTTCTTGCAACCGGGGGAAAATTTTGTAGTTGTTGAAGGTATCAATGGTCTCTACATCACAAGTGCAGTCATCTAAATGACCCGTGACCTAATGGAAAAAAAAATAGAGAATTAGAATTTTTTTTGAAGAGCAAAGTAATTCCTGTAGACCTAATGTAACAATTTAATCAGCATTTAGTAGAAAAAAATCTGAATGCCTGAGGTTCAAATTACCTCTATGCCTGAAAGAAAATTGTGCTCCCAGTGTGTCCATCCATACCTGCTTGAAACTAGAAGGGGAGATAAGGCATTGACTCCACGTCCTCCCATCTCATCCCACTTTTACAAGTTTTTTTGAGGGGGAGGATATTTTGCTTAATTTAGTGTTACTCAGACCAGAGGTTATGGTTTTGCCCCACAGAACTATCCGGGTTAGTTTCTGGTTGACGAATCCTAACTTTGTTTTAAATTAGCTAGCATTCTCACTGAAACAACTACGGTATACTTGATTTGTTCAATGGTTCTGCCACTGAACCAAGGAAAGCATGAGAGCACACACCATGTTCAGACAGGCCATTATATCCAAATACTGAAATTAGCTGAAATCACATACCTCACTATGTTCATGTTTCTTGAATAACCCACAATTAGCTGAATTCACATAACACGCTAGACCCACAAACACAGTTACCAACCACAATAGTCAGGTCTGTACTGTACTACATACTAAGTGAAAAAGGTGGAGTCACTTGATTGGGAAATCAAATTTACTGTTAGAGTACAGTGAGCATGACATTTTTCAAAAATGCAGGTTTTTTTAAAAACACACACACACAAGACATACACCTGTAGCAAAATCCTTCATATTCATCCAGGTTCCTGACTGACCCCAAGGCTGAAAAACTCATGCATATTTGCTCTAAATTAAAATCTCACCAAACTCAGTGAGGTTTCTTTCATGTATACATATTACATCCAGCTACAGGGCATGTAACTTTTTGCTTTCTGCACACAGATTAGAATGTCTTTTATAACTTCTGTTTTATATGCCAACTACATCATTTCCTAAAAAAAAAAGTTCCAGCTTCAGCTACTGTTAAACTGGGTTCAGATTTTGTGTTAGCCATGAACTGATGAATAAACCACAACTGGCCGAGTTCACACAAATATTATGACTTAATGCAAGTATGAACCTAACTATATTTTATAAGAACCTGCCCTGAAAGCAATGTGAAAGCTTCAAATAATCGGAATTACCAGTATAAAGTTGCATTTTCCATACTTCTAGACTCAATCTGACATGTTGTCTTTGACTTTCAAAGTCCAAAATTAAGAGTGGGCAAATAGCAATCCTATGGTTACATATAACTGCATACTACAATTTCCAGTTTCTAGAAATAGTGAACTCACCATGCCTTGGCTGCCAGAAAGAGACTGAACACACCACCAGCCTTGCTGCTCTGGTCAAAGGAACTGCCACCATAAATTAGGTTGCCAAGATTGAAGCTTCCATCATAGAGATAAATACGAAGTTCATGAGGGTAAAAATACTATTGAGTCAAATTTGATTCCTGGTGATTAGATCCATGCAGTTTTATTGGCAGTGTTACAGAAGTAATTTGCCACTGGCTTCCTCCAGGATGTTTTTATTTCTCTTATAGCCTTGGCATTCCTCGACTGTCTCCCTTCTAAATACTAATCAAGGCTGAGCCTGCTTAGCTTGCAAGATCAGTTAAGCTGCCAAGTCTTGTGGAAAGTCATTCTATACAGATGGGGATGGTACCAAAACAGCCCTATAACATCTGCAAAACTTCTTAGGTTTGGCAGTTCAGCTGCACATATTATTGGAGGAAATTGCTAATCTTGACCTATTCAGCCAAGGCCTGCAAGATACTTTCATCTGCTTCTAAACACGTTTTCCTCATGTGATAGCTTTTCAGTAATTTCAAGCTACTAAACATTGATTGATGTTTGGCCATTGCCAGGTCTCATATATCCTAGTGACCTGAAAGGAGGGGCATGACCACACCTTCCCATAAGATACACTCCAGTTCACAACCATAGCAGGTCATCTGACTCCCTCCCCCCTCAGGGGTAAAGACTAATATTTAGAATTGACACGGCACGTGGAGGAAGGACCAGAAAGCAAGTAAAGGTTGTTTCTCATTGGAGGCATGTGGCCCTTCCCAAAAGATGTATTCCAACAAAACAGTCTGAACTGACTTGTTCCAGAATTACATTCCCACCCCTGTCCAGAAGCCTCCATGATTAGATATATTTTTGGTTGAGACCTGCAGAAGTTGAAAGAGTTTTTCCAAAAAACATCTGATCCCTATTTTTCTCATGAGCAGTGAAAATTTTACTTAAGCAGGCTTTAAAAAAAAACCTAAAATGACAACCAATAAAATTGTTACCTATTTAATTTTGTTGAGAGAAACATTTATCCTATTTGTGTATATTATTAATTCTTTTCATGCCTTGGGTGTTTTTTAAACAGAAATGGCAAGGCTTAAATGAATTTAATCATCATCATCTATGCTTTAAGGGAGGAAGAAAAGTGATCCATTCAGTAATCTATCATTCAAAACAAAAGCATTCAGGTTATTCTGTGATTCAGTTATTGTTCTGGCTGTGCAACTGTTTACTTCAGATGCCAAACATGAGGCAAGCCTTTGAGAAACTGAGCTAAGAAAAGACTAATTTCCGGGGAAAGGAGATTCATAGCACTAGCCTAAGAGGAAGTTGAAAGAGAGAGAGAGAGAGAGAGAAACAAATTCATATGTGCTTCCGGTTTGACTTCTTTGTAGTAAAATTCAAATTCTTATTCACATTCAAAAGTTTTATACTGCAATGCTAACAAAATCTGTTGACAAAGTCCTACAGCTAGCAACAGTTTCTCACTTCCCTGTATGTTCCAGAGAGTGTTGGTTTTGCTGGCTAGCTTTGCATACGCATACAATTATTTGTATCAACAGATGTTTATCAAGATATGCTTTCTACTAAAAAAAAAAATCACATCATCCAATGGAACCAACCAACAAGGACTTCATGAAGAGCAGACAAAAATACACCTTAAATACAATATATAATGATTTTCTAGAATTCAGTCTCAGAAGTTGTGATGAGAGCCTTTAGCTTAAAAGATGCTCAGAGCCAGACAAAATTAGTTTTCTATCAAGAAACTCTTTCCTTGATAAGGAATAGGGCAATGTACCTATAGATGCAAACACTGGATATAAAGCTCAGATAGTAAGTTGAGTTTGACTGAACTAATTTTCATTCTTAGTCATTCGGTATGTCCACTAATTTAAGAATGAATATGCTTTATCACTTGTTCTGAAATATGTACCTCTTAAAATTCATTTATATTATACTCTGCCTGAACCAATCAATACACCAACATGGGCAAAAGAAAGGGATTGTAAAACCAAAAAATGAGAGCATGGCTTTGGAATCTTTCCTTTTCAGCAGTTCCTTTTCCTGCCTTAAGAGCAGCTAAGTATTTCCTCATTCAGACTTCAACGGTCTGGTTAGGTCACCACAGAAAGATTTGCTTCCACAAAAGTTGAACAGAAAATCCCTTAACTACCATTAAGGCACAGTAATCCATTTTTATTTGCTCAGCACATAGCCCAATAGCAGCTGGGTTCTCCAAACACAACCAAAAAGCAGTTTTTTACACTTTGCCATGTTATGTGAAACTACAGTAGCCAATTCTTCAATCCATGATAAAAATAAACCATAGGTTAGCACAACACAGACATATGAATGAAGCCACTGGGTCTCACAAGGTATTGTATAACTGGATTGACTCATCGAGTTAAGCCAAAACAAAGCCAAGGATATGATAGTGCTAAACTACATGTGAACCTCAGTATCAGAATGGTGACACAGTTGTTCAGCCACAGGTCTCTTTACAGTTTAGTCATTAAAGTATGAGCAGATGTATTAATTCATTTCACACATTTTAAAAAAGCTTTGCAAGTAACAAGCAAGCAACCCATTATTGTATAAAGAGTTGACTTGGATTAAACAAATTTAAAAGGAAGGGAAGATTATCTGTGATTGGGGCAAATATTAATACTGGCACTCAGAGTTAAAGTTATAAAGTTGATTCAGAAATGAGAAACTGGAAAGGACCCAAGCATGTTAACAACATTCAATAGAACTGATTGTTTGCACCATCAAATTGCTAATCATTTCCATACTTTATATTTTTTTCTTAAATTTACAAATAAAATATTTATAGACAGCATTTTCTAATCAATACCAAAAGCTCTTTGGAAGAGCTCTTATCTTTATCAACTTTTGGTCTAGGATGGGACAAGTTAGTTTCAGGTGAAAGATTATTCCACACAACCAGAGCTATAACAGAAAAACAACTGCTAGTTGTTTTACTCTTCAGTGCTGTGCATGTCTACCCAGAAGTTGTATTAAGTTCAATTGGGTCTACTCCCATGTGAGTTTGTAAAGTTCCAGATATGTTGGGATTGAAATTCTCACATCTGGTTCAAATGACTCACTAAATTACAGCTTGCTTGATTTTGTCTATGAACTAGATCATAGTTGCCTGGGTTAACACATGTTGTATCATAAACTATGGTTTATAATTTACAATGGCTATATGTTAAGCCATGGGTCACCAACATTTTAGGCTAGTGAATTTCAAAAGCATGTTACAGTTCCACATGAAATGGCCACCACAGTGAACGTGACCAATCACAAAATCCCCATTATGTCAGAATGCAAACAAAATACGGTTACAACTCTTTGTGTAGCCTAGGGGTATACTTAGAAATACTAGTACAGTGTTTGAAATTGGTGTTTCAACACGGTAGCCTTCTATTCAATTTGTTATTATGAATTTTTAGAAAGATTTTTAAAAAGCAAATTAGATCGAACCCCAGACAGCCACAGACCCCAAGGAACATGCCAAGCACCTGGGTCCCTGTGGTTACACCCAAACCAAACTGCAAAATTTCCAACAGTGTACAATCCCAACACATCTGGAAGGTACCAGCCTAGGAAAAGATGCTGTACAAGAGCCTGCTCCTCTAACCAGCTTCCTTTCAACAAACTGATTTACGCAAGAGAATCAAGCTGAATCCATAAAACGTGTTAAGAGTGTAGCCTCGACCAACACCAAGCAACAATAAATAACCAACCATAATATAGCCTAGTGTTGGTACAACAGAGGCAGTGCATCAGGCCAGCATAGCTGTATGATCCCTTTTAACATCAATGCCTCTTTGTCCCAATCTTCCGAGCCCTACTTTGGGCCATAATTTTTCCTCACAGAATGAGATAGCCCATGGCAACGAGTTATCCAGAAAGACAGCCATTTGTCAGGAAGCTCAAATTTGGATCCAGGCTCCGTCGCGCTTACGGCCCTTCCGCTTCTATGCACCGGGGCTTAATTACAGGGAAAAGCCTGCGCCTTGGGGCTACCAAGCGAGGTTCGAGCTCCGAGAAGCCGGCCCACAGTCCTGCCGCTTACTGCCACCGCAGCGCTACAGCACTTCTTACGAATCTTCCCCGAAATCTCCGGAAGAAATGCGAGAGGGAAAGCCTTCTCTTTCCCGAGAGGAGGCCCTCAAAGAACGACGCGCGCCCTCCTTCAAACATCCGCCCGAGCCCCACGCCAGGTCGCCGCCTCGCTCCGAGCCCATGCAGAGACGCTTCCCCGGCAAAGGCGGGGGGAGCGCGGGGAGGCTGGCTCTCCCCGCGCAGCACATCCAGCGGGGTCTACGGGGTGGGCGAAAGGAGGCGCCGCATCACCTGCCGGCTCGCCTCACCTGACAAAAGCAGCGCTGCTCCGCCGTCGGGGGTTGCGCGGAAGCGCCTCCCGCGAGCAGGGCGAGAAGGAAGACCAGCAGCGCCCGACGCAGAGGGCGAGGAGGCACCGCCGACATGTCGCTGCTCTCGCTGCCACAGGCAAGCCTCGGCTGAAGGTCTTCTGCGGGGCAGACACGCCTCCTGCCTGCCTCTCGCCGCCGCGCCTTCCTTTTGGAGGAGCGTAATCTTTCAAGTCGAGGGGACGTGCGGCTCAGCCCGCACACAAGAAGAGGCGTCGCGGCTTTTCGCACCCTGCGCTGGCCGGGCCGTGCCCCACTGGGGAAAGCCGAAGCGAGAGCCTTGCCCGTGGCTCGCCCCGCCTTGCTTTGACCCTCCCTTCCCCGGGTCCGCCGACCTAGGAGCACCATCCTGCCCACGTCTCCTCAGAAGTGGGCCGAACTGAGCTCACAACGCCGGTCGCTCTCAGGGCATCGGGCGGGACGTGCAGATCGGCCTGAAAGAAAAGCCTTTGACGCGCGGCGGCATCATCCTTCTACCGCGCCTTCGCTTTTCCTCGCGGAGGCTGCGGGCGAAATTGCGAAGGTCTTGTCCCCGGAGCTGATGCACACCTCAGCTCTGTTTCGTTCCTGAGTAAGGGTGCTGCCTGCGTGGATGCATTTCCTTTTGTAAAATTAAAACTCCCGAATTTTTCTAACTTGGCAACCTCTACCCTCCCAAATCCTGATCAGGTTAAGAAATAACATCAAGTAAGATTTTCACCAGAAATAAACATTAAAATATGATCAACCGATAAGAGGGCAGAAGAAACATATCAGAGGAAGCAGCAATGGAAAAAAAGAACAGATTACAAATAGATTGTAAAAACCACAGCATGCTCCACTGGGTGACTTTGGGCCAGTTTCTCTCAGCCCAACCCACCTCACAGGGTGGTGGTTGTGGGGAAAATAGGGGGAGGGAGGAGTATTAGGTATGTTCGCTGCCTTGAGTTATTTATAACAAATAATAAAAGCAGGATATAAATAAATAAAAATGTGTTCTTCACTTGAACGAAAACTGCTTATGTAACAAAAGTTGCAAGTGTCCCTTTACACTCTTTTTAAATGTCTCCCCCGCCACCACCAAATTCTTATGTTAAGCTATGGGCCTGCACAGAAATTACATCAAGGTGAGTGCCAGGTGGGTCGCTTTGCAGAGGGCATTCCATCAGGGCTGCAACTGGGGGGGGGGGAGGCAAGCAGGGCATGTGCCTGGGCGCCACACTGGGGGGGTGCCAAAATGAGTGCTGGGGGGATGCCAAAATGAGTGTTGAGGGGGCACCAAAATGGGTGTGGAATCCATGTTTGTCCTGGGTGATCCAGACCCTAGTTGCAGGCCTGCATTCCATAGGAGGATTACCCACAGAAAGTCCTGAGATTTTAAGGCTGTTGGATCACAATGCCTTCACATTGTTTCTTGTAACACTCCTATGGGGGAAATCAGAGAAACAGAGACTGCTCCAGGGTTGGCATGCCAAGTTTGACCTTTGATCTGTGCAATGTCAGAAAGCAGCTGCAGATGTACCACTATAGTTAGGACTTTAATCATGTTGCCAATGCAGGGTTTTTGTTTTTTAAAGAAGTTGAGCTATCAGATAAATCCAGGGTCAGTTTTCTGGGATATGTTTAGGGGTAGATTATTCCTATTTAAGGTATATGCAGTTTGGCTGTGATCCAAGCTGTGATGGCTAGGATATGAGTAGCAACCCCATATTTGTCATGATATCTAGGACTACATGCTGTGTAAACACCATCAGTGCATGACAGCTGTAATGTAGTATAGGTGGGGCATCATGCTGATGCACCTCGATGTATCTGATCAACAGGAGAACAGTTTAATATATAGTTTGATTCCCTAGAGCAAATAGTGGCATTAATACATGGAAAAATGTACTTAACCAAGATATATCATCAGGTGGATGCACATTTCATTGTTAGCCACACCCCAAAGTTTTGCAATTTATGAATCAGCATTGTTCTAGGTGGTAACATAAGAAACTACTCCATAACACTCATTTCCATAAATGTCTTGGGTGCAAAAATGGAGGAAATACTTCTCTCCAACACCATGCAAATCATGGAGAAATTTAAATCATACTTCTGGCTGTATCAAATTCAAAATTTCTTCACTGACATATAGAAAATAACTGGAACTTTATGTATGTCTGTATCAGTATTGGGAACAAAAATGGATTATCACAAAATGTTGGGAAACTGGCTAGCCTTGAGGAAAAATATAAAGTCATAGTGAGCTATAATCTAAACATTAAATGCATCAAGAGGGTGGTACTCTCTGTGGCACTTCAAAAAGACAGTATCTCAGAGGGAAGGAGAAATGGCACTCCGGTTTGGCTCTAGTTTGGTCTGATTTTGAGTTGCTTCTTGCCTGTGTATCTGTTGAATTTGGAAAAAAGATACCAACAAATTTGAGCAAGGGAACATTATTGAGGGCTTGAGAATCAAGATATATAGAAAAAAATCAAGGGAAGATTATAGGTTTTATTGAGTCAACTAGGATAGGAACAAAGCAGCTATGTCTGAATTATAGACATTCTTCGTATTTACCCATTGATTTAGGGACCAGTTTGGTGTAGGGGTTTAGGCATCAGGCTAGAAACCAGAAGACTCTGAGTTCTAGTCCCGCCTCAGGCACAAGGCCAGCTGGGTGACCTTCGGCCAGTCACTCTGTCTCAGCCCTAGGAAGCAGGCAATGGCAAACCACTTCCAAAATCTTGCCAAGAATGCTGCAGGGACTTGTCCAAGCAGTTGCCAGGAGTCAGACTCAAAGGCACAAAAATAATACTAATTAAATTATGCCTCCTTTTAGGACAGAGATGGCCAGCCTACAGCTTGAGGCAGAATCTGACAGTAGTAGTTCCATCCCAACCCACTTCCAATATGCTTCCTCCCTGCCCCATTTTAATAGCAAAAACAAGTGGATAGAAATGCAAAAAGGAATATAAAACAAAATATCAAGTAATTCATACATGACAATGTAGAGACAGGCAACGTGGGGGGGGGAAGCTGGAAGCTTAGCAAAATGCCAAACGATAACCTCACTCAGCATTGATAGCATTACTTTATCTACTCCCCCTTTAAAACCCTCTTGTGATGGCTATCATGTGCATCTGATGACAAATTCACTTAGCAATGTGTTGGGTACATGTGTTTCCTTTTATTCATCTTGAATCTCCACACATTTAGTTTTAACGGGTGACCATGAAATCCTTGAAGGGGGTGGTGGGCGTGACCTTCACCAGTTTGCCTTCTGGTAAATGGGCATTATGTAACTAGGCCTTCATTTGGAGACACTGCCACATTAAGGGTCAGATGAGGTCTTTATTACACCTCTAGTGCTACTTACTGTTCCTTTTTATCCAGACCAAGGTCAAATAAAAACAAATGCAAGTTTTATCACTTTTCTTCTTCACATTCTAAACTGAAAGCTACATGCAAACTTTCACACATACCTACCCAGTTCAAAGTCTTCTTGTCAGGCCAGGGCTGAGTTTCAAAAAAATCATGATGGGACACCTGCTGTGCCATTCTCTGTGGTTCCCATACATTTTTATAACATTCAGCTAGGCTTAATCAAGCTTAAAGTTTGGCCAGTTCCACCTTGTCCCTTTTCTCACACCTCCTAATACTTCTCCCCATTGCCTCTACCACTTCACATGGAAACTATTTATTGTTTTGGGAAGCATATTTCATTGTAGAACCATATCTTGTGTTTTCTTTGAACTTTTTGTTCTAATGGTTGTCAATGGGCCATGTAACCTGACATCTTCCTGAGCAAATCCTCTTTAAGGTTTGCTTTAAGTGAGTCTCATGTACTCCACTTTCATACAATGTCCATCCATATTTTCACACAAATATATGGCATAAAGTATGCATTATCACAATACCATAACACGGTACAATGATTGGCATTACATACGAGTGACAATAGTAACAGTGCATTAATGCACTGATGGATGGTTCATTGATTAGCATGGCTATATATGATTATATATAGTTAATATACGGTATAAATTGATATATAGCTAACCTATTCTGCCATATTCTTCAGTCGTAAGTGTGAGCTGGTTGCCAAGCACCTGAATTTTGTTAACGTGACCGCAAGGGTGCCACAACAGCTAGAACTTCAAGGACCGGTCGTAAGCCCCTTCCTTCAGCACCGTCATAACTTCAAACAGTTGCTGAACAAATGGTTGTACCTTGAGGACTACCTGTGTTATAAAAACAATATCATTGAATGATCTTTATGTCGTTTCAACAAATTACCATTAGTAATTTCATCGATTTTTGTCTTAATAGGAATACTTGGGAGATTTTCAAATATATCTAAGTATATGTGGCAATCTTTAAGTCAATTTAGATGTCCCTGTTATGATTGGTAATGGGTTTGTGTGTCATTACCCAAAGAAAAACCACTTTTACCCAATTTTGGGCAATTTACCCAGGTTTGGGAAGCACTGCGTTAAGAGGACATACTCATTCCATGACATCCAAAATATGAATACTCTGAGTTATAAATGTTTACTGTAACACACATACACACACACACACACACAACATACCAGTTCTTTACTACTTCAGATCAGATCAAAGTGCCCTTGGTTCAAAAGGGTGTTGATCTGGGGATAGGTGTTCCATCAGTTCTGGGCCAGGGTGTTCTGTGCTCTTGCTTCAGAACTCATTTTGTAAAATATTTGACTTGTTCATAGATGCTTAAATGATGGGTGCAATGGGGAGTGTTTTGCACATCTTTGGTTGTGCTTTGATTGATGGACCTGGCTGTGTTCCAGAGATATAATACCTTAATTACATAAAATTGTACTACTGTCACACCCTAGATGGGTTTGCACAATACACTCATGATTAATGTAATCCTACTTCACTCCATCTAATTTTCTGGATTTGCATGACAAATTGAACTATAAACTAGCATACAGTCACTTGTTGAGATGGGTGGCTATAGAAATCAAACAAATAAATGCAATCGGTTTGCATAGCATGGGCTTAGCTAGTCTATGATTCAGTGTGATGTGGGAGCATGAGTGTTTTGAAGCAGCCTTTGAAAATCTCAGATCCAGTTGGTTTCCTCTTCATTTAAACGCCATTTGAAAGATATTCTTATTCCATCAAGCCAACTACTTTAATGAGTTATCCTTTTGACTTGTTTGATTTTTGTTATTTTATTTGTCTAGTCTTCCATGCTATTATTTTTTTCAATATTGGTTTAATAATATTTATGATGTCAGTTGCCCTACACATTCTAGGGAGAAAGCAGAAAGACTGGCAGTAAATATTTTAATAACAGTACTATTGGGTCATACCCAAAAGATTGCAGAGATGTTACACAGACCAATATCATCTGCTCTGTGTAACATCCCCATCCAAGCTTCTAAGCTGAATGATTAGGGACACACCCCTATGAAGCTTCTTGTGACTCTTTTGCATCATGTATGTTTGGAATGCAATGGTGGTTTCCGAAATACTTCTTGAAATTTGACAAAGATACAGATGAAGTAGCCACTGAACGAGTCCCCTCTGGCCTCTGTCCAAACCAATATACTTTTATATTGCATTAAAATTTCCTGTAAAGAAAAATCAGTGGCATTTAAGAAAACAAAACAGCAGAGTTCCCACCTGTTTTATCCTATACTTACCCTACAGATTCTGCTGCTATTTGGTGGAAGTGAGGCACGGCCTTAGTGTTAATTTTAAACTTGATTTCTGGAATAAACACAGAGTACATCCTTTGAACTAATGCCCAGGGGTTGCATTGACTTTGCCACTTACTTTAAATGGAAGAGGAAAGTCTATTGTTACAATTTATTATTAGCATTAACATTTGGGGCATTTCCACACAGCATCCTTTCTACTCCCCACTTTTCCCAGACCTTTAAAACTGAAAGTGGATTTGCTAATTGTCTTAAGTCTTACTGAGCTCAGATCACACTAAGAATACCATAAGCCAATCAGTACTTCCCCTCCACCTCAAAAAGAGATGCCTGTAGAAAAACAAGGTAAGATGAAAAGATCTTCCTCAAACTGAGCTCAGCTCCTAATGACTTAATGGATACATCCATGTAGTTTTCCTGGAAGTGTTATGGAAGTAATTTGCCATTGCCATTCCATGGATTGTTTTTGTTTGCTTGCTTTTAATACTAGAATGGGATTTCTTGGTGGCTCCCATCCAAATAGGTGGTCCCATTCTACTTAGCTGTTTCACGATCAGATAGAAAAGCCCCAAGCAACCTAGTGTTTTGCTCGCCTAGAGGAGCAGCTCAAGTAGCTGAAGCTCAGGAACCACAAGAAAGAGTAAGAGAAAAAAAGAGTAAGAATTCCCTTCAATGGTGAAATGGGCTGCCCACAAGTTCCGCAAAATTTCACCTACTAAATGGGGGATTTAGGTTACAGAAAGTTTGAGCTGGGAGCAGATTGGGTTAGCTGCAGAATACTGTTAATATTGAGATCACAGAGGACTGAGTTGCTTCTGAGCTGGTGCAGAGTCCTTGGATGGATGTGTCTGGGGTCTGTTTGACCCTATCCATAAAGGGGGCACTTGTTGCCACTCCGGATAACCTCACTGTTGTGGGATAAGGAATTGGAAGTTTCGATATATGAAGGTCAACAAAGACCACTTTGGCATCTGCATGTTATTCTGGCCCTCTCAAGTCCTGCTATGCTGCCTCATCGAGGTGGTGGTGAGGAAGTTCCTGGGAGGGATGAGTGAAGAACGCCAGGAGTGCATGCTAAGGGTATACAATCCCAGCAGGGCTGCCCAAGGCATGAAGATCATCCCAGCTGCCCAGATAAAACAAGCAGTCACCTATATTGGGCAGCAGCAATATAGGAAGATGCTGGAGGGAGATGATTACTTTAGTGACAATGGCAAAGACATTATTTCATACTGTGCAGGAGAAGGCAAAGGTGAACCACTCCGGTATTTTACCAAGAAAACCACATGAATAGACAGTGATTGACAATTCATAGAACCAATCGATCCCAAGTTCTCATTTGAGGCATAAATGACCAGGCTCATATGATCATATTTTGGAGAGAGTATTTCTAGCTAGCTCTCTTGAAGAGTTTACTATGTTGGAACTGGAAGGAAAGAGAAGAAAAGAATGAGCAGCAGCAAGGTGGATGGACTCAGTTACAGTGGCGATGGGTACAACGTTGCAAGACCTGAAGACCAGAATGGGGACAGATTGCTAAGAGTTAATACAAACTTCATGTACAGGTAGTTGTAATGATTGCCTATCCTAAAACACCATCAGACTCATGAACAGGTTCATAAAGATATCTGATTTATTAAAGAATAGTATGCAGGATCACAAAGAAAGCTGAGAATGGAAAAAGCGCGCCAAATGCAAACTAAAAACCCCTCGGTACAAACGAGATCCCTCCCCCCATACAATCTTCCCAGGCTCACAATCCCAGGTGCTCCTAACGGCTTCTGATGGTCCGCGGGAAAAGTCCTTGAACAGAGCACGTAACCCAAACACATTCCATTGAAATGAACCTAAATACAGAGCTTGGCACAAGGTCTCACAGCAGCTCCCTCCCAACAGAAACGCGCGTCAGCACCATGGCATGTGAAACGTTACGATGTACAGTGCACATTGAAACAGTGAACATGACAGTAGTCCTTGCTTAACAACCACTTGTTTAGTGATGGTTTGGACTTACAACAGTGCTGGAAAAACCAACTTACGACTGGTCCTCACATTTACAACTGTCACAGCATCCCCATGGTCACATGATCATGATTTGGGCACTTGGCAACTGGTTCACATTTATAACTGTCACAGCATCCCATGGTCATGTGATTGCCACTTTCGACTTTCTGGCAAGCAAAATCAATGGGGAACCATGTGATTCGCTTAACGACCACGTGGGTTGCTTAATGCCTGCTGCAAAAAGGTCATACAATTGAGTCAGATTCACTTAATGACCACTTCTTTTAGCAACCAAAATTCTGGTCCCAATTGTGGTCATTAAGTGAGGACTACCTGTATGTAATTTATTGATCAGTTATTCTAAAAAGTTACAATTCAACAATTAATTTGTTACACATGAATTGTTTTGCATCTTGAATATCTATGCATATTTTATTTTTTAAAAACAGATGGTTTCAGCTTTATGTTGGATATGGCACTCAAAATGCAAGTGTGGGCATGTGCCATAATGGTTCCTTTTGGGGCAGGATTCAGTTTACATACTGATTTTGTTCTGGAAGAGAAGTTATTTTTGTCTTGTTGCAGTTGTCTAGATTACTTTGTATTATATGCCAACAATTTGGAAAGTAATAGAATAATAAACATGAATAATATTCGGATTTTTGGTAAAAGAGATTGATAACAAAAGAGACAATAAAAAAGCTAAGAAGGAAACCAAAAGACCAGAATACATCCTCTCCAGCAGTCAACACCCAGATAAGTAGGGATTAATGCCAGACAAACCATCAAGCAGAAAACAATACCCTAATCAAGGAACTACCAAGGAGAAAACCACACCCCCAACACCAGGAGGGCAAGCTACTTATATAAACAGGGAGCCAACCGCACACTCACTAGCATTGATGATGTTGCCTAGTCAGGTAATGAAACGTCTGCAAGCAAACAATCAAGCTCAGGGAGCACCAAGGACTCCATTGATAACAAAGGCATTCATTCTCCATCAATACTACCATGGTGTATACCTCTGATTTTGCAAAAACATTTTACTGCCAGGAATAAGGATTGGAGGGTAATTTACACATTTGGCCTGCATCCATAATCTATCTTCAGCAAAGGATCATTACCTTGTCGTGGTGCTGGAGCTTGAGCACCTCAATGATGCCATGAGCTAAACCGTGAAGGGCCACACAAGATGGGAAGGTCATGACAGAGAGCTCAGACTAAATGCGATCCCTGGGGAAGGTAATGGCAACCCACCCCAGTATTCTTGCCGTGAAAACTAAATGGATCAGTACAACCAGAGATATGTTGGTATCGGAAGATGAGACCCCCAGATCAGAAGATGGTCAAAATCCTACTGGGGAGGAACAGAGGATGAGCTCAACTAGCCCCAGACGTGATGACGCAGCTAGCTCAAAGCCGAAAGGACGGCTAGTGGCCGACGGTGCTGGTGGTGAACGGCGAATCCGATGTTCTAAGGATCAACACACCATTGGAACCTGGAATGTAAGATCTATGAGCCAGGGCAAATTGGATGTGGTTATTGGTGAAATGTCAAGATTAAAGATAGACATTTTGGGCGTCAGTGAACTGAAATGGACTGGAATGGGCCACTTCACATCAAATGACCACCAGATCTACTACTGTGGACAAGAGGACCACAGAAGAAATGGAGTAGCCTTCACAATTAATAGTAAAGTGGCTAAAGCAGTGCTTGGATACAATCCAAAAAACGATAGAATGATCTCAATTCGAATTCAGGGCAAGTCATCTAACATCACAGTGATCCAAATATACACCCCAACCACAGATGCTGAAGAAGCTGAAGTAGAGCAGTTCTATGAGGATCTGCAGCACCTACTGGACAACATGCCTAAAAGAGGTGTTATTTTCATCACGGGAAACTGGAATGCTAAGGTGGGCAGTCAAATGACACCTGGAATTACAGGTAAGTATGGCCTGGGAGAACAAAACGAAGCAGGACATAGGCTGATAGAATTTTGCCAAGACAACTCAATGTGCATAACAAACACTCTCTTCCAACAACCTAAGAGACGGCTTTATACATGGACTTCCCCAGATGGACAACACCGAAATCAGATTGACTACATCCTTTGCAGCCAAAGATGATGGACATCTATACAGTTGGTAAAAATGATCACGAACTTATTGCACAAGTTAGGATCAGACTAAAGAGATTAGGGAAGACCCACAGATCAGCTAGATATGAGCTCACTAATATTCCTAAGGAATATGCAGTGAAGGTGAAGAATAGATTTAAGGGACTGGACTTAGTAGGTAAGGTCCCGGAAGAACTATGGACAGAAATTCGCAACATTGTTCAGGAGGCAGCAACAAAATACATCCCAAAGAAAGAGAAAACCAAGAAGGCAAAATGGCTGTCTGCTGAGACACTAGAAGTAGCCCAAGAAAGAAGGAAAGCAAAAGGCAACAGTGATAGGGGGAGATATGCCCAATTAAATGCAAAATTCCAGAGGTTAGCCAGAAGAGATAAGGAATTATTTTTAAACAAGCAATGTGTGGAAGTGGAAGAAGACAATAGAATAGGAAGGACAAGAGACCTCTTCCAGAAAATTAGAAACATCGGAGGTAAATTCCAGGCAAAAATGGGTATGATCAAAAACAAAGATGGCAAGGACCTAACAGAAGAAGAAGAGATCAAGAAAAGGTGGCAAGAATATACAGAAGACCTGTATAAGAAGGATAACAATATCGGGGATAGCTTTGACGGTGTGGTCAGTGAGCTACACCCAGACATCCTGAAGAGTGAGGTTGAATGGGCCTTAGGAAGCATTGCTAATAACAAGGCAGCAGGAGATGACGGCATCCCAGCTGAACTGTTCAAAATCTTGCAAGATGATGCTGTCAAGGTAATGCATGCTATATGCCAGCAAATTTGGAAAACAGAAGAATGGCCATCAGACTGGAAAAAATCAACTTATATCCCCATACCAAAAAAGGGAAACACTAAAGAATGTTCAAACTATCGAACAGTGGCACTCATTTCACATGCCAGTAAGGTAATGCTCAAGATCCTGCAAGGTAGACTTCAGCAATTCATGGAGCGAGAATTGCCAGATGTACAAGCTGGGTTTAGAAAAGACAGAGGAACTAGGGACCAAATTGCCAATATCCGCTGGATAATGGAAAAAGCCAGGGAGTTTCAGAAAAACATCTATTTCTGTTTTATTGACTATTCTATAGCCTTTGACTGTGTGGACCATAACAAATTGTGGCAAGCTCTTAGTGGTATGGGGATCCCAAGTCATCTTGTATGCCTCCTGAAGACTCTGTATAACAACCAAGTAGCAACGGTAAGAACAGACCACGGAACAACGGACTGGTTTAAGATTGGGAAAGGAGTACGGCAGGGCTGTATACTCTCACCCTACCTATTCAACTTGTACGCAGAACACATCATGTGACATGCTGGGCTTGAGGAATCCAAGGCTGGAGTTAAAATCGCTGGAAGAAACATTAACAATCTCAGATATGCAGATGATACCACTTTGATGGCTGAAAGCGAAGAGGAACTGAGGAGCCTTATGATGAAGGTGAAAGAAGAAAGTGCAAAAGCTGGTTTGCAGCTAAACCTCAAAAAAAGCAAGATTATGGCAACCACCTTGATTGATAACTGGCAAATAGAGGGAGAAAATGTAGAAGCAGTGAAAGACTTTGTATTTCTAGGTGCAAAGATTACTGCAGATGCTGACTGCAATCAGGAAATCAGAAGACGCTTAATCCTTGGGAGAAGAGCAATGACAAATCTCGATAAAATAGTTAAGAGCAGAGACATCACACTGACAACAAAGGTCGCATAGTTAAAGCAATGGTGTTCCCCGTAGTAACCTATGGCTGCGAGAGCTGGACCATAAGGAAGGCTGAGCGAAGGAAGATCGATGCTTTTGAACTGTGGCGTTGGAGGAAAATTCTGAGAGTGCCTTGGACTGCAAGAAGATCCAACCAGTCCATCCTCCAGGAAATAAAGCCAGACTGCTCACTTGAGAGAATGGTATTAAAGGCAAAACTGAAATACTTTGGCCACATAATGAGAAGACAGGACACCCTGGAGAAGATGCTGATGCTAGGGAGAGTGGAGGGCAAAAGGAAGAGGGGCCGACCAAGGGCAAGGTGGATGGATGATATTCTAGAGGTGACGGACTCGTCCCTGGGGGAGCTGGGGGTGTTGATGACCGACAGGAAGCTCTGGCGTGGGCTGGTCCATGAAGTCACGAAGAGTCGGAAGTGACTAAACGAATAAACAACAACCATAATCTATATGCTTAATTTCCTATATTTCCCCCACTGATAGGTGAACTGTCTTAAATCTAAATCGTTTATCGGTATCGTATTACATGAACATGGGCCAACTCAGTTTATTACACCAAATGTGCATACGTGTGGGTTTCTTTCCTTTCCCTCCAAGTCAGCAGGGGGCGCTCTGGCAGAAGCAAAAATTCTAGGATCCGGAAGGAGGAAGGCCTGAAAGGAAGCAGCTTCTCCGGCTTGGGTCGTCATTCCCGGCGTCCTTTGCGTATCTCCACCGGCACAGCTCGGCTTTAGTCTCATCATCATGGCGGAGCCGAGAGATAAGGCGCTGCAAGATTATCGCAAGAAATTGCTGGAGCACAAGGAGATCGATGGGCGCCTCAAGGAGCGTGAGTGACTGCTCGGTGGCGGAGAAGGGAGCCTGGTCTCCACGCTTCCCCCTGGTTCCATCCCTCTCTCGGGGTCCTAGAAGAACCATATAAGAATACCTTATATCAGACAGGGTGGGAGAGACGCGTTGGGGTGAAAGTCGTTCTCTTTTCCCGCATGATATTCAGATTTTTTTCAGTCCGATCCTGTGCATGTTTACTTAGGGACATTTGCTCCTTGCCGTCAGTGGAACTGTGACCCTCAGATAAATAGATACAGGATTGGGAGGGCACATTGGTCAGCGAATTTCATTTTAATTATTACATTTATGTCCTGCCATTCCTTCAGTAGTATATGTGGCATTCCTTCTTCCATTTTTGTCCCCCACAGTAACAATCCAGTGAAGAAGGTTAGGCTGAGGAGTCATTGGACTGACAAGACTCTTTCATGAACTTCCATGGCTGTGAATGCATTTAAATCCTATTTCAGCACAAAATATATATGGATGAGAAATGCTGGTTGGGTTTTAGTGTAGTATGTTGTGTAGTCATAATAGCTTGAAAATCATGGTTCATGGTTTAATAGATTTGTGAATCCAGAGAATTGTGGTTCGTTCAACAAACCATTATTAAACCACGTGTTTGAAATATTTGAACCCATCTGTAAAAGGTTTATTTTTAAAAAAAATACTGTTAACAAATGAACAAGGTACAAGTAACAAGTAAGCAAGCACTGATAATGTTACCTAGTCAGGTAATGAAATGTCTGCAAGCAAACAACCAAGCTCAGAGAGCATCAAGGACTCCTCAGAACAAGTAAGGGTCCAATTTTGTTTCCTTAATCTTAAAGGAACATTTTTATTCGTTCATTCGCTTCCGACTCTTCATGATTTCATGGACCAGCCCACGCCAGAGCTTCCTGTCGGTCATCAACACCCCCAGCTCCCCCAGGGACAAGTCCGTCACCTCTAGAATATCATCCATCCACCTTGCCCTTGGTTGACCCCTCTTCCTTTTGCCCTCCACTCTCCCTAGCATCAGCATCTTCTCCAGGGTGTCCTGTCTTCTCATTATGTGGCCAAAGTATTTCAGTTTTGCCTTTAATATTGTTCCCTCAAGTGCAAAGGAACATAAGAAATGAAAAATGAGAAAGACAAAAGGGAAAGGGGAGATAACTGAGATTCATGTGTGGAACAAGAACAAGTCACCCTGTTTGTTCGGCTTCCTCATTCTGCACGTATTCCCTCCAGATATAGATGTACTGTGCAGTACACTTAGACAACTGCTTAGAAAAGGGCTCTGCCAAATAAATTGTGGCAACAGAAACCAAGGCACTGATGTCCATACTTTATGTTTTTTTCCATTTTTCCACTTTACTGTATTTTATAACAAGATTACAAAAAAATAAAATACAGTACAAAAGGTAAATAAACAATGAAATACTAAAGACGGTTAATGAGCTAAAAAAAACTAAACAGAATGAAGAATAGAAACCTCTCATCAAAATAAAAGAACCCAAATAAAATTTTAAAAACCAATACCAAGTATCTAAAAATATGTAGTAAGCGTGTGGAAATGTGTGTGTATACAGAATACAGAAATGTATGTGTATGCAGAATAAATTATCTTGAGGTGACTGGCAGCAGGTGCCAGTAAGCCTCCTTACCTACCTGCAGCAACCTCACCCCTCATGCATATTTTACATAGGAAAAAGTTGAGATGTAGCAAAATTTGGAGAAAATGAGACGGTCAAGTAGGTTGCAACCCTGTATAGAATCATACACAATCATAGAACGTAAGGATTAGAAGGTACCATGGAGATAATCTTGTCCTTCTCTCTGCCCAGTACTGGAATCAAGTACTATGATTTTTGTCTATCATTGTTGAACCAGTGCTATATCCATCAAATGGTAGCATAGTTCTGCTCAAATTTTGTCATCATTTTCATCACTGTCATCACTTGCATGAGAGACTTTGTTGAATGCTTTGTTGAAGTCAAGGCATACTATGTCCACTGCATCCCTGTGGTCAACTAAACTAGTTGCTGTATCAAAAAATATTAGGTTGATTTGGCATGATTTAGTCTTGATAACCCCATGCTTGGTTCCTGTCAAGCAAGACATTCCTTTCTAAATGCTTACAAACCAAGTTCTTAATAATTTGTTCCAGAGTTTTGCCCAGGTTGATTAGCCAGCTTGTTGATTAGCTGGGTTATCATGTTTTCTCTATTTATTATTACAAATGCTTTTATGTCACTTCAGTCACCCAACTCTAAAACATACAATACATAATAATTGTTCAAAAATTATCAAATAGGTGAAATAATAAGTACTAATATAAATTCTGCTTAATCATAATAACACCAAAGCAGCCGGAATCATCCCAACTCAGGCACATCTCTCATTCTTGACTCAGCCCCCAAATACACCCATGTTTTAAATTTCCTGAGTGCTAGGAATGAAGATGCAGTTCTTATTTCTGGTGGGAGAATATTCCACAGGAGAGAAACTCCAGCAGAGAATCCTGATCTCCATGTTTCCTCATTTCACACCTCGTTTCTTGAGGTGGGGTGTGTGTGTACTCACAGCAAACACACTCTAAAGGCATGTTTTGGACAGATAGATTGTCACCAGCACTTTGAATTGCACGAGTTATTCCAGCGGGAGCTGACAGTCCAGAAGCAACCCAAATTGAGCATCAGCTCTTGCTGGGGAGCAGAATCCCATCCAGAACTAAAATTGGTATTGTTCAGACTCAGTCGGTTTTCAAATCCACAGCCACTCTGTCTTGCTAGGGGTGAGTTTCAACCTGTTTCTCCCCATCCAGAGCCTTATAGCATTCAGACACCGAGACAAGACTTTTGCTGCATCGTCTGGACTACTCCCAGAATGGTAGAGATGTGTAATTAGGCATCACTGGTATAATGATGATACTGAACCCCAAACTGTCTGATGACTTCACCCAGTACATAGACAGAAATGGTTGAGCCTTGAGCTACCCCATACTGGGGTGCCTGAGGGCTAGACCCTTCCTTCCTAAAACAAATTGACTGGAACTGCCCACTGCCTACTTAGAAAGGAACTGAACCACCGAAGAACAGCAGCCCCAATTCTCAACCCTTATAGCCAGTCCAGAAGGAGATCATGGTTGAAGGTATCAAAGGCTTCCAAAGATCTAGTAGGGTCACACCTCTCCTCTCTAAGCTTCCCTTAAAAAGATAGGACCAATGCCTTTTTCTGATCCATGAGCACTGTGTCCATCCTCCATGATTTCTGAAAGATGACAGAAAGGAGCTTCTGAAATGACATCTGTGAACTTCTTCAAGAATTTTGGATACAATTGGCTTTTGAACTTAAATTCAGTTATGGTAAATCAGGTGCTCCCTAAACATCCCTTTACCAACCTTGGATTACCACTCCCTTCTTGGGTCAATTATTCTCCTTAGATTTGCATGGGGAGAAGACAAGTAAAGTAGAAGCTGAGCAGTTCTGTCCTCTTCTTGTCATCTGCCATACCATCTTCTCTTACTGGTGGGCCCACTCCTCCTATTTTCTTTATTTAACTACTGACACAGCCAAAAAAGCCCTTTTTATTGCTTTCAACTTCTCTTGCAAGCCTAAATTCTTTTTGTTCTTTATCTTTCTGCAGATAATACCTACTTGCTGGTATACCTCCTCAGAGATTGCACCCATGTTCCATTTCCAGCAGTAGTTTTTTGGCTAGTGGATCCTTCCACAGCAGTTTCCTAAGCTGCTTCCCATTCTTTTCTTCTCATTGAAATGGTGTCCAGTTGCACTTCCAGTATTTTATTTTGGAGAAATTCTTAACTGTCTTGTGCTCCCTTTGACTAGAGGATTTATTTTCATGGGATCTCACTCAGTAGTACTTTCTAAAGCTTGTTGAAATTAGCTCTCCTGAAATCTAGTATGTATGTATGACTATAATCCCAAATTCTCTTCTGCAGTATCTTGAACTCCAAGATTACATAGCTGCTGCTTCCCATGGTTCCTACTATTTTTACCTCTTCAACTAGCTCTTATATGTTCATTAGGGTCAAACATAGGAAAGCCAATCCCCTTGTCATTTTCTAGTTGTCTAGAAATGTTAAACCTTTTAATATAATTTAATTATTATTAAATTTGTATGCTGCCGAAGTCGCAATGACTGTGCAGCAACCTACTGCTACAGATATGAGCAGAATGTCATTTATTGGCACAAGCATGAACTCTCTACAGGAAATAACATGAAAGAGAAAAGGCTGAGTTGTTTAATTTTAACTGCAAGGTTTAAAAAAAATACAGGGAACTTTTAGAAATGATGTCTGCACATATTTGGAGTCATTTAAGTGATATCGTTCATTCTACCATCCAAGGATTTCACCCCTCCATTCTGGTGCATGAGCAAGGCCAAGCTTGTTCCCCCTCTTTAGCATCTCCGAGTATGCATTAAAAAACAGTGTAAGCAATTCCTTTAAAATGGGTTTAAAACAAGTGAGTTTGAGAAAAATACTCCTTTCTGCTTCCTGGTAAGGATAAGAGGCTGCCCTGAATATACCACTTGGCTTTCTATTGTATACGATAGGTATATGTTTATCAAACAAACATATGGAAAGCACTTTTAATGTGCTATACAGTGAAGGTTCAAGAATAAAATTTTACATCTCCTTAATTTTCTTTTTCCCTCTGAGGATAGAAGTGGAAGAACAGATAGTATCAACTATTAGCATACATTGTATGAGTTTTACCTGAAAGTTTTTTCAGCAGTGTTCTTGTATTTTAGTAAGGGAACAGCTGAAGGAGCTTACCAAGCAGTATGAAAAATCAGAAAATGACCTCAAGGCTCTACAAAGTGTTGGACAGGTGAGAGTCTGTGCAGTCACAATGTTCAGTGAATAAGCCCTTGTTTAATGTGAGAAAGCAAACTTTCTGAGAATAGAGATTGGCCTTTTGTTAAGGGACAAATGTCAACTTTGTGTGTTTTTAATGGGTCCCTCCCAGAGTTCAAGGAGGAGTTCTTAGCTGTTCATGGGAGATCTGAATTACAGTAAAGAAATCTTTGTTTATTTATTAAAAGGCATATGCATAAATGTCAAATAAATTGGTAGACAAGCAGACATTTAATAATAGTTGATTATTTCCTTAGCCATAACAATTCTTCTCTTAGACTCTCTCTGATATGAGCTTAGGGTGAAACCTTAATTGGGCTTCCTGATTTCAGTGGAGCCAGCTTCTGTTCACGTTCAGGAACCGCTGCAGAATTAAAATAGTGTTTGTTCCTGATAAACGACTAGACTCGCACATTCTCCAAAAATTTTATTGCCTTAAACAGAGTAACAAATGATATCCTATTCCCAAATGATACCCACCTTTGTGGATAATGCACAAAGCTTGTCAAGTTATTTTGGCATCCCAGTTAGAAAATAGGCCAAAGGTCTTTCTCTCCCCCTATCAATAGAAATTAAATAATTATAAATTAACTAACACTTTGTTGCCTTTTCACAACACTGAGATCTGCTGCTTGAGGCAGCCACCTCATTCTGTTTAATGATAGTCCTGTGTATGGTGGTCATCAACAGCACCCTGGATTTGTATCAAGAGCAACTGATCTCATTATGCCTTCCAGGAATTCAGATAGGCAGGGTTCCTAACAGTATATTTTTCCATTTTTTAAAAAAACAGATTGTTGGTGAGGTTCTCAAACAATTAACAGAAGAGAAATGTAAGTATACGATGCCGTTTTATTAATTTTCTTTAAAATATCAAAATTAAAATAATTACTGGATTTGACGTATGAGTACCATAGCTATGTACCATAGCTATAATGGCACATAAGTGCTGTTTAAAAAAAATTCTGATGATTTCTTTTGTCATTCAAATTGTGGTTGGATAACATGCTCTCATCTGCTTTTCTTTGCTACTTCTAGTCATTGTCAAAGCAACAAATGGACCAAGATATGTAGTCGGCTGTCGTCGTCAGGTGAGTACAGGTAGTCCTCACTTACTGACCATTCATTCAGTGACTGAAGTTACAACAGTGCTGAAAAAATAACTTTACTGCCCATTTGACTTTCGCAGCGTCCTCAGTCATGCAATCTCCATTACAGTCAGTATGCATTGCCCTGTGCCTGACCTGTGAGCTTGGGGAGAGGGACTGCAAGAAAGTAATCTGTTTGCTGTTCTACACATCGAAAGCAATGTGATCATGCCGATAGCCCAGGGCTAGGAGCCACAGGCATGCCTCTCAGACAGTACTCTCTTGAAATCTCCTTCTCTCCAATCTCTCTGCTCTGCGAGTGGGGGGGAAGAAAAAAGCAAGTGATTTCTGTAGGCAATCTCTCCTTTGCCTGATTCTTTCCCACTGCCAGCATGATCACATTGCTTTCAACCTATACAAGACAGTAAGCAGGCACTTGAGCATTCCAAAGGAGGGGGAGTGGTTAGGAGGGAAACAGAAGCAGAAGGTGTGAAATTTACTGGTCTTGTCACTTTCCAGGCAGAATGCACAGTGGCAGTCTCAGGATTTCCCACTTAGCAACTGCTTCACTTAGTGGCGGAATTGCCAGTCCCAGTTAGGACTGTTAAGCAAGGACTACCTGTATCTTGTTTTTGAATGTTTATGGGTCGGTGGCTCAAAATAGAATTTAAAGTTGTAGATGTGCTTAGGTGGCACATAAACGTGGAGTTGTATAACTCCCAGTGGAAAATGCCTAATCTATTTCTGTGGGCACAGGCTGGACTTGTGAGAATTGGCCAGTCTGCGTCCAGCCACTGTGGGAAAAAATTAATCACCTTTGTGTGAACAGCACATTTTCAACTTTGATTGTTGTTTGTTATTATTTGAATGGGCTTTGTTGTGCTTTTATTCATTATCAGGCATGTTCCTTTGAATATATTTTTGTGTCCTCCCTCCTGCCCGCAAAAACCGAGTATAGATAATACCAAATAAATATTCTGTGTTGAATACATGTTCGACATAATGCTGCTGCAGATTTAGTAATTGCCTCTCTCTGCCTCCAGCTTGATAAAAGCAAATTGAAGCCTGGGACGAGAGTTGCACTGGATATGACCACCTTAACAATTATGAGGTAAAATCTTGCCATCGTGTGTTTAGACTGGAGGGGAGAGAAATTGAAAGGATGGAAAAAGCACGTAGTAAAGCAGTGTTTCTCAACCTTGGCAACTTTAAGATGTGGGGACTCTGACTCCCAGAATTCCCAGCCAGTATTAGCTGGCTGGGGAATTCTGGGAGTCGGAGTCCCCACATCTTAAAATTGCAAAAGTTGAGAAACACTGATCTAGAAGGATTGCATAAGAAATGGATCTGAAACAAACAAGCATCTAGAACAGACCCTGGAAAACTGAGGCTCCAGGCATTGCTGGACTACAACTTCCAGCATCCTTTACTATTGAGTTTGCTGACTAGGACTACTGGAGGTTGTAATTCAGCAATATCTGGCTGGGGAATTTGGGGAGTTGGGGTCCACATAGCTTAAAGTCACTGAGGTTGAGAAACCCTGTAGTAAAGTTAAAATTTATCATAGAAGTATTTAATGAACATAAATAGTTTATAAAGATGCTTGGATCTTTAAATCTTAAAAGTATGTGGTCCTCCAGATGCTACTGAATTAAGTCATCCAGCATCCCTCACCAAGGCCAAGATGTCTAGGGCTGCTGGGACATGCGGTTCAGTATTATCTGGGATGGTACACATTCTCCAATCATGTTTAAGTATCCACCTTACTTCTTCTTTCAAGCCTATCATACTATTCATGGAGAAACTGAGCAGAGAATTCCTAATTAAGGGGTAATTAAAATCTGGCAGCTGTGGTTGAGGTTCTTCTTACAACGTTGAATGTTTCAAGTCGATCAAAACATTTCTGTATACTGGTCTCCTTTGACATCTTGATTGGTCCCACCAGTCAGAACCTGAAATCCAAACATTCTTGTTGCTAAAGCATAATATTTTGGAATACTACACTGGAGTAAAACTGGAATAAAAATAAATGGGCTTTTCTGGAACAGTGGTGAAGCAGAATGATATGGAGCTTTTTATTCATTGTTTGTGTTTCTTATATAGCAAGGTTGTTAGCAGAGAAGCCAGAGCTTAGGGCTAACTTTCAGAGGTAGCTTATACTGTTGTTATGGGACTGAAATGCAAGGCTGAAATCCCTGGTTGACAGCAAGCCAGCATTCCATTAAGCTACCTGTTAAGAGTAAGAAGTTTGACATGCTTTACAGAGTTGTTCTGTAGATTATGAAGGTACAGAAATGTACATGCTTTAAGTGGTTTCATTTGCATGTAATACTAAAACCAGTAATGTAATGCTATGTTCATAAGCAGGAAAGAAACATGCAAAATTTGGTTTTCCCCTTTCCATATCCTCCATCAGGTCAACTCGGAGGAGGAATAAATCAGAATTCAGTTTTGCTTTAGTAAGTTCCTGGATTGTCATCAGTTAACCAAATGTTTTGTTTTATAATCTGATTTGATACTGGATTTTGGCTGATTTATCAGTTGGTAGAAGTTTACATATAAATCAGGAATGATGATTTAAAAGAATGATCAGCCAAGAACCTATTAAACAGAAACTGAATTCTCATCCATCCCTTTCTTCATTATGCAGGAGGGAGGGGGAGGAGGAAACATGAGCTGAAAGCTTGGGATTCTTCCTATTTGTGCAAGTAGTGTGTAAACAACAGTTTCACGCTGCTTTTTGAACCAACCTTCTAAAAGACCATTATAGAACTTAGTAACTTATTTGTCTTCACCAGGTGAGGGAAATTTGGTTGGAAATTACTTTTTTAAAAAATCACTGTTGCAGAATCAACTGATCTGATAACTGGAATTGCTTCACTTATTTAGATATTTACCAAGAGAAGTTGATCCACTTGTTTACAACATGTCTCATGAAGATCCTGGAGATGTATCTTATTCTGAGATTGGTGGATTGTCAGAACAAATCAGAGAACTAAGAGAGGTACATGTCCATTTCTTGTACCAGTCTGTATATTGCTTGTTGTTTATTCGTTTAGTCGCTTCCGACTCTTCGTGACTTCATGGACCAGCCCACGCCAGAGCTTCCTGTCGGTCGTCAACACCCCCAGCTCCCCCAGGGACGAGTCCGTCACCTCTAGAATATCATCCATCCACCTTGCCCTTGGTCGGCCCCTCTTCCTTTTGCCCTCCACTCTCCCCAGCATCAGCATCTTCTGCAGGCTGTCCTGTCTTCTCATTATGTGGCCAAAGTATTTCAGTTTTGCCTTTAATACCATTCCCTCAAGTGAGCAGTCTGGCTTTATTTCCTGGAGGATGGACTGGTTTGATCTTCTTGCAGTCCAAGGCACTCTCAGAATTTTCCTCCAACACCACAGTTCAAAAGCATCAATCTTCCTTCGCTCAGCCTTCCTTACGGTCCAGCTCTCGCAGCCATATGTTACTACAGGGAACACCATTGCTTTAACTATGCGGGCCTTTGTTGTCAGTGTGATGTCTCTGCTCTTAACTATTAGTTATGGCTAAACTACTTGTATCTTTGTAGCAGGAAAAACATTTGAATCTGTGGTGTAGGTTATATGCCCATGGCAGAATTTCAGGAAAATACATAAATGGAACTACTTCAGTTTTAAAGTTTAAAACTAGGAGCTTTAACCAAACTACACAATGCACTGGGATTGCATTGTTTTAATGCATAAGTTTGCATCTTTTAATGCATAAAGAATTGCTTGAGCACGAAACAGCTTTCCCTCTTTGCAGGTTATAGAGTTACCACTGACAAATCCAGAATTATTCCAACGCGTGGGGATTATACCTCCCAAAGGGTGCTTGCTGTATGGCCCCCCAGGTAGGCTCACTTTAGTAAATTTTTATGGTTGCCTCATACACCTGAGCAAAGAGGTACATCATGTGGGATACTTCCTGTCAGACCAGACCAATTGCACATTCTTTGCTGATGTGCAAGTAGATGTTTTCTGTGCTATCAAGTTCAGGTGTAAGATTACAAGTACTGAGAAGATCCTGAAGGATGAAAGGCAGAATTAACCTGATGTGTCACTAGAATCTTTGGCATAAATTCTCAGTTGCCCCCCTTCCCCTATACATACTGTATACAATTTCATAAAGAAAGATACTAACCTGATCCGGTACAGAATGTAGTAAACTGTGAGGATGTTGATTCTGTGTAGAAGCCCCATAGTCTGCTTATTGCAAGCATATGGCCATATCCCTTTATTTCTGAATTAGGATTTCTCTAAAAAACTGAAATTGGCTTATGGCAGATACCAAAGGAAAACAAGATTGAAATAGAGATGATTGAATACTGAAGCTTTTTGTTGCAAATATTTTATTTTAGATATTTGGGTATTTAGGATTGTTTTGGTCCTGTACAGTTGTGCATATTTTAGAGCTTTTAAAATCCTTTTTGGAAAAATGGTTTTCTCATTTCTAAGTCATTTCTAATGTTTAATAACATATTTTTGCCTCATGAGAAAGGCAGCGAGAAAGCCCCAACAAAAATGGGGCTTTCCGGGTTAACCGCCCAGAGTCCCTTCAGTGGGAGCAGATGGGCAGTGACAAATTTGATAAATACATAAAATAAATAAATGTCATCCCAGATTGAGAGAATAGGATTTTCTTAATTCTGCTGAGAATTTTACAAACCTAGGTTTTCTTGTTCCTGGCTCATATTTCATGACAGCAAGAGTGCCATCCCTAGCAGAAATTGCTAGTTTGTAAATTTTAATTGAGTAAAAGGGGAAATTTGTTAAAACCATGGGGAATAATCATATTAATTGTAGGTAATTACAGTGGTCTCATCCACTTTATAAGTGCAGCCCCAATATGCCACCAAGGGATGAAGTCTGGCCCTTGACCTAGGAGGGTCTGTGCACTGTAGTGCTTCACCATGTAACTTCAACTGTATGTCTGTCACATTGATGCTTTACTTCTTGAATCCTCTTTGGTATATATTCTTCACTTCAGGAACAGGGAAAACTCTCCTGGCGAGAGCTGTTGCCAGTCAGCTGGACTGCAATTTCCTAAAGGTAAAATAATGGTTTACTGCTGAACTCTTAAACCAAACTTGTTTGACTTTCAGGCACCACTCAAAGTATTTGTAACTTTTCACAGGTTGTGTCCAGTTCCATTGTAGACAAATACATTGGGGAAAGTGCTCGGCTGATCAGAGAAATGTTCAACTATGCCAGGGACCATCAGCCCTGTATCATCTTCATGGATGAAATTGATGCTATTGGTAAGGCTGCAGACTTCTTAAAATCTGAGTGTGTGTCGAGTTTTGCTTTTTTGTTGGCTTCTCAAAGAACTACTGTGATCCTGCAGCTTAAAGACTGGGCAGGGAAAGAGCATTTAGCAGGAGTCGGGAATGAAGGATGTCAACGATGTAACTTTGTTCATCTTACTGTGCCAAAGTTCTGTGGCACCTGAAGTCTAATATGTTATTACAGTATGCTGTGCGCAGCCATCCTGGAACATAACTGAGTGGAACCAATTGCAATTAAAACTGATTTATTCTTGGGCCAATGCCTTCTAAACGTTAATGTCTACATAAGTCAGCTGTCATCAGACATTCTTTTGAAATACCGGGTATCATTTTGGTGGCTCCTTATCTTTGGCTGTATTCTAAATTAATACCTTATGTCGAATGTTCTATTTGAGTGAGAGACTTACTGCCTTTCCATGCTCTTTTCTTCAGGTGGTCGCCGCTTTTCTGAGGGGACTTCAGCTGACAGAGAAATTCAGAGAACTTTAATGGAGGTAAAACATACATTTATTGGGCCTGGCGTCCTTCAAACGCTAGTTTTAGGCAGGCAGCCAAAATGTGAAGCCATATTGTGATTAGTTTGATTTTGGCATACCATATTGTGTGATCCCGGCTATTGTGCTCTGACTTTTTATTCAGGAATCTGCCAATGGTGGTTTTATATTGTTCAGATATATAAATGGAGATATGATTAAGTAATTAAAAACAAAACTATACAAAAGTTGGGCTTTGTATCTTACAAGAGGAAAGCTTTTTCTTTACTTCATATATCAGAGCTTCATATGATGAATGGCCTTTATATAAAGTTCCTACTGAGTGAGTCCTCTGGCTATGAGGAACAAGCTCATATTTCCATATTTACAAAGACTGTAACTTTCATAGATGCTCTTTCTAACTGAGAGTTTAAATTCTCATGGATTCTAAGGTGGTGTCTTGGGATCTCAAATCCCGTGTTTCTGAAATGTGAAATGTGACAGATGCTGTCAATACGTTTCCCAACTGTCTTGTTGGAATCAGCTACTCAGTGGAAACATACCAAAGTTCACTAAACGCCTATGTTTTCTTGCAATATTTTTCAGTTACTGAATCAGATGGATGGATTTGATACTTTGCACAGAGTCAAAATGATCATGGCTACAAATAGACCAGATACCCTAGATCCAGCATTGTTGCGACCAGGAAGATTGGACAGGAAGATTCGTGAGTAAACCTTTCAGTGTGTCAGTATAAGCCTTTGCCTTTGTTTCACTGGCAACCAAAATTGGTAACTGAAAAAAACAAACAAACTCTTTTCATCTAGATATTGATTTGCCAAATGAACAAGCTAGGTTAGACATACTGAAAATCCACGCGGGACCTATAACTAAACATGGAGAAATAGGTAAGTTCCAAAGACTTCATGTTTGCATCTTAAGCCATTGTGTTTCACACCGTTCCTGTTCAGGTACATCAGTATTTAATGCAACTGACTGTGAATTTTAGACTGTTTGGGGTAGAAATTGTCAATCATAAAATAGCTTTTTAAAGTGTAATCCTTGCTTTTTTCTGAGAAGTTCACGTATGGTATTTATTTATTTTATATAATTTGCTTTTCCTCCTGGAGGTTTCGAACAGCATAATCTATGAAATCAGCCCTATTTGGGGTTGGAGCTTAGCAATTTAGAAATGCTCCATGGTTTGGCCCTGCTTCCAGAGTTGCATTCACCTTACTTAGGGAAATAGTACACTTCAAAACAGCCTATTGCAATTATGCTCTGTGTGGGGAGTTTTGAAGAAGGTCTGGATTCTTCAACTAGTTCAAAATACTGTTCCCAGATTATTGTATAGGTCTAGAATTGCAGTACTTCGGTCAGCATCAGAAGCCTTGATTTTAGTTCCTCGCCTCCACTGAAGCTTGATAGGTAGTGAAAAGATCCAGGGATTCTTTGGCATTTCGAAGCAGGAAAATTAGCTCTCATCTTTATAACAGGTACTGCTTGTGGTTCACAGTTCTGATTAACCTAGCAATTTGACTCTTACTATTAGACTATGAAGCTATCGTGAAGCTTTCTGATGGATTTAATGGTGCTGACCTAAGGAATGTCTGTACTGAAGCAGGTAAGGAGATGAGAGACTACAGTCCTGCTTTCTGTTCTCTGTAGTTCTTAGTTTAACACAGAGCGCAGAGGAGTGTTCCAAGGGCTGCTTGTGGCCTCCAAGCCTCTCTTGTGTGGCTGCCAGTGCATGCCCGCACACACCCACACACCCAGTGGGTGAGACTTTTTTGTATTTCTTGGGCTTTGAGTGGTTTTGAGGGCTAAAATAGGTACGTTAAACTGCAGGTTCACCCTTTCAAACTCTTAAAAGCCCCTCCCAAGATGAGTTCTGATCCTACCCACTTTTGGGAAGCAGTCCTCAACTTGCCGTGCAAAGCCTGGTGTGGCACTCCAAAGTTAAATCAGGGATGTGGAATCATTTAAAATAAGCCTTACTTGACACACAAAACATTTCTGTGAAATGAGGAGCAGTTTTATGCGGTTGTTACAGCTCCATCTCCTGTGGTTCACAAAGGGAACCTTGCATATTGTGCGGAGTCTGGTTTCAGGCCCTGCTGTTTCCAATAAATGCATGTTTCTCGCACTGTCTTTTTGCAGGCATGTTTGCTATTCGTGCTGATCATGACTTTGTAGTTCAGGAAGACTTCATGAAGGCAGTTAGAAAAGTTGCAGATTCCAAGAAGCTGGAGTCGAAGTTGGATTACAAACCAGTCTAACTGCTACTACATGGTTGATGGATGACTATGACTGCTGCATGGGAAATGTGGGGGCTTCCTAGGTAAAATGAGAAACAGACTATCCCTTGATTGTGTTATTATTGCAAGTCTATGTATTAATGCTGGCAATTAGCCATTTGTTAATATTAGGTATGAGTCTGCTGCAAGAAGCTTTGTGGCACTCTGAAAACAAGATGGTTTTCAACCCCACATAAGTGCAGTGTAAAATCTGCTTTCAGATAGTGACTTTATCAAATGTACTATATTGGTTTCATCTGGCAGATTTGAAGATGGCATGTTTGTTTTATATCATTTATTATTTTTTCTTCTTTGAAACAGTAAAATACATCTTGTTTAAATCAAGTTTGTTAATTGGTTCCTCAGTGTCCTATAAGGTAGAAGGAACATCCCTAATTCTCACCAAGAGAGTTGGATTCTCAGAGAGTTACAGCCAGGTTTATTGCAAGGAAAAGGGGGTTGGGTTACAGAATCTGGGAAACTGAACATGTGTGTACTTTAGTCCTTTTGTCAGCAAGTGCATTAAGGTAGGGCCCTCTTTCTACTAATCTCTTGATTTAAAGGAAGGTGAGATACAAACAGAATGTCCACATGTTCTTGTTCTGCGCTGTTTTGCAAACATCCTTCTCATTTCCCAGCTCAGAGGAATCTATTTACAGTTCTGTTCAGATAAGAAGGGGATTTTTCAGATAACTGGATACTCCGAGAAAAGTGCTGCCAACTGATCTTTCCTAACATTTTGACCTGAAACCAAACAGAAGGGCTCACATGACACACTAAGACACGAAGAAACCACATTGTGGCTTAATGTACTACATAAGTTCTGTCCATTGTAAAGTATGTAAACCTAATCCTAACGAATTGTATTAATGCATTAGTATGAAATAGGAATTGGGTCTATGATTTGAAAGATCATAGTTAGGGAAGTATGTTGAATGTCACCCAAGGACAGACCAATAATGAATATGTACATTGACTTTCCTTAATCTGATATCTTCATGATGTTTTGAACTGCAGCAGTTTTGAAGCCTGAAAGAAATACCTGGATTTGTATTTGTGCTACATCATGGGTTCTTTAATTGTGCTTTATTGAATAAACCACAATTAGCCAGATTCATGCAACATACTAAATCATAAACCAGTTTATAAACTATAATGGCTGGGTTCATACAGCATGATATCTATTGCAATGTGTTATAGTCATCTTTGGTCTAGCAAATTATATGACATGGCCATCTAATGATGGCAAAACAGGAAGATGCCTAGGAAGCATTTTTGTACCAATTTTTTTAACTGTTTCCAAACAGAGTTAGTGTTCATACAGTTGAAGTCCGATCAGCCTTCTCCAGAGAAGACAGCTGGTAAAATACTCCTACCATTAATGCTTCCTGCTCCTCCATCATTCATAACATGCCTGGAAAAATCTAGTAGATGGGCTTTGGTTCCCTGAGGGAAAAACTGCAGTCCTCTCTGATGTGATGGGTCACAGTCTACACCTATGTAAAAATCTTCACAGACTCTAAGAGACCAATAGGCACCAGGAACCATACCAATAGGACACTTAAGAACTTACACAAATCCCACCACAAAGCTGTTCAATGCCCACACACATTTTTGTTACAAATATGGGGAGGGGACACGTGAGCCTGCAAGCTCTGCATAGCTGACCCATACCTAAGCAAAACCTGTCTGGCCAAAATGGAGTCTGCAAATAAGGCTTATCAATGGGCCACCTTTCCTCTGGCTGATAATCATCTAGGGCCTAACAATTAGACAACAATTAGCACAGCTCTAATGTTGGCAAACACCAGAAATGAAATAACTAGCTGCCGTACAGAAAACAGCAGCACAAGCAAGCAGCAAAGCTCTAGACAACATGAGGGTGACACACTAAACAAATGGTTAATGGTTGGTAATTTATGGCAGTCTGGAATTTGCAGTGCTGTGGATGGCTAGGATTCAGTCTGTGAGCCACAAGGTGACCTATGTTTACTGCCATTAATGCATGGAAATGGATGATTAGCTGGGGGAAAAGAAGCAAGAAGCATAATACAGCACCGTGATACCTTGAAGCAGGGGTATGTATGCACTGAGTATTTTCAGTAAGTACTGCATATTTGAATAAGGGACAAATTGACATTCCCACTATTTTAACCATATTCACTTCCCCTTGATTGGGCCACATATGGTCCCTGAAATTTCCCTAAATTCAGTCTGCAGCCCCTGACCAGGGTTACCAGATACCTGAACAGGAGGGCATGGACAACTGGAAAGGAGGACACACTAACTTTAAATTTCTTGACATCTGTGATAAGTTACAGCAAAAAAATGTACTTAGGCCTACATGTACAGTATATGAAATTTTTCCAATGTCAGACTAGTTTTCCAACTGCAATGTTTTTCCAACAAATCTTTATTTTCAAGAACATATGCTAGCAATAATATAGAATTGATGATGCGCTTTTCAAATTTCACCCTATAAAAGTATGAATCATGTGATCTACAGACCACAGTGATCACAGATTTGAAGGGGCTGCATTGAAGCCAGTTGCTGGAATCAGGAAATAAAATGAAAATCTAGGCTGTCTAGTCTGTTGATGGACAAGGGAAAGAAAGATAATTTACAAGATCATAATACACACAAAAGTTTGAATGATTACTGTTGTGAAAACTCAAAAAGCCAGACAGTATTTGATTTTAAGTCTATGCCTGCTCGATGGAGGACATGAGGATAAAAAGGACAACATGTCCTCCTTTTGCTGGCTGTCTGGTAACCCTACCATGGACCCAAGTTGTATACCTGTGAGGTAGGGTCCATGCTTAATTTCTGAAATTAACGGCTTGGTTGGAGATGTAACAAGGAATGCTGACCCTCCTGGAATCTTTATGCATCAACTAATCAAAGGGTGCAGCATTAATTCTGCTGGAAAGGGGAAGTTGGGCTGAAGTTAGTTTGTCCAAGAACAACATCAGCCTTCCTCAATACAGTATCCTACAATATCAAGAATCCTTCCATTGGGGGGGGTGATGGGAGTTACATTCCACAATACCTGTAATGCTGGTCAAAGGCCATAGTAGAGAAATACAAGTCAGGAGCAGAAATATTGCAACAAGGATAACTGTTTTGGCATTTGGCTTCTGTACACCACCACACTGAAGTTGAAAGGAAACACACCCAGATGGGAGCAAAGTCAGGACTTTCAGCTGTAATTCAAGGGGTTTGACAAAAGTGGGGCACTAACCATTCAGGAAGTACAGCCAGTGGCATTAACCATTCAGAAAGTACAGCCAGTGTCATATGCACACCCCCATCATTGGTGGCTCATAAGTAATGGAACCAATGGCTGACAAGCAGCTGCATGGCCAGGTGTGGCCCGTTTCCTGGGTTCCCCATGACCAATCAAGCAGATAAAAGGCCTGGAGGTGGTTCTGAATGTTACATTTGCATTTGGTAGCTGTTCGCTGGAACTTTCAACATGAGGTCCAAAGAGGGGTCCGTGCGAGTGAAGGAGGCCATTGTTAGGCTGAGAAAACAAAATAAACCCATCAGATAGCAAAAACATTGGGAGTGGCCAGTACAACAGTTTGGCACATCCTGAAAAAGAAGGAATTAACTGGCAAGCTCAGCAACAGCAAAAGGCCTGGAAGACCACAGAAAACTCAAGTGGATGACTGCAGAATTCTACTCATGGTGAAGAGGAACCCTTTCACAACATCTAGCCAGGTCAAGAACACTCTTGAGGAGGTAGGCATGTCACTGTCAACATCTACAGTCAAGAGGTGGCTTTATGAACTAAATACAGAGGCTTCACAACCAGGTGCAAACCACTGGTAACGCTCAAGAACAGAAAGGCCAGATTAGACTTTGCCAGCAAACACCTAAAAAAGCCTGCTCGGTTCTGGAATAAGATTCTTTAGACTGATGAAACCAAGATTAACTTGCACCAGAATGATGGGAAGAGAAAAGTATGGAGAAGGAAAGGAACAGCTCATGATCCAAAGCATACCACATCATCTGTCAAACATGGTGGAGGCAGTGTTATGGCATGGGCATGTATGGCTGCCAATGGAACCAGGTCGCTGGTGTTTATTGATGACCTGACTGCTGATAAAAGCATCAGGATGAATTCTGAAGTGTATAGGGCTATACTTTCTGCTCAGATTCAGCCACATGCTGCCAAACTGATAGGACGCCGCTTTATATTGCAGATGGATAATGATCTAAAACATATAGCAAAAGCTACCCAAGAGTTTCTCAAGGCAAAAAAAATGGGATGTTCTTCAACGGCCAAGTCAGTCACCTGATCTCAACCCAATAGAGCATGCTTTTCACTTACTGAAGACAAGACTGAAGGCAGAAGGACCCACAAACAAGCAGCAGCTGAAGGCAGCTGCAGTAAAGGCCTGGCAAAGCATCTCGAGGGAGGAAACTCAGCATTTGGTCATGTCCATGGGTTCCAGACTTCAGGCATGGGTTCCAGACTTCAGGCAGTCATCGACTGCAAAGGATTTTCATCCAGGTATTAAAGGCAATCCTTATGTTTGCAGTGATGTTGGTTTGTTCCATTACTTATGAGCCACCAAGGATGGTGTGTATGCCACTGGCTGTACTTTCTGAATGGTTAGTGTTCCACTTTTGTCAAACCCCTTGAATTACAGCTGAAAGTCCTGACTTTGCTCCCATCTGGGTGTGTTTCCTTTCAACTTCAATGTGGTGGTGTACAGAGGCCAAATGCCAAAACAGTTATCTTTGTTCCAATATTTCTGGTCCTGACTGTAGTTCTATACTATATCTGGGGAAGGCTGATCTATTGTTTGAAAAAGGGAAACTGACTTTATGGGAATTGAAGTCATTATAGAGTAGATTATTTTCAGAATGCTAATGCAGACAATTCCTGATAGAAGGTGACACTCTTGAAGTTTGCTTAAAATTCCCATGAAGCTTTCCATCTCTTCCAATTAATTGAATGCAACTAGCTCTGTTTAAGAGAAGGGTGCTCCTTGTATGCTCAGAATGTATGGTTGAAGATTCATATTATTCTTACATGACAACATTTATTTACTATATTAAATAAACATCAGTCAATCTCTGTAAGAAACCAGTAGGGGCTAGAATATCTCTGAGCCTTGTCCAAAGGAGAGGCCAACTGATATAGAAGAAGTTCCTGTAGATTTGTCATTTGTTGGCAGTATGAACAGGGTCTTGGATTACATCGAATGCTTAACAGAAATGGAAACCAGCCATATCTCACATGAAAGCAAAGCAATTTTATTAAAGTACAACATTAATTAAAACACAACATTTCTGTCTTTTTCACATTTGTAGCTGTTGTCCCAAAGATCTTAACAGGAATGTTCTTCTATGGCAAGTTGCAATGGGTTTTATTACTAGACGCCGGAGAGAAAATGTAATACTATATATAGTTCCTGCTTCCTCGCTATGTCACTGCACAGGTGCTGAAAACCACATATTGTAGAATGTCAAAACTGACATAATGTATTTGCTTTTATCTGAAGATTGGAAGGGGAAATACATTTGACTTGCCCCAAAAATAAGACTTACAAACATATGGCCTTTATATTCTGCCTGGCCTTTGGTTGGTCAAACCCAGAGCTGATGGCTCTGTCTGTAAGGTGCTTTCCAAAGGCGATTTGGAAGGTCTGTTGCTTTGTTCCCTGTTCCCCAGCAGCTCTGCCCAAATGCTCAAGAGCAGTTTAGAAGGAGAGAATTACTTGGATCTTTTACAGAGAGAGTACAGGAAGTCCTCAGTTAACAACCACTTGTTAAGGACCATTTGAAGTTATGACAGTGCTGAACAAATGGTGGTTACAACCGGTCCTCTAAGCTCTGGCCATCCCAGCACCCCCGCAGTCGCGTGATTGTGATCTGGGTGCTTCGCAACCAGCTTGCACATACGACGTTGCAGCATCCTATGGTCACATGATTATGATTTGCAACCTTCCCTGCCAGCTTCCCACAAGCAAAGTCAATGGGGAAGCTGGCAGGGAAGCCACAGGTTGCTAGGGTAAGTCTCCACCACCTGCACACCCTCCCCCAGCCCCTCTGTGCTCACGCCACACCTTGCCTGCCACCCACACACCCTCGTGTACCCTCCCCGAGCTTCCTGCGCTCATGCTGCACTTCCCCAGCCACTTGTGCACCCTCCCCCGCCCAGCAGCAGCCACCCCAAGCCCCATTGCTCTCACAGCACACCTCCCCGCCATTCATCTGCCTCCCTGAGCCTTGCTGTTCTTGCACCGTGCCTCCCCGGCCACTCACACTTCCTCCCTCACCTGGCAGCAGCCACCCCAAGTCCTGCTGCACTCACACTGCACCTCCCCGGCCACCTGCGCATTCCCTCGCTCCCTCTCCCACCCAGCAGTAGCCACTTACCTGCCTGCTGGTCTGCTTTCAAGCCACCTGGGACTCGCAACTTCCTGCTGGTTTCCCCACTGACTTTGGTTGTTGGAAGCCGTCAGGAAGTTGCAAGGAGGTGCTTGCTTAACAGTGGCAATGGGGACTGCAGGGATTGCTGTCACTAAGCGATGTGGTCAGATGATGTTGCACTTTACAACTGCATCGCTTAGCAACGGAGATTCCAGTCCCAATTGCCACTGCAGCTCGACAACTACCTGTATGTGCTTTGTCACAACCTACAGCCCTGCCCCAAATGAAACACTAAAAACGGGTCAGCAACCTCTCTGTTGCAAGGAGCTGCATACGTTTTAATATATTTTCTGAGCAGCTGGGGCCAGATGGTGGCATAATGACATTAGAGTCCCCCTTTTTGGGGGAGATAGGTGGTGATAGAAATTTGAAAAATAAATAAATAAATTATACCAGTGACAAAACGTATTCGTCTAAGTTCGTTTGGGATATCTGGGGGCATGTTTTGGACAGAACAATTTGCAACTTAATGCACAGTCAAAGCTTGGTGCACCTTACTTTATACATCTTTCCCAATCTGATGGAAGATTGTAGTGCTGTCAAGAAAACTACATGAATCACTAGAGGTCAATCTCATTTCAGCAGAGTCTAATGCTACTTTAACTTTAATCAGAGTAATTCTAATCTTATATCAAACTGAAGATAGTTTGGTGCCAAATTTTGATGGGGAGAGGTCTGTGGGCCAAAACAAAACAGGGCCAGGGGTCACATACAGCTTCCAGGTTGCCCTCATCTTACTAAAGAACACGTAGCATAACTGCCCATTTGTATGGGATGACAGCATGCCAATAAGTAGCATAACAACTAAGCTGCTCATGAGCTTTTTCTGAGCCACTATATGTGATTGATTGATTGAATGATTAAGTGCTATCAAGCCAGTATCAACTCTTCGCAACCACATAGATTTTGTCCATGACAATCTGTTCCTAACCTGGTCTTTCAAGTCTTCCAACTCTGCACACATTGCCACTGTGTTGCTGGTCTTCTCTTTCCTTCCACCTTTCCCAGCATTAGAGCCTTCTCAATCTTTGCATAATGTGTCTGAAGTAAGATAATTTGAGCCTGGTCATTTGTGCCTTGAGTGAGAACTCTGGGTTGATTTGTTCAATGATCAGAAATAATGTCTTGTGTTCCTCAACCTTTTCTAAAGCCACCTTGAACATCTGGCATCTCCCTTGCCAAGTATGGCTCTAATCTGTGTTGGATGATCCTAAGCATTATGGGTAGTCTTTTCTTACCGACTGCCTTGTTTAGTGACTGTTCAAAGCTACATTGGTTAAAACAACCAATCCTCACATTTACAGTGGTTGCAGCTTCCCCACACTCACATCTTTAACATTCTGGCACTTCACAACTGGTGGGTGTTTACGACCATTGCAGTGTCCTGCAGTCACATGATTGCCATTTGCACACTTTCCAAGTGGTTTCCGACAAGCAGAGTCAATGGAGAAGTTGGCAGTAAAATTACAAGTCATAACTGCGCTGCACCAGCTGAAGCTTCTGGATACTCTTCAAGGGCAGCCCCATTGTAGAGCACATTACAATAGTCCATCCGGGAGGTGACCAGAGTATGAGTGACTGAGCAGAGCCTCCTGATCTTTGAATGGGCACAACTGGCACATAACATGAAGCTGTGCAAAGACCCTCCTAGCCACAACTGCCACCTGCTCTTTGAGCTGGAGTCATGAGTCTAGAAGAGCTCCCAAGTTGCACATCGGGTCTGTTTGGGGCAGTGCAACCCCATCCAGAACCAAAGATGGCATAGTCCCAGAAATGGAAGGCCCCAAAACCCAGAGCCAGTCTAGCCAGGGTTCAGTTGAAGCCTGTTGTTCCCCATCCAGATCCTTACAGCCTCCAGGCACTGGGATAAGACATCAATAGCATTGCTTAATTCGCCAGGGACAGAGATTTATAATTGGATATCATTAGCGTACTGATGATACCTCAGCCCCATGGCAATGGATGAGCTCACCCGGCAGCTTCATGTAGATGTCAGAGAGGAGAGAGCACCAAAACCTGCGGCACCCTACAGAGTAGGGGCTGAGGGCAGGATCTCCCCCTGCCCAGTCGCCACTGACTGGTATTGACCCCAGAGAAAGGAGGTGAACCAGCCAAATACAATGCCGCCCACCCCCAATCCCCAGAGCAGGTCCAGAAAGATACCATGGTCGATGGTACTGAAGGGTGCTGGGAGGTCAAGCAGAGCAAGGATGGTTACACGATCCCCATCCCGCTCCTGCCAGAGATCATCTAAAAGCACAACCAATGCCATTTCTGTCCTGTACCCAGGCCTGAATCCTGACTGAAAGGAATCCAGATAATCTGCTTCATCCAGGGTCCTCTGAAGCTGAGGCGCGACCACCTTCTCCCCAAACAGGAAGTTAGATACTGAACAATAGTGGTCCAGTATGGTGGGGTCCAGCAATGGCTTGTTGAAGAGGGGTTGAACAAAGGCCTCCTTAAGAGGTAAAGGAACAGTCCCCTCCCTCACGGAAGAATTTACCACTGCTAGAACTCACACCAGGCCATTTCAATATCATGGAAACTGACTGGCTTTCTTCTTCTTTAGCTTAACTCGGAACTTGCACATGAGCAATTTGTGATCTGTTCCACAGTCCATGTGGAACACCTGGCCATGTCTTTGATGCTATAATTGAGCACCTCCACCTCCTTTTAGAATAATTTAGCCAATTTGATTTCTGTGTATTCATTCTGGTGATGTCCATGTACAGAGGTGCCATTTTGGTTGTCTGAAGACAGTCTTAGCTATGAAAATATCTAAACTATGAAAATATAATTAGAGTGGCAGAAATTGTTAAGTCGGTCTCCTGCTTTATTTTAGTTTCCTAAGCCATACAATCCAACTACATTATCCTCTTTCATATTTCCATCTTTGGTATTCCAGTCTCCAATCACAAGCAGCACATCTTGCTCGCATATTCTGTCGATTTCAAATTGAACTTGATCATAAAACGCATCAACCTCTTCTACATAGATGGTTAGAACATAAACTTGGATATTTATATTTTCTATCCATGTGGTTTTCTTTAAAAACTTAGGAGTGGTTTACTCTTGTCTATGGATTGAAAGTGATAATCTGCCTCTGGCATCTTCCTATATAGGTGCCTGCTTGCATTAGTTGGGTAACTGGGATGATCTTCACATCTGACCCTGCTGGAAATTTCTTGGCATACACTCCTGACATTTTTTGCTCATCTCTCCCAGGACAGCCCCACCACCACAATGAGGCAACATAACAGGACTTGCAGGGGGGCACTACACATGTACACTCACTTAAAAATAACAGGGCAGATAGGAGTCCTTAAATGAGTATTGTTTTGCTTAATATTTCATTTTTCCCCATGTTAGGAATAAACAGGCAGAACATTTAAGGAGACCTGCTGGATTAGTCCAAAGGTCTGTTTAATCCAGTATTCTTTTACCACAGCAACTAAAGAAATGTCTATGGGAAACCTCTATAACTCTCCTTTCCTTTCCCCTCTTATTAACATAGAGAGGACTCAACATTGCAATCTTTTCTCTTATCAGAGTTGTTCCATCCCTATTTGGGTTCTTTGTTTGTGCACTTTCTCCCAAGTTGCCTTTGTTGGTTTTTTATGTCATTTTTTATATAGATTCTGAGTGGTTTAAAAAACTACATATACCAATGCTGCAGCTGATTTGCCAGAGCTAAACAGATTTAATGTGGTCAATACCCAGCACTGAGGTGACCTTATGCTTGGCATCTTGAGTTCCATTTTCTTCTGTCAAAAACAAAATAATTGTATTTTAGAACCACCGCATGGAGTCACACTGTAGGATATGAGAAGGGTCTCGGTTATTCATGTGGCTAAATAAAATGCACAATGACATTATGCAATTCTTCATTATAACAGGGGATGGCAATGGCTCCCAGCGCAGGCAGGAGAGAGGTGATTAAAATCACCCCATGACCACGTTGGCAAGGCACGTTGAATAAAACTGCATTAAATGAGTTTATAAAAAGGGCCACGCTGTGGACAAACAGGGTCTGGCAGAAATCCTCCTTCCAGAGCCGGCTAGCGTCGCAACAGAGTGAGTGAGTGAGTGACATGAAGCCTTCCCTTATCCGCACACGAGGCAGCGACCGCCACTCTCTTCCCATCGCGCAGGCGCTCCAGCAGGAGCAAAAGGAGGACAAGCGCTCGACACGCCCCTTCCTCTCAACTCCCGTCACACACCCTCCGCCTGTGACCCTGCAGGGGCGGATCCTCCGTCACGCCACACCCATTCCTATTACGGCCCGTTCCAGCGCCCCTCCCTCGGCTTCCCCACCCATCCCGACTGGCTCTTGGCAGCAAGCGGCGGTTGGAGAAAGCCCAGGAGGCGATCGCGTGGGGAAAGGAGGGGGAGAGGCGACGAACGGAGCGCGCGTGCGGCGGCATCTGCGAGGGAAGTCTGGAGTGACCGACCGACCGACCGCCTTTGGGGGGAGGGGTAGCCTGCGGACAGCATGGCGGCTGGGCGCGAGCCGCCGCCGCCTCCTCGTCGCCGCCTTCTTCCTCGGTCCCCTGCCAGCACCCTGGCCACCGCCGCTCGAGCGTCGAGGCCCACCGACCTTCTCCCTCTGCCCCACTGACTGACAGAGAGAAGGGGGAAAAGAAGACACAAGGAAGGAAGGAAAGAAGCCTCGCCCTACCCGGCCCATCCCGGCCATGGAGCTCGCCAAGCCGGTCTTCCCCGCGCTGCCGCAGCCCAAAGAGGACTCCGAGGTGAGCAGCGGTTCGCGGAGCCGGCGGCACCCTGGAGTGTGGCCGTTCCCTGTTGGGGAGCCTCGCGATCTCCCCGCCGGACTGGAAATGGGGGAAGGCGCCTTCGCACTTCGCCTTGCTCGCTCGCTCACGCCCGTAGCCCCGTTTAAAGCCAAAACGCACACAGGTGTTCCACTTGCAAGGCAGGTGGTGGTGGGAAGCGGAATCACATTGTAATTTATATTATGCATTAAATAAATATTTCCTCGAGGGTTACAGAGTTTGTTTTGAGAGCCCGTCCTCCTCCTTTTTTTTTTTTTTTTTTACTATTCTGGGTCTGTACCGGAGGAGTCATAGGAAGGGAGCTCGGTCAAGGGAGCACATCTGTTATTCCTGCGTGGTTTCATGTGTTTTTCTACAACATATTTCTCAACGTAACAGACTAGAGGTGGAGTGTTTTATTTTAGCCTTTCAATGTACATGAACACAATCACATTTAAACCTTGTAGTATCTTCTAGGAACTCGCACACCCATTTAATGACACGCACGCACACAACACTACCATCTAGAGTTGTTCTGTGAGAAAACCCATATTGTTAGGCAACTTGCTTAAAGCAATTTTAGGCATTTGTCATTATGCCTGTATCCCCCAGACATCCCTTTTTAATGCCTTCTATCTGACACAATAGAATGGTCCAGTTGTACCCCCAAATCTGTTCTGATTAAGACTTGAAAATCAACAGTATGATTTCCTGCTGCTTTGTACTGTATTTCTTAAACTAGATTTTAAAAATCCAAGACGGTACTTAGTAGAAAGAACAACTTCTTGGCACCATTCATATCTGTGATACAGCTCATTTTACTTCGTATTCTTGCATTGCATTCTACCATCCTTGCTCTTCCTAAAATGTGGAGCGTGTCTGCTAGTCACCCAAAGGTTGCTCATTCTTGTGATACTGGATGCCTGAGTATCTTACATTGCTGATATTTCTATGCTTCCCCTTCATATCTCTGTATATATTGGATCCTTTTGCAGCAGGGGGTAGCACAGCAGTTGGGCTGATCTTAAAGAAGTGTGGACCTTCTAATCACTTTAAATATTGTTTAACTATTGTTAACTATTTAATTTTCAGACTCGAGATTGAATAGCATAAGCTGTTTTTGGTCTTGCTGATAAGACTGGGTGCATCTATTCATTTTCTTCCAAATTGTTTTTGAAATACCTAAAATTTTGTAACTGCTGTACAAAAAAAAAAGATTACAACCTTATAGATGATTACACAGGCTTTCTTTTAATTATCAGAGTTGTGAGGACTAAATCTTCATAAAGTTACATTAAAAAAATGTAGTGTGGAATAGAATTTTTAATACGGTTACTGACCAGAATTACAGTGTAAAAAGCTGTGTTGGTCCACAGGACGGGAAAAACAAATCAAAATCCATATGAGATTGTTAATTCCTTTATTAGAGCCAGCCAAAATTGTTCTCCAGACCATTTAATGGTGAAGAACTCAGAGCTTTCATGCTCTTTTCTGTTATTTTGCTTGGTCCTAATTATGGTATTGTCCAACTGTGGGTTTTGGATAAATGCTATAATAGTCAAGAGGCATAGTTTTTGATAAGTCAAATTTAACAAGCAAGAAGGAAATGCAGTTGATCTCAGTAAAACTGGCAGAAATAGGCCTGACTGCTTTATTTCTACCCCTTAATGGAGCCTGCTAAAAAAGTGGGTGATGAATGCAGTTCTGGAAGAGAAGGTCCTAAATGGCAGTTGGTTGGAAGATGAAATATACCTGGCCATTTTACTTTTTTTTTTTTCTGGAGCCAGTTTTCCATACATTGGTGTGACTGTTCGTCTGATAACTTGAGTAAACAATCTAGTCCAGATATTGGATTAGATATTTATGAACCAAGCCAGCAAGGGATTTTGGGACAGTAGACAAAAACAGCTGGAAGGCACTAACGTATCATTGTTCTAATATTGGCAGTACAGATACAATATATCTGATTAAATTCATACTTAGCACTTTCTGTGTATTAGAGGAAAGCCTAATGTATGTATGCAATGGCAAATGGGATTTTTCAATCCCACAAGTGTAAACCTATACGAGAAAGCCTATTTTATTTTACTACTTCAATGAGTAGTAACTATTTTGAGAAGAAGCAACAAACGCTGGATTGATTTGCCAGTGAGTGGACTTTGTCCATTACTTGGAGCAAAGTTCATTATTGCCTGAAATTAACACATAACTTAGATCTAGTGTATTTTTCCTGTTAAACTTAGTTCCTTTAAATTGAGGGTTAATATCTTAGCCAATTTCAGATGGTTATTATGTTCTCACAAGACTCCTGAGATCCCCATATTTGTCATTAAAAGCAGATTTCTGTTCCTATATTTTATTATCAGAGATACTGTAAAATTAATGTAAACCCACTTACAGTGTACCTTTTTTGGACACCATGTTACATCTCAGTTCCAGACATTAAAAGCACTATGGATGAGGTTTATTTCTATTTCAAGCTCAAAATACTTTCAGAATGGTCAGCGTTGGAACACTGTGAGTAAGGTCAGAATTGTCGCAAATTGAAAATGGCATTTTGAGTTTAGACCATTTCAAATTTGAAGCATTTTGTATTATGGAAAATGCAAATTTGCTAGTCTACAAATAGATGTTTATTTCTATGGAATTGTGAAAATCTGTTTTAGGGAGAACTAGTATACACTGAGAGCCAGTTTGGTGTAGTGGTTAAGGCATCAGGCTAGAAACCGGGAGACCATGAGTTCTAGTTCTGCCTTAGGCACAAAGCCAGCTGGGTGACCTTGGGCCGGTCACTTTCTCTCAGCCCTAGGAAGAAGGCAATGGCAAACCACTTTAGAAAAACTTGCCAAGAAAACTGCAGGGACTTGTCCACCCAGTCTCCAAGAATTGGACACAATTGGAGGGATTAAAAAAAAAGTATACATTAAGAGTTAAGCAGCCTGGAATATGCATCTCAAAGCAACTCTCAGGATAATACTGTCTTATTATAAATTAGTTGTTGTGTTTTGCAAGAATCTAGCAATGTTGAAATTAATACTACATTTTATTTCCTGATTCTGGCAATTGGCTACAATGCAGCCCCTTCAAATCTATGATCACTGTGGTCTGTGGATCACATGACTCATCATACTTTTCTAGGGTGAAATTTCAAATTAAGGCTCTAGTCTATTGCTTTCTGATTAATCTGATTCTCTTTGTGGTAGTCTGTAGGAGAATAGTGTGTCTGGAGGACAACATTTGATTTCTCATGTCTTTATCTGAATTTCTTAATCTAGTAGGAAGGACATGTCGTTTTCCTCATAATTCATATTCCAGCTAGGTCTTGCAAAATAACAGCTATAGTGGCCATGACAGTCTGCTTTTTCTGCTGCTGCTTTTTGATGTTTGTATTGTATCAATTTAGCTGTATACGTATATAAATGCCTTATGGCTTGTATCTGAAATAAATGCTCAGCAAGACTATGCTCTACATTTTTCACCTCTGTTGTTATTACTGAAGCATATAATTTGCTATATGCTATCTTACATTAAGCATTTGCAAATATTTACATTGCCATACTTCTCTTAGCTAATGAAAAATAATCTTAAGATATACTTTAAAGGAAGTTAAAATAGTAAACTATTATCTGCAGCTACCACTCTTCAAGTATTCGGAAGAGAAATGTTTTGGATTATTTAGCTCTTTTGAGGGAAGACATTTTTATGTTGCAAATGAGGTAGCACAGAGGGGGCTGCACTTTATTTATTTATTGTGGGCACATTTGCTTCACGGTGGGTAGCCTAAGTATTTTCTGTCAGTTCATGTTACTGCTTATGAAGGGACATCGGAAAGAAAGTGCTTAATATATAGCCCAACCCGTTTAAGCACTAGGTTTAGAATCAGAGTTGGAAGGATGGGGGTATCTGGGTCAATTTCCTGCTCAGTACAGTATAGTATATAAGTCCAATTCAATGTAGCTCTAAACAACTGTCCAGCCTCTGCTTAACACATCCATTGAAAGGGAACTCATTACCTTTCTGATTAATGGTGGAAATTCTTACTGTTAGGATTTTTTCCCCTCATATTAAATTCAAATGTGCCTTCCTGTAACTTAAATCCATAATCCTGACTCCTGCACTACAGATGATAGAGAATGGGTCTGAAGCTTCTTTGTAATATCCTTAAGGCATTTGAAAAATATGATTAGATCCCATGTCAGTAATTTTTGTCTTCAGATAAAACACTTCCTTCAGTCTCTCCTTGTAATATTTCCAGTCCCCTCCTCATTGTCCTTCTTTGAACTTGGATCAGCTTCTCTGACTCCTTCCTAAAGAGTGGAATGGGACATAGTTATTGAGTGGAACTGTTATTATATAATAATTATTATTCCAGTTTTACCTATTGATTTTTTGAGGAAATTCTTTCTTTTATCTGTCATGAACTATTCACCACTTCATTGGATGAGGCTAGGCTCTCATATTTTGAGAGCATAGTTTCATACGTTTCATGTTCCTTTTTCTTTTCCTAAGCTAAAAAAGGTTTGGATGTTGTAAGCTTTCCTCATAGGGGTTATTGTAGACTTGTTTCCATTCTGCAGAGGAACAATCTTGTTTATTTCTTGCAAAGCTGAAAACTCTTAATCACTTCTGTTTTTTTTTCTGCACATTTTCCAGCACTACAATATTTTTTAAGGTGTGGATTAATTTAAAACATGCGATATTTATTTATCTTTTCAGTTTTATTTCTAAGTGTAGAGCAGTCTTGTTTTAAAAGAATAGTGTGGTTAGATTTAAATAAGATACAAATGGAGGAAATTAGTGGCCGGGTGTGAGACCCTATTCTTCAAGCTGGGTTCTCGAGAACAGTTGGGAGTTCTGCTACTGTGCCAGCCTCCCTGCTGCGTAGCGACCTCCCTGCCTGAGCTGCTGGAGTCCGTCTCAGGTTTGGCAGTGGAGTTCCCCAGGCTTATGGTGTTGGGGGACTTCAATCTGCCCTCCTTGGGGCGGGCCTTGGAAGCAGCCCGGGAGTTCATGGCTGCCATGGCAGCCATGGGCCTGTTCCAGATTATTCAGGACCCGACTAGAGATAGTAGCGTCACCCCGGACCTAGTTTTCTTGTCGGAGCAGTGGCAAGATGATCTGAGGGGAGAATTACAGCTTTCCACTTTGTCATGGTCGTATCATACCCTGGTGGCCTTGAGATTCTCTCGTGCCGCCCCCCTCCGCAGGGAGGCAGGACCCATTCAATTGGTCCACCCCCGGCGACTGATGGATCCGGCTGGGTTTCAGAGGGAACTGGGGGTTATGCCCGAGTCTCTCCTGCACAGTCCAGCGGAGGCCCTGGCTGCTGCCTGGAAGAGGGAGGCAGCCGGAGCCTTGGACAGGATAGCACCTGTGCGGCCTCTCTTGCCCAGTCAAACCCGGCACTCCCCGTTGTTTTCAGAGGAGCTCAGGGTTTTGAAGAGGGTTAAGAGATGCCTAGAGCGCTGCTGGAGGAAGACAAAAGCTGAACCTGACCGAACACGAACTAGAGCCGCGATTAAGGCCTACCTTGTGGTGGTAAGAGCGGCGAAGTGCCAGTACTTCTCCGCTCTTATTGCATCCGCAGATTGCCGCCCGGCGACCCTGTTTAAGATTACCCGATCCCTTTTAGGGAAGGGGGAGTCAGACTTCCATCTACAGGGTCGTGCGGAGGAATTTTCGTGGCATCTGCAGGATAAAATCGCTCGGATCTGAACCGAGTTAGACTCCAAGCGTGAGAGAGAGTCTGAGGAGATACCCAGGAACGTACTTACCAGGTTATCTGGGATCAGTTTCACCCTGTTGAACCTGAGGAAGTGGACAGGATCCTTCGGACTATAAATGCTACCACGTACCAGTTAGATCCATGCCCCTCCTGGCTGGTGAAAGCAGCACAGGAGGTGACATGTGGCTGGGTCCAGGCGATGGTAAACACATCCTTGAGAGAGGGGGTGTTCCCAGCAGCCTTTAAGGAAGCGCTGGTGCGCCCCCTCCTCAAGAAACCATTGCTGGACCCTACTATACTGGACAATTTTCGCCCAGTCTCCCACCTCCCCTTTTTGGGGAAAGTGGTTGAGAAAGTGGTGGCTTTGCAGCTCCAGAGGATTCTGGTTGAAACAGATTATCTAGACCCCTTTCAGTCAGGTTTCAGGCCCGGTTATGGGACGGAAACAGCATTGATCGCACTTATGGATGACCTCTGGCGGGAGCAAGATGGAGGCAGTGCATCCATCCTTGCTCTTCTTGACCTCTCAGCGGCTTTCAATACCATCGACCATGGTATCCCTCTGGACCGACTTAGGGAGGTGGGGGTGGGTGGCGTAGTTCTGCGCTGGTTCACCTCCTTCCTCCAGGGTCGGTCCCAGTCGGTGTTGATAGGGAGCGAGAGATCCAGCCCGCGACCCCTCCTTTGTGGGGTGCCGCAGGGTTCAGTACTCTCTCCGCTCCTTTTTAACATCTACATGAAACCACTGGGCGAGATCATCTGTCACTACGGGGTGAGGTATCATCAATATGCAGATGATTCCCAATTATACATCTCCATCCTGGGTGAAGTAAGTGATGCTGTGGCCACCCTTTCTGAGTGCCTGGGGCCTGTGGGGGCCTGGATGGGGGACAGCAGATTGCGGCTGAACCCGGGGAAGACGGAGTGGATGTGGATTAATGGCTCTTCGATTTCTGGGAAATTGTCATCTTTAGTTCTGGATGGGGTTACACTGCCCCAGACAGACCTGGTGCGTAACTTGGGGGTCCTCCTGGACTCACGGCTCCTGCTTGAAGAGCAGGTGGCAGCCGTGGCTAGGAGGGCCTTTGTGCAACTTTGTGTTGTGCGCCAGTTATGCCCCTTCCTGGAGCGAGAGTCCCTTCGAACAGTCACTCATGCCCTGGTTATCTCCCATATAGACTACTGCAATGTGCTCTACATGGGGCTACCCTTGAAGAGTATCTGGAAGCTACAGCTGGTGCAAAACGCAGCTGCGCGGGCGATCTTGGGTCTCCCAAGATCAGCACAGTCACTCCTTTGCTCCGCGAGCTGCATTGGTTGCCAGTATGCTTCCGGGTCCAATTCAAGGTGTTGGTTATCACCTTTAAAGCCCTGCATGGCACGGGTCCGGGCTACCTAAGGGACCGTCTCCTTCCCATCATATCAGCCCGTCCCACCCGGTCATGTAGAGAGGGCATGCTACGGACCCCGTCTGCAAGGGAATTCCATCTGGCGGTGTCCAGGAGGCAAGCCTTCTCTGCAGTGGCGCTTGCCCTTTGGAATATCCTTCCCCTGGAAGTGAGATTGGCTCCCTCCCTCCTGGACTTTAGGAAACAGCTAAAGACCTGGTTTTGTAATTATGCCTGGGGCGGGAGGGAGAGTAGCCATTTCTGGGGATGGTTAGTTTCTTAGAAGGACCCAGTTCTGCCTGCAAATTATAAAGAACTTTTAACCATCGAGGTTTTTATTATATTTATTGTATCTGTATTATAGGGTTTTATAGTTTTATATTTTTATCTATCTTTTATTGTAAACCACCCAGAGTCCCTTTTGGGAGATGGGCAGTGATAAATTTGATTACTAATAACAACAACAACAACAACAACCTTAGATGGAACGTTGAAGAATCAGACTCTTAAGCTATAAAGGTTTGTTTGGTAAAAGTAATATCAGGTGAACTATTAATTACAGCATAGTGTGTGCTTTTTTTTTTTAGCACACATAGTTAAACTAATCTGGTTCATTACATTGGCCGGACATTTGCAGTCTGGGGAATCATTGCTCTTTTCCAATTGCTACCTATTTTGTATTTAATTCAATGCTTTCATGCTGTTCTAGTGTAGAATTTCTATACTAGATATGGGGAGCAAAGTGATGTACAAGGTGAACTAATTCAAAATAAGGAAAAAATCCTGATATGTCAGAACCTTTTGTTAGTCTTCTTTTAATGTCCTTTAATTGCTGACTTACGAAATTGATTGTTTAAGCTAGGGAGACCGTAACTGGATTTATATATTACACTAAACTGGCTGTGGCTTATTTGTCTTGCACGAACCCAAATGTTGAGACTTATAAAATGAGGTTTATTATTTAATTCGTTAATATTAACAGCCATTTATGATAAATTCAACAAATTATGCTTAACAATCATGGTTTAGCATAAAATGTGCAGTAGGCCTCTTATTAGCAGTATCTCACTCATGGTCCTGACTTTCAGAGAAAGTCATTAGATCAGCCTTTCTCAGCTTTTTGACCCTGGAGGAACCCTTGAAATATTTTTCCACGGAACCCTGGTTGAGGAACCCTGCATTAGATAGTGGGAGATGTGGCTGATTAGATTTAGGAAACTAAATTTCTGGAAATCTTTGTATTAACAACAAATAGTCTTAATATTGCATTTCCTCCTTAAAACATTTTTCAGGATTATTTACACATCTCTTTCCTTCCCATATTAGTTCTGAACCACTAATCATTTCTTCCTTAGTTTTTTGCAAATTGGTAATTGTACATAACCATGTTCAAGTTCAGCCTGGGATTCAGTGTCCCAGGTTGTTTTGCTTCACATGCAAGTGAAAAAGCTCACTTTGGGTAGACATTATATGGCTTAGGAATTCTGCCATTACAGTCTGCATAAATGTCTAAAAATATTTTTTTCAGAATAACTTTATTGAAATCCAGTGAAAAATTACAAGATCAAACCTATGGCTTAGTTAGATTGTTTAAGCTATCATTTTCATCATGCATCTTTTCCAGAAACCTCACTATTTTGATTGGTCTTATGTTCAAATGAGCAAATGTATTTTATTTCTTCCACTTAGGATTGGACATACCCAATGAGAAGAGAAATGCAGGTATGGAAGTTTCTTTTACTCAGACCCACCTACTTGCTAGGTACTTGGGCTACTGCAGGGCTTTAGCAACTTCATGAACACTTATGCTGCCATTTGACATTAGGCTGTGAAGGAATTGGGTGTTGCAATATGAAACAAACATGAAGTAAGTTTGCAAATTGTAAATAAATTGGAAACAAAGCCCAGCAACACTTCCCGCCTAAGGAAGTATGGTTCCTGTAAAACTTTTGGGAAATTGTCCTAAAAAAACAGCCTTCTATTTTCATTTATTTATCTGCTCAATAGATTTGTAACCCAGGAGCTCAGGGTGGCAAGGGATTACACTATATTACTATCCATCTGAAAGATACCTACTTTAAAAGAACCACAGACCCTAGGATCTAATCAGGCCTCTCTTTCTGAGTGCTACAGGTAGTTGCTAATCTACGGTAGGTAAAGGTGGTAGGTAAAGGTAAAGGTTTCCCTTGACGTTAAGTCCAGTCATGTCCGACTCTAGGGGGCGGTGCTCATCTCCGTTTCAAAGCCGAAGAGCCGGCGTTTGTCTGTAGACACTTCCGTGGTCATGTGGCCGGCATGACTGAACGGAACGCCGTTACCTGCCCGCCGAAGCGGTACCTATTAATCTACTCACATTGGCATGTTTTCGAACTGCTAGGTTGGCAGGAGCTGGGACTAGCAACGGAAGCTCACCCCGTCACGCGGATTCAAACCGCCGACCTTCCGATCGGCAAGCTCAGCAGCTCAGCAGTTTAACCCGCAGTGCCACCGCGTCCCTATATTATAATCTACGGTAGTCTACCAATAATCACTATCTCTGCCTGTCTTAGTCCTGGGCAGTATACATTTTGTATACATTTCTATCACTCTGTTCTCTGAATTCAGGGGACTGGAATAAATTTCAGTTCTCAAGCCTCTTGGACCAATGGAATATTAAGAATGAATTCTCACAAAATGGTTACCACAGCTACAGTATTCACAAAAACATCAGTTTCTCAGAAGTGAGGCTAAAATCATTAAAAATGTGTCCAAGAATTTAAGTCAAATGAATAGGTGGCGTTTTAATTAAAATCTCAGTCCATTCTTTTGAACCCATAGTTTTCTATTCTAATGCCCATTTCACAAAAGGCAAGTTGAATAAAACCACCTAACTGCTACCAGAAAGTAAGTGAAAAGCAGAGATAAAATCTGAAATGTAAGAATTGGTTCACACATCCCCCACCCTCCAGCATAGGCAAAATATCCATGTGTAATGTATACCATACACAAATGCTCGAAAAATAACCAAAGAGAATATGCACATACACGGACAAGCACAAAAATCGTATAACACTAAAAAAATCAATCAATATATTCTGCTCATGCACATTTTTAAAAAATGGGCAAATGTATTTAGCTCAGGCATTTGATCCTTTTTTTCACCCCTAGCCTCCCAAAAAACCTGTAGTCCTTTGGGATGCTTTATGCCCACCCTCTGAAGAATACTGCCCTTTTTTCTGGTTAGCTGGGCACAGTTTTGTATAAAGCACAGGGCTGTGTGTAATATTTTTGAAATGAAAGATAGTTTTCCAGACTACAACTCCACTCTCAGCATGAAAGTTTCACTGTTAACATCTTGTGCTTAAAAAAAAAAGAAAAAGCCTGGTGGTTACTTAAGGAGATGTAGGCATCATATGAAAGAATACAGGAATAAGTCGTGTGTAGGTTGAGAGTTTTACCTTTAACAGTTGCATGGCAAGCAGAAACGCATTTCTTTACTAGAAGATGCCATGAAGAAAAGCTTGACCTATTGAATTTGTACCTCTCACGTAGCCAGGAGCATCACCAGAAAAAGTGTTTTAAGAAACGGTTCTACAACACAGTATAGAAGCAGCACATTAATCTTGGTTATAAATTACCCAGTTCAGAGAAAATAAATGATATTGACATGAACAGGAAAAAGCAAAGTGAAAACAGGGTTGGATTAAACATGCAGTGAAAAGTGGGGCTGAAAAAGTCCAGTTATATATAAGACAGTCTGGAATAACTTTAGAGATGTGTATCCTTATTTTGTTCCATTCAAACGTTTGAAGGTTTTGAATTTCCTCTGGGGATTACAGGATTAGTCTGGAATGAGTTAAGGGGGAAGAGAAGTACAAGATACAACAGCACTGAGGCAAACAGTTCTTGGCTTCTTGGTCTGGGTTGTAATTGTATTTGCTCATGTTTCTTTCTTTTTCCAGGAAAAAATGTAGCAAGCAACTTCTCAGCAAAAAGAGCGATTTCATAAAATTCATAAAACAATTATTATACTCTGCCTGCATTTATTAAGCTTTACCAAGCATGAAGTTGTTATTTCAATTTTGGCATCCCTCAGCCACTTAGATCAAGGAGTTTCTCCTGTGATATAACCTCTGCTTATGCTGTGCAGTATTCCCTTGTAGCCCTGTGCTGGTTGTACAAGAAAATAAACTTGGCCTTTAGTATAAATCACCTACTGGCTTGCATTTTTTCTCATGTGTAGTTTGATAAAGCTGCAGTAATTTTAAAATCTTGACACTACGATCTTGTAATTATTGTAGATTAATGTTATACTTTGTGAATTGGTTTTTGTGTGTGTTTTCTTCCACCCATCCACTTACCCACTGTTCTTTCTTTTTTTAGGAAATTTTACCTGGGTTGTTCTTAGGCCCATACTCTTCAGCTATGAAAAGCAAGGTAGGTTTGCCCCTAACTTTTTTATGCTGAGCAATTTTATGATGTAAATTATCTAGGTGGCTTTGCAAATCTCTTTAGGACAACTTCCTTTTCCCCCTTCATTGTTGATTTTTGTCATGCGCTGAAGACTCTTTTTAGGAAGGCGTTTTGACCTTGTGTTGAATATACAATGTATTTTAATTGTTAGAAACTGTATTTACCATACTGTTCCTTATATGCTTTAAATCTCGTCCCCATTACATTGACCCATCCAACCTGGTCAGGCAGAGAGGGCATGTTGCGGACCCCGTCCATGAGAAATTGTTGATTGGCGGGGCCCAGGAAGAGACCCTTCTCTGCTGTGGCCCCTGCCTTATGGTATACTGGTCCCCCAGAGGTGAGGCAGGCCTCCACTCTCCTGGCCTTCTGGAAGCAGGTAAAGACCTGGCTTTGCCATCTTGCTTGGGGCGGGAGCGGGGTAGCCAATCCTGGGGGTGGTTAGTGCTCTAAAGAGGCTCCCATGAATTTACGAATCTAAATTAAGAACTTTTAATATTGCCATCTTGGATTTTATATTTGTATTTGTATTTTTAGAAGTACAGCTTTTTAGTGTATTTTAATTTGTATTTATTTTTAGCTTTATTGTAAACCACCCAGAGTTGCTTCGTGCAAGATGGGCAGTGACAAAATTTGAAATATAAATAAATAAATATTATTGCACCATTTTATTCATTCATTCATTCATTTTTCAAATTTTTTATCACCGCCCATCTTCCCAAAAAGGGGGACTCTGGGCAGTTTACAATAAAATTAACAATTAAAACCATAAAACATATAAAATACAGTACCAACAGCCGAATATAAATAGGAATAAAATAAATACATTTTATATTTTAATTTTAATTTTTTGCTAGGTATCTCTTGACTTTGCCTGGGGAGAGAGGGACAAGAAACATTTCAATAAAAATATAAATATTATTGCAGTGTTGATTGTCTGTAGAGATATTTATACTTTTTGCAGATCCACTGTTTCTTATAGAACAGTCAGAAGACTGAAGACCTCTAAAGTTCCATTACGTTGTGGGGCTCTTCAATATTAACTAACTTTACATGGTTTCTAGCTTATTAAATTTGTACTGTATTGGGCAAAGAGCCTAATTAATTGAGCATATGTAGTTTAAGGTATCAACTTTAAAGGGTGGTATCAACTTTAAACTTCCATTTGTTGCTGAGTTACAACTCCCAGCAATACCATCATTATTCCCAATTGTGAGAGATGCTGAATGTTTTTGGTCAATGACATCTGGAAGGCCACATATTCTCTATTGCTATTTTAGTGTTATTATATATACTGTATTAATTACCTAGTTAACTATTAGCTACTGAAAATGCAGCTCTATAGTTTTAAATTTTCTTTCTGGCTTGGTTATATCAGCCAAACCTTGAAGAATTTTTCACTCATTCATAATTTTGTTTTGTAGCTACCTATACTTCAGAAACATGGGATCACTCATGTAATATGCATAAGACAAAACATTGAAGCAAATTTTATTAAACCAAACTTCCAGCAATTATTTAGGTAAGAAAATTTTAAATACTGTTTTGAAAATAGTGGTCATGAAGCCTTTTACAGTATGTGCTTCTTAGGAGAGTATGTATCATTTGTACACTCTTATAAGTGTCTTCATAGTTCGCTGTAACTGGCAAGTATATTATATGCCAGTAGATAAAAGATAAAAGGGTAGATAAAAGGCGGCAACAAAATACATCCCGAAGAAAGAGAAAACCAAGAAGGCAAAAAAGCTGTCTGCTGAGACACTAGAAGTAGCCCAAGAAAGAAGGAAAGCAAAAGGCAACAGTGATAGGGGGAGATATGCCCAATTAAATGCACAATTCCAGAGGTTAGCCAGAAGAGACAAGGAATTATTTTTAAACAAGCAATGCGTGGAAGTGGAAGAAGACAATAGAATAGGAAGGACAAGAGACCTCTTCCAGAAAATTAGAAACATTGGAGGTAAATTCCAGGCAAAAATGGGTATGATCAAAAACAAAGATGGCAAGGACCTAACAGAAGAAGAAGAGATCAAGAAAAGGTGGCAAGAATATACAGAAGACCTGTATAGGAAGGATAACAATATCGGGGATAGCTTTGACGGTGTGGTCAGGGAGCTAGAGCCAGACATCCAGAAGGGTGAGGTTGAATGGGTCTTAAGAAGCATTGCTAATAACAAGGTAGCAGGAGACGACAGTATCCCAGCTGAATTGTCCAAATTTTGCGAGATGATGCTGTCATGGTAATGCATGCTATATGCCAGCAAATTTGGAAAACACAAGAATGGCCATCAGATTGGAAAAAATCAACTTATATCCCCATACCAAAAAAGGAAACACTAAAGAATGTTCAAACTATCGAACAGTGGCACTCATTTCACATGCCAGTAAGGTAATGCTCAAGATCCTGCAAAGTAGACTTCAGCAATTCATGGAGCGAGAATTGCCAGATGTACAAGCTGGGTTTAGAAAAGGCAGAGGAACTAGGGACCAAATTGCCAATATCCGCTGGATAATGGGAAAAGCCAGGGAGTTTCAGAAAAACATCTATTTCTGTTTTATTGACTATTCTATAGCCTTTGACTGTGTGGACCATAACAAATTGTGGCACGTTTTTAGCGTTATGGGGATACCAAGTCATCTTGTCTGCCTCCTGAAGACTCTGTATAACGACCAAGTAGCAACAGTAAGAACAGACCCCGGAACAACGGACTGGTTTGAGATTGGGAAAGGAGTATGGCAGGGCTGTATACTCTCACCCTACCTATTCAACTTGTACGCAGAACACATCACGCGACGTGCTGGGCTTGAGGAATCCAAGGCTGGAGTTAAAATCGCTGGAAGAAACATTAACAATCTCAGATATGCAGATGATACCACTTTGATGGCTGAAAGTGAGGAGGAAGTGAGGAGCCTAATGATGAAGGTGAAAGAAGAAAATGCAAAAGCTGGCTTGCAGGTAAACCTCAAAAAAACCAAGATTATGGGAACCAGCTTGATTGATAACTGGGAAATAGAGGGAGAAAACGTAGAGGCAGTGAAGGACTTTGTATTTCTAGGTGCAAAGATTACTGCAGATGCTGACTGCAGTCAGGAAATCAGAAGACGCTTAATCCTTGGGAGAAGAGCAATGACAAATCTCGATAAAATAGTTAAGAGCAGAGACATCACACTGACAACAAAGGCCCGCATAGTTAAAGCAATGGCGTTCCCCGTAGTAACATGGCTGCGAGAGCTGGACCATAAGGAAGGCTGAGAGAAGGAAGATCGATGCTTTTGAACTGTGGTGTTGGAGGAAAATTCTGAGAGTGCCTTGGACTGCAAGAAGATCAAACCAGTCCATCCTCCAGGAAATAAAGCCAGACTGCTCACTTGAGGGAATGGTATTAAAGGCAAAACTGAAATACTTTGGCCACATAATGAGAAGACAGGACACCCTGGAGAAGATGCTGATGCTGGGGAGAGTGGAAGGCAAAAGGAAGAGGGGCCGACCAAGGGCAAGATGGATAGATGATATTCTAGAGGTGATGGATTCGTCCCTGGGGGAGCTGGGTGTGTTGACAACCGACAGGAAGCTCTGGCGTGGGCTGGTCCATGAAGTCACGAAGAGTCGGAAGCGACTAAACGAATAAACAACAAAAAGATAAAAGTATTGGAAAGAGACATGTAAGATTATCTGTTTTCTTCCTAACTTAAGCTGAGAATGATACAAAGGGATAAAATGAGATAAAATCTTGATATATAGTGTAATATACTGTGGTAATGTACATCATGTTCTATTATATATCAAAAATTTTGACTTCTTTACAATTCACTTTTCTAGTTCTCATAGTTCCAAAACTATGGAACGTAGTTCCAAAAAGTTGTTAGTTTTATTAAAACTAACAAGTTTTATTTAGAACTTATTAGTTTTATTCCAAATGTTTCCAATGAAGTGAGTAGGTCAGTGGGATTTACAGTATCATTTTGTATCTCTAGGGCTTTAGATTTTAGATAGTCATTGGAGCACATTTTGATGTCAGCTTTACAAGTGAATGTGAGGTACCTGTCCTCTCTTTAGAACCTGATCCATAGAATTTTGCTAAGTTCTTAAATTACTTGGGTTTCCGTTACCATTCAGTTATTTAGCTCAACTTTTAGCTACAAATTTGTATTAATGGTTTAGTAAGAAATGATTTAATAAGAAATTTCATTCAGTAACATATATTTTTTTCATTACAGATGATAGAATTAATTGTAATTCTTTCACTTCATGTAGAACATTTCAGAATGCCTTCTGTGTTTGCACACTTGAAGCTAAAAACTCAAGTATTGCTAATAACTTTTTCTTCTTCTAGGAGCTTTGAACTATTTTAAACTGCTGTCTTATAAAGCATTTGCTGGACCAAGTGTGCTATGCTGCAGTTGTATGTGGCAAATAGTTCAACATAAGTACCTGATTTATAACAATTCAGACTGTTTGTCTTTCTGCTTCAAAGTTATCTTTTGACTGGCACTAATTCCTCAAGATTTCATGCAAGATTCTACCAAAGATTACTTAGGATCATTAAAAAAAAATTAATCCTTGCTGTACCACTACTTTTCTTCTGAAATTCTTATCTAACTTGATTCTGCTCTGTAGAAGTCCAGGCCTAGGATATTGAGGTGTGTTTCAACAGAGATGGGATCATCAGAATATGCAGTAGCAGTTTAAAAAGATTAATCCCTGAGATTAAACCTACTCCCATTTTCTCAATGATCACCAGATGATTTAATTTTTTTATGGCGGTTTAACACTCTAGAAAATGAATGGTCCTGCCTATGTACTTAACATACTTATTTTAATTGTAGGTATTTAGTCTTGGATATTGCTGATAATCCCATTGAAAATATAATTAGGTTTTTCCCGATGGTAAGTGTTTATCATCATATACGAGTTAGACTGTATCATAAACATACATTTTAGAACTGATAGGAGTTAATGCTAAATGAGTGAAGAAGTATCTGTAACTGAAATAATTCAGGTAAGTAAACTTTATCTTTGGTTAGGGTTGCAGTGACTAACCATATTACAGGAAACACTGTAATGCATTGATAGGTATGGCATATGTTGACTTACAATACATCCTTTTCTTTGTAAAAATGAGCTTTGTTTTCAATTCTGTAATTCAAAATTCCAATTTAAATATGAACATTCAAATTATATAGCAAGTGGAGAAAACATTGCCTTTTCAATACCATTCCTTCATACCTTTTCATACCAAGAAATGAAACAGAGATAAATACAGATATACATCGCTGTTTCATCCAGATGTAAATATGTTTGTTTTATGGTTTCAAACCTATACTTTTAAACTGCTGGTTCACTTAGCAGGGACGCGGTGGCGCTGCGGGTTAAACCGCTGAGCTGTCGATCGGAAGGTCGGCGGTTCGAAACCGCGCGGCGGGGTGAGCTCCCGTTGCTCGTCCCAGCTTCTGCACACCAAGCAGTTCGAAAACATGCAAATGTGAGTAGATTAATTGGTACCGCTTCGGCGGGAAGGTAACGGCGTTCCGTGAGTCATGCTGACCACATGACCCGGAAGTGTCCTATGGACAACGCCGGCTCCAAGGCTTTGAAACGGAGATGAGCACTGCCCCCTAGAGTCGGACACGACTGGACTTTACGTCAAGGGAAACCTTTACCTTTACCTTCACTTAGCAGAGTAATGAAAGGATTAAAGTAAAATTATTCTGTATGCTTGTGCATTATAAAAAGATAGTGGAATTCGATTTTTTTAGTCATACGCAGCCTGTAATTAATATTATTCTCAGCCGGGGATTATTACGCCACAAAGAATATGATTTAGAAATGACCAGATTTTGAGTTCACTGATGTAATTGATGTTTACTGTGCACTTCTACTTTTGTATTGGGTTCTCCCTAGTAGACATATTGTTCTGGAGTGAGCAGATCAGGAGTTTAAAAAATGGAGGCAGGGGATTTTAATATGCATTAAGCATATTAGGGAATTAATCCACCTATTTTCCCTTACATTCATGCCAAAAATTGGCAGGAAATCATACCAATGTTATTGAGCAGTTTGTCCCTGAATTTTGCTGCTGGCATGATCCGGTAGGGGATGATCCCAGATACTGCAGAAACTGCAAGATGCTGTCCTGTATCGTAACATCATAAATAATAAAAGCACTAAAATTTGCAATAAACCTAACAAGCAGCAATAAAAGTGTGTTAGAAAGCAGCTAAAACCAAAGGTGTTGGTGGACTTTAACCCCAATTATAGCTTCTTTTTTTCTCATTCTCTATAGTACTACATTTATTTAAAAAAGAATAGGTGTATGCATTATCCAGTACTTTTATCAACATGACAAAAGCAGCACTGAACCATTGCAATGCAAACTCTGCTCTTTTTGTACATGCATGCATTGTTGCAATGGTGTGATGTCGCTTTCATCATTTGATCCCTCCCCCCACAGATGCCACAGATAATTAATGTGCTCAGTTTTTGTTAATTTCAATTTAAGCACATCTATGTAAAAATGTTGTTAGAATGCTGATGAAAAGCCATAGTATAAACTATTGAGCCATGTTTTAATATGCTGTGTCTTCTGTGGGGACTCCCATAAATGCTTATCAAAATATTTTACTGGATGAAGATTATAGACACAGTCTTCTATTTGAGCAAGCAAAGTGTCTGGTGCCAAATTTTCTGTAGCAGCAAGCAGAATATACCTTACATTCAAAGAAGTGACATCCAACTATTATTTTATGCCATCAGTTCTACTATCAACTTAAACTTAATTGTTGGTCACCTCCTGTGGCCCTACCTGATTATATCAGTTCAGCATGTGTAGTGGTTAAGGCACCAGGCTAGATACTGGGAGACCGTGAGTTCTACTCCTGCCTTAGGCACAAAGCCAGCTGGGTGTCTTTGGTCCAGTCTCTCTCTCTCAGCCATAGGCAGAAGGCACTGGCAAACCACGTCCAAAAAATCTTGCCAAGAAAACTGCAGGGACTTGTCCAGGCAGTTGCCAGGAGTCAACACTGACTGGAAGGCACCCCCATGCCTGTTTCTCCTTATTAAAAGTTTGGATGTGCTTAAACTGAAAAGAACACAAAACATAACTATCAGAGATTTAATGGGGACAGCTGCCTAGGTAGGCCAAACTGCTTGTCTCATATTTGGATCCCCAAAACTGTGGGAGCATAAATGCATTAACAGGTGGCTCCAGGAAGGGGGTTACTATTTGATAAGGGGGCAGTTACAATAGTAATCTCTATTTTTTTAAATTATACTAGATATTTTAAAAGACAGCTAAAAACCAAAAGTAAATAAGGTTTACAAGCATTATAACATTAAATTAAAAATTAAAAATCAGAAGTAACATTAGTATTCTGCATATCAGTTTAGAATTTAGACTGTTATTAAAAGCAAGTCAGTAGACAGTGATTAACAGAAACTAGTATGATAATTATAAATCAAAATAGATATTACAAGACTTAATGTCTAATATAAGAATTCTGTCTATTTAGCAAATCAGACGAAAACTTAGATATTAAAGAAACCAAAAGAAAACTCATTCAGTATACTGTTGGGGAATATAAGGTTTGGTAATGTTTAACAGAAAAATGGCTGGTTGGAAAGATAATTCAACATGTAAATTTTATTTCATCCTGTAATAGATCATCTTCCAGAATTGTTGGGCTTTGCAACATTGCCACCAAATTTGAAAAAATGATCTGACCTGGTTGTTGCATTTCCAACAATCTTTAGAGAATGGAGGCGATTGGAGTTCCCCACAGACTTTATTGCATTCTGTAGTTACCTGTGAGATTTTTTTTAAAACCTGAGACGTTATTATGATGGATGTAAGTGAATCAGATTATGCTTGAAAGTAATCATTTTTAAGCATTTTTAGTAAAGCATTTGTTTTTTGTATTACGCCCTGTCAAGAATCACCTTAAATGTACTGTATTATGAAGACAGGCAATTGCTAACCTTTGTGAATAATGTGAACTTTTTAATGCAGAAGTTATTTAAATGATATGGTATGCTAAATATACTGAAATGGATTGGTTCTATCACTATAAGCATTTTTAATAAACTGGAATAGGAATGGCATTTTTTTCTTCTTTAGACTAAGGAGTTTATTGATGGGAGTTTACAGACTGGAGGTATGTATCTTAAATTCTGTTTGCCTGCAAATTGATCAAATTGTAGTTCCTTTTCAAATTAAATATAGAGAGAGATGAACTATATGAGATGAGAATACTTTATCATAGAATGGCCATTGTTATTTATAGGCTTATATCAAGATTTATTTTTGCCTTTTTACAGCTTTGATAATCTTTCTGATACCTAGAATACTTTGTTCGGTTTTTTTACAAATCAAGAACAGCCTTTAGGCAACAAATTGATTCTTGCTATGGAGCAAAATAAGGCAATTTTAGTGGGTTTGTGGGATATTTGGAGACTATATCGTGAGTTCTTTCACAAAATGGTTGCCGTAATGGGCATGGGTAAATAGATAGTACTGTTTTTCAAGAAGGCAAACCTATGAGTTTGCTTTTGCCATCATTTCCTGCATTGTAACTTCCTTCATGACCAGGGACGCGGTGGCGCTGCGGGTTAAACCGCTGAGCTGTCGATCGGAAGGTCGGTGGTTCAAAACCGCGCGGCGGGGTGAGCTCTCGTTGTTAATCCCAGCTCCTGCTCACCTAGCAGTTCGAAAACATGCAAATGTGAGTAGATCCAAGGCTTAGAAACGGAGATGAGCACCGCCCCCTAGAGTCGGATTCGACTGGACTTTACGTCAAGGGAAACCTTTACCTTTACCTAACTTCCTTCATACTGTTGTACCTTACCTTGTTTTCTAAGGCCTGTGAGGACTATATGAGGCGAAGAGACATTTTTACAAATATCTATCACAATAGAAATTGACATACTACTTTGTGGCATACTGACTTCCTATTTAATTTGCTTAATTGAAGAATATGAGAAAAATGGATTGGGTAGAGCAGCCTTTCTCAACTTTTTGACCCTGGAGGAATCCTTGAAATATTTTTCAGGCCTCAGGGCACCCCTGCACTTTCAGGCTCAAATATAGGCCAGAAGTTACAAAATTATTATACTCATTTCATGTGTAGGCCTGTATATATGCAATAACAGTGTTCTTAAATTAAAAATAGAGAATGAAACTTACCTCTTTAATGTGAAGTTGCCCAAATTTGAAATATTATTTTAAATAAATCATGACCTCCCAGACAACCCCTAGTGACCTCTCATGGAACCCTAGGGTTCCACAGAACCCTGGTTGAGAAACCCTGGGGTAGAGAATCTGGTAGCTCCAACTGCACATTGGTGTCTTTAGGCATGAGGTTGGTTAACCCTGATACAGATTGTGTAAGGATAGATTGAGCTTTGCTGTCATGATTCCTTATAGCAAGGATCAGCCACATGTTGGCCCTACCCATTTGTAGCCCCATGGTATTGTTGAGATTTCCTACCAAAATCTTAGTGGCATAATGGTTGCTTTGTGGTAACACAATCTGTTTCCCCCTCCTCCCACCCCGTAAGTTTGGGAATGGAAGTTTTCTGGGTGGCAGACTTCTCCCATTTCTGTCTTTATACCACTCCAAAGTTTGGTGGCACAATATTACAGTCTTTCAAAGATGGCATGTTTCTGTAAGGATAGTAATATGGTGTAACATTCTTACTCCCATTTTTAACCTGCCCTTCCCATACCTAAATTTACAGCCATGCCCTTTTCAGTAGTGTTGCTGGATGCTCTCCTCTGATTCTCCTTTGACAAATAGACGGGCCAAGCAGATTTACCACTTGCCAGGCTATTCTTCCCAAGAGATAGGGGGTGCACTCCCCAAGAATTCTTTGATATGATTGACCTTAATAAACCCACTTATGAACCTTGCAGATAACTGGTACTGTGTAATATAAATAATGTAATAAAGTAACTCTCTTCATTCTCAGGAAAAGTTCTTGTGCATGGGAATGCAGGGATTTCTAGAAGGTAACAAAAATACACATTTTTAAAAACATTGATGAGGCATGACCAACATATCTTACCTTGTTTATTTGTCTGTTTTCAGTGCTGCCTTAGTTATTGCATATATTATGGAAACATTTGGTGTGAAGTACAGGTAAGGACATTTACTAAACAACCTATTGTATTTCTAGATAGAGGACCTGTAAAATTCTTGCTGGTTAGTGGAGACCATAAGAATTAGATGTTAATTAATTATTTAAATTTCTTTAAAACAGATTCTTAGATTCTTCACAGAAATTATTCCGTTTTTCCAACTCAACTTCTGTGAACTTCGTTTAAACCATGTTTGTTTAATACTTCAGTAATGATGTCTCCTGGGCAGACTTATTGCTGCTTTTAAATGTAACATACCAGATATAAACAAGTAGTATTAAGCACAGAACAAAATACCATTTGTTTATATCTGGTATGTTACGTTTAAAATCAGCATTAAGTCTGCCCAGGATATACCATTATATATGTAATATTTATCAGGAATTTAATATGCAACTTCTATATGAAGAATATTCTTGGAAGTAAGTATAAAAGTCAAATAATACTGGTTGAATACATTCCTCATTGCAAATCTAGGCTTGGCTATCACCAGCACAGAGTTTCTAATATATCATTCTAAGGTCCAAGAATGGAGAGAAGAATAAACATAACTAAAGGAAACTGTTAAGAAAGTGAATCAGAAACCAGATGAAACAGACATTAATTGAAGATAAAGATGGGTAATATCTTTTTTCTAGGGATGCATTTACATATGTGCAAGAAAGAAGGTTTTGTATTAATCCCAATGCTGGATTTGTTCATCAACTTCAGGTAAATTCTTTTTCTACCCATTGATAGTGTAGATTTTATTACTGATTCTCTGGGTAGTATTACCCAATTGTCTGAAGTGCATTGATGTTCTGATTTGAAAGAAAGGCATTTATTTTTATCTTTTCTGGCTGTTGGTTATATTTTCTAGCATAGTTGGTTATTTTTTTCAAATATAATATTTACTTGGACATTGACATTTTGAATCTTTGAATATGAATTTGAAATTTAAAAATATTGAAATGTTTGAAAAAGTTGAGTGGATAAGCTTAGCTGAATATGTAAACTAGAAACTCGAATATTAAAATGGCGGGAGAACGAGGGGCAAGATTTGTATGTGGAAGGGGTCACAGGTATATTGTTCCTGTGGCACGTTCCAGCCCCTCGAACTCACTCCTGGGTACCAGTTGGCAGACTATCAAGGCCCTGGGCTGTCGGCTGCTGCTACTGAATGCCAAGTCAGTTTGTAATAAGGCCACCCTCATCCATGATTTGATCGTGGATGAGAATGCTGACCTGGCTTGTATTATGGAGTCCTGGCTGGGAGAGGAAGGGGGAATCCCCCTTTCTGAAATGTGCCCAGCTGGTTACTGGGTGTGGCACCAACTGAGACTCCAGGGTAGGGGTGGTGGGTTGGTGGTGGCCATCTGAGACACTTGGGAGGCATCCAGGGGCGCTGCTCCTCAGATTGCTGGGTGCGAGACCCTGTTTGTTAAGTTGGGCTCTAGGGATCAGCTGGGACTGTTGCTGTTGTACCAGCCTCCCTGCTGTGTGGCAACCTCCCTGCCTGAGCTCCTTGACTCCGTAGCCGGGTTGGCGGTGGAGTTCCCCAGGCTTATGGTCTTGGGGGATTTCAACCTGCCTTCCTTGGGGGTGGGGTCGGAGGTAGCTCAGGAGTTCATGGTTACCATGACAGCCATGGGCCTGTCCCAAGTAATCCAGGGCCCGACACACAATGGTGGTCATTCACCTGACCTGGTTTTTCTGTCGGAGCAGTGGCAGAGTGCTCTGAAATTGGGGGAGATCGTGGTTTCTTCCCTGTCATGGTCAGATCACTGCCTGGTGAACCTCCAGTTCTCTGGTGCTACCCCCCTCTGCAGAGAAGCTGGGCCTCTTAGATTGGCCCGCCCCAGGGGACTGATGGACCCAGTTGGGTTTCAGAGGGAGCTCGGGGTTCTGGGAAGTCTGCTGCACGGTCCAACTGAGGCCTTGGTGGCCGCATGGAATGAGGGAGCGGCCAGGGCCTTGGATTGGATCGTGCCTGAGTGGCCTCTCCGTACCCATGGCTCCTGCGGCTCCCCATGGCTTACGGAGGAGTTGAGGAGGCTTAAGAGGGCTAAGAGACACCTGAAGCGCCACTGGTGGAAGACGGGGAGCGAAGACGACCGAACACAAGCTAGAGCCACTATTAGAGCCTACTTCATGATGGTAAGGGTGGCGAAACATGGTTATTTCTCTGCCCTTATTGCATCTGCAGAAAGCCGTCCAGCGGCCCTATTTTGGGTGACTCAGTCCCTCCTCAGAGGGAGTAATACTGAGCTCCATCTGCAGGGTCGCTGTGAGGAATATGCTGTGCGTCTGGCGGATAAAGTTGCTCGCACTCGCTCTACGTTGGACTCCAGCTTTCAGGCAGAGCCAGTGGAGGATACGGGGGCAAAGTCTGGCATGGTTATCTGGGGGGAGTTTGATCTGGTTGCACCTGAGGAAGTGGACAGGGCCCTTGCAGCTACTAGTTCGGCCACTTCTGTATTAGATCCGTGGCCTTCCTGGTTGGTCAAGGCTGCCCAGGAGGAGGCATGTGATTGGGTCTGGGCAGTGGTTAATTCCTCTTAGAGAGAGGGGGTGCTCCCGCCGGCTCTTTAGGAGGTGGTGGTGCATCCTCTCCTCAAGGGGCCATCACTCGACCCAACCAGTCTGGACAGTTTTCATCCAGTCTCCAACCTCCCCTTTTTGGGGAAGGTTGTGGAGAGAGTGGTCATGTGGCAGCTGCAGAGTACCCTGGATGAAGCGGATTATCTGGACCCTTTTCAGTCAGGGTCCAGGCCGGGTTATGGACTGGGACGGCACTGATCGCACTCTTAGATAACCTCTGGCGGGAGCGGGATGGGGGCAGTGCAACCATTCTCGCTCTTCTTGACCTCTCAGCGGCCTTCGATACCATCGATCATGGTATCCTTCTGGACCAGCTTCGGGAGTTGGGGGTGGGCAGCACAGTGTTGTGCTGGTTCTCCTCCTACCTCCGGGGTCGGTTCCAGTCAGTGTTGATAAGGGGGGAAAGGTCCAGCCCACATCTCCTACTCTGTGGGGTGCCTCAGGGCTCGGTTCTCTCCCCTCTACTATTTAACATCTGCATGAGACCATTGGGGGAGGTGATCCGACGGTTTGGGGTAAGATACCATCAATATGCTGATGATACTCAGCTTTATATCTCTACCCCAGACTGCCTGAGTGATGCTGTGGATGTCCTGACCCAGTACCTGGAGGCCGTAAGGGCCTGGATGGGGTGCAGTGGGCTTTGACTCAACCCAAGCAAGGCTGAGTGGCTTTGGGTTTGTGGACCTCCCGGTGCTAAGGTTTTTCCACCTTTCGTCCTGGATGGGGTTGCACTGCCCCAGACAGACCCAGTGCACAATTGGGGGGTCCTCGTAGACTCATGGCTCCTGCTCGAAGAGCAGGTGGCAGCCGTGGCTAGGAGGGTCTTTGCGCACCTTTGGGTTGTGTGCCAGCTGCACCCATTCCTAGACCGAGAGGCTTTGCTCACAGTCACTCATGCCCTCGTGACCTCCTGTCTGGACTACTGTAATGCACTCTACATGGGGCTGCCCTTGAAGAGCATTCAGAAGCTTCAACTGGTGCAGAATGCAGCTGCATGGATAGTAACTGGTGTTGGGTACTCGACACATGTAACACCACTGCTACGTGAGCTGCATTGGTTGCTGGTGTGCTTCTGGGTGCAATTCCAGGTGCTGGTTGTCACCTTTAAAGCCCTTCATGCCTTGGGGCCGGATTACCTAAGGGACCACCTTCTCCCAGTTGTTTCTGCCCATCCAACTCGATCTAGTAGGTTGGGTATGCTGCGGGTCCCGTCAGCCAGGGAGTGTCAGTTGGCAGGAACTAGAAGGAGTGCCTTCTCTTCTATAGCGCCTGCCCCCAGGAACATCCTCCCTCCAGAAATTAGGATGTCCCCAACCCTGTTGGCCTTTCATAAGGCCATGAAGACCTGGCTTTGTGCCCCGGCCTGGGACCTCAAGCGTGTGGATGGTCCCATCTCTTGGCTGTATTAACATCCATGCATTGCTCACTTGGCAGCCATGTATATTTATTTTGTATTTATTTTATATTTTAACTGTTTTAATTGTAATTATTTTAATTGTTTTATAGTTTTATTGTTATAAGCTGCCCAAAGTCACTTGTTGAGATGGGCGGCTATAGAAATCAAATAAATGAAGGAAGGAAGGAGTTCATGATTATTAATAACATCTCTAAAGTATAATATATCGCCAGAGATATTGAAGATTCTGGAACAACCACCCATGAGCTTCCATCTTCCATGGCTCTAGAAGTTCTTTGAACCACAGCTTTCATTCTTTCATGTCCCGTGTTCAAATACTCCGATTCCAGCTCAGGTAGCATATTGGTACTTGTTTGAGCTGTGTTCGTCTGTATATCTGCAAATCAGCTTCTACTTGCCCAACTGTTCTCCTTTCATTAAAAATATTCCAGTAAAGAGATACAGGAGATCAAGTCTTCCTCCAGAGAAGAAGCCACTGTGTTTTTTTTCCTAACTCTAAATTTAATTTAATCAAGCGGAAACAAATTGCTTCCTTCTCTCCCCTGCATCCAAATCTCAGTTGCTCTGTTCCTTGAAATATTTCAGTTTCCCTGACTTGTAATATCTGTGCTCTGGTTGGTTCTTCCAGTGGTTGCTTTTTTGTCTCAGGGTCCTGACACAGACAGATTCATGTCAGTTTTTGTATAATCATTCAGGTCTTCTTGTTTTAGGAATATGAAGCCATCTATCTAGCAAAGTTAACTATTCAGATGATGTCACCTCGGCAGCTGGAGCGATCACTCTCAGTTAGTACAGGTGAGATCTTTGTGTATAGCTACAGCTACAGTGTATCTTTTTTCCACTTGGGCCATATGTTCTTAGGATATCCACTGTTAATTTATGAGGGAATTACCTTCTAGAAACATGAAGGTGGTGTGATAATGATTAAACATAGGTAAGAGCTTATCTTTGAGTTTATACCATGGTTTTAAGAGCACTAAAGTGAGCTTACTTTTCTACTGTTGCTGCATCTACAGATAGCCACCAACCAATATTGTTTAAAGCGACTGGGCCTATTGGGAAAACAAGCAGGATCAGTAGTAGATGAAGTTCTCTGTGCTGTTAATCTCTGCGACCTGTGGATTAGATTACCCTTCCTAGTTGGTGAAAGCAGCCAAGTAGGTGACGACAAGCTGGGTACAGGAACTGGAAACTGCATTCTTGAGGAAAGAGGTGGTGCCTCCTTCCTTGATCAAGGCAGTAGTGTGTTCCCTCCTCAAGAAAACAACTCTTCACCTAGCTAACTCTCAACTCTTTTAGGGAGAGTGGTTGGACTACAGTTACCACTAGATGATCTAGTTTATCTGGACCTTTCTCATTCTGGGCGCTGGACTAAAACTGTTGGTCACTCTTGTTGGTGACCTTGTTCAGGATTGGGATGAGTATGACTCTTCTGCTGGACTTTTCAGCATCATTTGATACCATTGCCCAAGGTATTCTTCTGGGTTGAAAGACTGCTCTCTTCCTGAGTGGTCATTTCCAGTCAGCAACAATGAGTGGGGAGAGGTTGAGCCCTTGGCAGATTCATTATTGAGGTTCTGAAGAGCTCTGTCCTCTCCCCCATTTAACATCTACATGAAGCTGCTGGAAGAGATCATATGCTAGCATAAGATGAGGTATCATCAGTATGCTGATAATACTTCATTATATATCTCCACTCTGGGCCAGGTCATGACCCAATGGCTAGGGACTGTTATGGTCTGGATGGGAAAAAACAGGCTTAGACTGAATTCTATAAAGACACAGTGGCAGAAGACTTCGAAGCAAATTGAGTCCACAGATAGTCTGCTTTAGATGGGGTTGCACTCTCCCAGACAAAGCTGGCCTGCAACTTGGAGGTCCTTGGAGGAGGCAGTTTGCTTCAAAGGCAAAGTGAGCAGCAGATGGAGGCCACAACCAAGGTGGCCTTTGCACAATTACATCTTATGTGCCAGTTGAAGTCTTTCCTGGATCAGGAGGCTTTACTCACAGTCACTTATGCACAGTTACTCATGGCTGGATTGTTGCAAAATGCATTTTACATGGGACTGCCTTTGAAGACCATCCAAAAGCTTCAACAGATGCAACGTGCACAACTTGAGTAGTTATGGACACCTGGAGGTTCACCCATGTAACACTACTACAGGTTATTCTTGCTTTCCGACCACTCATTCAGCAACCGTACAAGGTTGTGATGGCGCTGAATGAGTGGTACTTTTGACCAGTCCTCAAAGTTCCGGCCGTCGCAGTGTCCTCATGGTCACATGATTCAGGCGGTTGGCAACTGGCTTGCACTTAACAATGGTTGCAGCATCCCACGGTCACACGATTGCCATTTGTGATCTTCCATGCCGGCTTTCCACAAGCAAAGTCAGTGTGGAAGCCAGCAGGCAAGGTTGCAAGTCGCTCTGGTAAGTCACTTCTGCCACTTTTTCTCCCAAGGAGCCCCCAGGTGGCAGGGTGAGTGCAGGCCCCTGGCAGGTCCACTGTCTGGCCTTCCTGTGCTCACACCGTGCTGTCTACCCGTTGGCCTTCCTGTGCTCATGCCGCAGCACCCCCCTCCCCCGCGTACCGGCCTGCTTGCTAGCCACCTAAGGAACAGCTTGTTGTGATGAGGACTTGCAACTTCCTGCTGGCTTCCCCATTGACTTTGCTTGTTGAAAGCCGGCAGGAAGTTGCAAGTCCCGGTCATGTGAGGCCCTCGCTTAACGACCCATGGTAATCGCTTAACGACGGCAACGGGGACTGCTGGGATTGTCACTGCTAAGCGATGTGGTCACATGACATTGCATTTTATGACCACATAACTTAGTGATGGAAATTCTGGTCTGAATTACATCATTAAGTGAGGACTACAAGCATTTCATTGTTATACATAAGGTCACCATGAGTCGTAAACAACTCGACGGCAACTAACAACAACAGCAACCTATACTGTGGAAGCCACAATGGCTGCCAGTTAGCTTCCGGATGCATTGCAAGTTGCTGGTTGTCACCTTTATAGTTCTTCATGGCTTGGATATCTCTATGTCTTCTTGAGCTTCACTCAGCCTCTCCTGTAATATTTATATTAATATTGTAAACCATTAACTGTCTTCAGAAATAGGGCAGCATATAAGTTGTAGTAATAAATACCATTTGCCATAATCATATTTCGTTCCAGAGTAAAGAAGTAAAAAAAAAGGGAAAAGGAAAAAAGAAAAAGGAAAGTTTAAAAAAGTGAGGCTTCCGGTGGGGAAGGGTGGACTGAGCAGCTGCGCCCGCAGGCTAAGCGGATGGAGCTGACAATGGCAACTTTTTTTGGGCTCAGGCAGGTTTTCCTGAAGCCCAGAAACATTCTCCCGATAAAAGAGAATGCTTGGAATCATCCCTTGTCCTCCGGACAGCTACTTGTAGCCAGAAGATCGCAAACAGTGTTTTGCGTTCTACTGGTAGGAGCTTTTAGCTGGGAGGCGGGGCTGTCACTATTTTCCAAGCCGCACTGTAGCCTTAAAGGGACACTTAGGACTGGCCACCCCATTTCTAAATCACTAATTTATATATATATATATATATTAAGTACGGGTACCCTAAGAGAGGCTTTCTACAGCAAGGAGAAGCTGGTTCTCTTGGTGCCTATTGTTATTTTTGGGATTACTTTTTAGAAATCCTTTTTAAAGTTTTGGACTTCATTTTCCTTCCAAATATAAAGGAGGATTGAGGGTAAACAATTGTCTTCCTGTTATTATTTTCGTATTAAATTTGAAGATATTAGCATTTTCCTACAGTTGAATCAGCTGATTTGAACCTTCAGCTTTCTGTTTCTACTTTCCCTGGGGAACTGTCTGCTTATCTCACTGTCGCCTGTGTAAACACATTTCGGAACTTTTCCATAAGCTCCCAGGGGGCACCATAATCTACTGCATGAGACTTGGAAGATTTTAAACAGATTTCTTCTGACTTCTACCAAACTTTTATGCAAGATATTCAGGACATCATGGAAAATGGGAGATCTAAAATGTGCCATCCAGTTGGGGATGTGGTGGATGAAGTCGAGGAATTCAACAGTGATAGAAATGTTTCTTCTAAGAGTGAGATTACTATTGAGATGCTGGATGAAGATCAGATAGTGGAGTTGGAGAAATTTAAAGGAGAGATCTGCAAGCAATAAGTGAAATTGACTTCCTGATGGAATGCAATGAAAAAGAAGGGGTCGTTATGTATGGGAGGTTTTTTGAGAAGTTGGAATTTTTGAGGGGGGTAGTTGGGCTGTTTGATTTTTTTAAGAGAAAAGCTCTGCACATTGTGGGGATATGTAAATGCTCTGGTTTATTTTGAAGTGGGATAAGGGTTAAATAATGGATCTGGATCGCTTTAAGGGTTTGATTGATGTTAACTATTAAGTATAATGGCAGAATTTATGTGCTTTTTAATTTGATTTTTATTGTAGTAGACAGAAGTGTATAGAATAGTAGTAGGAAGGGAATAATTAAATATGTGTTACCATTTGGGGGAAGGTTGTTTAGGTCTATATAATTTTTTTTTTAATATAAGGGGAAGGAGTTAACTATTTAGTGGTTTTTATTATGTGCTAAAGTGGAATGATTTATAGAAATAATATGGGTTTGGTTTAACATAGAGATTGATTACAGAAATTTTTGTATATCCTTGCTGTTAAAAGTCGGAAGCCACAACTTTTTGTAATTTTGGGAAAAAAAAACTCTCTTGTGTTTTCACACTTTGTTTCTTTTTTTGTAGTTTTTTGTTTTTTCATAGCTTTTATCCTTGTCTTAAAATTTAATAAGTTTATTTTTAAAAAAGTTTAAAAAAGCAAGTTGATTATGATATGAATTAAGGTCTCTTCATTATAGAGACCTTCTGATTGAGATTCTGCAGAAGTTTGGGGGAGGAAAATAACTTTTAGAGAAATGTGTGGGTTAGATGTAAAACAAGAGTTTTGCACAGTAAGTAGAGTAAGTATCTGTTTTTAAAATATTTTAACTACTTTGTATGTTTAAAATTGGCATTTTTGTATTAAAAAAACTGCTTCAAATTTCTCCTTGTAGAATAAATTTTGGAGTTTTTAGTCTACCAGATAAAATGAAAATATTTTAAAATTTCTGATTCTTATCAAACTATTTTTTTCCTAGAAAACATCTTTCTTATTGCCTAATCTCTTGAATTTTACTGCCTGCTTCATAGGAAGTCTAAAACGAACACATGAAGAGGATGAAGAAATCAGCAGTGTACAAGCAGCAGCTCAGAATGGTTGACAGCTGAAGATACCTGGACTTGATTGTTAAAAGTTTTATAGCAGCTTCTAATCTTGGCAAGATGAACCACCAGATACAAATTTAAAAATGGAAGATGAGTCCAACTTCCTTATGCAAACCTGTTCCTTCAGCATACCAGGCAACATTTTTAAGGTATTGGATTCCTTGACTGACTAGAAGGCACTGATTGTTTTACTGTTTTTTTTACACTTTATAGTTTTACCTTTACCCAAAAGTTTTGGACTTGCAAAGAGGTATTATTGCAATAATGCACTTTTCATACTTGAAATTTCTTTATTTGTATTGATAAAGTTATTACTTAAGCAAAACATGAGTTGGGAGATGATTTGTTTATAAAGATTTGTGTAATTTATAAGAAGAGTCTTTAGTAAAAAAAAAAAAAAAACCAAAAGAAAAGAACATAAATTAACTGTGGGTGGTATTTTTTGTTTTCCAAATTAAGGCTTCAGGCAGAAAATAGATTAGAACTACTGCTGTGATTATCATGAAATGAAAACAGTAGGGATCAGTGTCACTGATGTATTACAACAGAAAACCTAAGATTTTCTTCCAAATAAAATGTTCTTTTGTCTACATTTGGCTTCCTGCTGAAAGGCAAGAATCCATTGTAAGACAGTTTTTCTAGGGGAAATCCACAAAAAAGGTTCAAGTAGGCAAATACTGATATTTGACTATTTACTCTTCAAGCTGAACATAATCAGTTATCTATATCTTGTTTTCCAGTATTTCATTTTTTGTTTTCCAGCCCTAAAAATATCTCAGGGTTATTCTTTGCTGCCAGTGAAGTATCCCTCAGAGCTCTCTTGATGGATCCCAAGTTGCAGAGACCTGAATCAAGCAATCAGCAATTTTTTCAGAGAGAATTGAAAGCGGTGGCTTTTTTAAAAAACAAACAAACCAGTATCTGCTAACTAAACACTTTAATCCAGTGTTTTTCAACCTTAGCAACTTTAAGATCTGTGGACTTCAACTCCCAGAATTCCCCAGCCAGCAATTCTGGAAGTTGTAGTCCACACATCTTAAAGCTGACATGGTTGAGAAACACTGCATTAATCCCATTCAACCTTCAAGGTCAGTAGAGCATGCATTGTTCTTCTGTATCCATTCAGCCCAAACTGAAATCTTCAGATGCGTTGCTTGAAGTTTAAAAAAGGCTAGTATTGCTTCCCTTTTTCTGTCTGTGCAATAAGAGTTGCAGGAGTTCATGTAGGAAAAAAAACCCCTTAAAACTAAAAGCAAGATACATTTTGTTTTAATCAGAACTTGAAGCATTGATTATTCTACTCTGGGTGGGGGCAGAATAATCACATTGCTGGACTATGTGCCTATTCTTCCAGTAAAAGCAGAATTTGGAAAAGCATGGAACAGCTGTAAATAACATACTTTGCAGAAAATCTGTGCAACTGATTAATTAAACAGCACTTGTAGACTGTCCCAATAAAGTGATACTCTTGGCATGTGGGATTAGAGATTCATAACATGTACCATTTTCTCTCTTAATATGTGAAACTGAATCAACAGTGTTCTTAAGAGAATCATTCAGCAAGAAAATGAACTATGCATGTGCAATTCAATTTGTGGTTACCTTTCTCCGCAGATTATGCTCCTTTCGCTTTGAGAAGCAATGTAATGTTCTTTATCCAGTGATATTTATTTAAAACAGATGCACTTTAATAACATTTCCCAAATTATAAGGTATAAAACAGCTGGCACCAAGAAGAAAACCAATACATCAGAATAATCACAGGCACCAAGAAGAAAACCAATATATCAAAATAATCACAAATTCATTTATTTAGGTTTTACATTATTTTTAAAACATTGAATAAATAAGATTTAAAAATCTTCAAAATTAGAGTACCTTAAAATATGAAATGGAATGACTATCCCAACTTTTTGTAGCTATCTGTGATTCAATAATTTTTTAAAGCTAATAATTATAGAAGACTTCCTTACTACTATATAATCTCCTTTATAATGCCCACTATAGTTCTTCCCTTTAGGATTAAAGGGGGAGAGGAGTTGTTCTTGTTACCATCCAATAATATGCAGGGGTGCAAAAAGTGCCACACTTGTGGCCTACCTGCATTCCTTTTGAAGCGCTCATAGTACAGCAAGAATTTTGCATTTTTAAGAAAAGTTTTAAGGGCATATGGGTGCCTTATACTTCAGCGACTTTCTTTCAAAAACTAGTCAAACAGGGCCCACTTTGGATATAGCCCTGATTATTTTTAGAGGGTGGATGAGCTAACATGTTGTGCATATAATGAAACAAAGTGCTAAATTATTCCTTCTAAAACAAAAATGAAAGCATAATGAAAAATCAGGATTTTATAGGATCTACTGAGTATATTAACAGACAGTAATTATACATAAGGCAAATAAGAGTTCAAGCACAAAATCCTTCTGTGAAACCATACATTGTACAGCCATAAAGGTGACAATACTTTGAAGTATATTTTAAATAATTGATACATTTTTCATATCCAAGTTTTGCCTCAATTCATGACATGGTTCAAAGCAGCGTTACCAATGTTTTGGGAAGCAGTAATGCCTGGGGATAAGACCTTTGGTTCAACATATCTAAAGGGCACCAGGTTGGAAAAGGCTAATATGAGGTATTTCAGTTTATCAGCCCAAGCACAGAATCCTGCTTGTAATAATTCCTCTCCATTGCAAATGCAATAGAACCAATAAAACCAAACTACACATCTATACTGGGGATTATCCATTTTGAAGTGCATTAAAGGTCAACATAAATGGTAAACCTTGTAGGTTTTTTCCTTGTGAGAAAAAATTACAAAAACAGTCCTAACATACTAGTCACTGTTTAGCTGCCAACAAAAAGCAGCGCAATACAGAAAAATACAAGGCAAGAAAAAACCCCATAAAATTAAAATTTACTTTGGGCTATAAACCATCCCTACCTTGCAAAGATGGCTCACGTCCTAGCTATCAAAAACAATGTACTGGCTGAATAGGAAACTTCTTACAATAGGTTTCCTTGTTACCAAGGAAACCCAAAATCAAAGTCTGCAGCATAGTCTCATATCTAGTATTCGTTATTTATTTGCAGGGAATTTGCTTTCTGTAAAGAGAAGTCAGTAGTACAAGCTCCTCCACCAATAGTTGATTAAATGAGATGACAGCAGGAAATTCTTTAATTGAAGAACCTTTGGTACATATAGTTTTCTTCAGATACTGAGTATCCAAACTTTTTATAGAAAGCTACATTTTTTGGCAGACACTCAAGAGTAATTTTGTAGCAATTTAGTCTCTTGCTTAGCAATGTAAGAGTTGACATCAATCTTTAAAAAAGACAATAAATGGAAATAAAATTAGTTTTGCAGAAGGATGTGAGGACAGTTATTTGAGTCTGCATCCAGTAAGCGGGCAAACCTGTATTTATACCCCAGTGCTACTGCTACCAAATGATAGTTCCCATTTTCTATCCCTGTCTCAGAGATGAGTAAAAGCAGAGAGAAGGGAAGAGACAGGATCCTGTAAAACTAGCTAAGTGTGACAGACATAGCTGAAGAAATTGGCTCTCTACCTCCCTTAAAATATTACTTGGAAAAATTAATTTTTAAAAAGTGAACCAGTGGAAATCAATGCACTGGCTCCCAGCATTACTTCCAATAATGTTTTTTAGACCCTACAAGCTTCCTTCAAAATAAATTAGGGAAATGCAGCTTATTTTAGGCCATCAGCATAAAGTAAACCTTGGATGACTGGAACCCTGATTCCCAGAAGGGAAGCAGCTGGAAGGAATGGGGTGCTTGAAAAATGCTACCTGTATACCAAGTTATCACCAGCAGTCTTATGAAAGAGATGCTTGACATACAGAACGTGTGTGCTCACAGAACTTTGTTAGCATTTAAAAAGCATCTAGGCATCCCTTAATAGTTCTTAAATAGTTCTTAAATGATAAACAATCACAATTATCAATAATTACTTACAGTTTCCCAAGCTGTTTTCCTCTGCAATCTCCACTTACAACAACATCTTCTATTCTGCCCCTCTGAAAATAAGTTAATACCATTTAAAGGTAAGAGTTCCAGAATTTATTCATGATTGCATACTTTTTCTTCAGTGTACATACCTTTGCGCATGAGTGAGTGAACTTATGTTCTATGACTAAGGTTGCAGTAGCTACAATCTCTCCTAGATTAGTATCTTCCACAACTGTAACATAGTAGTCCCCAGAATTCCGCATGTGTTCGAAGTTTTCTGTGGAAATGTAGGCAGGAATACGAATACTATTGGTAATGGATTCAACAGTTCCTCAGTATCAGGCTTTCTTGCAGCTCTGTCATACTTGCTAGCTCAGGATGCACTGCACCTGAACTGGGACAAGCAGATGAATAGGATTGTGAGAGGATTCTTTGGGAAAGGCAAGCATGTGCACTGACACATGGTCAAACTGGCAGACTGCCCACAAATGACATAATTGCTTCAGTTTCTACCTAAGCCAGAGTTATGGAACCTATGGGACAATTGATCCCTCACATCCACAATCCACCTGCAGCATAGAGAATGAGAATGGGTAAAGTTTTAGACCTGATTTGCAGGTGAGTTGTGGGCAAAATAGGTGTTTTATCCCCTTCCACCCATGACCAAAATGCAGGACAACTTGTCCTGCTTTGGAGAGGTTTTAAGGGGTTATGTGAACTACTTGTCCAAACTTCTAAAAGTGATATCTTAAGGAGTTAATCACTGAAAGACCTCTGCCACTGAACCCAACTTTCCTTTTCTATTCCTCCAAACAGCAAAAAATTAACGAGATACTCACCAAGGAATTGCTGAGGGCTAACAACTCCAGTGTCAGTCAGTTGACTTAGAACTTTTAAAAAGCCTATAATAATAATAATTTTTCATATTTTAGAATGCCCTTAGGCAAAGCCATCAGTAGAGCATAGAATGAAAATAAAATCCTGCAAATGAGTAGAACAACCATGAACTTTCCACAAAACAACAGTAATAAACTCATGCCCTCGTCATCTCCTGTTATCGATTACTGCAATGTGCGCTACATGGGGCTACCCTTGAAGAGTATCTGGAAGCTTCAGCTGCTCCAGAATGCAGCTGCGCGGGTTATTTTTGGTGCCCCTAGATTGGCACATATAACACCTTTACTGCGTGAGCTGCACTGGGTGCCAGTTTGCTTCCGGGCCCAATTCAAGGTGTTGGTTATGACCTTTAAAGCCCTACATGGCATGGGGCCAAGCTACCTGAGGGACCGTCTCATCCCCACAACATCGACCCGCCCCACCCAGTCAGGCAGAGAGGGCATGTTACAGACCCCGTTGATAAGAGAATTCCATCTGGCGGGGTCCAGGAAGCGGGCCTTCTCTGCAGTTGCCCCCGCCCTTCAGAACACCTTGCCCCCAGAGGTGAGGCAGGCGCCTTCACTTCTGACCTTCAGGAGGGATGTCCTAACAGTCAGGAATCACGCTGAGACGAGGAATAGGTCTCTAGTGTTTATTACTGCTACATAAGACAGAAAATCCTAACAAACTGAAGAAGCGTGGGAAAAACCCAGACAGATAAACCCTGAAAGTTAAAGCGGGTCTGATCTGTGTCTCTTTGAATGGCTGCTTAATTCCTCAGTACTACGCATGGGTTTTCCCCCCTGGATAGAGGCCCCCTCCTGCTCGCCATCAGTACTCATGACAAGGGCCCTGAAAACCTGGTTCTGCCATCTTGTGTGGGGTGGGAAGGTGGGCAACCATTCATGGGGTTGGCTCATGACTTAGACCCCCTCCCACCTGATCAGAATTTTTAACCTCTTGGATTTTATACTTATTTATATTGTATTTTATATTTTTAAATTGCTTTTATAAGACCGTGGTTGTTTATTATTGTAGTCTTAATTTTGTTGTAAACCACCCAGAGTCCCTCTTTCGGGGGAGATGGGCAGTAGCAAAATTTGAGTAATAATAATAATAATAATAATAAACCCCACAAAATATTTAAAGATGCAGAAAGTACACTTAAATGCTTCAATCCAAAATAATCTATCTTGCTGTTCTTATAAAACTTAATCAAAGTAACATTTAGGAGTCTAAAACTATGTTTTGACTATTTTTCATTCAATATCAATTAGATTTATTCCTATGACTTCTTGTGACATCTAGACCAAACCAAGACAACAGAGTGGTTGAGCTACTTAATATGAACTTATTAGTAGATTCCAGAAACCCCGTATTTGTCAAAAGGAAGATGCACCCTCCCCACACAAAAGGAGGAGTAGGCAAAAAAGCATTTATAAACAGGCAATACTATGAAATGCCCATCTTCTCAATATAGGATTGCCAACTTCAGCTGAAACTAACAGATTTCTCCTTTTTTCCAATATGTGCACATGACACACTCGTATAAAAGCCACACTCTAAAAGAAAGGACAAAAGGTTTATAATATTACCTGAATTAATTACCTGTAAAATAAAGTACTTCATTTACAAAATTAATGGATTCCCATCTGTATTTACCAACTATTCCGACAAACTTTTATCACACAGGGAAACATGTATTTGTACACACACACATGCTGTCCCCCAAGGAAAAGCAAAAAGAAGGAAAAAAACCGTGGATGAATATAAGACACAAGGAAGGGATAGCTACACAGGACAGGACAGGAAAAAAGGGAAACATCAAGAATCAAGAAAAATGGAGTCAAGAAAAAAAGATATCTGGATAGTAGCAAAAAGGCCTATTTAGGAATTATAAAGTTAAATTCACCAGGCAAACACCCTCTTCCAAGCAGCAACTAATCTTCAAATGCATCCAACTTCTGCAACAGCAGTGTCTGTGGCCACTGTACTTCATGCTCATTCTTTTGTTAACTATCACGTCAATATATTAGGGATTAGGAATATCCAGTCAAACAAAGTCAGAATATTCAGATCCTGTTATATCTTTTAACTGCATACTCTCAGCTTCAAAAGCTTACTCTTCCCCACTCAAAGTTTTTATTATTTGAATTGTTTCTGAATTTTCCTTGGATGAAGAGAACAACTCCTTTGAAGCATGTTCCCTTTACTCTGCTAATAGATCCTAGCAATTTTAAGTTCTATGTCAGTAAAACATGTAATTTGACACACATCACCCAATCATTCCCATTTAATTCAATCATGAAAAAGAGTTCTAAGTAAGCAAGTAAGTACCTTTGTTGATGTCAGCACTGCAAAGAGGTCTCAGAACTAAACCATCACCTGGATCCTCAGGAGAAATAGCCGGAGAAAACATCACAGTGTTCTGGGTCCAATCCAGTTCTTGAAGAAGGTGAGGATCATACATTGGTGTGCTGTCGGGTTTTTTTATTGCAGCAGGCATCATGGCAACTGAAATTACAACAGAAGTATGAAAAGCGAGTAACACCTTCATCCACACATTTGCCAATATTGTAAAATTGGAGGGGGGAGGGACTGTTAGCATTTAGTTTCTACATTATCTTTTTAAAACACTGTCATTCAAGGCAATTCACAAACATATTTCAATTCACAGAACAGTCTTCACTGTATCTCCACCGATCACTTTACTTCATGCAAAACCTTTTCAAATCAGCATATAATTCTGGTTAAGAAACACGATGTATGTAAAAGAATACATAAAGGATCATTTGAACTAGTCTCTGTGCAGAGAAAGAGCAATGATATGAGGCTACTCTGCTTCTCCTGTTTATGCTAGCTCATTTTTGTCTTTAGTTAACAAAATATTAAACTATGATACATTCCATCCAAATATAATAAAAAAAAACCCAGACTACAGTAATTTAAAGGTGGACAAGGATGGCTATGGTGCAACAAAAAGTTAATGCAGTATTTACTTTGTCATTAGATAGATCCGTTAAACTGAAAATATAACAGGATCTCAGGTTTAAACATTCCAAGCACTGTCCAATTTTTTTGATAATAAGGCTTATGGGGTTCCCTCTGAAGCAAAATTATATATGCAAAATATGTATTTTATATATTATATATTATAAGCATTTTTATTATAAGCACCATAATATATATAATAATTCTGCTGTACAAAATTATTTTGTATAGCAAGGACTTTGAACACACTGCAAATTATATTTAATACCTACTATCTAGTCAAGATAAATTTATTTTCAAAAGAAAGAAACAGGTAATATTAAACTGGGAGTCAGTTTGGTGTAGTGGTTTAAGGCACTAGGCTAGAAACCTGGGGACTTGAGTTCTAATCCTGCCTTAGACACAAAACCAGCTGGGTGCCTTTGGGCCAGCCACTCACTCAGCCTCAGTAAGAAGGCAAGGGCAAACCACTTCTGAAAATCTTGCCATGAAAGTTTCATGGACTTGTCCAGGTGGTCACCAAGAGTTAAGAATGACTTAAGGTGTTAAAAAAAAAAGTTAGACTGTAGTTTTCCTCCTCACCTATTTAGGAATAAGCCTCTCTGAACCTTACTTCTACACAGGACTACATTTTCATTCTTTCCAACCCATCTGGATGTTGGAAAAATATTACATAAAAGTTAGGACTATCTACTTCTGAAAACAGACTAGGACAACATTTAGTGTGGCAGGAGACACCAGTCAAAGAAAGACTGAATTAAAAGAGGGGGGGCATGGGAGGAAAAGAAATTAAAAAAAAAAATCCCAATGCAGCCCTATGGGAGGCAGCTCCTCAGTATACAGTAGTACCACGTCCTCCATTCTAAGCCTTTCTTCAACATGTGACGCACTCTTCCCATACATCCCAATACATACATGTTCACACACGCAGTAACACAACTGAGAGAAGCATGCACAATGAGATGTAGCACGTATGCACCCACCCTAATACCCCAACACAGACAGGAAACATATAAACTGCCCAGAGTCCCTTTTGGGGGAGATGGGTGGTAACAAAATTTGAATGAATGTGTGTGCATGCGCACTTATGCTTATTAGACTACTACAGTTACGCATTATCTGATTAGCACACTCCCTGAGCAAAAATCCCAGGTAAGCACACCCTGATTAAATGGACAGGCCCCATGAGTTGGTGGGGGATATGGACAGGTGGTTTTGTTTCCCTGAATGTTTAATTTTGTGGAAATTTGTGTTTGTACAGTACTGTTGTTCTTTTAATTTTCCAAAGCTGCCCACAATCATTTGGAGTTGGACAACCTAGAAATTTAAATATCATCCCTGCGGAAAAAGTTCATGTGCATGCACACATGTTCAACAATGTCTTTATGCAAATGACAGAAACTGATGCAAATTGCACCAATTATTTTTTAATGTGAACGGAGGTTGAAAGAGATTTTATAGTAGCAATATTTGAGAGGACTTTGAAATAGGTAAGACGATGTCATCATTCCTTTGATCGCTACCAGTAAAGCACAAAAGATTTGACATTCAGACAACCTTTCAAACTAAACTTGAATGTAAGAACCAGTTTACTGTCATTCTTTTTCTTTAATCTGTTCAGTTGTGTCTGATTCTCAGAGACTGCCTGGACAAGTCCCTGCTGTTTTCTTAGCAAGACTTTTCAGAAATGGCTTGCCATTGCCTCCTTCCTAGGGCTGAGAGTGAGTGACTGGCCCAAGGTCACCCAGCTGGCTTTCTGCCTAAGGCAGGACTAGAACTCAGAGTCTCCTGGCTTCTAGCCTGAGGCCTTAACCACTCACCAAACTGGCTCCCCTGTCATTCTGAGCAACAATTTAATTAAGCATCTCATGTATAATGGGGGGTGGGGAGGGTCAGAAGAGGTTTTGCTACAACCCACTAACATCTAATCAGCTACAGAATGGAGAATACAAATGTAGTCTCAGAAGATTACAAGCAGGACAGTATGATCCATGAATGAAGAGTTTCTCTTAAGTACAGAATGAAGACCAGGATTGAAAGACCACAAAATCAGTTTCTTCACCAGTGTTTAATTATTGCCACATTTCCATTCAACTTTTGAAACCAAGTGCTCTTTTAAAAGTGACTTGTGTGTCATGGAGGGAGTACATATTTATAGGGAAAATAATTTTAAGGATCTCTAATCTGAAAGAAATTTCTAGAATATTGGCCATTTTCTCTAAGTTTTTCTCTCAAAATTTATCAGCACAAGATAAAAGAATAATCTTGAAACACTTCCCTTCAATTGTAACACTTTTATTGCAGGATATGGAACCATCTCATAGGTACACAAACAACAGAAGAGGTTGAGAAAGTAAACGAATGGTCTACTATAATTTTCATTCTTATTTGGTAATTATTTGGGAGTCAACTAGCTATGTAAGAACTAATTATTAGAGGAACAGAAAAAGATATGGAAACCTTTTTCCTAGGCTCGCATTATGTGATCTATCTGTGCACACTAATATTACAGATAGACCAGAGGCGAGCATCTAAAAATCTGGCTGCCCTCGGATTCTCAAACGTCTGGGAAGAGAGAGAGAAAGCAACTAACGACCCTTGTCATGATAGTTTTTAAGGATAATTTAAACCTCCGCGTGCCAGGGTTCACCCTACCAGACCCAGGATGCCTCCCAGGCTGCGCGGGGGACTCGGCCCCACAGGCCACCCGGGAGTCTTCAGGTCCTCTAAGGATTAGGCGCCCTTCGCCGAACCTCCGCTCCGCGGCGACCCTGGAGGAGCCTCGGATTAGCCGTGGATTCTTCGCCCAAACGGAGGCGCTTGCTTGGACCCTTCAAGCGGATTGGAAACTTTCCCGCTCACGCGATCAGGAGGGACGACGCGAGACGCTAGTACGGACATGCTCAGCCCTGAGGAAAGGAAAACTCTCTGCACATGGTCAGAGGCGCCCTTGTTACCCGGCGAGTGCACCCTCCTGCTGGGAAAGCAGATACCGGGGCCAAAAGTCTCGCCCACGAGAGCCCCCTTTTCCCGTGGATTGTTTCCCTCGTCACAATTCCCCACAACCACCGCGCGTGCACGTCACTCACTCACCCCCTAACGGAAGCCTTCCCTCGCGCTTCTCCACCGTCGCGCGCACTCTCCGGCTTCTCCACGCTACCGGCTTCCATGCAATCCCCAGCTAACCTCTCAACGCGCAGGCGCGAGTAAGAGCAGGCGCAACGCAACTGACGTGGCAACTCCGGCAGGGCGGCGCGTGGGGCCTCCTTTCAGAGTCAAGGGCGGTGAAAGTGGCCAATCAGAAATCTCCTCGTTGCACCGCCTCATCTCGCCCACTCGCGAGGCGGGAAAGTGCTATATGCCCGTCCACCCGGGGACGCGCATGCGTAGCGTTGTGTTTACATTTGTTGAGTTGTCGTTTCCCCATATTTCTGAGGGTTTTTTCCCATTTATGAAGCTGAGTTTTCTAGCTCTCCCCCTGGTCCTGAGCACCGTTTTGGAGAGTATCACGTTTATTTTGTCATCATACACTTCATGAAGTGGTCTACTCAGTTGGTAGATATCGCTTTGCCACAGTGATATGGGGTCTCTGTCTGGGCGTAGCATTCTTAGCCGCTGCTAAATGACACCATTGTTAAATGATTTGAGCCGGCTGCTGATTTACGCCGAGGTTAAAGCTACAAGGCTGTTGGACTTCAACCCCCATAATTCCTGTTAAGCCTTCTTATTGTTCACGCAGGCAAGGCATTCTGGGAGCTGTGGGCCAGATCGGTGATGGGAAAATCTCGATGACTGCTAGATGGCAGTTAAGAGCTAGAGTTCGCTGTATCCCTTGCTCTTCTATGCAGCGGTTGCCCGGATATTTGCACCCCAGATCTGGTGTGGTAACGCGGACGATTGCATAGTTGTGCAGTTGCACAGTTTATGCTATTTCATAGGATTGTGCACAATCAAGGAGAACTTTCCCCAACTTGTGCCCTTCAGATGTGTTGGAATATATAACACCCATTATCCTCATCCGTGATGATTGCTGCGAAATATAGGAACATTTTCCACTGGATTGTGATGGCAAGGCACTTAAGAAATTGGCCAGGTAATGGATGAGTTATGACTAAGCGTGACTGTCAGGCAACAGATCTCTTTCATAACCGGCTGCCAGGTTATTTTACTGGATTATTAAGCAGAGCCAGGATTGTTTAATATTTGGATGGGGGACCATCTAGGAATCCCAGAGCTGCAGGCTGGAAATCCAAGGACTGGGAGAAAAGCAATAGCAAATCACTTCTGTAATGCAGCAGATCATTGCAGTTACTGCATTGATGGGGATTTTTTTTACTCAGACCTCAAGGCCATTGTAATGTACAGTACTAATGATGATTATTGTTACTTATGATTACTGACATGTTAACTTCACTGCTTGTGTGAGATGGGTGCCCATATAAAATGTTCAAATAAATAAATGAATAAATCAAGTTGAGGCTGAGTTCCACAGCATCTTTACTTTTTTGTTATTTTAATCTGAAACTTTGGCCTAGGACAAAGCATATACTGTAACCTACCTGGGAGTTACAGTTCCTTATCCCAGCTGACATACAGGGGCATGAATAAATGCAGGCACCAGCTTACTAGTTCCATACTGGATTTCTTCCTCACATCCTTTTTATGTCTTTCATCTTGTACTATTTCTCCATTCTCATGAGTCACCTATTACTATGGAAACATCCAAAATGATTCAACTTTTGATGCAGACAACCCAACTTCAGTGTAATCCAAACACTCATTTTTGGACTGGACACACCCAAGAGATCCCTACTTTCCCCTCCACAGTGTTCAAATACAATTTGTAAACTCTATGGAAACAGTAAATGGGCCTTCCCATGCCTGATACTTGTTCCAGTTATATTGGACTACATTTCCTATTATTCCCAGCCCCTGTGAGCTTTTATTCCACACATTTCTTTTATTTATTTAAACTTGTATCACCGCCCATCTCCCCCAACGGGGGACTCTGGGCAGTTTACAATAAAAGTAATAATAAAAACATATAAACCTAAATTACAATCTAAAAACATAAATAAGATAATAAATATAAAATCCACGATGAGATAAAATCAGAATTAATAAGGGGTGCTATGGCGCCAACCACCCCCAGGTGCAGCTGTTACTCTCCCCATCCCAAGCAAGGAGGCAGGACCAGGTCTTCAATTTCTTCCTGAAAGCTGGAAGTGAGGAAACCCATCTCAACTCTGGGGGCAAGATATTCCAAAGGGCGGGCGCCACTGCAGAGAAGGCTTGCCTCCTGGACCCCGCTGGATGAAATTCCTTTGCTGATGGGGTCTGTAGCATGCCCTCTCTGCCCTCTCTGCCTGACCCGGTGGGGTGGGTTGATGTTATGGGGACGAGGCGGTCCCTCAGGTAGCCTGGTCCGATGCCATGTAGGGCTTTAAAACACCTTGAATTGGACCCGGAAGCAAACTGGTACCCAGTGCAGCTCGCGTAACAGTGGTGTCACATGTGCCGATTTAACAGCACAAATAACTGTCTGCTCAGCTGCATTCTGGACCAGCTGAAGCTTCTGGATACTCTTCAAGGGTAGCCCCATGTAGCGCGCATTGCAAATATGCACACTAGATTTCAGGACATCCAATTTCAACAAACTTAAAGAAGTTCTAGGAGGATCTTGTGGACCGAAATCCTCTGGTCAAAGGAAGCACAGAAGAGTGGGAAATTCTCAAAAATATGATGTTGGAAGTATAATCACACACCATTCAATGAAAGAAAAGTGGAGGACAGTCTAGGAAGCAGGGATGTTTAATTAAGCTAAAAAGGTTATTACAGAGAGTAGAATATGGGTATGCCAGCAAATAGTATGTATCTACCAAACAGGTATACCAGGAAGTAACTAGTATCTGGAGACAGAATGTTAGAAAGTCTAGCATACAAAAGAAAAATAGGTTTGCAAGGAAAGCTAAAAGCAACAAAAAGAGCTTATGGGTTCAGTAGAAAGAGGAAGGGGTGAGTCTGCTACCATGCTACTCAGAGAGGCTGGTAAGATGATAACAAGTGACACACAGTGGACAATGCTCCTCGACTCCTACTCTGCTTTGGTCTTTTTCCTAAAGGGAGCGTGTTCGGATGGACCTAAGGAAGACATTTGACAAAGGAATAGCAAGTCAAGGTGAGTAAAGAGAAGATTAGGGAGCGCCTAACTATCTTGAACAATTTTAGGTCACCCTAACCAACCAGTTCCAAGTGTCTTCCAGGAGGTTGCAGTTTTCTTCTTCGAGTCCATTTCTGTGATCTTTGAAAATTCATTGAGGATGGGCACAGAAAACTGGGGAAGGGCAAGTGTTGTTCTGACCTTCAAACAAGGGAGAAACAGTGGAACAGAGTGCCTCAGGAGGTGGTGGACTCTTCTTTGTTTGGAGTGTTTAAACGGACTGGATGGCCATCTATTGGGGATGTCGTAGTAGTGGATTCCTGCACAGGGTGGAGCTTAATCTCCTTCCTAACACTTACATTCTGTGATTGCATGAAGGAAGGTCAGGACTCTAGTTCCACAGCGGTTGCTAAGAGATTTGGAGACGTTTGGTACAGAAAGGATGGGGGCATACCCAAAGCCTAGAGCATGTTTCTCAACCTTAGAATTTTAAGATACGTTGGCTGGGGAATTATGGGAGTTGAAGTCCACATATCTTAAAGTTGCCAAGGTTGAGAACTTCAGCAAAGGGTCGTTACCTTGTCGTGGTGCTGGAGCTTGAGCACCTCAATGATGCCATGAGCTAAACCGTGAAGGGCCACCCAAGACGGGAAGGTCATGACAGAGAGGTCAGACTAAATGCGATCCCTGGGGAAGGTCATGGCAACCCACCCCAGTATTCTTGCCGTGAAAACTAAATGGCTGTCTGCTGAGACACTAGAAGTAGCCCAAGAAAGAAGGAAAGCGAAAGGCAACAGTGATAGGGGGAGATATGCCCAATTAAATGCACAATTCCAGAGGTTAGCCAGAAGAGATAAGGAATTATTTTTAAACAAGCAATGCGCGGAAGTGGAAGAAGACAATAGAATAGGAAGGACAAGAGACCTCTTCCAGAAAATTAGAAACATTGGAGGTAAATTCCAGGCAAAAATGGGTATGATCAAAAACAAAGATGGCAAGGACCTAACAGAAGAAGAAGAGATCAAGAAAAGGTGGCAAGAATATACAGAAGACCTGTATAGGAAGGATAACAATATCGGGGATAGCTTTGACGGTGTGGTCAGGGAGCTAGAGCCAGACATCCTGAAGAGTGAGGTTGAATGGGCCTTAAGAAGCATTGCTAATAACAAGGCAGCTGGAGATGACGGCATCCCAGCTGAACTGTTCAAAATCTTGCAAGATGATGCTGTCAAGGTAATGCATGCTATATGCCAGCAAATTTGGAAAACACAAGAATGGCCATCAGACTGGAAAAAATCAACTTATATCCCCATACCAAAAAAAGGAAACACTAAAGAATGTTCAAACTATCGAACAGTGGCACTCATTTCACATGCCAGTAAGGTAATGCTCAAGATCCTGCAAGGTAGACTTCAGCAGTTCATGGAGCGAGAATTGCCAGATGTACAAGCTGGGTTTAGAAAAGGCAGAGGAACTAGGGACCAAATTGCCAATATCCGCTGGATAATGGAAAAAGCCAGGGAGTTTCAGAAAAACATCTATTTCTGTTTTATTGACTATTCTAAAGCCTTTGACTGTGTGGACCATAACCAATTGTGGCAAGTTCTTAGTGGTATGGGGATCCCAAGTCATCTTGTCTGCCTCCTGAAGACTCTGTATAACGACCAAGTAGCAACAGTAAGAACAGACCCCGGAACAACGGACTGGTTTGAGATTGGGAAAGGAGTATGGCATGGTTGTATACTCTCACCCTACCTATTCAACTTGTACGCAGAACACATCACGCGACGTGCTGGGCTTGAGGAATCCAAGGCTGGAGTTAAAATCGCTGGAAGAAACATTAACAATCTCAGATATGCAGATGATACCACTTTGATGGCTGAAAGCGAAGAGGAACTGAGGAGCCTTATGATGAAGGTGAAAGAAGAAAGTGCAAAAGCTGGCTTGCAGCTAAACCTCAAAAAAACCAAGATTATGGCAACCAGCTTGATTGATAACTGGCAAATAGAGGGAGAAAATGTAGAAGCAGTGAAAGACTTTGTATTCCTAGGTGCAAAGATGACTGCAGATGCTGACTGCAGTCAGGAAATCAGAAGACGCTTAATCCTTGGGAGAAGAGCAATGACAAATCTCGATAAAATAGTTAAGAGCAGAGACATCACACTGACAACAAAGGCCCGCATAGTTAAAGCAATGGTGTTCCCCATAGTAACCTATGGCTGCGAGAGCTGGACCATAAGGAAGACTGAGAGAAGCAAGATAGATGCTTTTGAACTGTGTTGCTGGAGGAAAATTCTGAGAGTGCCTTGGACTGCAAGAAGATCAAACCAGTCCATCCTCCAGGAAATTAAGCCAGACCGCTCACTTGAGGGAATGATATTAAAGGCAAAACTGAAATACTTTGGCCACATAATGAGAAGACAGGACACCCTGGAGAAGATGCTTATGCTAGGGAGAGTGGAGGGCAAAAGGAAGAGGGGCCGACCAAGGGCAAGGTGGATGGATGATATTCTAGAGGTGACGGACCCATCCCTGGGGGAGCTGGGGGTGTTGACGACTGACAGGAAGCTCTGGCGTGGGCTGGTCCATGAAGTCACGAAGAGTCGGAAGTGACTAAACCAATAAACAACACGAGGTTGAGAAACACTGACTTAGAGGATACATGGTCACCAGTCCAACCTTGTGGTCCTTCAATTGCCAGATTAACTATTTTGAACCTGCTGGAACTCCCTTGAATATACACACACTGCGTAATAATAATATATCTATTCTTGGGGAATTCAAACTTTTCCCTTCATGTCCAAGTGCCAGATATCCACTGAAGAGAGGTCATGAAGGCAACAGCAGCTGGGCTGAAAGCTCCAGAAGCACCAAGAGTGCCTTCTCTAAATAGTCTATTTCCTCATTGCTTTTGTGCTGGTGCAGATGTCATTTATCACTCCAGGGTAGAATAAAGAAGAGTGTTGTATTGCCTGCTTGCAGAACCTTCAAGTGAGTCACTGTGGTTGGATAATCAGATGCAGAATAGGAAGAGGAAAGTCCACATATTGTTGACGTCAGGCTCTTTTATTGAACTCGCCCAATTTTGTAAGAGGGAAAAAGTGACACCCATACAACGTGTTTATCATTTGTTATGGATACTGATTTCTGGAGTGCAGATTCTGTGTGACTTTTTTCCACAATTTAATGTCCAGCAGATTTTTGGAGTTAAAATTCCCATTAGCCTCAGAAAGCATGGCCACCATGTTGTGGGGGATAATAGAAATTATGATCTTAAAAGCTAGGTTAGGGAAGCCTACATCTTTGTATCATATTTTATTCTCAAATAAATCTTTGTAGGAGCCTTTGAAAATTTCCAATAGAAATCACATGTGCAAGTCGGTCTGTTTCAGATTGGACTTTCTTCCATTTTCTGGAATAGCTGACATTTAAAAAAAATACCACCTGTTTCAGGAAGATGTCTTATTAGGAAAGTTTCCAGTCCAAACTCATCCCTCCTAAAAAAAATTTTAAGTTTAAGGATAGAAGTTTGCAACAGGGGTCCTGTAGAAGGGCCTTATCCAAAGAAAGGCAGGTTGGAGTCACAGAATGTCAGGCTCTGCCTGCTACCCAATAAAATACAGACGCTAATTTAGGAGAAATCAGGTTCTGGTTTTATTTAAGTATAGTGCATGCCTAGTGAAAAGCTGAGAGTGGAGGGAGCGCGCCGGTACGGGATTTAAATAGCCCGCGCCGGTCAGCGCTCCCCCCTCTTTGGGTTGTGAAAGCGCCAAACCCCGAATGTTCCGTGGCCGGTGGGTGAGGGGTCGCGGGGCCCCTGCTGTCGCCCCGGGCGTCTGCTTAATCTTCTTCCTCCGGCCGGTGATGACTTTGAGCCGGGCGATCATCTTCCGTGCTTCTTTGACAGCTCCAGGCGTGCCTCGTGCTCAGGCGTTGTCAGTTTCACCCTTTGTCACAATGTATCTTTTTGAATGGCTTTTCCGGCTGGAGTCGTTACCTTGTTGCCGGTGTCTGTTGCTTGCCTTTGTCTTTGCTTTCATATCTTTTTAATCCCTTGCCCCTATTTCCTTGTATTGTTGTGTGTGCCGTTGTGCTGACACAATCAGAGCAACGGTGCTCATGACACAGAATCATACTTTTCGAAGCTTCCTTAATGATTGTCTAGTACACTGTTTTCCAACCTTGGCGATTTCCACATGTGTGGACTTCAAATCCCAGAATTCCACCGCCAACATGGCCATTGATGAGAATTCTGGGAGTTGGTTGACACACCTGGAAGTTGCCAAGGTTGGGAAACACTGGTTTAGTCCAAGTCATACCAAATGCAGGAAATCCATCACCAAAACACTCCTGATAAGTAGTGCTTTTTAAAAAAACAATCAGTGGAGAATTTACCTTTTGAGGCAGTTGAACAGCTTATACTATTGGGGAATTCTTCCTAACATTTAGTCAGAATTCCTTTCTTGTAATTTGAACCCATTGTTTGGGTCCTACCCTCTGCAGCAAATGCCTTTACTTCCTAATTTATGTCTTTCAATTATTTGAAGATGACAGTTCTATCACCTCTTCATTGTCACTTTGTCAAACTAAAGGAGTCACTGTGACCTAGTGTTGGACTCATACTGGGGAGACCCAGGTTCAAATCTACCCTCAACCATGGAAGCTCCTTGGTTGACTTTGGGCCACTCACTCTCTCTCAGCCCAACCTACTTCACAGGGCTGAGATGATGGAACACTATGTAGTCACCTCAAACTCCTGAAAGAAAGGTAAAGTATAAATCTAACCACAAATAAATATACCTAATTACTTTCATATTCCTTTTAGGACCTGGTCTGGGGTCCCACATTAATTTTGCTGCCTCTTCCAGTCAGACCAATGCAGAACTGACCACAGAACTCCAAATGAAATCCTGATCTTAACTCTATTCTGCTGACAAAGTCTAGAATAGAATTAACAATTTAGCTGCCAAGTCCAAACTGCTGCACCATGTTTCATTTGGGGATTATTAAATGTGATAAGTTATTTTTAAATATCCTGCTGGCAAGCCAGTTCATCCATCTTTTATATGCATAGCTGACAAATTAATACTAGTCTTAGCTAGGTTGTTCATTGTGTCAAGGAGATCTTGAGTCTTGCCTTCTCAGATATTAGCTACCCCACCAGTCTGATAACACAGAAGTCATCTAAATTGCTTTGAAAAAGTCAATAAACAATCCTGAGTCCAGTGCTGAGCTCTGCAGGACCCATTTCTCATTTTCCTCCAGGTTGCTTATGTGAGCGGGGAAAAATGAGGGGTTCACAGAACCCCTGGATGTGCCTTAAACTCATCTAGAAGAAAAAAGGACTGCCTGAAAGGAGGCAAGGGGGGGAGGAAAATGAGTGCTAAAACAGTCATTAAGTTTAGAATTTGTAGCTGAGATAGTGGGTAATAGCCGGTGCCAGCAAGGTCACGCAAGGGGGAGGGATTATTAGGATTGTGTAAACTTTTGTGTGAAGGGGGAAATGCAGGCCCTGATATATGTATACAAACATTAGAATTAGGATGAAGTTAAATACATTCCTGAGGATGTGATCGATATCCATAAGTGTCTCAAGGATGTGTTGATTACTTTCATCACATATCTGTTCTTCCTCTTCCTGACAAAAAGGCAATCACGGTTATCTTGACCTTATGTAAATTAAACTAGGATCTGGTGAGCCATCAGAGTCAAAAACAACGATAAGGATTGTAAGAACATCCTGACATCCTGCTGGCATTGTGAATTTGTAAATCAAAGTGGGTACTTCAAGGTAACAGGAAGAATGTGAGCTGAACCCTCCAAGGAGGGGGATGACAGGCAAGGAGGGTATAAAGGTATAGGGTTAACTTCATTCAGGGTTCCTTCTTGCACGGAGGGACCCGCCTTTGCAAACGCGTTACCAAATAAACTCCTTTCTTTGTATCATCGAACCTGGGTGATTGGAATTCTTCAGGGACATTTTTCCCGCTGACAATTTGGCGAGCCAGCCAGGAGCCCTTGAGGAGATGTCGGTCTGGAAGGATCAGGGAGGGGTAAGTGGCCACCGCTTCCCATTGCTGAGGTGACTCTGCCCGATCCTCCTGGAGCGACTCCCAGGGCCCCGATTAAACGAGAAGGTTCAAAGAAAGGAGAGGAAGTCCGGCTGCTGTGTGATCAGTCGGCCCGCGGAAGGAAGGCCAGCTGCGCAGTTGGTGGAAAGTCCAGCTGCGAGGTAAGCAGTTGGTGGGAAGCCAGTCGTGGGCTCTGACGAGAGCTGGAATAGGTGAGTTGTAAGGCTTGCGGGAGGACGTGACTGACCAAGGGACTCTTTGGTGTGGGTGGTTAAACAGTCGCAGTTCCTGCAGGTAGCCGTGAGAGTCCGGTGCCTCAGGTCGGCTGTAGTGCTCCATCGAGGACGGGTGTAGAAGGAGTCAGACTTTAAAAATAGCCAGCGTCTGCTGGGAGTCTGATAAGATTTTGCCGTGAAAGAGAGGGCTTAAAATTCGCATCCAGCGCGGGCTGGAGTCCTCGGGGCGAGAGCAGTGAGAAAACGGTCAGTCATGGGGAAGGCACAGAGCAAACCACCTAGGAGACTGGAGGCCGGGGTTGGAGCCCCGAGCAGAGGGCCAGATCCGGATGTGCCCTTAGGACAGGTTATAAACCAGTGGAGCATGCCATGGCTGAAAAGGTATACCAGAGAATTAGAGAAGGTGAGGATGATTAGGTTGTGCACAAAACAGTGGCCCAAATACCCATTGGTCGATCCCGACCGCCCTTACTTTTGGGATCCAAATGGGATGTCCAATGGGTATTGGATCACTCAGTTGGAGGAAATGGTCTCACGGACCAGGTCCCTTATGTAGAAGTCGGGTAACGTGTCTTGGGAAGGGCCAGACCCGCCCACAGGCATTTTTGTAAGTAAAGAGGACAGCAGCGATGAGGAATGCCTCGATGCCATAGGTTGAGGTCGGACTTTAAAACTAGCCAGCGTTTGCTGGGAGGCCGGCCCGGTTTTGCCCCCGACAGCCAGAGGCTTAAAATTGTTGGAAAGCAAATCCAGCGTGGGCTGGAGTACTCTACCTTGGGTGTAAAACAATCAGAAGGTCGAGAGGGGCTAGTGCTGATCAAGGATCAGGGTGAGAGAAGGCAGTAAGCAAGATGGGCTGAGGAGAGTATAGAGGATCTCTCAAAAGAAACAGAGAAAAACATAAGCAGAAGGGCAGGATCAGGGTAGCAACAATAAGGGAGGTTATGGAACAAAGGGAACACAGCAGGACGCCGCCACTCAGAGATGAGGAAAGGATAGGTGTGGAAATGGCGGGGAAGAAGAGAACCAGTAGAAACCAATCCTGGGAGTCCTTCAGGACTGTCAGAATTTGTATGAGTATGTAAAAAAAAATGTTTCCTGTTTGTAGGTCTTTGTCTGTGTATTGGTATGTATATTTGTTGAGGGAAATGGTGCAGAGTGGGTGTGTGCTCATGTGTGTGTGTGTGGCATGGGCATCTGTCCTGAGCTGAGGAGAGAAAGTCTGAAGAGGGAAGGAAGGGAGAGAGAAGCTATGTGAGCTTGTCCCTTAAGGAGTTAAACGTGAGTCTGTCCCTTTAGGGAACCGAACTCCTCCACAGTAAAGGGGGAACGCTTCAGGTTTTTGGAAATCCATAGCCCTGGCCAGGCTGCGGGTCTTCCAAATTTTTGGCTATGCCATCCCTTCTGTTATTTGCTGTGGATGGAGGGACATGGGATTTGATTGTGCCATGTGTTCAGTACTGTGAGTAGGTGACCAATTTAATTTGTGTGGAAGGGAATTGGGAAAAAGTGAATTAAATAAAGTGAAGAAGAAATAAGAATGAACTTGTGATGGTGAGATGACTTGAGAGAAAGAATGCCTATGGGGTGATACACACTTTTGGGAAAATCTGGCAAGAAAGGGGTCTTATAAAAGCTGATGGGAAACAGGTGGAGCATGTCCAGCAGGTGGAAGAACTTTGGAGATGCTGATGAGACCCCATAAAATTGCCGTAGTTTATATACCAGCTCATCAGAGAGGCCATAGCTCAGAGGTGGTGGGAAATCGGTGGGCAGATAATGGGCAAAGGAGGCCGCTGGCCAATTGGAATTACAGATGGTGGCGGTGCCAATTTTGGACCCTCCAGAGAGCCCAATCTGGAAACCCACTGAGCAAGGAAAGAAAAAGTTAAGAGAGGGGGGTTGCAGAGAGACGGAGAAAGGATGGCAAATGGAAGGAGGGGGAGAAGTAGTATCTCCCGAGGTTATGAAGGGAATCCTGGAATAAGTGCATGAAGGAGGGCATTGGGGGACCGATGCTTTGGTAGATGCAGTGAAAGGAAAGTTTTGGTGCTTAACTATGTGGACCATAGCCCATAGTGTGTGTTGGAAACGCTTCATTTGCTTAAAAGTCAACAAGAAGGCAGCAAGAAAGAAAAAGGGGGGCGACCGTTAGCCTTTTGGCCGTTTCAAAGGGCACAGGTAGACTATACTGAGCTGCCAGAAAAAGGGGGGTGCTGGCAGAGCCCATAAATGAACAGGGTGTTTGCAGGGCAACCCCAGGAAGAGAGAGAAAAAGAAAGAAAGAAAGAAAAAGAAAGATGAAATGCCTCGTTTTTAGCTCAAGGTTTGCGGCCCCAAAGAGGGGGAGGCAGGGGGAGTTCTCGGAAGATCGGGTCGAGGAGGTATTCCATAGAATAGAGGGCTCGGGAAACAGACAGGCGCGGAAAGGCCCTGGAGAGACGCAGGCTCTCTGGGGAGGGGAGTTGAGTTGAATCACAATAGGGCAGTTGAGTGTGGATTGACTCCAATAGGCCTGGGAGCGGCTAGATTCATCTTGATGGGAGCTATCGCCCTTTTAATAAAGCATTCCTTTCTCCTGGCTGAAAGGAAGGAGGAAGAGCTTCTGTGTTCCTGCAGGGCTGTGATGGATTGCATGTGGCAACAGCCTATTAAGGCATTGGTGTGCAGTTTTCTTTTTAAGAGCATTTGTTTGTCTGAATGTGTGCGTACATATAAGGTTGAGAAACTGTTTTGAGTTGTGAAAAGAGAGTTGGAGGCTGCAGGTTCTGGCCATGCCTGCATCCACCATTAATTCTGGCTTTGTGTGTGTGTGTTGTGATTTGTGTAATTTGAATGCATATGATGGGAAAGTTGAAAGGTTTTTGTCAATCCTTTCCCTTTTTTTTTAATTGTTTGAGGTGTATGTGTGGTGTATGTGTGTTTCATTATTTGCCCAGTCTCACCCAAACTCCTCCCTTCAGTCTGCCTCTTGCCTGCTTGTTGCAAGCTTGAGGATCCAAATGAGGGGACAGAAGGGTGACAAAGGGGAGGGGCAATGCCTTTACAGAAGATCCTTTACTCCCCCATCTTTTTAGGATTTTTCCTTTTACAATACCTTTACACACACCGGGGGCAATCTTTTAAGTTTCAGGGATGTCTCTTTCCTTCTCATTTCCAAGAAGGAAATGATTACTCCTCTTGTGAAAAGGGGGGAGGTGGGCAGTTTCAGAGAGGCAATGACTCAGAGAAAGGGGGGGGCACCCCTTTGCTCTCACAGCTCCACTCTGCTCTGCCCCTGGCATTCCAGTTTTAGGAAAGTGAGTGTGTGTTTTTATAAATTTTATATGGATTAAATTTTAATCACTCCTCAACATAGCACATGATGATAAAAACAGGAGAGGGAAAAATTTGGACAATAGTAGAGCCTCCATGGACTGGTATGATCTATCTGAATTTTTGTTTTTGTTTTTGTTTTGACAATTTTGGTTATGGAAACAGTCCAAACACTAGATGGGCTCTTATGTCAATGCTTTCTTTTTGTGGTGATTGTTTTATAGACTAAAAGGACACTTGGAGAGGCTAGGACCAAAGGCAGGATTAACATGGACACAGCCTTTTTAGTGACAATACTAAGTCTCTGGATTGCTCCTAAGAAAAGACTTAGAGTCAGTTCATTTGAGATGGGTGACTCTATCTTGGAATTCTTAATGGAGAAGTAGGAGACATGCATGCCATGGGGAAGAAATTTGTCTGCAGCATTTGAAACAGTTATCTGCGCAAGTCTTGTCCTTGTCTCCCTATCTACAGGAACACAGAGCCCTACTGTTGGAACAAGCAGGCATCCTTTTAAGTCTGGAAATCAAGTTAAACCAGATGGAGGGGAGTCGGCAACTGAGTTGGGAGAAACCCCAAAGAAGACACTGGTGTTGCCAAATACTGCTGGACACTGGACTGTGCAGAAAAAGAAAAAATGCGCCTGAACTTTTTTTGTCTAATACCTTGCAGTTTTGATGACCATACGGGTCCCTGAACCTGGAAAAGAGAGTCACAGGGTTCAAGGGAAGCTTTGAAGATGCACTCAATTTAGAACAATAGGGAATTTATATTTCCATATGAAAAGGGATTAGAATACAATTCTGAAATCCAGCCTACCTGTTAGCCTTATAGGCTGGTGCCTGAGTCACGAGTGGACTGATAAACAACTTTCAAAAGAGGGGGTGCTTTAAAACCCAGAAGGAATAAAAGAGATGCACCGGGAGGATCATTTGACAGTGAAGTATGTGTAGACGGGGTGGAAGTGCCTAGGGGAGTGCCGGATGAGGACAGTGGCAAGAGGCCAAATCTTGGCGGGATTTGAATCCTTTCTGTTTTGGTAGGTGACGGTTGACGGGGATATGGATTGGATCATCTATTGTGGCCAACAGGGGTTCATGAACTGTACCGGAGATGCTGTGAAGGGAATTGCAGAATGGTTGGATGCCACTAGTGGGGTGGCCTGGAAGAGTGAAATGGCATTGGATGTGCTGTTGGTGGGCTGTTCACGAGCTGGAAGCAAGCTCTCATGATGGGAATTTTGATCCTGGTAGGATTATTGTGTATCCCATGTCTCATCCCGCTGATCAAAAATATTGTTCAAAGCACAATTGAAAGTATGGCCCCCCAAAAGATTATGTACCAAAGATTAGAGGAAATTGATCCAAAAAAATACATAGAAGAAAAACACATTTTAAACATTTTGAGTTTAAGGCAGGAAATATAAGTCAGTAGAAGAAGGGGGGATTGTGAGCGGGGAAAAATGAGGGGTTCACAGAACCCCTGGATGTGCCTTAAACTCATCTAGAAGAAAAAAGGACTGCCTGAAAGGAGGCAAGGGGGGGAGGAAAATGGGTGCTAAAACAGTCATTAGGTTTAGAATTTGTAGCTGAGATAGTGGGTAATAGCCGGTGCCAGCAAGGTCACGCAAGGGGGAGGGATTATTAGGATTGTGTAAACTTTTGTGTGAAGGGGGAAATGCAGGCCCTGATATATGTATACAAACATTAGAATTAGGATGAAGTTAAATACATTCCTGAGGATGTGATCGATATCCATAAGTGTCTCAAGGATGTGTTGATTACTTTCATCACATGTCTGTTCTTCCTCTTCCTGACAAAAAGGCAATCACGGTTATCTTGACCTTATGTAAATTAAACTAGGATCTGGTGAGCCATCAGAGTCAAAAACAACGATAAGGATTGTAAGAACATCCTGACATCCTGCTGGCATTGTGAATTTGTAAATCAAAGTGGGTACTTCAAGGTAACAGGAAGAATGTGAGCTGAACCCTCCAAGGAGGGGGATGACAGGCAAGGAGGGTATAAAGGTATAGGGTTAACTTCATTCAGGGTTCCTTCTTGCACGGAGGGACCCGCCTTTGCAAACGCGTTACCAAATAAACTCCTTTCTTTGTATCATCGAACCTGGGTGATTGGAATTCTTCAGGGACATTTTTCCCGCTGACACTTAGAAGTTAATGATGAGTGAAGTTTCGTCAACCAACCATAGACCCATCTAACAGGATTACATTTTATCAGCTTGTCAAGGAGAGTACCATTGGGAGATTCCCAGATAGCTGCCAATTGTGCAAAATCCCTCAAAACTTCATCAGAACTTCTCATGCCATTCCAGACTTAAAAACAAACTAGCCAAGACCTCAGAATGGGCATTCTGGATGGTACTGAGCCTCTTCAGTGTGAAGTTTGATTTATTTCTACAGAAAACCCAATGGCTGTAAGGATGATGAGAGTTCAGATCTTAATTTTCACACAATTATAATGAAAATGTCAAATAATGATTGAGTTCACATATCATGCTAAACCTGGGATTGGTTTTACAGAACATGGTAAATCATCATGTGGTCTCTTTGGTTGTGGTATCTCTGTAAACACGGTAATTCAAAATGGAATTTGACATGCCTGGATTTTCCCAAGGCCACATTCCCTTAGAAACAAATAAATGTGATGATCCTGGAGTGGGGATGGGAAAGCAGAGGGGAGGAAGCAGGAAATGCCATAAGATTCTATAAGGGAGGGATTGTAGATAAGCGTAAACCACACTGCCCTTACGGTCCAGGCATCTGTTTATCATTCCTCAGGTATCAAGTATGAACTTAGTGAAAAAGGCAAAAACTGTATTTTTTCTTGTTTTCTATCTTGCATCATTTGAAGAAGCTAAAGGCAAACCCTCTGTTCCAATTCTACTGTCAGATCAGGGTTTAATGTCCAGACAAGGATTTTGGTAGAAGATGGCCAGATTTCAGTGACAGGTTCATGAATATACCTAACTCCCCACTCTGGATGAGTCTCAGTTTCACAGGAAAAGCAGTGGGGAGATGAAGGAAAAGGTAATATTGAAAGAAAGTGCATTTTATAGATGAGTTGTCTGTCTATAATTCTGGGACAAGAAATATCATTAACTGACAGCTGCAGTTTATGCTCATGAATCCTGAAGTGGGGTGGGGGTGCAGTGGGTTTTGTATTTGGGTTTTTATCTCTGTAAGCTGCCCCGAGTCACCACAAGTGAGTTGGGTGGCCATATAAATTTCTTAAATAAATAAATCCTGGAAATCAGCTAATTACTGATTCTGGTGCATCAGAAGAACATCCCTGGAGGGCTGCATCGTTCTTCTGGGGAGGGAAACCTTAAGAATCCTTTCTGCCACCATCCATGATGTAGCAGGTATAGTGTGTGTGTGTGTGTGTGTATCCATTAAATCGTGTCCGATTCTCAGAGACTGCCTGGACAAGTCCCTGAAGTTGTAATTTGAACCCTGGCAAGGTTTTGCAGAAGTGATTTGCCATTGCCTCCTTCCTAGGGCTGAGAGAAAGTGACTGGCCCAAGGTCACCCAGCTGGCTTTGTGCCTAAGGCAGGGCTAGAACTCAGAGTCTCCTGGTTTCTAGCCTGGTGCCTTGAACACTACACCAAATTGGCTCTACAGTATAATAGGTGCCGGTGATCATGATACAAACATTCCAAAGTACAAAACCCTGTTTAGATGGAGAAAGAATTTTGCTTTTCCAGAAACAGTCACATCATGGTTTTGAATGCTGGGGAAAATGATACATTCCCAATTACAAGTTACCCAATTCCACACAACAAATAAGTAACAACTGTTCAATTGCTCCATTATAAACAGATATCCAGATGAAGCAGGCATGTAAGACTTTAAGAAGCTCACTGAGAAAATTTTATAACTTCTCATTATTCACTGCAGACTTGCTTCGTTGTGGTTTGCTCAATAAGATACAATTAGCTGGGTTCATACAACACACTATAACAAAATCAAACGGCATTAAAGCTTAGGGTATTGCATGAACACCCTGTTTCAAAAGCACTTAGGGACCAACCTTCATAAGTGAACAGGATTTTCTTTTGTCCCAGTTATTCTTCCATTTTGTCCACTCCCGTGTCTTTCTAGCTAAATTAGACAAGCTTTGTATTTTTATTTATGCAACTAAATAAACTGGTACAGTTTATATTATAGTGATCATCGCCATCTGTCATTCCGTAGCACTCTTCCCTGATCTGGTGTCCTCTAGGAGTGCTGGGACTGGGAAATTCTGAAAGTTGTAGTCCCCACATATCCAGAAAGGAGCACACTGAGAGGGATGTTCCACTGGTCGCTTCTGAAAAGAAGAACACAGAATGCTCATTTTAGTCCAATTGCCAATACATGCACAGCCAGACTAAAAAGCAGCTCTCTGGGGTCCATCTAGGTTCCTTAATAACACTAAGTGAGATTAATAAACATAGTGGGGTTTACTTTTGAGCGCTCTACATCAGGAATAACTAAATAGGTTGACTGTCTCAGTAGACTGCATGTACCTCCAAGGTGGTAGGCAATGAGATGTTGTCTTGCAAGGGAATCTCCAGATTACAGATCCTAGCTCAAATAGAATAGTATAAGCATTCTTGGGTAAAATTAGGATTTGGCTGTGCTTGTGGCATACAGGCCAAAAAGTGCCAGATTTGAATATCCTTCTCTTTATCATTAGCAGAGAAAGCTGTATGTGGCATGGGTACAATTAAAGTGGTAAGCTAGCTAGCTTAAAGAAAAAGTAATGATCATGCTTGGTGTACATGATATGAAACCTGGCCTTGTTACTGTGGCAGAAAGAAGTCCTCCAGTGGGGAGCACAATTTAGGCTGGCATACTTTTCTGCCAGCTCAAAGACTGGCAGAATACTCATTCATACAGCTGTAAATAACAATCTTGAGTATCTTCTTTCCATACTGGTCTTGAGTTTTGTCAGCAAATCTTTTCTCTGACTTCTTCACGCTCTAGAATCCAGGCAGATGTCTGTTTTCAAGGAAATGGAGGCCTGCAAAATCTCATCCTCTCTCATCCATTCTCAGTGCCCAGAGGTCTCCTCGTGAACCAGTCTCAAATCTTTGACCCCAGAAGTGGCATTGGAGTAATGCTCCTTGCTATATCAAAGGATCTTTCTTGGCTGGAATTTTAATGCTTCTAATCCTAGGGGATATTATATAGGAAGCACATAAATCAGATATGAAAACAACAGTCCCTCCCCCATTTATTATCAACATCTGGCATTCCAAGATATGCTATCTCTGGACAGGAACAGAATCCTGATATTATTTCTGGTGCAATTCTTGTAAATTATAGTTGTGCCTTATGATTAAGAACAGGGGTGGGAAAGGTCTATGGCTAAATGCTGAAGGATGGTGGAGTGGAGTTCAGCAACATCTGGAGGGCCACTGCTTCTCTTCCCCTGATTTAGAAAGTACAGTAGCATGTTTCTTGTGGTCATGTTTGTTATTCTACCTCATGCCAAAGCAATGATGTAACTGAATTCTTGTTAAGATTAAAGAATTCTGCCATCTTCTCTTCCATCTGCTTAATAATCCTTGATCAATCAATAGAGACACATTCAGTGAGTGACTGAAATATGTGTCTGATACTAATTAAAAGCTATGTACTTTCTGGAAGCATGTTCTGAAATAGTTATGATACCTGCCTTACATGCTTATGTGCATAAGATTTAGTTACCAAAGAAAGGGATGATCAGAAAATCATTATGTGAAAACAACTTCTGCACAACTAAGAAAGAAAAGGTGTACGTGTATTGCAAAATATTAAAAGAATATCAAATATTGACTGAATTAAATTCATATATTCATCTGTTTTAGATGGTAATATGTTTCCTATTGCCAATTTTGCTGCAGCAGAATAGCTATATGGTAGCAACATGGGCCATGGTGATTTATTTGCTGAAGAAAATTGGAAAGGAAAAAGAATAAAATATTTTTTTCCCAACGTCCCAGGCTAGGTTATAGTCCTCAGATTTCTTGGTGGTCTCCTATGCAGATACTAATCAGGTCCAGACCTGATTAAGTTTTTCTGAGACCAGCCAAGATACTGGAAGACTTAACAAATGCTATTCTTCAGTTCATTAACATTGCTTCTTTTTATTCTTTACATTTGACAATTCCAATCTTGGAATAAGAAAGTTAAAAAAGAAGGAAAAGGAAATGCCTATCAATTAAGCCCAGAAATATACCTGAGATCAGAATCTCCATTCAAATAGGAGACTGTGCCATCCTGAACTAGAATGAGATCAAGATTTTGATATCCGGTTTTCTGCAATTTTAAGAGATAAATGTAACCTGAGCTCTAAACAAATCCTATTCAGGTGTGAATTTCTGAGGTAGGCAGAGGCAGGATCTCCTGCCATGGGAGGAATTCATTAAAAGCACTTTCTGGAAGTTCAAAATACAGGATTGATTGTGCTGTTTGAGTTTTCCTTAAAAAGAAGTCCTCCAGCAATGCACGTTTCCTTTCCTGCAATATTGCTGCTGCTTCTACTCAACAAAGTCTTTTCTATTGAATAGCATTGTCAAGAAATGTGGATCCTCTTGTGATTTCCTCCACACTCTAAAAAAGAAAGTTGTCAGCAAGGCAAGTCAAGGACCCTGCTTGACAGAAGTTATCTCCCAACAGATGATGGGGTAATTACCCCATCACTACAGCTTCATGCTTCTTTGAAAAGTTGGTGGTTTGCTTTTTGGAAAACATCACCTACATCTTCTTGATGAGAAGAACAACAGTGGACACCACCACCACGATAGTTTTTTTTATTTTTTCTTCCACGCCTTTTAACTCAGATGCTCTACACAACTTTTGCAGAGTGTATTCCTTTGGATTTCTGAGCAGGAATGGGCATTTTTAACATACAGCACCACTCTTCTTCCTTTTCCATTGATTCTGTTCTTTTTGAACAAGTAATATTATTCAGTTGCTATATTCCAGTCATGGGATTCACCCCACCAAGTCTCTGTGATGCTACATCATATTTGTCCTTCTGCATGAAGAGATCAAGCTTGCCTTTTCATGATTCCGTTCACATAGCATTAGCATGGCTGTCAGAGCAGGGGTGCAAACATCTGGACAACCACAGAGGGAAGCAGATGGTTTTCTCTCTCTATCCTGCCTTCTTGTGGTCATCTGGATCTTGGCAGCTCAGCTCTGTGAGCACTAGCATTAGTATAGAGATGATGAAAACCATGCAATTTATGTGTCATATGTCTGAATACATGGGGCTTCCTCGGGATTAAACTCTTTTGCTCAGCAGCATTTATTTCTGAGCAGACTTTCAGAGGATTGCTTTGTGTGCTTAGGTCCATGGCAATCCCCCAGCAGTTTTCTTGTGTCACTTTCTGGTTCAAAACCCCACCTGCCTGTATTTTTGGCTCACAAGCATATGAATAATATTTGGAACAAGGAAGGAGAAGGAAAGGAAAGGAAAAATCATAGTGGTCATGCCTGGTAACCCATCTCATTTCTGAGCCATCAAGTACTCCAGGGACTGAAATTGAACTGCCATGTGCAGACATCTTCCATTTGTAACTTTCCCATGCTTTTCTGGCTACAAATGCTTCATTCAAGAGGGAAATATGGAATGGGGATGTCAGCATCTCTGACTGGTAGTTTGAGGAGCATCTGTCTGGAAGTACTTTCCTTTTAAAAAAATGTTTTCCAATTAAGACTTTGTATCATTTTTAGGAAATGGACCTCCAATTTGTTTGGCTTTTCAAGGCAAGGAGGCATTTGTCATCTCCCCACTGAGGCTTTCATACACACAAGATCTATTAGTCTTTGCAGTTTTCAAATCACAATTTTCTGGTAAGCTTCAATCAGATACTAACAGGAAGAAAAAGGAGCACCCCCACCTCCCCGCTGCCCTTGCCCTCTGATAGAGATGAGCTGATCAAGATGTTCATTCTTGAGTTGAGGGGGCATGAGGTCTTTGCCTTTCCCATTATCCAGGGTCTTTAATTAGACTCCCTCCCCCAGCAAGGCAGCTCAGTGGGTCAAATCTGCTTCCTGTGCAATAAAAGCTGCCAATAAAAAGGAGAATTAACAGAATGCTCTGCACTGACTAAATTTAGAGGAGGCGGATTCTGGGCTATTCTCTATTTACTTTTAAAGAGTTATTTGGGCTATACAGAATTTTAAAAATGCAGGGGTGTTGCAATAGCACCTATATTCAGGACAGAGAAGAATGATTTCCCCTCAATTGTGGCATATTTTACTGTCTCACAACCTGATGTGGCTAAAGGAGAGTGAGATGCTGCCACAGTTTGGGAGATGCTGTGACAGACAGCTAGGCTGCATCTGGCTGCTTCCCACATGCTTTGCTGAGGAAGGAAGAGCTCTTTTCTTGAGGCTCTCTGGCTCAGATGCAGCACGGTCAGTTCTAGGCATCCCCTCTTAGGAGGTTCAGGAACTAGATGTTGAGCAAAGTTCCTCTCTCTACCAGAAGACTCAGAGAACAGCTGCAAGTCCAGATGTGATTTCAGATACCTTATCCATATCTTCCACATGGTTTTGATAACAACTCCCATAATACTTGACAAATTTCTGGGCAGGCTGGCTGAGAGTTGCAGTCCAAAACATCTGGAGAACATTGAATGGTTGAGCCCTTCAGTAGACAATGCAGAATGAGGGAGACAGACCACTCATTTGACTCAGAAAAAGGCTGCTTTCTACTTAGATCTCTTTCTTTCTTTTAGCCTGGTGATGCAAAGAATATTCCTTGACTTCCTTTTCAACCTGCTCTAATTTAATTTAAAGAAAGAGTTTTTGCTTTTGAATTTTTTTTCAAAGGAGAGCAGGATTTGGGTGTAATTCACATGGGTAGGGTGTAGTATTGTTGCACCTCACCTATTGAGATAGCAGCTGGCCAAGAGATGGGTGTGAAAAGCTTATTTTCCCACTGAGATATCCCATGACTAGCCATTGGCAATCTCCCTGGCCTCTGCCTTTTAGTCACCCCAAAGGAAGACCCCATGGGGGAATTTCTCCCACTGGACCTTTTCAGCCAGGGAAGCTCCAGAATGATGGTAAGATGTCCACCTGAAGATTATATCAGCAACACTAACCCCAGCCACCTTCAGCAATAGAACAGCATCCCACCAAGGGAAATAAGAAAGGAATTCCCAAGCTCCTGAGAATAAGGTATTAAAATAGAAGCCTCTTTTGCTAAAGGAGAAAATTTTGGAGCACTTCCAGGGTAGATGCCTATCTTGCACAGACTTTTAGGCCATCCACAACAGTGAAGTCAGAAAGTAAAATCTCCTTTGAGCTGTGCTCAACTCCTGGTGACTTCATAGATACATCCCTGTGGTCTCCCATCCACGTACTTACATCAGCTTAGTTTTTTGGGGATCAGTCAAGTTGATTAGATGCTGTCACCTAACCAAGCACCAAAAAAAAAAAGGGTAGAAAACAGCAGTAGAGAAACACAGTGTTAATAATAACAATAGTTACTACTGGAAGAGCAGTTCGATAGTAAAGAGCAAGGCAGCTTCTGTATATACTATTTTACTCAACTTTGTTTTAGTAAGGAACACCTGATCCTGCAAGGGACACCGACATATAACTATAACTCTCTGGAGTCCCAGGATACTGAAGTTATAGTTTCTGGAAGATAGCAGATTGGGGAAGGGAGATCTTTTTACCTTCAACACATCTGGAGAGGATTGAGTTAAGAAAGGGAGACTTTAAGTGAAAGTCTTGCCTTGTGATCACTGAGTAGAGATTAGTTTTGCCTGGTCTCTTAGATATGCCAATCTATGCATTATTTGCTTGGTAAATTTAATACACATGGGAAGTCTAGGGAAAAAATCATCAAAAATAGTTTAGTAGAAGGCTATTTCCCCATCACCTCACCCACCTTTGTGCAGGACCAGTGAGTCACCCTCATGAAGCTACTGGTCAATACAACTCCAGTGCCTCATGCCCCCAGAGGAACAGCTGGAGCCCATGTGGTTTTCATATATGCTGTTTGAACTTGTTCTACTTTTAGACCATCCATCTTCATCTGGCGTCATTATTCCGTTGCTCAGAATGACTGTTTGGTCTGTTTTTGCTTTTTCCTTTTTAAAAACTTAAAAGCATAGGCAGTTCCACTTCCATGAGAAGAGGTTAATGACAACAGACCCCAAATTCAGCTAAGCCTTCCCATCAGCATCCATTACCTAGACTTGTGTCACGTTCTCTCAACAGAGGACTCAATCTGAGCAATCTCACCTCCCGTTCAGGGGGGAAAAAGTGCTGAGAACTGGATTTAGGGAGAGCAGTTTTGAACCTTCTTCACCAGCTGATGGCCTGGCTGACCAGAGATTATGCTCGCTGTGGTCCAATACACCTGATGGGCACCAGGCTAGAGAAATCTCTGGGAGAGGAGAGAGTTTTTCTCACATCTGCTTCCCAGCCTCCGAGAGCTAAAGCACCTTCCTTTGTTTCTGTTCTTGGAGGCACACTTTGCTCTTCTGTTGAAAGAAAAGGAAAGCTATGATAACAACTAAAATACGTTCGAACACAAGAGTCTTTTTGGCAGAGGTGAACAAGCTTTTTCACCCTGAGGGTGCAATACTGAGTGGTGGGTGAAGACCACATATTTCTGTATGCAAATTTGCACACAGTCCCCCACACCAACACCCCCACTGCTCACAACCATCCTGCCACTGTTTCCATTTCAATTGGGTAACCCTCATTTCCCCCCTGCCCCCAATCCACATAAAAGTGAGGGAAAAATGCATGACAAACCTAATTGGCCTGGAAGTTGTCTCCTGCTGAAAAAAAGGGAGGAAGAGACAGAATTGTGTTAATTTCATGTCAGCTAAGTCAAGCCTGGACTTTAAAGAACCAGGATAGAAAGAGTATTGATGCTTTTGAACTTTGGTGTTGGAGAAGACTCTTGAGAATACCATGCATAGCCAAGAAAACAAATAAATGGATCATTGAACAAATCAACCCAGAGTTCTCACTCAAGGCATAAATGGCCAGGCTCAGATTATCATATTTTGGACAAATCATACCAAGACCTAGCTCTCTTGAGAAGTCTATAATGCTGCAAAAGGTGGAAGGAAAGCGAAGGGTGACCAGCAGCAAGATGAAGAGATTCAATTATAACAGTCATGGGGTGCACCATTGGAAGACGCAAAGGGCCAGATTGGAAACAGATGGTCCTGGAGAAAATCTATGTGGTTGCTATCAGTTGACACCTACTTGATGACACACAATCAAGCTAAGCCAGCAATCTTCATGAAGGACCTGCTGAAGCAGTTGAAATTCAGGAGCAAGGCAGAGCTTCACATTGCAAAAATATTTTTTTCTAAGTTGGATACACTGCAGGGACATCCACTGGGTTAGTCAAAAAAGTCAGGATGGTGGCTGCAAACATGGAGTGCCAGCAGCTAGGGATGTACATTTGGTGGGTCCCAGGCATCGGGACTTCTGTGCTGCGGCGCCTGCCTTGTGGAACATTCTTTGCCCCAATATTAGATTAGCTCCATCTCTTTGGACCTTCCGGAAGTCCCTCAAGACCTGGTTGTGTCACCAGGCCTGGGGCTCCCAGAGAACCGGAGACCTGCTTAGATGGCTCCATTGTTAAGTTAGCTATCCTTATTCTCTCTTGCCTAGGGTTTGTATATCTGTTTTTTTATCATGTTTATCTTTTAATACTGATTTTTATATATTTTATACTGATTGTTTATGTATGTTGTTTTTACAGGATTGTTGTAAGCTACCCAAAGTTGCTTTTCTGTGAGATGGGCAGCTATGCAAATTTGATAAATAAATAAATAAACCGTATGTGACCAAAGTTCTCCCTGCTTTTAAACATACATGTGATGTTTGAAATTGGAGTCTACATTACATAGGGGTTTCAGGCCTGCAACTAGGGTCTGTGTCACCTGGGGCAAACATGGATTCCATGCCCATTTTGGTGTCCCCCTCCCACCACTCATTTTGGCACCTCCCCCAGTGTGGTGCCCAGGGCACATGTCCTACTTGCCCCTCCCCCCAGTTGTGGCCCTGGGGGGTTGGATGTAGTAGCCTAAATGACCTCTTCTGATAGTATGATTCTATGAATCAAAAGCACAAAACCTTTCAAGAGCTACAAGAAATAGTCTCTCAGTAGTTTCTGTTGGGGGCTGGAGGGAGGACCCTTTTTCTAGGAGTTTTCTATTCCCAACTTTTTCTCAGTTTTAATTTGGATTCCTATTCTGAGTAGCGGGTTGGACTCAGTGGCCTAAATAGTCCTCTCCAATGCCATGGTTCTATAAGCCAATCACCCCCAGGCAACAGAATTTATTATGACTCATGGCAGGCTGACTAGGAGAAGGAGTCTCTATGAAGGAGAACATACAGAGGGATATTTGTTCAACCCTTCTGTAGGGATGCATTTTTGGCCATTCGTTAATTGTGGGAATAGGAAGCACAGAACTTTTCCCTCCACACTCATCCCCATTTGTCATGTGTTTGTTTGCAGAAAAATTGACTTTTTTAACTAAGTGCAGAAGGAGTGGAGTTTGTTTTTAATCAACCCATCCAACTGAAGGCATCTTGGGGACACATGAAAAGTCCTGCTGGCCAAGGGACAGAGCGTTCCACGGAATTCAGCATCTTATATGGTCTCCAGTGGATGACGTGCAGATACATTGGGCTTGGTCATGTTTAGCCTTGAGAAGAGAAAGTGGAGAGGGGCATGAGAACCTCCTCAAGCACCCAAAGAGGTTTCTCACCTGTTTTAGCTTGCACCTCTTTGTCTTTATGCTGTGCCTGAAAACTGGAGGGAGCTGATGACATCACAGCATCATTGCAATGAGCTGATTCAACATTTTCAGCCTTCTTTTGTGTTTTTTGAGATTTTCAGGGTTGCAAGAGGCAACACAGGTACTTCAAAACTTGCTCCTTAAAGTCTTCCCAAATCTAAAGACATTGATCCAATTTGGTTCAGAGCAGTTAAGGGATGCCCCTTAATTCCCCTTAGACCTCTAAAAGCACACACCTGAGCATTTTAGCACATCACCTGCACGTTGCCTATCCACCACAATGGTTAAAGGTAAATGGGTCCTTAGAAAGGCAATTTTCCCTGAAATCAGGGAAATTCCTCAGTTGGTCTTCCTGCTCTTTTCAGCAAACTGGGCCAAATTATTTTCTCTTGGAGTCCCTAGATGGCAGTAAAGAGTTACCTCCAACCCTTCTGAGGAAAATCTTCTCATTACAATGGGAAAAAAAGGACCACTGTATCTTATGTTGGCACCATCATCTAGGTAGCCAATTGGTTTTCCCTAGTCAGAAGGCCTGCTTCTGAATGCATCTAGGTGAGCTTGCAATAAAATTCTCGTTTAGGTCTTGCAAAGTTGTTGCAGTATGTTCCTGTACTGGCCCCCTGCACATCCCACTCAGTAGCTAGCAAAGTACTTAGTTTTGACCCTACTCAATGAGTATCTGTGCTTCAGCCTTTCCCTCCACTCAGCATGCATTGAACCTCAGACCAGGAGCTCCATTCTCAGTATCGTGCAGGTAGTCACCTTGGTTCAAATATGGGCTTTGCAGTTGGCACAGTTGGTATGCTCCCAGGAATGCCATGCACCACAGGCACTGGACTATTGCAGTATTAAAGTGACAGGACAAAAGAAGAGCCATGCTGGGTCAGAACAAAGGTCTGGCTAGTGCAGCATTCTATTTCCACAAAATCCAATCAGCTGCCCATTATAACAGGTTTAAGTTGCAACTTCCTAGATTTCACTTATATTCAAGGGGAAACTTTCTGACAGTAAGATCTCTGGAACAGTTGACCTATGGAAGCTGTTGGTTTTTCATCTCTGGAGGTTTTTAAGGAGGGGCACAACAGGGAGGTCTAAATGGCTTTTCCTACCCATTGCAGAAGGTTGGAACAGATGTTCCTTGTGGTCCTTTTCAATTCTATAATTCCGCTGCGGGTTAAACCGCTGAGCTGCCGATCGGAAGGTCGGCGGTTCGAAACTGCGCGGTGGGGTGAGCTCCCGTTGCTCGTCCCAGCTCCTGCTCACCTAGCAGTTCGAAAACATGCAAATGTGAGTAGATCAATAGGTACCGCTTCGGCGGGAAGGTAACGGCGTTCCGAGTCGTCATGCTGGCCACATGACCCGGAAGTGTCTATGACAACACCGGCTCCAAGGCTTAGAAACGGAGATGAGCACCGCCCCCTAGAGTCGGATTCGACTGGACTTTACGTCAAGGGAAACCTTTACCTTTACCTATGAACCCAAAAGACAAAGTTCCTTCTCATTTTCCCCCCTAGCAAATGGCACTGATACATAGGCTGCCTCAGTCTAGTAGCCATTGATAAATCTCCTCCTCCTCAAACAAGCAGAATCCACCTGTATGTTAGAAGCCATAACGACACCTTGTATTTGCAGGTGCCAGAATTTAAATTATCTGTTCTACATTTCTCACTATTTATTTTCAGTGGTTGAGTCTAGATACTACTTTTAAGAAAAGAGGTTAAAATGTTCTCCCATTCCAATTACTTGGCATTTTTTATGATTCTTGTGGCTTCACCTGATGGCTTACCCCTTTAGATCTAAATTAGAAGACACTGTTCTGGAGTCACCAATCCCACACACAACCAAAAACATTTTGTGCACAATTTTCAAAAAAAGCATTTCTCAAACGATGAGTGATCAGTGAGGACCCTGGAGCATCAGTAGACAGGCCCCATTGCAACTCCAGTGCTCATTGGTTAGGCTACCATATATCTTATGCCACATTATTTCCTGATGGAAAGGCAGGGGTTAAATCTAATCAGTACAGAACTGAATTGCAGATGAATGTCTCCACACCAGCATTGGGCTGCAAAGGGTTGTAGCAAAATGGAAGGGCACAGACTTTATAAACTGAAGATCCCAGATTACATGTCCCATTTACCCATGGTTAACAGCTGTAATTTACTCAACTTTGTTTTCTGGATTTACTTGACATACTGAACCACAACTTAACTCCGTGGGCTGGGTTCATAAATACTAGGCTAAATGAACTTGGCTAATTAATGTTCATTGTGCTGGGCAAAATCAAGCACTCTCCTTAGCAAGGCTGAGAAAGGATTTTCCACCTGAAAATCAGTGTAGAATATAGACATCAGATTCTGTGACTGTTTATCTGAACCATGGTTTATGGCAGCCTTTCTCAACCTTTTGATCCTGGAGGAACCCTTGAAATATTTTTCAGGCCTTGGGGAACCCCTGCACAATCAGGCTCAAATATAGGCCAGAGGTTACAAAATGATTATATTCCTTTTATGTGTAGGCCTGTATATATGCATTCAGTGTTCTTAAACCTAAAATAAAGAATGGAACTTAGCTCTTTAATGTGAGCTTGCCTGATCTTGAAATAATTTTTTAAATAAATTGCTATCTCCCAGGGAACCCCTAGTGACGTCTGGCGGGAATCCTAGGGTTCCACAGAACCCTGGTTGAGAAACCCTGGCTTATGGGAATAATGGAATTTCCTAGGTTTGCATGTGTACTGAGCCAAAAAAGTAGCCAACCACATTTTGGCCCAGTGCGCTATATGAACTGGTATGACCTCAACATCTGGCCGCATGTGTATTTGATCCTATCACAGTTGTCTCTTCAACCTCTGCCTGCAGTTCTTTATGTGGTGATCACAGTGAGGGATCTATCCTGCTTTGGTTAGCAGCACTTAATTACTCAGCTAGCCATTTCACTTTGGGAGCTGCTGAGTTGACTGCCTACACAAAATTAGGCAGTCCACCAGCACAGCGGAAGGAAGGCAGCTGAAACAGCTGAAGTCAATGCTGGGAATTAGATACAAGGAGGAAAAGAGGTCAGCAAAGGGCCATGGGAAGGAGGACAGGACTTGTAAGAAATAATCATCTTGGTTCCAGCGGACAGTAAAGAATGCAAGAAAAGGATTACCTCATTTCCTACTCCAAACACACATGTATTTGCTTTTAAAAAACTATGGTTTATCCTACCAAACATTCAAGGTCTGCTCCACCTCCACAGCTCCTCCTGTCCCTTATTCTTAACCCAAGCCTGTCCACCCACAAGGAACCAGGGACACAACTGTAGGGGAAACATTTAGAACACCGTTGGACATCCCCGACTCTGACTTTAGTGCTAAAGAAGAAGAGTTTTGTTGAGCCAGATCAAATGCCTGTTTGGTCCACATCCTGTTTCCCACAGAGGCCAACTAGATGCCTCTGGAAGCTAACAAGCAGGATGTGAATACAACAACATCCTCCTGCTTGAGTCCTCCTGTGGCTGGAATTCAGAGAAATACTGGCCATGTTCATGGTTAACTTAATCATGATTTATTACTACCTAGATTTCAGCTTTTAAAGGAAGCAGGTTTGAAGCTGCACATAAAGCAAGAAAGCATAGTTGGTGCCCTTGATAAAGCAGCTCCTCACAGGACTGCTTGACTTTATTTAGCTTTCCCTTCATATGTAAGAATCCCACGAAAAAGTTGGGAGCGGGTACAATTTTCCTGCAGCAGCCTCAAAACAAGAATGGGTGGATATGCTTTCATGAAGCTTTTTTACCTCAAAATAATCTCAAAAATGGTACTTTCACATAGAGAATTCTACAACATCTGAAAGGGGCCTTTGTCTTTCATGTCAATACCTCTCTTGCTGGTTATCTGATTTGTCACATCATTTTAGAGCAGTGTCTCTCAACCTGAGCAACTTTAAAATGTGTGGACTCTAACTCCCAGAATTCCCCAGCCAATTCTAATTCTGGGAGTTGAAGTCCACACATCTTAAAGTTGCTGAGGTTGAGAAACACAGTTTTAAAGTTCCTTTAATCAAACTCTGAACATGAACTTGATTTCTATGTATTGTGTCGCCCACACTCATCTGAGCAACCTCTATAGGCTAAGAGTCACTCAGAAAAAGCAGTGACGACAGCCTCCAGCAACCACACTACTCACACAATTCTCTACCAAGGAGTTACAGCTTATTCTTTCCAACTCCCTTCCCACAAACAAATTCTGGCATTTAATGGTTATAAAACAACCAATCAGGCTGAAATTGGTAATATGTTTCTCCTGACAGACCTTTTGCAAGAATGTAATGGAGGATGCAAAAAACCCCAGATAAAGTAAATTTCATATAATTTTTCAGTTACTGTTGCACTGTTACTCAGGACTTCCAAATTAATAAGGGACAGACCATACTTGCTTGGTAACCTACATTCCATTCAAGACAGGAAAGAAGCTTTTAGTAATTATCCTTCCACCAGAATTGATCTCTATAACATGGCTCTTTGATTTCATTACTCTTGCAAATGAAAGGCTGCAGAGACAATGTTTAGCCCTAAACATTTACAGTCTGGCTTGCACAGGTCAAATTATTCCCCCAAATATAATTAGCATTGACTTTGAAACATTTATGACCGATTAATGCTAGCAAATCTTATTATGGCTAAAAATTATGATTTTTAATAAGAGGAAATGCACCAGAAGCTATTTTTTTTGTGAAATAAATGAATGAAACTGTCTCTCTCTATATATATACAGTACTTCTGTTATTTATTCCTGGATTTTCTCTGGAATGCAAAAACCTAACAAAATGCTGATTGATCCACTGGAAAGAAGTTGCAGTTTCCAGAAGGTGTTTATTTTTCCTTCTTCTGAGAGGATCAGGATTTTACCCAAGGAAAAGGAGGGCGTTGAATTGGCATGGAATGAATGGGAGGGGGGGCAAGTTTGCATTTTGTCAAGGTCTCCTATGTGACTTTCCTTTCTGAAAGTGAGGATGGAATATGCTAGAGAATGGGCTTCCTCCCAAATGATTTTGATCAAGGTAAGCATTTCTTTCCTGAATCCAGGCTGCTTAGTATTCACAATGGATAAAAGGTAATCCTGATTAGCATTCCTGTGCCAGACCATTTCCCCGTGGAGCAAGATTAATGTCCCTCCGCTCCCCAGTTTACCTGTCTCAGTGTGTGCATGAGTCTCCCACTACTTATGAAACTCCTGAATCTTTCTATCGAGAACATGTGTCCCTCCAATCCCAGCCCCAAATTCCTACCCCTGCCTTGCTTTAGTGTATGAATGCTATGTCTGAGCACAAGTTAAAATCTCTATAAAGCCACATTCGATTCTAGCATTCCACATGCTGCAGTACACCAGCTGAATTCACATGAAGAGGGTGTTGGTGAATTTTCAATGAAGATTACAAGAAGAAATTGAAACAAAGACTAGATGTTAAATAAAAGATTCAACCTTTATTTAAAATACAATGCATTTGTACATAGACTTTATGTCTTGGATTATTGAAGACAACACTGGTTTATCCCTTGGTGTTGGGTGGGTTGGGGAATCCCCGGCGGCTAGTGTTAATTTCAAAGTAAGACACTCCCCCTCCTCAAACTCCAGGTAACTAAGTACATTGTTGTTAAGGGCTTTGTGGCACAGCTATAACAAAGTCAGGAACTTAACTTACGTTAAAAATATACTGTAAGGCCAATATATTTGATACTATTGCGATTCCTCCTACTTTGGCTTGTGAGGCTAGCTTTAAAAGAAAGAAAAACCTGTACATTTATAAAATTTGTGTTTTTCTTTTTACATTAGTTACATAAAACAAAAAATCTTATACTTCATAGACCTTTACTTCATATCGTTATGAAAAGATTTTGCATATCATCTTAGATAAAGAGTGGCTATGCTGGTGAATACTAAAGGTGTTTGTAATACAATATGGTGTTAAGAAAATAAAGAGGGCAGGAAAGAGAGAAATGCACAACATATAAATGATTATCAAAAGGAAAAACGGATACGCTTGGAACCAAATTTGCCAGTATTTTTCAAGGCCACTCAGGCTTGGTTTTACAAAAACCTTCAGGCTCCAATTATGTCATAAGAGCAAAACTTGGTGCCTTTCAGATGTCCTGGACTTCAGCTCCCAATATCCAAACCTGAACACTTGGAATTCTGGGAAATGTAGTACAGGGCATCTGAAGGACAGCCGCATGAGAAAGGCTAATGTAGTGTGAAAAAACGTAAGGGATACAGGACTCAGTCCACAAAGCACCATGATGCACATAAGAGCCCAGGCACAAACCCCACCGAAATATGTGGGGAAGAAGGGCAGCCAAAAGGAAAAAAAAAAAGGAAAAAAAACCCTTCCTGGATTGCACACCAAAAATTCTACTTTAAACATAGGAAGGAAGTTGAACACATGGATGTCAATTTTACAATATATATATATTTGTTTAAAAACCTCATAAAACATGCATTAAACATGATAAATACACTTCATATAGATTAGGCCCTGGGTATCTATATAGTTAAATGGCTTAGTGTTTTAATTTGTTTAAAAAACTGATTTGGTTAGCTTACATTTGTCAGAAATTAACCTGAACAGCCCCTTGTTTTTTGCTGAGTGAGGGGATAAGAGGCACGAATTTAGGCATTGCATTATCTGTGTTTTGGTTTTGCGTAGCAGATTAACGGAAGTGCTATTTAGCGCACGTAAAAATTTATCTGCTAATGCAAGTTTCCATCTTAAGAAAGGAAAGTTACACTTCAAGCTTAACTTGATTAAGCAGCATACAGCTTTAAATAGTAATATGGCCATTTAGTTTATGTCAGTAGAACAGGCAGTCTCATCCAACTCACACCCAGCCACTAGTCAGCTTGTAGAACATCTCTTCATCTAAGCTTTCGTTCTGATCTTTTGCACGTGTTGACAGGAAAATGTAGCCACCGATAAACTCATGCACCACTTTGCAATCGACTTCAGTGCAGATGAAAGATACTCGGACGTCATCTGCAAATTCTACAGTTACCTAGAAGTGCAAGAAATCCAGCAAATGTTTTATAAGACTTTAAGGATTTTATCCTGCAATACTGTCACAAAGCTCACATTGGGACATGAAAAAAATATACTTCCTCCGACATACTCAAAGCAGCTTACGTGGCTGTTACTCCATTCTGTCCTTGCACAACCTAAGGAAGCAGAGTGGGGTTGGTGGGTGCAACTGACCACCTTTGCCATGATATTTGAACCGTGAAATTATAATTAATATTAATCCACATCCATCGTATATAAATCAAATCAATGAATGAAGATTGGCACTAACAAAGCCTGCTTAGTTTGAATGGCTTGGCAAATTGTGCTCTGAGGGACCTGCTGCATAAGAAGGGAAAGAGAACGTACTTGTTCCTAATTGTCCAAATCATGGTTTGGAAGATCGGGATGTGAAGGGGACCTAACTGGTTTCTGATTACCAAAACAAGCATATAGATTAAGAAGGTAACAGCCTTCTAAACCTGGTAAACTGCAGCCAGCATAATCTAGTGGTCCAAAATGAAATCCCTGCTTTGAAATTCTATCTCAGCTGCCAATCTACTAAATGACTTTTAAGTTCAGCCACTTCTTTGAGGCTCCTTTTTTGTACAACCTTGTTAACATTACATTAGTGAGATACATTAAATGGTACGTTCAACACTTGAAATGCTAAATAATGTTATGTTATGGCTGAGCTTAGCCTGCTGGGTTCCACAGGCACTGAAAAGTCCTACTGTTAGCCATAAAAGGTTACTGCAAACGCAATATAGGATCAGACTGGTTTCTCTGAGAGGCAATTCATATGACTGTATCTTTTCTTATGACTACCAAGCTGGAAGGATTTTGAGCAATTCTATATTTGAGCATTCAGCTTTCTTACCAAGGGAACACTACATCCTTCAACAAGACACAAGCTGATTAAATGATCAGATCATCAGTTAGCGAGTGCTGTTTCAGCTGGTCATATGAATTCCTCCATCTACCAAGTTCTGGATCTCCAAAATGTTATGTAAGAATGTGACATAAGAAGGTCTTTCTTTACTTAGAACAACACTTCTTTTTGTGAGTTTAGAAAGATTGGGATGTTACGCTCTCCTTCCCATTTCTTTCTTAATAACGATACAAAGAACACAGTCAGTTTCACAATTAAGAAGAGGGGCTACTGACAGATAGGAGTTTGTTCTGGCTTTTAAAAAAAAAGATGAACAGTACCAAGAAATAAAAGCAAAGACACCACCAAAGCCTGAAGGCAGAAAATACAGTCTTGTACTTTAAACAATCTAAACCAAAAATTTCAGTCAACAGAATATCTAAGATTTCAGCATGCCCAGAAAGCTTTGTAGAAAAGGCCTTGCTTACCATTTTGATTTCCCAATTCACATTCCATTGTTTCATGTTGCTGAACCGCCATGTCTTGATGGCATCACTGGTGCCAGCATCCATCCGTATCAGCCGGTTGTAGGCAATTCCAATAAGTTCTTCCTTCTTACCCCCTTGGAACCTGCATTTTTTGCATTTTAGAAGGAATGTTTTACTCAAGTCCAAAAATGATCAGAACATTCAAAAATAAGAACTGTCTGTCTTCAGAGAAGCTATTCTTTTGTAGGTGCATTCACATGACCTTGCATGACTTACTGTAACAGGGATAAGCCTTAAGCAAGCCTCCCACTTGCCTTCTGTCAGTCAGCTTCTACCCAACAAGTATAGTCCCACCTTGCTTCTGCATTAATGATAACAGGACTTATCAGTCAGTCTCATACAGAGGTATTAAGGAATCCCCTGCTTTGTAGCACATCAAGCCAAGATTTTAAAAAAATATATTTTCTGTCAGGCCAAAGCGCTCTTTACTTGCTGTGCAAAATTCAATACTTATGGACAGCTGTCATAACCCAAGGAGCCTCACCCTCCCGTAATTGCCCACGAGAATTGGGCACATGGAATTTTTGGCTGGACATTTATGGAACCACAGACCTTGCAATAAAGTGTGTAATGCCAAACTCTGGTAGGGACTGCCAAGCTTGTATAAACCTCATTTTGGCTTCAATAAGGCTCATCTGAGCGACATTCTGATGGGCCTCTAAGATCCGAGCAGTGATCTGTAAGGATGACACAGAAACACTTGAGGCAACTGATCTGAATTTAAGACACAATTTATAAGAGATGGGAAGGGGAAGCAGTGCTGAGAGAGAGACAAAAATGAGGGAGGAGGAAGAGGTGATTCAGTACTACTCAATTTTCCCCCACCTCACTTTAACCTGTGAAATGCCTCTTCTATCTTCTGCTGTCAGTTTGATACTAACTGGAGAACATTTTCTTCTATCTGTGCATTTCCTGAAACTGGGGCTTCTCTTGTGTTCCTTAAAAAATGGAATGTTCAGAGGAACAGCTGCACATCAATCCATCATGTGAAGTGGAATGGGAGGATGAGGCTGAAGAGGCTTCATGGGGCAGAGAACTATCTGGGATTATGCCGGTTCAGCTTCTCTTCCTTCTAATGAAGAAGAATTGGCCTTAATGTACAAAGATGCTAGAGTGGGCTACAAACATCAGCTATCTGCAGGATTAGAACTAGGAAAAAATGGCATGAAGGTTAAAGAAAAATAATGCATTCCCTACAGCAAGCAAAAAAAAAATGCTTGGCTTTTTAACAAACGTGGCAAGAATTTGGCTTTCTGAATGTTTGTTACTTAAAATAACAGGAAACAAATTATTTTCTCTCCACCTGAATTCAGAAGAAATAACTGTGCATGCACACAATTCTGTTTGAATTCAAACAGAAACCTTGGGCAGCTGTAGTCAGTTTGCACTTCCCTCTCCCTTTCCATATCATACTCTGAATCACAAATAGCCAGTCACATTGTAATCTAACATGTGGTTAATCATGCAATCCAAGAAAGTTAGACGTTGGGTAACTCACGATTAAGTTCACTGCAAATGTATAATATGCAAACACAGTCTATGACTCTTCCTCCTGTCCATTCCATTTTTTTTCCTTTCTGTCCTAATCCATAAAAAGCCAAGCAGGTCAACACCCTTCCCCCTCGCAACAAATGCAAAATGCAATGGAGGAAAATGTCTGCTCTGATAGATGGATAAATGGGTTGGTGGATATGCATAGGAAGAAAAAAATCCCAATCTTCCTCCTCATTCTGTTCTTCATTCATTCAAAAGAACGTTAATGCACTGTACAAGTTTTCACTCACCCGCAAGAAATAGCAAAAGCTTTCTAGCAAATGCCACCTGACAAAAAGCTTTCCCTTCCAGCAACATTATTATGGGGATTGTGTCTGGATGCTTTGCTCCAAACCGGGCTTTCAGTCCTGACAAATCTGAAGTTTCCTTTTTCTTTGATGCCTGCCCTTAAGAGTCCCATTGCTTTAAGAACTCAACCAGTGGCTAATCAAAAATGGACCCAGGAGGAAAAGGTTCACTTCATCTCCTCTAATTAGAAGTCTTCCTATTCTAACTCTCTCCTCTGCAACTCTCACCTCATCTGCATCTCTGGCTACCACAAAGGAAGATGTAGATGGGCGTGCAGTCACCACAGGACAGTCTACTGTGGCTGCATGTGTTTGATTCCTAGCCTCAAAAACGTTGATTTTTCCCTCCCTTCCTCATTTTCATTCTTTCTTATTTTATTAGCCTATAAATGGATCATTTGTTTGTTTCTTATTGATTCCATCACCTAGGTTAAGACTTTAAAAGATCTAGATCTAGATTAAAAACTACAAAAGGAGAGAAGAAACCACGGAAGCCTTACAGGCAATGTGCTGCAGAAATAGAAAGGGCTGCAAGTTATAGTTAGCTCCGTCTAGGTCTTCTGGACTTAAAACAGTTGCACTAGAACTGTGCTTTTTTCACTGTTTTGCTCAGCTAGAATATAAAAATACGGTGGCCCTTTGCAATCAGTCCAAAGTTCTGTCTAGTTGAGTATCCTGTTCTCAGCATCAATCAACCAGATTTTTCTAAATGTTCTATATAAAAAGGATATGATGGCCACAAACCCATTCTCCACCAGTTATTATTTAGAGCTTTGCTACCTCTGAATTGAGAAGAATTCATTTATTTGGTAGAGGACACTTTTATGAAGTTAATAAATTCATGCCCATTATCACATCTTGCAGCAGGATTTCTGTAAGTTAATAATGCATTCTGTGAAAAATTTATTCCAGGATGCGGAAAGAAGGTGAGACAGGGAGGCAATGAAACAAAAGCTGCATCACAAAAAACACAGCACTCTTCTGTCCCAGAAGAAAACATTAGTAGACATGGTCCAAGGAAGCCAGATAATTCTATTAAGTCTTATTTACAATATTATTGAATAATATTACTCCAAAATATCTAGAGCTCAAGACATACTCTGTCTCTTGATATGCATCTCTATAAGGTTATATTAATAAAACAGCAAAGTCTTCATGCTTGTTTATTTTAGGTTTACTGTCACTTACCAAGTCTCTTATATAGCCTGGCTGCAGAGGGCAAATGCGAAGAAAAGAAAAAGAAGCAGAGAAAAAAAAAGCAATCAGAAATATGGCATTAAAGCAAAGGAAGGAAAATGTGCAAATTATCAACAATGATAGTTGAAACCAATTTTTAAAAAATCCCCAAATCTTTCATGGGGAAAAAAAATAGCAGAAATGAATATGAAAATGGAAAAACATGGGCAGGTGGGGGGGAAGCAAAAAGAAGCACAGCAAGATGCTAATTCCAGTTCAGGTTCCCTAACTCAATACTTCCAGAAAATTTGGACTGCATTTCTCAGAATTTCCAGCCAGCATTACTCTGATGGCTCTTGATGGTAAGAAATGCTGTCCAAAACATCTAGATGGCACCAAGCTGGAGGAAGCTGCCCTAGAATATGTGAAAGCAACTTGGGTCTCTCCCCATGGAAAAGTCTCAGCTTTTCAGAGACAGCCATCTAGTAGTGCTTATCCTGGTTTACTTTATCGTTCAAATGGAAATACAAAAATAAGATAGCATAAAAATACAAAGGACCACCCTCAAATTAGGAGAAAAGTATATCGGTTTCAGTTGAATTATCTTTCCTATAGCTTATTTCCTGATTAATATAACAAACATCCCTGGATAAACAAAAATTCAGATTAAAAATATTTCAAAATCAAAGTGCAACCACTTAGCATTTCCAGAGAGTAGCCATATGAGTCTGTGGCAGGAAAGACACTGTAAGTTTTGTAGCACTGGGGTACAGGGGCCTGATAACAGTTATATAAAGCACCAAGTAGAGTGATGGCACTATACCCAAAAAAGAGGAAGCGGGGAATAACACAGAGTTATAGGGAGGGGGTTGCAAAGAGGAGGACATACTTTTTTATGGTCAATAATCCCAAAATGGACTGACAGTGGGAAATCAGAAAGAAATTAAATGCAAACAATTGTGTTATAACCTATATTTATATAAGAATCATTATATTTGTTATTTACAAAGTAATGGAAATACTAAAATATAATGAAACAGTCTGTAAAGGTAAGTAGCTTAGAATAACATTTTAATACATCTCACAGATTCAAGAAGATGCAAGCATATGCCATAATGAAACAGCTGGTAATTAAGGTTCCAAAAGTCTCTTATTAATATTTACTATTAATTGTGGCTTTACACCCTACCAAATTATGCAATCTATATGCAAAATCATATGGAAATTAATTTCACTCCAAACCATGTGTTTGGTGTGTTGCGTATTTCTAAAAAATTACTATCTTCAGAGAGAGCAACTTCTCCAAAGTCAAATGAAAATGGGGCCTCTGTTCCAGTTTTTCTCCTGATGCAAGTGACAGCTGAATTGGATTTATCTTCAGCAGAAGGCAAGTAACTGCAGAGAAAGGAGCATCAAATGCAGTGGCACTCACCACATAAAGTATGCTGATCAGCTGGATGTTTCAACTATGCAGAAAGAATTGCATGTGTGGGAACTGAGCCACTAAGATGAACATTACAAGTAGAACTTTCATTTCCCCATGATAATTCTAAAATTAATTCTAAAATACAATGACTTATACAGGTAGTTCTTGTTTAGCGACTGCTTCATTTAGTGACTACAGTTATGACAGTGATGAAAAAGTAACTTTATGACCAATCCTCGCATTTATGACCTCTGCAGGTCTGTAAAGCAAAGGAAAGCTGAAGTAAGATCATAAGCACAGTCACAGTTTCACTTAGTGACTGTGGTGGATTCTGGAGCTGCCGCTAGTTCTCAGGAAGAGGGGTGCGCATTCCAGAGAGATAAGAGGATTCACAGTCCGGAGGGTGTTTGTGGGAAACCTAAGAGGTTCAGGGTCGCCCCGCCCTAGAGTCTCTCAGGGTATTTGTGCTTGGGTTAGTTAGAGTAGCTTTAGTCTGGCAAGATTCTGTCTGTATGCTTAGAGCTAATAAAGAACTGAAGTTTGGATCACACCGACTCGCTGCTGTTCTTTGGCTGGCCCTGACAGTGACTTCTCATTTAATGACAAAGTTGCCAGTCTCAACTGTGGTTGCTAAATGAGGACTACTTGTACTGGAATTGCTACATGTATTCTGCTATGGCTGGTCAGAGGTGGGGAATGTACACAAGTCTGTGCATGGAACCGACACATACAATTTTTAAACAATTGTACCTCTCTGTAATATAAAAGATCTGTTTCAATTTGGCACAGGACAAGATCAGCAACCTGTACATTTTTCTGCCAGAAGTTATATAGGGAGATCTCTGGTATCTCTCTTAGAAAGACACATGATTTCTCAGGTTCAGTGCTTGGCAGCAACTCCAGCCAAAGAAATAATATTAGGGTCTAAGCTCTTCTCAATCAGAATGGAAAACACTAAAATGGCCCAAACGGTGCCTAAATTGTAGTAGAAACAATACAGAAGTTTCTTGTCTCAGAACAGGCCAGAGCACACACACCGAAAAGCTGCTCCTTTACTGGTCTTTACGTTTTTACATCAAGGGACTGCTAGTCTGGAAACAGCAACATCTTCTCTTGCTTCTGTATGTTCCCTGCATTCTACAAATTCCACAAAGGCGGAATTTCCTTCATTCCATCACACTGCCCCCATGCCACGGGAACGTGTGGGAATAATACTGCCTCAGCACAACCTCCCAGATTCCTGGGATCAAGAAAAATGACATGAACACAAACCCGTAGAAAAAAGTGCTGACATTTTAAAAAAAATTAAAGGGACCGCTATCTCCCTTGAATCCTTCCTTCAACAATCCTTGGCTTTGTTAGAATTACTCATGGATTTTTTCCCCAGATATTACTGACACTGACACAATTAGTTCTTAATGCACCACCTGCTTCGTATAACTGAATGGCTTTAAAAAAAAAATTTTTTTTTAATAGTCTGTGTCTTCTTATATGACCAATTCTGCTGGGCTTTGAAGATTATAATTTTGTTAAATGAATCCCCTCTCACGCTGCAGAGGGTACAATAGCTCTCTCTGAGAGTAAATGAGAGTTATATAAAAAGAGATACTTGGCTGCCAGGAAGCTGTGCCAGGAAGAGATCCCCTTTTCAGGATGGCAGCCCCAATGCCATCATTCAGAGATTGAGTGGGCACTTACATTGCATTACAAGGATAAACAGTAAATCCCCTTTGCAATTAACACTTGTTTCTACAGATCTCATTGAAACACATTCAGCTGCTCTTCCCAAAGGCTATATCCATCTTGTATAATATGCATCTATGTTTTTGGTTACTATATCCTACTCTGATCAAAGTATGAATTGCTTAGATTTCCAAAGATACTATATACTTCCTTAAAAAATAATTAAAATGCAACTATTCCTTTTATAACAGGAATGTCAAAATTTCTAAGTTGGAAAGAAAAAAATAGCATGGGGGAAAGGCAGATGGAGAACTGTATGCCCAAAAAAAGTCAATTAAGAAAATAAAAGAAAATTAAATAAAACAGATTTTCCTCTTACACCATCCCAACATCCTATGTTCAGTTGTTCCAGGTAAGTCAAAAGCAGTGAAACTGACTAGAGAGCTTCAGCTAAGGATAACATGTATTTTAAAAGTCTATAGCAATAACTTTATACATGCTAAGCAATCTATTTTACATGATGCTTTACTATGAAGCTGAGGAAAGGAACATTAACTGTCATGAGTAACATTCACAAAGTACCAAGAAGTTGCACCATAACCATATACATGTTGCATTAATTACTTTCAGGGGTAATTAATTACCATAATGTTCTCTCTACCTGGATGGGGCTGCCTCCAAAAAGAGTTTGGGAACTTGAACTGATATACAGTGAGGATACTGAAGTACTGGGAGCTGAACAGTTAGATCATGCATGCAGTGCACTTATTTTGCACAGGCTGAACATGCAGCTCGAGAACTCAGAAGGAGATGCACTGGTCTTAATTATTCATGCTTTAACACATACTGAAAAAAAGCATCCACCAGATGAAGTGGCAGAGAACTTTCCTGCTACGACTGATGATGGCAGGAGGGGGATTCTGAAAAGAGGCTAAGGTTTTGCTGGGGGGAAGGGGATCTTGCCTGAGGCCCTGAGGTACAGATGGGTCCAACTAAACTCATAAGCCAAAGATGCCCCACCACTTCCTTAAAGAGTTGAGGACCAATGTATTTGAATGGCCATCTTTCCTGAAACCAGACTGCATGCAGTCTAAAGGCAGCTGCTGAACTCCTGCTCACAAACCCACCAGTGACTAGTCAGGGAGGTCAGTAGAAGAGAGTGCTGTTTTTTTGGCTATGGCTGCACAACTGAGGAACTCACTCCTAATAGATGTGCATCAGGGTCACCATTATAGGTCTTCAGAAGAGATGCCATCAAGATGTACTGTTTCCTATACTTTTTAGTTAAACTTAGATCCACTCTGTTTTACTTATCATTGTTTTGTATTTTACAGAATAATATGCAGATGTTTATTTAAGTTTTATTATTAATTTGTTATCAAGTCTTAAAACTTTCACTAATTTTTCTTAAAGGAGGTAGATAAACACTTCATATTAAACACACACACACAGGCAATTGCCGCAGCACTGAGCACATACCTTTGTGTGTGAATTGGATTGGTTCTTGCAGGGAACACACTACAAAAATCAGTAAAACCATTTTGACTACAGACATTGGTAGAAATGGAATGCTTACTAAAAAAAAAAAAAAAAGTTTACAATATTTATCCAAGACAACATGGTTATTTTCAGGAGGTTATTATGAACTGAGCTGAACTAAATCCAGCCCATTCATTCCAACTAGGTTTTGTTTTAAATTTTGAACCTATTGTGTAACAAACATTAGCAAATAAATATTATTAATTACATTTTTATTTTTAGCCAGATGGTTGCATTTATTTTTTAACATGCAAGTATTATATACGGACATGAGAATTTCATGCCATAAATAAAACATGTGTAACTGTTGTTAAAATAACCTCATTCAGCAAGTCAGTGAATTAGGTCATAAGACGTCTGGGAGAAAAACCCCAAGGAGAACTATTCACTTTATGCTTCAAATAATTGATCCAAGATCAAAGTCTACATTTGATACAACCTCTTCAGGCCTTAGAAGTTCCTGCCCCAACCCCCTCCAAATCTCTTTCAGGATTGCCAAATCTCATGGGTGAACGTGTTTGTGTACTCTCAGGATAAGACTGGAACCTCACAAGATTTTGGCATTTAATGGTATTAATGCAATGGAAAGTGCAAAAGTTGGGCTGCAGTTAAACCTAAAAACCCCCCCCAAGATTATGGCAACCAGCTTGATTGATAACTGACAAATAGAGGGAGAAAATGTAGCGGCAGTAACAGACCTTGTATTTCTAGGTGCAAAGATTACTGCAGACGCTGACTGCAGCCAGGAAATCAGAAGACGTTTAATTCTTGGGGGGAGAGCAATGACAAACCTCAATAACATAAGAGCAGAGACATCACACTGACAACAAAGGTCCGCATAGTTAAAGCAATGGTGTTCCCCGTAGTAACATATGGCTGCGAGAGCTGGACCATAAGGAAGGTTGAGAGAAGGAAGATAGATGCTTTGGAACTGTGGTGTTGAAGGAAAATTCTGAGAGTGCCTTGGATTGCAAGAAGATCAAACCAGTCCATACTCCAGGAAATAAAGCCAGACTGCTCACTTGAGGGAATGATATTAAAGGCAAAACTGAAGTACTTTGGCCGCATAATGAGAAGACAGGACACCCTGGAGAAGATGCTGATGCTAGGGAAAGTGGAAGGCAAAAGGAAGAGGGGCCGACCAAGGGCAAGATGGATGGATGATATTCTAAAGGTGACGGACTTGACCTTGGGGGAGCTGGGGGTGGTGGCGACTGACAGGAAGCTCTGGCGTGGGCTGGTCCATGAAGTCACGAAGAGTCGGAGGTGACTGAACGAATAAACAACAACAATGTAATGGAGGACACTGGCATTCTGGACATTCTGCTACTGAGCCATGATACAAGCAAGGGTGCTCACAATGAGTTATTTCACAAGTAGGAAAGATGCTGGGGAAGAAAGATTCCTTAAGATTTCATCAACAAATCTGTATTTGGAAAAAAGGAAAAAAAATCACAATCTATTATATTGCCTTTTTTCATTGATTTTTCATTGAGTAATATATCAACTACTTTTCATTAATTCTTTTCCAAAAATGGTTTGATCTTTACCAATTGTGTATAATTCTCACCACCTGGAACAGATATGGCTATTTCAAACAGAGCAGGAAAGTCACCTAACAAAGGACAACTTTGTACTTCATGTTAAAGAACCTGGAAGGACTGTCTTGTACACAGAATTGTTACATGAATCAGCTTGTACCAAAAAAGAAGGGCTGTCATGTAGAACAGGGCAGAATTGTTCCAGAAGAAAAGATGAAAAATAATGGGTTTAAACTACAAGGAAGTAGATTTTGGTTGAACATCAGGAAGTATTTCCTAACAGCAGGAGCTGTTCAACAATGGATAGACTGTGTAAGGAGATGGTGGGCTCTCCTTTGCTGGGGCCTTTAAACAGAGGCTGGATGGCTGTCTGTAAAAAAGTGGATTCCTGTGCTGGGAAAGGGTTGGAACAGATTATCTCCAAGATATCTTCTAATCCATTCTATGACTCTGTAAGACTGAAAATTTAGCCAAAGTAATTATCTTGATTCTAATGTTACTAGGATATGTATTAAGCAGTTCAGCAATATTTTTTATATATAGGGTATAAGTAAAACTCTCCAAGCCCCCAGGCAAACTTCCAAGGTGAGCCTGCCCATCCCAACATTACTTATCAGTTAAAGAGCTACTTTAACTGTATTCAAGGGAGCAGACCTGCTCTGGTTCCTATGGCTTGCACATACAGGCCACCCTCAGGTTAAAAACTGAAGCAGTGGCAGCTTGGGACAGTCTCTTAGTGGTAGAGCAGTACCAGCAAGTTGCTTCAGTTCTGGGAACAATAGATTTGGATTGCAAAAATCCAGGTGACTGCTAGAGGGCAGGAAAGAGTTAAAATTGCTTGCATCTTCTTGCTACCATCTAATGATCACTCTAGTCACCAAAGCTGGCCACTGCATTCCCTAAGGCCTGCTTTCACCTGTCACTCTATCCCAACTCCTCATGCTAACCTAGGCAAATACTTAAATTGCTCTATGGGTATATGCCAGCCCTGTACCAGACCATGACCCGAAGGTGGCTTTAAAAAAAGAAAAAAAAAGACTGAAGGTGCAACCAGGGCCCCAAGGTGGCCCTCTACCCCTGACTTGATTCCATTTACACCACAGTAGGGTTATCAGTGTAAATGGTGCTTGGATTCACAGTAACTCAAAAAGCATTCCTAAACCAACAGGTTTATAATCGTAATTCTAAAACAACAAGGAAATAATCAAAGGTTACCATCGTATGATGGTTGTAAACACAGCATTTATTTCATTCTTTTAATATATTTACTGGCCATTTATTAAGACCATGATCTTTTCAAAGGATTTACCATATGAAAACAATACAAAGCAGTTTCAGAAATTAAAAAGGCATCTTTATTTTTTAAAGCCAACCAAAATTAAAGTTTCAAGTGTATAAAAGCAAAGGCCAGAAATCAGTTTCTACCAAGAGAAACCAATAACAAATTTGTTTTTGAAGTCCCCTTAGAAGTGTCCTGAGATGGAGAAATCCCCTGGGGTATGGTTCAGTTCTGGAATACTCAACAATTAATCAATAAGCATGACTCCAGAAGGTAATCTTAAAGTACTAATGGATTCACAGATCCTTAAAAAAAATTGGTGCCAAAATTTAAAGACCAAAACCAACACTTTCACTTGGGCCCCGAAATGCACCGATAGCCAGTGTAGCTAGTACAGAATAATATGATTATGTTCCAGCAAAAATGGAAGAGGCCACATTCTATAGTAAATGAAGATTTCCAGTCATGTCCAAAGGTAACACAACCAGATCACATTATAATAGTCAGAAGGTAACTAGGGTATGCATAACTTCAGGATGGGTCAGCAGTGCCTAACTGAAATACAAAGCCTGGCAAAAGGCACCCTCGGCTACTGCAGCCATCTTGCATTTCCACAGTCAACAGTAAGTCCAGAAAGACTCATGGGTGAAAGACCTGGACCTTCAAGGCGAGTGCAAATTCTTTTCAATAACAGCTGGATCCCCATACCTTGCTTTATCTGCATTACACTTGAACCTGTTCTCCTCTGTTCATCCCCAAGACCTCTGCACACCTGCACATTCACTTTTTGAATAAAAGGCTCAGTAAAATATAACTACAAATAAGTACCTGCTTGTTTTTATACTTCTTCAGGTATCTTGGGGAAACCAAGCATTCAGGATTAATGTCTGTTGTGATCTGCTCAGTGATTATCTGTGGATCTGGGTTCAGATGCTGCATTTTCAGAAAAGACAAGATGTTCTGGACTTCCAAATTGTATGAACTGTCAGCCATGGTTTTACCCTTGGACGCTAGCCGACAAGCTGCCATCCAGTGTGCATATTGCTTTTCCTGCAGTTGAAAAGAAAAAGACACACTTGTTAAGATGGACTGTTGGGCATATTTTATTATGTTTCCAAGGATACTGGAAGACTCCTGTCCCAAACATGTTTTAAGAGGTACAGCCCAACATGATACAAAATCATGTGTCATATGAGTGACTATAAGACAAAGACTTGTTTATGTTGGTATTTTCAGATATTGTGTTTCAAAACGTTGCACTTAAATGCTGATCCTAGTTAATGTGAACAAACATCAAATGTATGCATCTTTACTACCTTGTAATTTTGATTAGTACTGTAGATTCAGTGCGTATGTGTGTTTAAGATCATGTATAAGGTTCATGGTTCATAGCCATCCTTATGTGAGCATAAATTACAGTTCAACATGAATATTTTGTATTTTTCCACATTACTATTTCAAAAAGTATAAACGGCTAGAAAACTACAATTCCAAAACTAGATGTTGCACTTCATGACTACAAAAACACTCAACCCCCACCAGTCCTTTTGCTCTGTAATCCCAGTCCTGTATTTCCAGAACTGCTTCCCATCATGGACTTTGTTGGAGACACCATGGGGACATATGGAGTGTTACACGGAGTCTTTCATGATAGGCATGCAGCTTTCAATTCTGTACGATTTGAGTCCAGGATATGTATTCTCTAGCATGACCTTCTGGAGGAGGCTGCTCTAAATTTTCCCTTAGTCTCACCTTCATTGGGTGTGTATGTATGATAGGGCCACTGAGACCAAAGAATGACATGCAAATATTCATTAAATAAATGAGGTCTTAACTGCCTTTTTGAATGATAGCAGATTCGGGGCATCCTTTCTTTTGGAGGCAAGCTGCTCTTGAGCAGATGACTGTGACCCAAAAGGTCACACTTCTCCTTTCTTCCTAGGGGATCAGGACCTGTCTCAGCCTGCATGTATTAGGCAGGTAGCTTCTACCTGGAACTGATCGTTTTGAAGGTAACAAGGGCCTGAGCCATAAAGGACTTTGTAGGTGATAATCAACACCTTGAATTTTGCCTGAAAGCAAAGTGGCAACCAGTGCAGCCTCTTGCAATACATATGTCACTCTGCTGTACCAGTTAGTCCTGGTAAGCAGGTGGGTGTAGTTTCTGAGTTTTCCTCAAGGGTAGCCCTGGGTAGAGCATACTGCAGTCGTCTAAAAAGGAAACAAGATGTTCGTGAGTCACTATAGTCAGTGCCTTCTAAATCAGGAAAGGTCATAACGGGCAGATCAGACAAAGCTAGCCAGAGCCTTCACCTGCTGGTAAAACAAAAGCTATGAGTTCAGAAGGACACCCGGACTGCACATCTGCTTCTTCAGGGAAGTGCCACCCCATCTCAAGCTGAAGTTTGAACTGCCTGGAACAGACGGCTTCTGCACGAACAGTCACTCCGTCTAGCTGGGGTTCAGTTGGAGCCTGCTCCATCCAGTCCCTCATAGCCTCCAGGCACTAGGTCAAGACTTCCACTGTATCTTCTCCTCAGCCCAGGGTGGAGATACAGTATACAACTGGGTATCATCAGCCTACTAATGATACTTCACCATAAATGGCTTCACGTCAAGGTTAAAAAGAATTAAGGTGAGTTTGGTGTTAAGAAAAGCAACCTATTTTAATACTGGCTCCCCTTACAATCTCCTTATCCATAATGCTACGTGCAGGGTTAGTTTCAGATTTCTGTGGATCCCAGGAAAGAATTGGTGCATGCTCCAATTCCTGCTGCACAATCAGCTATGACTTCTGTTGGCATTTCATATAAACTTACATTATCACAACGGAGCCAAATTTCATTCATGCCTTCAGCAACAGGAATCAAAAGTTTTATGTTAAATTTCTGTCCAGATATGTTGACATCAGGAGTTACCTCACACCCTATAATAAAAGAAGATGTTACGTATTACATAAAAATTTAGCTGTTGACACAATATGTTTCTGCACAGTGCCTGGAGAAATTTTCCTTTGGTTATGAGAGGGATGGGACAAAATTTGATGCTACTTCTGTCTTTTCAGACTTAAATACCTGCCAACCATCTCATCTTAAACAAGAAAAAAAAACACAACTATTAGCCTAATGCTATTTGTTTTGATAAAAAGAGGACTATCAGAACTCCCCTGCCTGAATATAAGATTTTGTGTTTAGTGAATGAGTTGCTCCAAGTTGATAATTTGAAAACTTTTTTTTATAATTATTTTTACCTCTATTTATATTATTTTTTACTGTATTTTACTCTTTGTATTTATGGTGATGGTTTTAATCGATTGTTGTAAACTGCCCAGAGTCCTCCGATGGGAGGAGATAAATTAGATAGATAGATAAATCCAAATCTATATTTATCCATCACAGCACTGAAATTTTCCTTGATCAGTACTGACATCCACCACAATCTAAGCATCCAGAAACTCACAAGGTATTTGTTTTCACTTCTGAAGTAACATAGTATGGAAGATTTTCTATAATCTCATCATAACAAGGGAATTGCATAAAAATCTCTCCTTGAAACATTAACTTACTAAGAGATTGAAGAGCCCCAAAACAGGTTCCTGAAACCAAATATACTATAGGGTTGTGTGTGTATCAATAAGACGTGTATCTATTTGAATGCTGTCTTAAATGTTACAGGAGTACTTCATTGATCACAAATTCTTCATATGCGTGAATGTGTTCTACTGAAATCAAAAGTGCTTGCAGAGGGAATTTGGAATTTGCATAGATGGGTCCTTTGAGTTAAATGGGATTTTAGACTCTTTGGGGAGCAGTTTCATCTAAGCAAAGTCCCTGAATAGAGGTATTATCTAGCTGATTTAGTCCAGTCCAGAAGAACCAGTTATTAAATTGTCACATTCATTACCACTAAGCCAGAAACTCTTACTTTTCCTGCTCAGGAGAAGCTGGCTTGTCTGGACAGAGGGGTCTGATAAGGTTTGGGCTTGGCATGCAGGGCTGTGCTCTGCATTTTTCAAGCAGCCAGCTTGTCGAGGCAGAGTAGCGAAAAAAGTGAATTTTTATCTTAGCTCTAATGATATTGAAAATACTGAGATTTAAGCACATAATAAAAAGTTAGCTTCTGTTGATTCCTTACTAAAAAATGTGGTAAAAATTATGGATGAAAATTTCTCCCAACACGTATAAGCACAGATGCCTATTTAGCTCAGTAGGAGTCAGGACACAAATCAACTCAATCCTAAGCAAAAATGTGGCCAATGAGTTTAGGGATGCAGCCGATACTTCAGCTTTTAAAGCTGTTTTAATTATCTTGTGCCATATCTCAATATTAAGGGGGAGGTTAAATAAGGACAACAGTTCTTTCTAAGCACTCATACTTTCACCATCCATATTCAAGAGGGATATCAAGCTATTTCTCTTATATATTTAGTTCTCTGAGTAAAACAACCAGGACCACATTTTATAGTTTGTTATTATCAAGAAATGCCATCCAACTCAGAGACAATTCTTTATATGGAAGATTTCTTTCTGTTAGTCTTCCATTCCAAAACCAATACATTTCCTGAGGGTTTCAATTTAACTTTAGTAAGTTGAAGTCATTTAGAGCAGGTTCCTGAATTTGAGATATTAAACTGATAAGAAAGGTCAACCATCTTTGAAATTTTAATGAATCATTAAATCTTTAGTTTGGTTGTGATTCACTGTGCTTTTACCTTTCTTGAAATAATACAGCTTTTTAAAAGATGCATTGTTATGCCCTGATTATTAACTATGACATTATTTTTCATTTTAACATGATAAATTATTGTTGGAACCAGGGGCTGCCAAATTTAGATAATACCCCTGTTCCTACAAATGTGAGGATGAAAACTGTACTATTGCTCTTTCATTTGAGGTGCTTGTCTACTAAATCTTGGAGATTAAACGGATCTCTCAAAAGTATAGTACTTTTGAGGGCTACTCAATGGCCAAAATTCAAAGGATATTGATGGATATTGGGGAATGGAGACACAATGTTCAGGAATGTAATATAAGATTTTTAATGCACCCTTTTATAAAGGACAGTGATCTTTCTAAAATAACTCATTTTCTTGGAAACAATTTCAGCCTTATTTCAGCTCTCCCAGCAGGATTCTTTTAAAATTCCATCATCAATAGTTTTGTTAAAAAGCTCCGAAAAAGGTATTCCATGCTTCTTTTCTCCAGCTCATAGTTGTAGTCTGAAGTCATCTGGCAGTCTCTCTGCTTCTGCCTTGAAGGCTTTAAAAATGAATGTCAGTAGTGCCTATTGAACAATCCATTAAACTGGAACAGCTTATTGCAGAATACAAACAGAGCTGGTAGCCAGAGGAATGTCCCATGCAGCATAAATTCCTTGTCCCCATCTGAATAAAGCTGTGTGGGCACAAGTGTATATGCTCAGCACACTAATGCAGAGGGAGGAAAATATATTTAAAAAAGGATGTTCTATTGGGTGATAAAACATTATTTGTAATTTTTGAGCTAATGTCCTTTTTTTGGTTCTCACTTCCTTTTTCTTTGTACTTTGTACACTATGTTGCATTGAACAGACAGACATTATGCAATTAGGCAACTTTTTGTTGAATCAAAGAATTTTGCATCTAGTTTTGCCATTAGACCATCAGTGGACCACTTTGGGGGGTTATACTTGAGGAAGGAACATGCAGCTCCACAGAATATTTTAATCCCCTCTTCCCCCAAGTCCCTGGTTGTGCAGCAAAAGGCAAACTGCCCATCTACCAATTCTGATGACCCACAGAATTTGGTGTGAAAGAAGTCCTGTCTCTCTCTTGTCCTACAGCAAGGGAGAAGACAGAGAAGGAACTGGTTGATGCAGTCATCCTGGAGTAATGCTGCCTAAGAAAATATTTGTATCTTATCCCAGGTTCGGAGAAATGTCAAAATAAGCAAATTTAAAATGTAACTCAATGGTGGAGAGATGAGATCACCAAAGCTGCATTTTTTCCCTTACCTCTCAAATTCATCTGATGAGCTGGAGTCCCATTAGATTCTTCTTTACTTTTAAAACAGGAGATAGATGTGTCTTTGAAGGTACACCAGTACTGCTTATAACCCTTCAGTGTTAGCTTCTTTGGCCTGTAAAGTAGTAGACTATTACTACCACTGACAACCTGACTGAATGAAATGGGGGCATGTTTGCACCAGCCTCTCACTCCTGCCCTCACACATACATGTGGCCCTCTGGATGCTGCTGAATCACAACTCTTAGTTGCCCAGCTAGTATGGCCAAAGATGGGGAATGCTGCTGGGTGCTAGACTTTAGCAAAATCAGAAGGGTCACAAATTCTCTGCTCAGATCAAAGTGACTTATACAAGCTGGTTCCTTCAGCCCCATGTAGAGCAAATTGCAGTAGTCCAGCCTCAAGGTGAAAAGCGCATGAATGATTTTTGTTAATGTATCTTGTTACAGGAATTGGCAACAACTTGTGCACCAGCCCAGAGGGGCAAAGGTTCCCAGGACCATTGCTTTCACCACATTTACAAGATTTCACTCCATCAAAAACAGTGTGATTATGTTAAAATAGCAGATCAGACAGGAGGATATCTATATTGAGGAGGAGAAGACATTCTTCATGGGAATTTAACAATGTTATACAAGACTTTGTAAAAGTGCAGCTTGCTTACAATTACTGATTCTCTACACAACATGCAACTGCAGCAAAATTGACTCACATACTATAGGCTGCAATTTTTTTTGCAGCTTGTATGAATTGATAATACCTGAGCTTCAAAAACCACAAGCAGCATTTTAGCAAAATAATTATGTCTCCTACAATGCATTCCAGAATGCTATTACAGATGTGCAGGAAATCCTTGACAGATAAAGCAGTATGAAAATATTTTCTGGAAGACAGGAAGTTTGCAAAATGCTATTGTTTATAAGAGAAATACACTTATATTTGTGGCTCACTGTGTGATTTATGTAGGGATTTTCTGACCCAAAATTTTAGGCTGCTTTCTGTTTCACAACTAACATAAGCCCTTTAGTGCAGAGGATGTAGCCTACTTCATCTCTGCAAAAGTTCACTGAGGTAAGTAAAGCACAGAGAGAACAACTTGCCACAACCCATGGACATTTCACTAAGCAATTGGAAATCAAATCATTACCCAAACATTCTAACTGCCTTAAAATAGGATCCACCTTAAAACTGTAGCTCTAGGAGGTGGTAGATTATATAATGGAGTTATCAAAAGGAAATGCCCAGTAACAAATGGAAGAGCAGCTTTATCTTCCCCACTTAAAGAAAATGAAAGGGAGAAACAATTGCCTATACAGTAGTATATACCAGGACTGCCAGAGCTATTTTGGAGTTCTTCTCAGAAATGCCTATAGCCCAGCCTATGTTTTTATGCTATTTCCCTACAACTGTGCTTTGCTTCCTCTGTCTATTCTGCAAAATTCAACACATGCCTTTGTACCAGTTCCAAAATTCATGTCATATCCTTAGAATGGTGGGATATTCCTTTGTAACAGACAGCTAAGCCTGCCAAAATATTAGCCAAAATCCAGACGAAACTGTTTCCAGTTTCCACATGTCCTGATCCAACATAATACTCTTCCCCCTTTTTTCCCCTCATAAAAAGTCTTATTTAAAAGTAAAAACAACCTTGACTAAAGAGCAGCATAGCTAGTCTAAAGCTTGCCTTTTCTGGCAGTGTAAATAGAACAGATTAACTGGAATCCCATTTATTATCAATCTATACACTCATGAAATCCAGGAAAGATGCTTGAGTAATACTTCAAACTATGCAACACAATCCCTACTTCTAGGGCAACTGAAGAAAATGCCAGCCCAACTACTGACTTCAGGAATTGAAAAAGGACATTCACTCCTTATTGACCAAAGCATCAAGTGATGAAATGCAGGAATCAAGTAAGTCACAAATGATTGCATTTTTATATTTTCCAATTACTTGATTACCCAAAGTAAAATTCATGAGAATGTAAATTAAATCAATACACAAAGATTAACTCTGGTCATTACTGGCAAGGAAGATGCCTTCTGCACCACAGATATTCTTCAGGCTTTATGTATTTGAAGGTTAAGCCCTGCAATTTAAGAAAAATTCTAAAAAGGAGTGGTAAGATTTTAAAGCATCTAACAAAAAATTCTACTTTCTAAGAAAACATGCTCCAAGTTTCAAAGTGAAAGTGACAAAGTTTCTAGACCAGCATTTCTCATCTTTGGCAATTTTAAGATTTTAAGTCTGCAAGCTGGCTGGGGAATTTTGGGAATTGAAGTCTACACATCTTAAAGTTGCCACGGTTGAGAAACCTTGCTCTAGACAAAGAGAGAGATGCATTTATTATACACCTGTTTATTTATTATAAAGCTCATTGATCTGTGCTGTTTCTTCCAGACTGCCAGACAGTACTTACTTGAACACTTTAATGTAGTCTGCTAGCTCCGGGATTGAAGTGATGTCACCCTGTAAACAAGACAGCTGCCATTATATTTTATCTGCCAGGATCTGAAATTGGTTCTTGAAAGGGAACGCTGGGACAGCAAACCATTTTGGAAGCATCAATTTAGCTGATTAAATGGATGTACAGTTCCTTCACAAAAAGGCAATGTTTTTGGTTGAGGAGGAAGAAGAGACTTGATTAAAAAGAATTATAGGAATAAACCTAAGTAGATTTCTAGAAAATCATGTGTCTCTGGAAAAGATAAATTATCTGTTTTTCTAGACTAGTCCAAAGAAGGAAGGAAGACTCCTCAACTTTCTTGTACAGCAGACATTCATTTTTACTACCCAGGACTCAGTTATCATTTCTGCACAGACAACCTGTGTGCAAGATTCTGAGGCATATTTTAATACATGTGCTCACTTCAAAAATATGTGGATCAAGAATCTCAAGTCATCACCATTACTTATTCAAGAGGTGAAACATATCCAACATTATCATGCAGTTGTGAACTGCAAGATAAGATTGTTTACAGTACAAAGTCAGTCATTAAAGGAATCTGGTCCATGATTCGTGATCCAAATGAAAAATAAATCTCATCTTTCTAATGAAACTCCTAGCTAATTATATATAAATTTGAAACTAATTATTAATGTAACCTAATTACATGTGCCCTAAAGTAGGGGTGCAGTAACTTTAATCTAGCCTGGCCTATTGTCTTGGGATTTTTTATTACATTGTTCAAGATCTAGCAATAGAGGTAGTCCTCACTTAACAACCATTTGTTTAGTGATGGTTCAGACTTAGAACGGTGCTGAAAAACTAATTTACGACCGGTCCCCACACTTATAACTGTTGCAGCATCCCCGCAGTCATGTGATTGCCATTTTCGACCTTCCCAGCCAGCTTCTGGCAAGCAAAATCAATGGGGAACTGCGTGTTTCGCTTAATAACCATGTGGTTCACTCAACGCCTGTGGTGATTCACTTAATGACTGCCACAAAAGGTTGTAAAATCAGGTCAGATTTGCTTAATGACCACTTCACTTAGCAACAGAAATTCTGGTCCCAATTATGGTCGTTAAGCGAAGATTACCTGTATGGGTTTATATTTTGGGACAATTTTAACATAAATCGGATATGTCAAACCTGGAGTCACAAGTGCAGCACTTACTGCGTAACTGCAATCCTAGATACCTGTCAAAATTCTCAGCACCTCCTAGATATTAAGCTTTTATCTTGCATGGTAGCAAGCAACAGAATCTCATCCTGTAATATAAACATCCTCTTCATTCTCCTTGCCTAGAAGGCCCTTGGGCTTTAAGTAAGCCCATTACATTCTTCAGAGGAAAAAACAGAGGAGAGGGAGAATGAAGGCAGGACTTACACTGCTTTCTTCAAGCCAATAATGAAAGTAAAAACTGGAGCTAGGAAAGCCAACAGGAGAAAGAAAAATTCTTCAAAGAGAAAGAAGTTGCTAAAGGAGGAGGAAAAAGAGAACCAGGGGTGGGGGAGGGGGAGATTTCTTCTCCTGAAAGCTTCTTCATCACTGTGCCTGTTTCTTAGACTAGATATTCCTAACATTTATGGGCTGGTGGGTACATCTGGGATTTTGAGAGCAAGCATGTGCTTTCAATAAATAGCTGCCTAAAGCAGTTTGCCCAATCATAAAAGGGCTCTCATGGGAGGACCAAGCCAGTTACTGAGTAACAAGCTCTCTCCTGACTCCCCCCCCCCCCCCCGAGAAGTGAGCATGTTTCCAAACTGGGCTTATTTTCTATGAAAGATTATGAGGCCCATTTAGTTGATCTCATGAGACAAAGAGCCAGGTGGCCCATGGAAGATCTATAGTATGTGAGCATCCTCAAGCCCCTGGGCACCATAATGAGGACCTGAGATATGTATTCTTATATTTAGATTTATAATTGTTCTTTTTAAAAGAACTGACCTCGTTCTGCCATGTGCTTTGAAGTCTGCAGATGGGCTCAACCGCTCTATCCTGACCCTGTTCATTCTTTTTCACTTGCTGAGGAAAGAATAGCCTTTGCTAACAAGAGTATTCCTTGAAATTCTGTAACTCTATGGATAGAGATTTCAGTGGCCTTTAAGGTTTGGACAGAAAAAGGAATTCCACTGAGCTGCATGCAGAGCTATGTTTTGCTTAGCTAATGATATTTTTCTTTCTTCATCTGTCCAAATATGTATGCATTTCTAAAGAAGAGTTCTCAATGTTGGTAAGAGAGCAGGATTCATTTTGACTGAAACTTAAGAGTCACAGCTAAGCTAGCTTTCAGACCCATATTGTATTGGACTGATGGAAATTGGAAGCTTTTTAAAAATAAGGCTTGCCATATCATCCATTTATCTAAATAACTTCACTAAATAAGAGGGACAGGATGTCAAACTCCCTCATATCATGCAGGTATAATCTGAAGTCTCTATAAAGAACCCTCAACATCTTCTACTGACCATCTGCCTCCCTGCCTGGGACAACCACAAATTCTGCTACAGTCTCCTGAGCTCAAGGTTTTAAGTTGCTAAAAAGAAATGTGGAAAAGAAAAGGAGCAGGTATTAGAATAGAAAAATTTAGCAGGTTAACCAAATCAAAATCTCCTTTACACTGAAGCTTCATGGACAAGACCATGTAATTTTCTTGGCACAATTCAGAAGTAGTTTGCAACTGTCTTCTTCCAGGTTTATAACAACAATAATGATGGCAAAACTTTTATATCCTAGGAAACACAGACAGATAGTGCCTTCCACTGAAACTTGTGCACAGCCCCACTGCCTATTTTACAGATGTCCTGGATATTTGTTTACACATTTTAGAAAAATTGACAAACACATCAAGGGTATCACTCTTTCATCTTAAGTAAGCAGTCGTGCATAAAAAAGTTCAAGAGAATAGGGTGTTCATCTGGGGGGTGAGGGGGTGGAAGCTGCAGCTCTAAAGAAAAAACAAATGACCTGTGAACAGTCCAAGAGAGTCCACAAGGACGTGCTTGGCAAAAATACCCTAAAATTCCTTGGCACAGCTGATTTAGCATAAGTGCCCTTAAAGGACAAACTCTGAAACTGGACTGTATAAACGAACCCAAAAGATGTATACTTTGGCACCAAGTCTCTGTTTCATCCAAATGTTTACTAAACAACATAATACCCAGTTAGAAAAGCCTTCTCAGAAATCCCACTGAAATTAATGGAGCTATGGAAACCACGGCTAGCACAGTTCTCACTCACTGCAGCCACGCGTGCACAGGGCAGATTCTAAGGGGCTGTGTCTCAGGTCCCTTGCTTTGCAAGAAAATGTCTCCAAGAAATAACAAGAGGAGGACCTACGTGGGAATTAATTCACTGCTTTAACCAGAAAGTCCTTTCATATTCTGTGCTAATGTTTCAAATAGGCATGCAAAGTGGAGACTTCTGTAGCATCTGTAGGCCAGATGCTCATTTTCTGAATTACCATGAGAGCTTGCTAGTGGACCCTGACAATCTGCTGTCTGTCAGTTCAGTACTCTACTGAAGATTCCCAATGATCTTATGCAGCAGCTTACCAACTCAGTGTGAACAGGCAATGAAAAGGGCTAGCAGGATTCTACCAAGTTCTGTTAAGATTGCTCCAGACTTGTTCTGGATTCTGAGAAACCTACTTTTTTTAGTCCACGGCTTGAGTTGCTCTCAAACTGCCCATGAATGACCAGCAGCTTGATGGCTTCTAGACTACTGGTGTCACATTCTTGGGGAAAAGGTTAAGTTCTTACCAGAGTTGTGGAGGTCTTCCCACCTTCCAAAGTAATCTCCAAGTCGGAAAGGGCAGCATCAACTTCATCGACTTCTTTGTCGCTGTTATTCAAGTGATTTTCAGATGACATGATCGATAACTTATTGATGTGGTACTGAAATAAAGTAATTGAAAACTACTAGTGTTTTTTTACCCTGCCTTTCTCTCTCTCTCTCTCTCTCTCGGGAACATACCTAATACTTCTACCTCCTGTGTTCCCCGCCACAACAACCCTGTGAGGTGGGTTGGGCTGAAAGACAGTCACTGGCCCAAAGTCACCCAGCTGGCTTTCATGCCTACAGGAGACCTAGAACTCACAGAACTTTGAGCACCTTCACCGCTACACCAAACTGGCTCTTGTATTGTTAAGGAAACCCTGAGGAAATAGCGTATTATAGCCAGGTGACCATAACTAATGCTTCAAAATATTTTGTCTCTTCCTCCCTCTCCTCCTTACTTTTGTAATGAGGAGATTTTTCTGCCCAATACTCATTGCTTAACACTTCCTAGTAAAATAGGAGAAGCCTGGTGCTGGGGTACATGAGTATGTTACAGTTTCTTCCTGCCACACCATCTGCACATGCTTTTCCCTTCTTTTCCTTTTAACGTGCAGCTTGTTCTTTTATACTAATACAAGCAAAAGGCTATAAAATCCTCCTGATCTGCTCAAAAACTGGTGATAGTACAATACAGCCTTCATAGCACTTGGTATCATATCTAATTAAAAATCTAATTAACAGCCAGAAGATGACAAGTGTGGTACATTTTTCGTTACTCAGCTAATTCCTATTGCAGAATTCATTTTACAAATAAAACTCAATGCTTCTGATTCAGTAGACATCATATGACCAGGTTCACATCTCTTAAGTTTTCCCTTTTCACTTACACAATGAGCATTTAGAACAAAAACTGGACCTCATAATCTTCTTTATGTGAAAGGACTCATTCCATGGAGAATAGTCCCTTCACTTGGCAGACTACACTGAGTATAAAAATTTGTAGAAGAATATTCTCAGGTATGTACCGCTGTTTTATGTCTACATTTTTTCCCAAACACATACGTATCTACATTAACCTGAAAAGAGCCTAGTAACTTTTACTATTTTAGTCAGTAGAGAACCTTGAAGGACATAAAGCCCTCCAATTTTTTATACAAGGCCAATTCTGTTTCCACTGATGCTTCGGTATCAATAGTGAAGCTGGAGATAGCAAACAGTTGCTTATCGGTAACTATGATTCTTTTAATCACTGAGCATTTACACAGATGGCCAATGTTAAGAGATTGAAAGTGGCTTTGACATCAAAACTTCATTTAGTTCTAGATATAATTAATGTCAGCTGTTTTGGTCTCAAAAGATGATGTTGCACCAAGAGAACTCTAATAATCCAAAGGAGGTTTTGAGTTCCCAGGTGGTACAGAGACCATAAACAAGAAGTTCAGTGTGAGACACCTTAAACTGCTGGTATAGAAAGGAATTTCTTTTAGAAGAGAAAAAGAAAGTAAAGTAAGAAATGCATTAAATGTGTTTATAACTTTGTTTGCCAAGTGTGCTGCAGACTGAGAACGTGGAGGAAGGGGCAAAGATATTTCTGGGAAATCCAGGAATTATCACCACTGCTTGAGAGGCTCAGGGCCAGAATCTTGTGGTTCAGTAACCTAATGTACTTGTTGCTTGCTTAAAAGCTAATAAAAAGATACAAACATGTTGTTAAAAAAGAACCCAAATTCCTTTGCATGAGACGTTGAAAGGAGACAAATCTATTTTAGATTGAACCTAAAAAGGTTCAAGCAAACCTTACAGACAGAAAACAAGCCAACATTTGTTAGGACAAAATGTTCTAACTCCCAGAAGAATACATGCGACATCTGAAATTGAGTACATCAAAGATTTCAGCATTTGCTATGGACTCACCGAAAGGCAACAACCAAGAGTTAAAGAGCCTTGGATCTTCAGCCCCAACACCTACCTGCAGAGCTGCAAACATCATCATCTCTTCTTCCGTGCACTCGATTTCTTCCAAAAGAATAGCCCATTTTGACTGTTCATATAGCTGATTTATTCTGATTGCATCATACTATTGAGACATAACCAAATCATTGATTCATAACCCATCCTAAGGACAGCATATAGTTCTTCATAACCAGAAATCCTGGCAAAATTATCAGCAAACCCTTTACAAAGTTTTCATTTCTCCTTGCTGATCAAATGCTGTGCCACTCTGAAATACAGTAGGCCATTTAATGTCAGAAGAGTCAGGGCTCTGACACAAAACGTCCTTCCCTCCTGGAAGTAATACTGTACAAACGTAAGTGATTAGTCATCAGCTTCACTGCTGTAATTTAAATATGCTATCTATTCCAAATATCCTCAAGTCATCTCTTTTCCAATCTTCCTTTTCCTAGCTGAGGCAGAATTAATCTTTGCCTTTCTAGTGGTACTTCCAGCTTTTAGGATGGGATAGTTTCTGACTCTGGATAGGGGTTGCACTCTCCCTGAGGGAGCATGATGTGTAGCCTTGCCACACTCTGTCATTCAAGCCTCAATGAAGTGCATTAGGCCAGCTATGCCCAGTCTGAAACCTGCAACCCTTTATGGCATAGAACCACCTAATCACAATAGTCCATATTAGATGTCATCTTGTTTGGCTTACCGCAACACATTCTGCATGGAACTGCCCTTGAAGATCTCGGTAGTACAATTAGTACAGAATATGACAGCAAAACATATTCAGAACAGACTGCAAAAACACACACAACACTGGTTCTAAAATAATGGCTCTTCCTGCCTGTGTTACAGGTTAATTCAAGGTTTCACTAATAATGTTTAAAGACCTTACCAGATTGGTATCCCATTACTTGAGGACTATTTTCCAAGCATGTACCTACCCATGACACTGCTGGGAGAAGCATATTACATGGGGATGTGGAAGAGGGCCTTGTTGTGGCATCCAGCTTTGGATTGTCCTGTCCTATCCCTGGAAGCTATGAGATCACTGAAATTATGGATCTTTTGGTGCCAAGTGAAATCATAGCTTTTTAAATATACATTTGGAAATTAGTGTTCACACACTGATCGTTTTGTCCCTTAAATACTCCTCTATGTTCTTTATTATTCTGTTACTGTAACTGTGTTTTGAATTAATTATTTGCTTTACTTGACTTTATCTTGCTTTTTATGGCTTACAATCCAAGTTCTATACTGATCACAGTATGCACCCATGACTACGGTCTCTAACCCATATACATGTACTGAAAATCCTGAAGAATATATTCTAGTTAAAATAATTGTATACCTTAGGATTCAAATCAAAGAAGCTGTAATATTTGAACCGCAGAAGTAAAGCTTCGTTTTCTTTCACATCTTGTTCCATAAGTGACCTTGAAGAATCTAGCCATCTTCCATAAGAGGAAAAAAAAATACTAGCTCAGTCAATACAAAGCCATGTTTTCCCACAAACAAGCTCCAAAACGAATATTTTTAAACCTACCCCTGGTTGATCTTGGCTTTATCCAGAAGTGACTGTGGCTTATACATTTTGGCTAAGATTTCTGGGGAGGTGATTGACTGGCTGACAGCAAGTATACCTGGATTCCCTTCTGATAAAGCACTGTCTCCAAACCAAGCTGAAGTTGGTGATAAAGGGCTCCCATCATGAGAATCATAAGTTGGTGTCATGGTTTTGCTATAAAGCCCTGGACTTGAATATACACTTCCTAAATTGGAGAAAGATAGGGAGAATGAAATTAGTATTCCATACTTAGTCCACTGAATTCAGAAGAGAACTTATAATACCATATAACTCCAGAACTCAACATTTTTTATTGAATGCTGCAGATGTAAGAAGGGATTCCAACACTGCATGTCAGGTATAGAGGAACATGTGAATATGAGGTCCACACAGCTTCCAAAAAGTTTAAATTCAACTGTGATCACATGAACTATGTTTAGGAAAGTGTTGAGTACAGAAAGATATAATAGTCACATATGTGATTAAGATATAATAAATTATGTGACAGACAGAATCCCTTCCATTCTGTTTTTTGTAATAAGAGAACCTAGATCATTCAATGAAGCTGAATGGTAGGACATTCGGAATAACAAAGAATTTCTCCAAACAGCATATAATTAAATTATGGAAGCTACAATTAGATGCTACTTAGATGGCTTTAAAAAGAGACTGAACCAATTTACTTTGATTTTAACTTTATGTTGTTAGTCACTCAGGGCCCTCAAAAGTCAGGACAGATGATAAATACTGTAAATTCTGTGGTTGCCCCAGTTCTCTGGAAAGTCACCCCCCACCCCAAATATACCTCAGGTCCCAACTCTTAGGAAAGCCATTAAGACCCAGCTCTTCCCTCACCCATTAGGGGCCAGCTGAGTGAGAGTCCCCTTTTGGTTGTTTTGTTATGTGCTTGCTCACCATTTCATATTTATAGATTGTATTTGTTTATTGTTATATGCTGTTTTCTTTATTCTTTATTCTTTGTTTTTTATGCTGTATGCCACCCAGAATCACACTGTTTGAACTGGGCAGCTTATAAATCTAAACAAACAAACAAACAAATGGGATATGGAGCTGTTCATGTCTATTAGTTCTCCTACACATGCACTACTTCCAATATCAGGGACACTGTGGTTCCCAGTACTTATTGCTGAGATACATGAAAGGGAGGATGCTATTGCCCTTATATCTTGCTGTATATTTAGGCATTGTGGAAAAAGAATTTGGTTCTATTATGATCCAGCAGGACTGTTCTCATACACGTGATAGAAGTACTTAGGCTCTACTTTCAATTAAGCAGGATTTTTCCATTCAAAAATAACAGGGATTTCTAGGAATGATCTGTAAAACTCTACTTCCTAGTTACATCACATATATGAAGTATAGAAATACAAATAATTTGTATGTCTAACACTCTGTTTCTGATAGAATGTTAAAACAATGTGTTATTTCAACAGCACTTAATATTTATTAACAGTTTTCCCAATTAGAAAAAAATTAGAACCTAAATCACAAATTTTGTAACAAATGCCTAGGGGCATTGTGGGACCCCATAGGGTCAAAATGTAATGAAGAAGATACATAGGTTTTCAGATTCATATAGATCAGAGGAGCAGGAAATAGAAAAGAGAGAAAAGTCCTATCCACATGAGGCTCACCTTTTACTGGGCCAATGTAAAGAACATCAGAGCCTATAAGAAGGAAAGAAAGGAAATCAGAAGACAGTAAGGTGAAGGCAGTGAAAGAAACAGAATAAGAACAATAAGGATGAAAAATAGGCAAAGTACAGTAGTAAGATATCCAAGGATGCAAGCAAGAAAACTGTCTTCAAGTTGTGGTATCATACATTTTCTTAAGTTTCAGGTGACAAGAAATACCTTCAGTCAAGAGGAGAAAGTGAATTTCCATGTTTTTGTACGAGTTGTGGACATGATAAAAACTAAGCACACGAAAGGGAAATACTACAGTCAGAGCACGAGGATTTTACTACTTCGGGAAAGACATGTGAAACAGTCCTGAAAGCAGTAATTTTCCCTTTTCTGTATTCCTGAAATACACACAAACAGGCTGCTTGGTTTTAGCACAGTGTGTGGTTTCCAGTCTCAAAACCAACACTTCCTAAAATAGTTCAGAACAACTGTACATTTCAATACAGCAGGAATTAAGCCAATATGGAATGCTATTTGCTGTCTCTACACCAGCTTGAATAGGACAGCCTATTCAAACTCTTGGTAAATAAAACTACTCATTGTAACAGAGAATCCAGACAGATAGATAGATAGAATAAAGGAAGGGCTGCCACTGGTCTGTTCAAATCCAATTAAAATCTAATTTCTGAGTGTCCATATTTGATTCAGACAATATGGTGACTACATTCCCATGCCGTTATTTTAAGATAAACTTATGATAAATGTTCAAAGGAAAATGAATCAGGATTAAGGCCAATTCTGCATTATGTTTACTGGCTAATTAAGACAGCAGTTAGGAAGAAAAAGCAAAATAAATGTTCTATTCACAAAGTATCTATTTCCACATGAAATGCCTACATAACATTATTTCTATAAAGAACTTCACACTATAATATCATCACTGGCTTAGTCTAACATTAAACTTATTGTGGCTCTCAGAAAACGTCTTTATAAAACATTTATACTATGAAATAATTGTGTTTGGGGATTCATTTACAGTTAAGTTTTAGATGGCCTATGGAACAAATAACAGGAAGAATATTTTTTAGAAGCAATTGCTGAAATTGAATTTAAGAATCAACAGCTAAGCTATTTTGGGGGGGAATAGTTTCACTGGTTGAACAGGCAGCCACATAAATTTGTTGAATAAACAAACTTCCATTCAAACATGCAAAATGTTTTATAATTGGTTGCTTAACACCACTAAAATGCCAATAATACATTCACAGATAGGGAATATAAGCTAAGAAAGGGAAAGATACTGATTGGTTTATTTGGGCAATTATGTGTACACAAATGGTATTATCAATAAATGAAACTATATCCAGAACATATGGAACTTGTTCCATTTTTGGTTCATCTTCTTAGTATCAAAGCAGTGCAAATAGATACAGGATACACATGGAGACATATATGACATTTCTAGAATTCTGGTTAGTTCACTTAAACCTACCTAATCTAACTGTTGTCACTTTTGGAGCAGATTACGGAAAACCCAACTATTTATTATTCTGCAAAAGGTTCTTTTTATAAAATATTACCCGCATTGTAACATAGCTTGCATGAAAAAGCAATGAGCAGGCAGATGCTAACTTCAACCTTTAGCTGCATCTTTCTTGCAAACTGTTCTGCCTAATACTTTGTATTGAAGACACATCACCAAAAATGAGTTGTGCAGTTCATCTGCATAGGCAACACTTATGTTAAGATGCAATAAATTCCTGTGCCTTTCTCTTTATAAATATTAGCTGAACAGTTCTGCTCCCCTTATCTGGCACAAGTCCAAGGGTTTTGCACCAGGGGAATCTTTTTCTACAACCTTGCACTGCAAATTGATGTAATAGATCTGATTACAGATAAGAGAAAAAATCATTTTGTCCACCTTTTTGACCTGATGCATATTTTCTCAAAATAGCTTGTGAGACAGTTATCCTTCAGATTATGCCTTTCTTCAAAATCTTAGTTACCTGTAGACAGATGTTTACTCAAACATTTCCAGCCAAGTTAGAATTTACCCATTAGACCAGACAGACAATATGGTGGCAAAGGACAGTAAAGGGCGTGTGAACCTCTTTCTGGGAGCCCAATAGGCTCCTTGCACAGCTGAACTTAAAGTCTGTCTTCCAATATATGACTGTGTTGAGACCAGCCATCCCCACTAGTCTAGCTATTCCATGAGCAAGCAAGACCCTTATGATAGGTGTTTTATGAAGGTGCTCATGACATATTCTCAAAATTGTACTACATTATCTATATATTTGTTCTTCAGTGGAGTATTAAGTTTCCCTAGACTTGTAATGGAAGAAAATCTTTTATCTTGCTGATGGAAAATATCTAATGATCCAGACTCTCAAACCAACTAGTGAAACAAGGCAGAACAGTAATATTTTATATATATATATATATATATATATATATATATATATGAACAAACAAACAAACTCAGTAGAAGCTCTAGAACTTTTACAGAAATAATCATATCACATGGATTTTTTTTTTCCTTCCATTTTTAAGCAAAAGAAAAGTAAATGCTCTTCCACCCATCTCAGGAAAATTATGGATACTCATATATTCTTCTGCTATGGGTGCAGAAAAGGTGGAGAGAGGTATGCAATTCTGGATAGCAAAACAACCCTTCCTCCTCCGTTATGATTTTTCCATTCCTGACTGGGCTCCCTGCAGCTGCTTTTCATTAAAGATCTAAACATGAGGCTGTTACAATGGCTTTCTCTGCAGCAATTTCTAAGTCCTGTTTGCTCATTTTGTCTGAATAGGTACAGGATGAAAAGTTGTAAGAATTGGGGGCTTCACACAGTCCCTCTGCTCCTTACATCCTTATGCGTGATTGATCACATCCTTGGGTGTGAAATGCTCCGCATGGAACAGATCTGAGGGGGAGCTGCATACAAATTTGAACGTGACTAACTTTGCATATTCATGGACACTATTTCATTGGAATTTGCACTGCACAGAAAATTATATTTTCTATTCAAGCAAATCCACATAGAACTCCTCTTTGGACCTCTCTGCTTAACACATGAGGTCCAGGAATGAAGGGATGGGTGTGCGTGAAGGACATCTGGAGGTGGGGAGATGGGTTTAATCCTGTCCTCTTCCCCACCACATCCTTCTGAACTTCACGCATTCTCTTAAATATGTAAGGAGGGATCTAGTTCTTTGCTGAAACAAAATACTTTCATTCCTATTTAGCACAGCCCAAGTTCACCCAAGTCATAATGAAACCTTCCAAGTATTATATGCATTAAACTCAAGCATATTTCAAAATAATCATTGTTTTGGAAAAATAAACCTAATTTGCTTCACATATTTTAACAGAAAAAGCAAAAGCACTGTTACAAAACAGCAGGCTGGTTTATTTATTATCCCAGGTTTTGCGAAGGAATGCTGAGAGTAAGAGAAGGTGGAATACAAAGAGGAGCTGTGGATTTGTTCTCTGTTAAGAGTGCTGATTCAGTCATTGAACAACAGTCATTTATAAAAACCAGCATGTTGAGGAAAGGGTAGGGCCTTGAGTAGCTAGATCTTTGGAAGGACTGCAGATATGATGTTGAGCAATCCTGATCCACTGTTTATCTATGTACTTAAAATCCGTGTTTTATCATTAAGGAGGTCAAACAATCTCAACCATTAGCATGCAATCTAATAGAACCAGGCAAACACATAAAGTAGAACTTATTAGCTGGCATTCAAAACATTTGATTTGTATATTTTAAAGCAGGATAGTCAAAATGCTTTGGAATTCTCATGTGGGCAGCAAGGGCACAGTCAGAGTCCATGATTAATTTTTTACTTTTAAGTAATTTGAAATGAAGTGACTAATTCACAATCTAATTCCCATTGCTACCATTATTTTTCAACTCTTAAAAAAATGTCCACACATGACTTTTCTCCTTCAGAGTGGGGGGCTATTTTTTTCCATTAACAACCCAATACTGAAATTGTGATCATAATCAGGAAAGAGATTAGTCACAAAACAACATTTAATAATTCTATGTTAACTGAATACACCTGAAAAAGTTGTCCTTGTGGATTTGTGGAATACCGAGACAACCTAGACCACCGACCATACTTTACTAAGAAATCTCTCTCACACACAGAGACAGACCAGCCTCTTAGTTTACTAGGGAACTGAAAGCAATGATGCAGACTGGGTGACAGCTGGAGTACAGGTGTGGGAATTCTTGCAATGGATCAGAACAAGCACTGATTGTAGCTCATTTGATGCCCTCCTCAAAAAACAAGCAGCAGCAAGGAGTGTTTACTTCTCTGCCTTCACTGCATCTATACCAAAGGTTTACATTGCTTTTTTGTACTATGAAGAATCTCCAAGATGTTAGAAGGGACAAGCCAGGATTGCCGCGAGCAGCTTCTACTATTCTTTGTGGATGAAGTCAAGCAGATTCGCCTTGACTTGGACTTCTACATGAAGGCAGTTTACAGGTCAATAGTGTAGCATCTATCCTGCTGCTTTTGATACTTCTCAGGTTGCAGGCCTTGAAAGTTTAGACAGGGCAGAGGGAAAGATGGAGGCTCCTTATTTGTTTCTTGGGGAGTCCTTGGTGGTCTCTGAGCTTGGTTGTTTGCTTGCAAGCATTTCATTACCCAACCGGGTAACATCATCAGTGCGAGTGAGTGTGGGGTCTGCTGCCTGTTGATATGCAGCAGCTTGCCCTGCCAGTGTTGGTGAGGGTGTGCTTTTCTTCTTGGTGGGTCCTTGATTATTGTTTTCTGCCTGATTGGTTTGTCTGGTGCTGATCCCTGATTATCTGAATGTGAGCTGCTGGAGGGGATGTGTTTTAGTCTTTTTATTTCCTTCCTAGGTTTTTTATCGTCTCTTTTGAATTGCGTGTAAATGTGGTTTATCTCTATGAGTCTACTGATGGCTGATTTGTCTGAATGCCAAGCTTCCAGGAATTCTTGGCCTTTCTGATTGAGTAAACTAGCTTCATGGTTAAGGGAGCTGATCAAATGAAGTATTACCTCCTGTGTAAATAAGGCAAGATCCCTACTGAAGAAACTCTTTTCTGACCCAGGAGATCTGTGCCATTATAAGGCAGTCTAAAACATTTTGTTTCCGGGAAAGAAGATGAAAGCCTCAGCTCCAGATGCATCTGGGTGACATCAATCCATTAATTTCAATTATGCCTCTGGGCTGGGTGTGGTTGGGAGTATTTTGGTTGTCTTAATGTATGGCAGAAACTGGATGGGAGGTTCATGGCCTATTAAACTCCTTGGACTTCTTAATGACTTTTGATACCATTGAGCATGATGTTTTTCTGGATTCTTTGGTGGGACTAGGCCTTGGAACACAGCTTTACAGGATTCTGCTCCTTCCTAGCTGTGTCCAGAAGCAGTGCTGGCAGACTTTTTCACACTTAGGCGACTGACTGACGGAATCCCGCAGGGCTACGTCTGTTCAACACCTACATGAAACTACTGTGGAATATAATTTGGAGTTTTGGAGTCATGTTCCACCCATCTCACTGCATATAAAAGTGGTTTTGCAGCTACCGGGATGTAACATTGTCTCTGGTCCTCGACTGAACGCAAAACAGAAAGAGGCTAGAGAATAACTGCAGAGAGGTCCCTTCACACAAGTAACTGCAGCATCTTCCAGTTTGGGCATTCACACTCAAGGAAAAGGGAAGCACAAAACAGAATCCTACCCACATTTTTAGCATATCAGGGGGAGGATGGAAAAGAGAGACTCAAACAGGGCTAGACTCAGGATAACGGACTCCTTTCACTCCACAGAAAAGCAGCTGACCTGAGAAAACAGAAAATGGCCTTCAAGGTTTATTTTTCGCGGCAGGGGTAGGTGAACACATACTAAGGACTTGAGGTAAATTAACTGGGCAAAGGAACCACTCACCTATTAATCTTTAACCATCAATACTGGCCTTGATTTTTAGGTTATAGTAAGTTATAAACAAAAACGAGCACAAGAGCAAGGGAAAAGAACAAGAACTTAACAAAAACAAGATTCCTTTCAGTGCATGTTAATGTTATTACAGCTCCCTCTCAAATTATTATTCCTTTTCCTTGAAACCCTTTCTTGCATAAATTGGGAAGTTTAATTATATATCCACACTCAGAAAACTGAAAACACTTACTCTTTAGGCTTACACATTTTGCAAATAACCATGCTTGCTTTATGCTTGCTTATGACTGATAATAATTACAGAAACCTGTTCTGACAATTTCACTGCGCCTGATGTCTTAAGAAAGCAAATTTAGGATTCTAGTCTCAAGCATCTGATTATCCAGTAAAGCAGCAAGGAAAGTTAGATTTGACATGAAGTCATTTGCTGGCACACAACATCTCTGGCTCCTGTTTAAAAAGAGGATGCTAGCATTTTAAGTAGGAGACAAGAAAGATGTTTGGGCATTAAATTTCCACTCAGGTTTGCTTTGGTAAAATGATCTGTTACACATTTCTCCTCAGGGGTTCCTGGGACTGGCCTTACCACATCTCAGAAATGTATCAGTAGTTCCTGCTGACAACAACAACAGGAAAAGCTGTTTCTTCAAGCCAGCATCATACCGTAATCTAAATTAGATGGAAATTTTTTGCAGTTCCAGCGTGTATGCAGAGGTTTTCAAAGCACTCTAAATCAATAACTGGTGGAACTGCTTAAAGCAGATGGGTATAGCTTTGAAGACTGTTATGCTGATGGTTATAAAGACACCATTGCTATGCCAATGGACAAGAGACAACACTGACTTGCCTACAGAGCAGTATATTACAACTGACGTAGTGTTGATGGCATTCAAGGCTCTGAATAGCACATACTTTGGATGTGTTCGTAACCTACTCCAAAAGTCTGAATCTGATAACTCAGTGCCCAATCATCCCCCCGTAAAGAATTTCAACACTGCATCTTAAAAAGTATTTTCTATGGAGGTGCTGGCAATGTGGAATTTGTTCCCTTCAGATTTCAGTCTGTTTCACTCCATATTTGAAAAGCTCCTAAGTCTTGTCTATTTTCCAGGGATTCATTTATGCAAGTTTACATACCCCTCAATATCTGTTTTGGAAATATATTCAGTACAGCATCATCTTAATAGAAGAGAATATCTGAAGCTCAGGGTTGAACTGTGGAGCCCTTGGTGCTTTCTGAGCTTGGTTTGCTTGCAGATGTTTCATTACCCACTAGGCAAAATCATCAGCACTGATGATGTTACCTGGCTGGGTAATGACACGTCTGCAAGCAAACAACCAAGCTCAGAGAGCACCAAGGGCTCCACAGCACCACTGACAAGGTTCAGTCATAACTGTTCTCAAAGTATTTGGAAATCCTAGAACTGCCCAACTCTGCTTAAATTCGACATTTCTATTTAATCTCTCTTTTATACAAACAAGCCACAGAGCAAATTGTACAGGAATGCCATTCCATAATTAAAGAAGCAAAGAACAAAGCTATTTTTAAAATGTGAAAGATCTCAAACAAGGATAAAATGGAAAGCGTTTAAACTTTCTGTGATCTACCTGGGAGTAAAAGAGAACAGAGTATATTTTAGAATTTATAAGCTAGCACTTCAGCAGACTTAAAATGCAGGTATCACCCACCCAGTACAGAATGATGAACAAATGGGCAAGGAGGAAGCTAAAATAAGTGCAGAAAACCGCCTCAAATTCAGCATAAAGTCCAAGCAATTGTATTAGTACAGGCCAAATTATTACAAGAGTTAGGCTCAATACTAAAAATACTATTGAAACAGTGCTACTGTTGTTGTAGAACTGGGTGAATGGATATTAAACACTATCATTTCTAAATATTGTTAATCTCTCCAATGCATACTTTAGCTTGAAATGCCATTTCTCCCACAGCCACCAAGGGATCATGTGAACTATACAACATTATCCTTCGTAAATGCTAAAGGTATTTTTTTTGCTTCAAGCCTTTCCCACAACATTCTGCATACTCATGCTATTAGCGGGGTGGGGGGGAGCTCCACCTGATCCAGGTGTGATTAGTGGTCCTTCCAGCTCAAGTGTTTCATCTTCATACTGGTCATCCAGCTTTTTCTTTTTCTTTTTTGTTGGATCCCGGGACTTTCTTAAAAGAGAGAGTTCTTCTGGATGCCTGATGTCTATGGAGGAACAATAAGAAATTACATTATAAAAAAGAAAATGTTTTTAACGTTTTTGTCATTTTAAAGAATATTTTTAAAATGTTATGAATCCCATAATATTGCAACGTGATGGTACAATAATGCTGTGTTTAGAAAACTAAAAGGGTCATTAAATAGTACCCATCACACCATTTGTAGAAAAGGAATAAAATGTAATTTGGATGGTCCCTTGTCATCATAATGTCTTTTTAGCTGAGTAGATTCATACTTCCCCATGTAGCCCTCCTAAATCTGCTCCTGCAGATTAGAGTATCCTCTGAAACATATTTTGGGGGCACATGTAATGGACAAGATAGATCAGGAAAGGCCTACTATGAGACAGATGAACTACTGTGGCCCAATGTGGGTCAAGAAACAATGGGGACAATCTTTTGATACAATCACTATTTCATCAAAGCTCTGGCAAAATTGTAGCACTAGAAGGATCTATAATAGTAATAGCCATGCCATGGTCACTGTTTCACCAGGCTCTGGCCTCAGAAAAAGATACCAGGACTTATAAGTTTCCCATTTATGACTAGTATCATAAAATTTCCTCTGAATATCAATAGTTACAAAAACAAAAAGACAGACCAACAGCATTTTTCTCCAGTAATTAACGTTACTTTGCTGTTTTAAACTTAGTGAACAAGCTATTTCAAATTTTTTTACCCATCTAAAAATAATCTGAAACAATCTATGATACCAAACTATTACTGATAGACTTCTCAAACTTTTGAAGAGAGGCCAAGACAATATCTCAGTATTCATTACTATGGAATCAGGATAACTGAAAATATTATGAAGACTGTTTTTCAACATTACTAACATCTGACAGAAAAAGAAGTTCCCATCAATGGATTGTTTTTTAACCACAGTTTAAAACAATGTTCCATTAAGCAGAGGGTTGAGAGGAAGGTGATCCAATTGCTATGAAAACTTCCTCAGCAGAGTTAGATTCCTACAACATCTCAAGATAATTGAAATATTCCATTATCACTATTGCAGGTCTCTTTGAAAGACTGGCCATCTGATGCAGAAAGACCTCACTGCTATCTTCTGCCTGTCCAGGTGCTCTAAATAATAAAATCCAATGGTGCTATCACTTTTGCTTCTCTTCCCTTTTATTTTACCCAAATACTTTCAACAAGGTTCCCATGCTCTGATTCCTGACTTTTTGTGCAAGTGTATTTTTCCTTTACATACATGCAACATCCCCACCCTTTCTATTGGGCCTGTTTCTTCTGAATAAATTGCAGTCTTCCAGTACTGTATGCTAATTATGAATATCTTCCCACCAGGTTTTAGTGATGCCTCTCACATTATACATGTTCTTATCCAGTCTTGCCTTTTCCTTCTTAAAAATGCTAAGAACAGAGCTGAATAACTAAATGGAAACTCTTATGGACTTTTTGCTGAAAATTGATAAAAATGAACTGGTGGTTTCTGGATTTACTGATTAAAAAGGCTGTATATGGGAAGAGGGGAACTATGTTATGTAATTTTGGAGGGGGGAACAATATTAATTATGTTTGTAACTCCTGTAAAGAAGATCAGAAGTTGCTTCTTTAAGTATTTTCTTCCTTTCTCTTTTTTCTCGATCTATATTACTTATCACTTTTTAAAATCTTTCTATCTTTCCTATTTTTCTTCTATATCTTTTTCTCCTTTCTTTTATATTTGTGTTTAGCTTTTAACTTCATAAAAAATTCATTTAATTACACACACAGGCACCTTCAAGAGTACATTCTTCATTATGCTTTTTGTGCATAATTAGATTCATAAGTAAATCAAGGATATTTCTTGGCTTATGGCAAACCCCAAGAAGATTGCTAGAAACGTGACAGGGACTGAATACTAAGGCTTTTTTTAATTGATTCTATCTCATTTGCAGAAGACAGGCTAAGTGGCTTTAACAACTCCAGTGGAATCTATTAAAGGAAGTCGCTGTGCCACAGTTCATAATCCTACAGGATAAGTAGGGAAACTACGACTTGGAGTCTAAAGATCCACCAGCCTCAGCCTTGGCTAAACTCTAATTATTATCCAGGTTTAAAGGGATAACCCTTCAATGATTAGTACCTTGTAATGGTGAAGGGACTTGTGCTTCTCCATGTGACTTGGGTGCTGTGAACTATATTACTGGGAATATTGTTGTTTATTCATTCAGTCACTTCCGACTCTTCGTGACTTCATGGACCAGCCCATGCCAGAGCTTCCTGTCGGTCGTTGCCACCCCCAGCTCCCCCAAGGTCAAGTCCATCACCTCTGGGAATATATACTCTCAAAAAGCAGATCCCATGAAAAGCAGGTCACAGACGGACTTTCGGTGGGGACATGGCCGACTGAACAGCTGTGGTCATGAGCTCCACAGGAAGATCTGACAACGTGGCTTTTTTTATGGGCTCAGGCAGGCTTTTCCTAAAGCCCTAGAGCATTTTCATGGACAGAAAACACTCAGAATCATCCCATCTGTCTTCCAGACAGTTGCTTGCAGTCAGAAGATCGCAAACAGCATTCGTGCTCGACTGGTAAGAGCAGCCGGGAGACTGGGACATCACCATTTTCCAAACCGCGCTGTAGCCTTAAAGGGACACTAAGTCAAGCCACCCCATTTCTAAGTCACCCAATTTATATTATGTTTATGTACCCCAAAAGAGGCTTTCTACAGCAAGGACAAGTGATCTCGGTGCTTATCGGGGTTTTTTGGATTAATTTTTAAAAATCTTTCAAAGTTTTGGCTTGTTTCTCTATTTAAATATTAAGGAGGAGTGAGAATAAATAAGTGCATCCTTGCTATTATTTTTGTATTGAATTTGAAGAATTTGATTTTTCCCTATACGTTGAATCTGCTGTTTTGAATCATCAGCTTTCTGTTGCTACTTTCTCTGGTAAGTTGCCCCTTATCACTTTTACTTTTCTAAACGATGCCAGAAATCTTTTATTAATGCTTACTTTTGCCAGTTAAGTATCTACGGGGCGCCATAATCTACTTCCTGTAACATGGAGGATTTTAAGCAGACATTCTCAGAGCTTCATTGTGAGATCAAACAGATTTTCTCTGATTCCTGTCAAGCTATTAGGCAAGATATTCAGGACATTGTAGAAAACATCAGCTTTAAAATGTTTCATCCGGCTGAAGAGGTTGTGGAAAAAGTTGATTCTAGCGAAGATGGAGATGTTTCTACTGACAGCGAAATTGAAGCTTTTGTTGTGCTGGATCATGACGACCAGATTCTGGTGCTGAAGGAGTTAAAGAGTCAGACCGAATCACAAATCACACATGGAATTGTTTTTCTGGTGGACTGCTATGGGAAAGAAGAAACTTTGCTCTGTGGGAGGTTTTTTGCTGAGAAGTCTGAGTTTCTAAGGGGGACAGTTTGCCTGTTTGACTTTTTTATGAAAAATGCCTTGTGTGTATTATGGAGATATGTAAATGCTCTGGTATATTTTGAAGTGGGGTAAAGATTTAAGAATGTTTATTCTGACTGCTTTTAAGGTTTGCTTGTTTTTATTCCTTCTTAATGAGTTAAGATTCATAAGATATAATAATTTTTGGTTTTAGGGTTAATAGGGTTACGATTGTTATAGTATTATTAATTATAAAAGTAGACAATTTATATATATATTTTAGTTTGATTTCTATTAGATAGAAATGCATAGAATAGTGGTAGGAAGGAAATAAGTAAATGTTGTCTTTGGGGGAGGAAGTTGATTGGGAGGTTTATATATTTCTTTTTCTTTTAATGTAAGGGGAGGGAACAATTGTATTTGGTGATTTTCATAAAGTGCTAATGGAATGATTTATAGAAATAATGTGATTTTGGTTTGATATAGAGTAAGGGTTTGATTATGGTAATTGCTGTATATTCTTGCTGTTAAAAGTTGGAAGTTGACTCTATGTAATCTTTAAAAAAAATTTCTTGTTGTGTTTCACACTTTCTAGGTTTTTTTTCTTTTTCTCTTTGTGGTTTTTTTTGCTTTTTTGTAGTTTTTATCTTTGCTTTAAACTTAATAAAGTTCTTATAAAAAAAAGCAGGTCACTGACAAGGGTTCAGACTAAATACAACCCACTGGAGAAAGAAAGGGCAACCCACTCCAGTATTCTGTCAAGAATCATCAAATGGATATTCACAATGGCAATATCAATATGATACCAGAAGATGGACCCCCGAGGTTGGAAGGTGTCTAAGAAGCTACCTGGGAAAAGCAAAGGGCAATAGAATAGAACTGGTGCTTACGATATGCCTGGATCAAAGCGAAAAGGACATCCAGCTGCTAATGTGGTCAGAGACGAAAGAAAAATTCAGTGTTGCAAAGGTATATATAGGACTGATATGTCCTATGCATATGTCGGCCCAACAAAGTAGACAGATTAAGAAACCAATGCCATACCATATAGATCAGGACTAGTTTTATTGTAACAGCAATAGTAACAGAATCTTGCAAGTCTGAATCTGCCTCTCCCTAACTTGCTTAAATACTTTATATAATGCAAAGGTAAAAAGTCACTGGAAAAGGTGCTGCTAAATTGGAACATAGAAGCACGTGAAGTACACAAAGTCCATGCTTCCAAAAGGCGCCAGAGAAGGGCTCTATTCATTAACAGAACGTGACCTGATTGTTTTGTCTGTCCTAAAGGATTAAGAGTTCTTAGTAGATTACATTTGATAACGCAACAATAGCTTTTACTGGTGGCACATAATCATTTAACCTAATTCTTGGTAGATTCTCTTTTTTAACTCTTCTTCTTCAGTCAGTCAAAATATGTTGTCAATGCTTCATTAACATTTAAAAACCAGCCAACTTATGTAAACATATAGGAAGCATTTAAATATTCATTATTGTCGAAATAATTTAAAAGAGAAAATATATCAAGAGATAGACTGAAATCTGCTGGTGTATCACTGGATGTCTTTCAGTAGATTAGTAAACATTTCTAATTCATGTTTAACTTCTGAAAAATAGAATTGTATTTTCTGCTAAACTTGGGCTGTTGAAATGAAGGATGTTTGAATCAGAAAAGAGTGTGAAACAACTGTGAGTTCAGTATGAATTGGATACTAAAAACACATTCTTAGTTTAAGAACATACTCAGAGACACTCTTTTTTATTGTAAATATCTGCCTTTTATGCATAGGTTACCATATTTAGAAATATTTTATTATGCTCAGATATATTCATTATTTTGTCCTTTTTATCCTAAATTGTTTGTTTTTATTCATGCTTGCCATTTAATGAACAGTGCCATATATACAGGGTGTACAAAAAATCAGGCCCCATAGATGATTTATTATATAAATCACATTAAATGTTCAAATTGGTTGCTTTCTCTCTAAATACTTCCTTACTCATTCGATGCATGACCTTTGAACACTCCTAAGTACAGCAACATTTTATCTTAAAAAAATATTAACAAAACGAATAAAACATATTTTGATTGGCCTATGGGGATTGACTTTAGGTACACCCTGTATTCCAACAACCTAAGAGACGGCTTTATACATGGACTTCACCAGATGGACAACACCGAAATCAGATTGACTACATCCTTTGCAGCCAAAGGTGGCAGACATCTATACAGTCGGTAAAAACAAGACCTGGAGCTGACTGTAGTTCAGATCACGAACTTCTTCTTGCACAATTTAGGATCAGACTAAAGAGAGTAGGGAAGACCCACAGATCAGCTAGATATGAGCTCACTAATATTCCTAAGGAATATGCAGTGGAGGCAAAGAATCGATTTAAGGGACTGGACTTAGTAGATAGGGTCCCGGAAGAACTATGGACAGAAGTTCGCAACATTGTCCAGGAGGCGGCAACAAAATACATCCCAAAGAAAGAGAAAACCAAGAAGGCAAAATGGCTGTCTGCTGAGACGCTAGAAGTAGCCCAAGAAAGAAGGAAAGCAAAAGGCAATAGTGATAGGGGGAGATATGCCCAATTAAATGCAAAATTCCAGAGGTTAACCAGAAGAGATAAGGAATTATTTTTAAACAAGCAATGCGCGGAAGTGGAAGAAGACAATAGAATAGGAAGGACAAGAGACCTCTTCCAGAAAATTAGAAACACTGGAGGTAAATTCCAAGCAAAAATGGGTATGATCAAAAACAAAGATGGCAAGGACCTAACAGAAGAAGAAGAGATCAAGAAAAGGTGGCAAGAATATACAGAAGACCTGTATAGGAAGGATAACAATATCGGGGATAGCTTTGACGGTGTGGTCAGGGAGCTAGAGCCAGACATCCTGAAGAGTGAGGTTGAATGGGCCTTAAGAAGCATTGCTAATAACAAGGCAGCAGGAGACGACGGCATCCCAGCTGAACTGTTCAAAATCTTGCAAGATGATGCTGTCAAGGTACTGCATGCTATATGCCAGCAAATTTGGAAAACACAAGAATGGCCATCAGACTGGAAAAAAACAACTTATATGCCCATACCAAAAAAGGGAAACACTAAAGAATGTTCAAACTATCGAACAGTGACACTCATTTCACATGCCAGTAAGGCAATGCTCAAGATCCTGCAAGGCAGACGTCAGCAATTCATGGAGCGAGAATTGCCAGATGTACAAGCTGGGTTTAGAAAAGGCAGAGGAACTAGGGACGAAATTGCCAATATCCGATGGATAATGGAAAAAGCCAGGGAGTTTCAGAAAAACATCTATTTCTGTTTTATTGACTATTCTAAAGCCTTTGACTGTGTGGACCATAACAAATTGTGGCAAGTTCTTAGCGGTATGGGGATACCAAGTCATCTTGTCTGCCTCCTGAAGACTCTGTATAATGACCAAGTACCAACAGTAAGAACAGACCACGGAACAACGGACTGGTTTAAGATTGGGAAAGGAGTACGGCAGGGCTGTATACTCTCACCCTACCTATTCAACTTGTACGCAGAACACATCATGCGACATGCTGGGCTTGAGGAATCCAAGGCTGGAGTTAAAATCGCTGGAGGAAACATTAACAATCTCAGATATGCAGATGATACCACTTTGATGGCTGAAAGCGAAGAGGAACTGAGGAGCCTTATGATGAAGGTGAAAGAAGAAAGTGCAAAAGCTGGCTTGCAGCTAAACCTCAAAAAAAGCAAGATTATGGCAACCACCTTGATTGATAACTGGCAAATAGAGGGAGAAAATGTAGAAGCAGTGAAAGACTTCGTATTTCTAGGTGCGAAGATTACTGCAGATGCTGACTGCAGTCAGGAAATCAGAAGACGCTTAATCCTTGGGAGAAGAGCAATGACAAATCTCGATAAAATAGTTAAGAGCAGAGACATCACACTGACAACAAAGGTCCGCATAGTTAAAGCAATGGTGTTCCCCGTAGTAACATATGGCTGCGAGAGCTGGACCATAAGGAAGGCTGAGAGAAGGAAGATAGATGCTTTTGAACTGTGGCGTTGGAGGAAAATTCTGAGAGTGCCTTGGACTGCAAGAAGATCAAACCAGTCCATACTCCAGGAAATAAAGCCAGACTGCTCACTTGAGGGAATGATATTAAAGGCAAAACTGAAATACTTTGGCCACATAATGAGAAGACAGGACACCCTAGAGAAGATGCTGATGCTAGGGAGAGTGGAAGGCAAAAGGAAGAGGGGCCGACCAAGGGCAAGATGGATAGATGATATTCTAGAGGTGATGGATTCGTCCCTGGGGGAGCTGGGGGTGTTGACAACCGACAGAAAGCTCTGGCATGGGCTGGTCCATGAAGTCACGAAGAGTCGGAAGCAACTAAACGAATAAACAACAACACACACTGTATATCTTATCCTTGTCTCTATCCCCAAAGTTACTTTGGATTAATAAACCAAATGTATATTACCAGAATATCCCCATATGCTGCTGTATTAAAACATATAATTATGAAAAGCTGTTAGTGCTTGTTTGTGCAAATGTCTCAACTTTGGAACAAAGATCACTGCCTGATTATTTCCTCTACCAATTATATTAGAAGTTAGAAGGAAAACACCTTCTGCAAATTGCATTCCTTCTCTATAATAGGTATTTATTACATGTTAGAGGATAGTTCATGTCTAATCATGTCCCAAATATCCTTCAGCTTCAGCAACTCCATGTTTAGGGCTACTTTGTCTTTTTCAAGTGGAAGAATTATGATTGGAATATACGCTGTTGGGTACTCTAGTTAGATGGCGGTTCCCTGTGTGATCTTCCCATGTCAAACAAACTTAAAGTGTAGGAAAATAGTCTAAATGTGCTGACCTACAATTCACATCATCACTAATATCAAAACATATACTTAATATGCCAGACAGGAATATAACACATTTATATTTAACACATTTATAACACCATAACACATTTTGGTCTCTCAGCTTTAGATGATGAATCTGCACAGAGAAAATTCTATAAAAAGCAAGAAAAGTGAAAATAAAATAGCTATCCAATTTTCAGTTTCCAAGGGCACCAGATAGCAATCCATCCTGCAAAAAGTTTTAAGGTCCTATATCTCCCTTTATATTCTGGATGCACATTTATGTTCTGGATGCACTATTGTGACCCTGGTCAACTAACAAAAGTTCAAAAATCTGATTTTGGGGGGCAATCACATATTTTGAAAGCCTCTATTATGAATAACTTGCCCAGGATGGTATTTTTGTACTTCAGGCACTGCACTTAGCTTGAATGGCATGCAGGATGAGGGTACATCGCAAAAACAGTGTGACCAGGAATAATTAGATCTGATTTTATGTAAACTGAAACTAAAATGTACTTATAATTATGCCATTATGCATTTAATACATATTAGGGTACATAATTACTACTATGTAATTATGGCCAATCTGATGTAGCAGTTAGTGATTAGGATTAGTAACACCCAGGCTCAAACTCATGAGAGATTTTGGGACTGTCACTAACTTTCAGTTCAACCTACCTAATAGGGTTGTCAACAGGACAAATTTGAGGGGGGGAGTGCAATGTAAGCTGTTTTGGAGAAAAGATAGGATTGAAATCTAACGAATACCAATTTGCCAGATGTTTTTGGAGAGAAACTTGGTCTGCACCCAGATTCCAGAGGTTTCATGCATTCCCATGACCTCAAGATCATACATCTCTGCATAATATTGGATTTCAATATTCTAGTCTATCCCTACATGTTTCTTATTTTGGGGGGAATTGGGGCTGCTGTCAAATTAAGGAGCAGGTCCCCATAATTATGGAAATGAACTCTTAAATTCACAAATCCTCCTGTTTATTGGACCTACTTTTCAGAAAGGAATGGGTAGTAAAAAAAAATTCCCATTTGATCTTTGAGTCAATTGGTTAGATTTTTCTAGTTTTTAGTTGCAATTTTACTTTTTATATGGCCTCCCATCTCACTATTATGATCCTGGTCAACTAACAAAAGTTTAAAAATCTGATTTTGGGGGGCAATCACATATTTTGAAAGCCTCTATTATGAATAACTTGCCTGGGATGGTATTAAAGGTCATTATGTTAAAAGACACTGACATTTATATTACCATTATTCTGACCTTCCGCTTACAGTATTCATGAGGCAGATTTTATTACAACGCTTAAGCTGACCTTGGCTGAACTCAGAAACTAAGCAGTCTCTCCAGTAAATACTTGGATGAGGGAACAACTGGGAATTTAATGGCTATTAGTTAGATTGGGAAGTCCCAAAAAACACCCTGGAATAAAACTATGGCAAACCATTCCTGAAATGCTATCAAGAAAATGGCATGAATGCATTTACTAACACCTGAGCTCAATCTATAAGCTTCATTATCACCACCCTTTTTATTTATAGCTCATTAACATTTAATAGCCAATGTTAATTTCTAGGGCAAGAAAATACCAAATATAATTAGTTACAGACTGAGTTTTTAAAGAAGTGGCAGAAGCCAAACTGGGGTTTTGTGATGACACCATTATGATTTGGAACTAAGGGGTGGGAATTACCTTTTCATTTCTCTAAATATACTTACCTGCTATTGTTATCCGAGATTGGACTTTCAAAAATTGCTTCTACATTTGTTCAAGGATTCTTCAGGTATATCCAATAAAAAAACTGTCCCTCCAAGAATCATATTATGGAAATGGTTGGTCCACTTAACTACTAATCATTTTAGCTAGCCATGTAATTTAGATGTCCAATGCTGGGTAGGACCACTGCCTTCATAGTTGGCTTTAAGTGGATACATTTGAATAGACACTTTTGGAGGTGGACTATTTTACTCTAATCCAGAAGAGTATGTTTTTATTAAAGGTGCAGACGTTTTTTCCTCTTATTGTGGAAATATTATAATGCGTGCTACTTATGTATTTTCAATTTTGAGAAGCCAAAGAAAGGCAAGATTCTGAGTAGGCAGTACTAGAACTTGATGCAAAACAATCTAGAATGCAAATTTTGTTTTGTAAACCATGTAAGCCTCACACCTCTGATCCTACTACGTAAATGTGCTTCCAAGATTTTTCATCCTTTCTAGCTAGTCCCAGCCACATGGGAAGCACCCCAACAAAAGAGAGGGCAGAGCATTTACAGTACACTTTCATTTTTGTTAACCCAGTAGCTTGGGAAGGATTCTACTGCAGCCACCCCTCAGTCAGCAGCATAACAGCCATTTTCTCTGTTCTATCACTCTACAATTTCCCCCACATTTCCCTCATAGGATCAATAGATTCATGGTGAAGGATCTCAGGATTTTCTGGTTTGTATGCCAGATACCTATTCATAAGCAGTTGTTTTCATTGTAATTTTAACAGTACTGCCATATTGAATATGAAGCAGCAGAATATATCAACTAATCATAAGCCTCCGAGACCCTGCACATTGAGGCATGAACTCAGTAATACTGATGGTTCTGGGAATTTGAAGTCTGACCCATTTTGCCACACCCAGTTTTCCTGCTTAAATGCTACATATGAAACATAAATCACAATTTAAACTGAACTCTGGTTAAATAATAAAGCAGCAATCCAGGGTTTGCAACTGGGTACAGCAAGGCAGATTAAAGTTGCAGCAGTATTTGAAATCATATTCATATATAGAAAGAAACCAGGGAGTAAAATAAAAATTAAGAAATACACTTGGTTTAGTCCTTTCTCTGGCCACAGAGAAAGAACTGGGGTGGCAATGATAAAAAATTGGTTGTAGTCTTAAATTTAGTCAGTATAATTAGCCTCAATGGAAAAAAAAACCCACCCTAAAACACATTTTGCCAGAAGCAGAATATTACATAAAATACAGTCCTCTGTAACTGAGGAAACCACAATAAAAGAAGAGAAGTGGGGCATTAACTTTACTTTATTCTAATGTGCTATTTTCCTACACTGAAGTGCGCAGATCTGTTATACTACACTTCTATTAATCATGATTATCTTTGGTACTATTTATGCTAAATAATATATTTATATTAAAAGCAAACGATAGGAACTAATTACAGTTCATAATTGGATCACACAGGCATACTACATTACTATGCGTTAAGGGACAGTAGGAAAAACGCTGCCTCTGTTGAATATTGGTGGGAGTTTGTACAGTTGAATTTTCTCAGCAGACTGTACTCCTATGTGTATGAATACAATTTATTGTTTCTTGCCCTTTAGTTAGGTTAGAAGAGCTTTTATGCTGCAGCCAAGCTCCTGAAGGGAATCTTCTGCTGCCTGGATGCTGCCAAGACCCACCCAATCTGCCATGTCAAGAATGGCACCATTACAATGGCCCTCTTCTTCTGGTACAGTACATCTGTGAGATGCCCATATAAAAACTGTGGAATGCAAAGGCAGGCTATAGGGGCATGTTAAAGAAAAACGTCAGCAAAAAGATGTACTTCTGTACTGTCATATACTAATGTATAAAAGTCCAGTCAGTGGGAGATGGCACTCAATCCCTAAAAAGTTTCTGATTTGAAATGATACAATCTAGAAACAAAGGTGTAATGCAAATCTCATGCAGAATTGGATTCAAGAGGCAATTCTGACTCAAATAAGTAAGAAGAAAACCACTAGACAATAATTATTCCACAGTTTTTTGTTTGAGTAAGAAACAAGATGCAACCAAAAATTTGGAAGATATAGATTTCATTACCACGGACAGATCTTTGCAAGCATCTTATCTTTTAATTCACTTCGTAAACACAACAGCAAACTAAGTTGATTGCCACTATGTTAAACTGCCAGTGATGACCAAACCCAAGAACACAAAGATATTTAGAACTGGAAGCAGAGAAACAAAAGTCAGTAAGAGAAGGGTGTGTGTGTGGGGCGGGGAGAATTTGTACAGCTTTTTTCACCATTATGCTAGTTATCATTAACTTTCATTCTGAAAAGTAAAGTAAATCCATTCTTACTTAAATGCTCTTTTAAAAATGAAACGCCTGCAAACCACAAAGCCGTACAGATTAACAAAGATTCTTTGCTTGATCATTTAAAGCAGAAGTGGGCAAAACTTTTTCTCTCCAAGGAGGCATTCTCTCAAAGTTGGGCTTTAGGCCACATAATGGGGCAAGGATAAAGCAAGTGGCAGGTGGAAACAAAATGTAACTGTAAAATGCTTTTAAAATAAAATAATTAAAATTAATAGCTAAAGCTTGGCAAAACAGATGCATTTTATGCCGAGGGTGAAAAGCACTCCTTGGGCAGAAAAGTGTTTTATCTCTTCTTCCTTCTAGCATCAGGTTGTAGGGAATAGCAGCTAGCTATTACCACAAGTCTGAGTTGCTCGGCTGCACAGGAATTTTGAAATAAGCCTTAGGGCTGCATGTGGTACATCCTAGGTTTAAGGGGAGTAAGCATGTGTCATAGAGCTTTTAAGGTCTTGGCATGCTCACTTTTGCAGAGGTCTTCCCTGGACTTCAGCTGCAGAAAGCCCTAGAGGAAACTCATTATCCAGATCTCTTTCAGGCAGGATTCAGGCTGAGACTGAAATGGAAATGGCACTGGTTGCCCTGATAGATGACCTCTGTTGGGACATGGAAGTATGGAGTGCACCTTTTCTGGTACTTCTTGACTCTCAGTAGTATTAGATACTATTGACCATGGTATCCTTTTGGATCACCTGCAAAGAGGCACTATTTTTACAGTGATTCTGTTCCTATTTGATTGAGCAATTCCACTTGGGAGAGGGAGTGATCAGCATAATAGGCACTCCTGTGGGAAGTTCTGCAGGCCTTGATTTTCCGAATATTTACATGAATCCACTGGGAGATGTCATCCATCTATTTGGGACAAGATACCATCAATTATACAGATAATGCTTGTAAATTGCTGGACTAAGCTAGAGATGCTGCTGAAATTTTGACCTGGTACCTGTAAGCTATGGGAACCTGGATGGGATAAAACAAGCTGAAATGAAACCCTAACAAAATATTTTTCCAAAATCCACCTGGTTCTATGGCTATGCTGGTTATAACTAGATGAGGTGATACTCCCCTTGGAAGAGCATTCTGCAGCTTGAGTATCCTCCTGAATTCATGGTGCTGTCTAGGCATGTGGAGACCATGACCAGGGGCCTTCACTCAGTTTTAGCTGGTGTGCCTGTTATGACCATATCTGGGAGAAGAAGATCTGGCAATGGTAATTCATGCCCTTATTATCAAACTTCTGCAGTGTGCTCTATACAGAGCTATCTCTGAAAGCTACTCAGAAACTACATTTAATAGAAAGTGTAGCTGCCATTCCATACTGGTGAATGACGGCCACTTCAGCCACGTCATACCAATATTACAGGCACTGCATTAGCTGCCAGTAAGTTTCTGGGCGCAGTTCAAAATATTGTTTTGACTTTTAACGCCTTATAATATGGCTTAGCTCCTAAATACCTTCACAAGGATCCTGTACAGCCAGGGCTGCAACTAGGGTCTGTGTCACCCAGGGCAAACATGGATTCCGCGCCCATTTTGGCACCCCCACCAGCATGGCGCCCGGGGCACATGCCCGGTTGCTCCCCCCTAGTTGCGGCCCTGTGTACAGCAGGGTTTCTCAACCAGGGTTCCGTGGGGTTCTGCAAGAGGTCACTAGGGCTTCCCTGGGGGATCACGATTTATTTAAAAAAATATTTCAAATTCAGGCAACTTCACATTAAAGGGGTAAGTGTCATTCTTTATTTCTAGTTTAAGAACACTGTTAATGCTTATATATAGGCCTACCCATGAAACAAATATATTAATTTTGTAACTTCTGGCCTATATTTGAGCCTGACTGTGCAGGGGTTCCCCGAGGCCTGGAAAATACTTCAAGGGCTCCTCCAGGGTCAAAAGGTTGAGAAAGGCTGCGGTATAGTGTGCTCATCTGTGCAGGAAAGGTAATATATCCCCAACATGAGAGAGATGAGGTGAGTGGGGCCCTGAGGGCAGTGTTTCTCATCTATGATCCCCACTTTATGGAACAGCCTCTCCCGCTGGACTAACCAAGTTTAGCACAATCCTGCAGAGCAGCAAAAACGTACCTATCCATATGGTCTTTAGTACTTAAAAGTACTTATACTGATGGTGCCCACAGCTAGCATATTTATGTATCAGTGTTTTTTTACTTATTTCTTTTGCTTTGATGGATGATTATAGCTTTATTTACTTTACGTATTATTGTAAACTGAGACATTTATTGATCTAGAAATCCAATAAATAAACAACTTTGTACAGTAGATATAATAGGGGTTTTAATTCAAGGCCTTAGGGACAGGGTGACTGTGGAGCCCCCTTTTGTTGTGGTTGATTTACAGTTTTTTGTTCTTCTGAATAGCAATATTCTTTTTTATATATCATGTTTTTATTTGTAAGCCATCCAGCGTCATCAAATGGTTGAGTGGCCTCGAAATCTGATAAATAAAATAAAATATATATCAAGCAATAAAATTGCGATGATAATTTGAAGCACTGATACCATAAATATATTTAAAGACATTAACATGAAATAATGACAATGCTTTGTCAATTGCTTATGTAAAGGCTTCAGAACAGACCCCATGTGCCCTGAGCATCTTCACTCCCTTGCCTGTAACATTTTTTTCTTTCTCTAATCTTACAATGAAATTTGGTTGTGGTCATTAACTCTTATCCTTAGACAACCTCCTCCTTCACAAGCTTCCTTATGAATAATAACACATCATCATTTCCCTTCCTTGTCTTCTTCTTGACCCCTTTTAAAGGCAATGGGGCAATTGACATATTCTCCTCGATGGCCCATTCTCTTTCTTCCCAGGAATTATTGCCAACAGTTTTATAACAATGACCAAAACATTAATGAGGCAACCATTGACCATACTTGGCCCAATAAACCTTCTTGAGTCCTTTCTATGACAATGCCATCACTGAAGCTATTGCTTTACCCAAGTAACTATTATCAGTATCAGCTCCTAAATAAGATGGGTGTGCATTCCAAGGAAGGTCTGGAATCGTCATGTTGGACAGCTCAGCTTTTTGCCATTACGCAATCTGAGTTTTGTGAATCTTCTGATAATAATTTTGCTGATTTGTTATAGGAGCACTGAAACATTTACACTGAAGAAGGGAAGTGAATAAATGTTTATAAATTATTTATATAAAATTCAAATAATGGTTTATTTAATTCAGCATTCTGTTTCACTCACTCTGGCCAACCAGATAACTCTAAGAAGTCTACAGGTCCACTTTTCTTGTTTCCTAGTGACTATCTTGGTGACTATTATGAAGGTAACATTAAGGACAGAAACCACTGTTAGGCTTATTCTCCATTAATTTGATTAGTCCTGCTGAAAAAACCAAGGCTGATAGCTATCACTTTAACATACTGGAAGCAAATTCCATAGGTTTAACAACTGACATATTCCCCTAGGTAGCTCATTATTTTTCTTCCCAGGAATTATTGCCAACAGTTTTATAACAGCGACCAAAACATTAATGGGACAAACATTGACCATGCTTGGCCAGATAAATGATTTGCCTGGCTTCTATATTAAAGGAGGGAATTTTTAGAACTCCCCTATTTATATTGTGTGTAATTTTATAAATGGTCACGTTTTCCTTTCTTACCTTTTTTTTCAGCTAAAAATCCCAACTGTTATTACTATTTTGCAAAGGGGGGTTGTTCTTCATAATTTTGGCTGCCATTTTGGTACCTTATACACCTCTATATTAATATTATATATTATATCATATATTTTTGTTTGTTTTAAATACAGCAGCCAGATCAATATACTACACTCCAAGCCTAACTGCATCTTAGTTTGTTTAAAGACACTGCAATAGTAGCAATTGTATTCTAAATCCCCTTTCCTGATATTCATAACCACAGAAATTGCATTCTTTACAGTTGTTATACTGCACCAACGTTTTGAGGGTTTGTCCATGGTGCCCATTTTTTTCCCAGATCAACCACCCGTTCAGATCCTATCAGTGTATAAACAAATTTAATTTTTTTGTCACAATATACAAAAATGAACATCTTGGAACTGCATTTGCCAACTGAACAAATGGAAACTCTGTCACTTAATGCAGCCACATTCAAAATATTGTTTGTGTTAGGACTGGAAAGAATTTTATATTTTAGTATTATATATTATTCACAGGAAGCAAGTACTTCGAGATTTATGCATTTAGCCCTATGTTTAAAATATTTATTTGAAGAAGGAAAGCTTTTTCATTCAAGCTCAAACAGCACTCTATTTTTATTCCCCTCTCCAGGGGAGGGTCCGTTACATTGCCAGCAAGTTTTCAGGAAGCAGGACTAACTGGAATTGTCCCAACATACTGAAGATACAAAACTGTAAGGAAAAGAGGGAGAGATATTTTGCAAACAGTGAAATGGCTTCCTTGCCAAAATAGTCTTCCAAATGGTCCACATAAGAAAGCTACCTGTATATTATAGGAATTTTCTGCACTTATTTAAAAACAACTGAAACTCACATGGAAACTATGCAGGTTGAGAGATTAGTTACTGAATAATAGAAATATTTGAGCAATTTTCTAACTCAGAATAGATCTGTGGTGCTTTAAATACATTAATTTATTGCTTGTACATCCAAGGTTTTCATTATGAAAATATGGTTACTGTTAATACATGAGCTGGAAAAAATATAAAATGAAGAATTTCATGGAAAATGTTTCCTGGAACTGCATTGTTTCATAAAATAGTTACCAAGTTAATACTTCATGTCAAACTGGAATGGTTATCATAATTACATGTCAAATCTATTTTTTTTTCCAGCTGACTATCCTTATGGTCCCACAAGGACACTTTGTAAGTAGATGACTCTTCTACTTACTTGGGTTGGATTCGCTTAACGACTGCTTCGCTTAGCAACCAAAATTCTGGTCCCTATTATGGCTGTTAAACGAGGACTAACTGTATTGGGCCCTTAGAGCTTATAGTGGCTACATTTAGAAAAACACTGAGGTGACAGCCCTGAAATTTTAGCTGGACCTTGTAAGGATAATAACTACTGTTCTTCTGAGCATTGCAGAATGTTATAAATGAATGGCTAGTGCCTGAACACTGAAAATACATTGGTAACTATTAGTTCCTAAAAGGTTAGGCAAAACGTAGCTTAATAAATACCCTGAACCAAGTAAAACTCACGAGTCAGTTTCACTTGGCAGAAAAGCAGATGTTTTGTTGAAGAATTATTTTATCACAAGGCATAGCCAGGAAAGATGGTACCATACACAGGGCACATACTGTAGGTCGCCAGCACAACATGCCAATATGATTGTTACTAATACTATAGTTTTTATGACAAATGAATAGAAGCAGAGGTCATGGCTGTGAATAGCTTAGCCATTAACACGGACAAATGTTGATACTGGCTGGGATACCAGGCAGATTAAATCCTAATAGATCAGAAAATAAATCACCAACCAGTGGGTAGAATGATGAAATAGCTGTAAAGTTTAACATCAAGGAAAATGAAACCAAACGATATTGCTTTGAATTCAACAAAAACTCCCACATCTCAGCACGTGTGACAGTGCTATCCTTCACCGCTTAAATTCTTTTTGAGGATTTTCTGGATGCTATTTAGATCTAATCTGTGACTACAGAGAAGATAGATTTGACTCCTCTGTTCTGTGAGACACAATGATTTGAGGTCTTACTATGTGCATTATTAGCAAGATTGTATACCCCTCTAGTGCCATTGCTGCAATATGAAATACAAAGCAGACTGGATTTTATATTCTTCACTTTGCTGAAATATTAAACAACCATAGTACTGTCTAATAAAATCCAAACCAACTGACCTAAAATCAGTTAATTAACCCAAAGCTGTAAATTTAAGAGGGATAGATATTCCAACCCACGGGGGAAAATCCCATGGTAAACTATTCCTGCCCAGAAGTTTCCTTTTAAAACTGCAGCAATGAACTCCCCAGACTTTTCTGTCAAAAGCAGCTCTACTATTAGGAGAGAGATGAACTACAGGGTTGGGCTTGAGGCTGTTCCTCCTCATCCAGATCCTGTCTTTCCCCAGGCCTTGGGCTACCCCTTCTGGGACGTCTGTTTTGGCGGTGTGTTTTTCCTCCGGATATTTGCTTGGTGGGACCTTTGATTTATTCAATTCTTTATTGTCTTATGTTGTACACCACCCAGAGTTGGGATGGAATCAAGTGGCCTGTAAATTAAATTACATTTAATTAAATAAACAAAACAGCTATGTCTGCAGCATTCACTGTCCAGCTTCTGGCAAGCCTTCGTACAATAACTACACGTTGTCTGCAACAAATAGTCATTGCTTTTGTATCTGAAAGTTTCTGAAATGAAGTGGGAGGGGATATTAAAATGGTTTTAGCTCTGTCTCCCCTATTAATTAGAACACAGTGGAATGTGGTAGGTTTCAAAGTGTTCAGGTTCCAGCTTCTTGCTCATAAACTGTGTTTGTTTAAAGCAGACTATATAAACATAAAGTACTTATAAGTATGTATGTGTGTCTAGAGTATGTAAGCAGGGCTACCACAGCTTTCAACTTTTATTCTTTAACAAAGCAACCAGTACTCTAGTATTTATTTTATTTATTTAAAAGATCTGTATGGCCACCCATCTTAAAACAACTCCGGGCAGCTCACAACAATAAAACTATAAAAATCATAAAAAAGTATATAACAAAAACTAAAAACCTGGCACCTCAAACAGCCCTCCTCAGGCTCCACCATCCTACCCCAGGACCTGGGTGAAGAGACGGATTTTAATGGCCTTCTGGAAGGCGAAGAGGGTGGGGGCCTTCTGGACTGCCGGGGGCAGGGAGGGTGTTCCATAAATTAGGGGCAGCCATGGGAAAGGCATGCTTCCAAGGTCCCACTAGATGGCAATATTTCAGGGAAGAGAACTGAAGCAGCCCACCTACCCAATCTAGTGGGACGGGCAGATACCCTCAGGGAGAGGTGTAAAATGGTACATGGCTCTTCTGCACTGCATGGGAAATCCAATCTGTCAGCTAAATTGAAACCATCACACTTTATCTTTCAGAATCACTGACTGAAAAGAAAGCTGTACCTGCACAGCTTTAGAGGTTTATAAAATGACCAGAAAGTGGAGCTTCAGCAAAGGATCGTTACCTTGTCGTGGTGCTGGAGCTTGAGCACCTCAATGATGCCATGAGCTAAACCGTGAAGGGCCACCCAAGACGGGAAGGTCATGACAGAGAGGTCAGACTAAATGCGATCCCTGGGGAAGGTAATGGCAACCCACCTCAGTATTCTTGCCGTGAAAACTAAATGGATCAGTACAACCAGAGATATGTCGGTATACCATCGGAAGATGAGACCCCCAGGTCGGAAGATGGTCAAGATGCTACTGGGGAGGAACAGAGGATGAGCTCAACTAGCCCACGTGATGACGCAGCTAGCTCAAAGCCGAAAGGACGGCTAGCGGCCGATGGTGCTGGTGGTGAACGGCGAATCCGATGTTCTAAGGATCAACACACCATCGGAACCTGGAATGTAAGATCTATGAGCCAGGGCAAATTGGATGTGGTTATTGGTGAGATGTCAAGATTAAAGATAGACATTCTGGGCGTCAGTGAACTGAAATGGACTGGAATGGGCCACTTCACATCAAATGACCACCAGATCTACTACTGCGGACAAGAGGACCACAGAAGAAATGGAGTAGCCTTCATAATTAATAGTAAAGTGGCGAAAGCAGTGCTTGGATACAACCCAAAAAACGACAGAATGATCTCAATTCGAATTCAGGGCAAGCCATCTAACATCACAGTGATCCAAATATACGCCCCAACCACAAATGCTGAAGAAGCTGAAGTAGAGCAGTTCTATGAGGATCTGCAGCACCTACTGGACAACACGCCTAAAAGAGATGTTATTTTCATCACAGGAGACTGGAATGCTAAGGTGGGCAGTCAAATGACACCTCGAATTACAGGTAAGTATGGCCTGGGAGAACAAAACGAAGCAGGACACAGGCTGATAGAATTTTGCCAAGACAATTCACTCTGCATAACAAACACTCTCTTCCAACAACCTAAGAGACGGCTTTATACATGGACTTCACCAGATGGACAACACCGAAATCAGATTGATTACATCCTTTGCAGCCAAAGGTGGCGGACATCTGTACAGTCGGTAAAAACAAGGCCTGGAGCTGACTGTAGTTCAGATCACGAACTTCTTCTTGCACAATTTAGGATCAGACTAAAGAGATTAGGGAAGACCCACAGATCAGCTAGATATGAGCTCACTAATATTCCTAAGGAATATGCAGTGGAGGTGAAGAATAGATTTAAGGGACTGGACTTAGTAGATAGGGTCCCGGAAGAACTCTGGACAGAAGTTGGCAGCATTGTTCAGGAGGCGGCAACAAAATACATCCCAAAGAAAGAGAAAACCAAGAAGGCAAAATGGCTGTCTGCTGAGACACTAGAAGTAGCCCAAGAAAGAAGGAAAGCAAAAGGCAACAGTGATAGGGGGAGATACGCCCAATTAAATGCAAAATTCCAGAGGTTAGCCAGAAGAGATAAGGAATTATTTTTAAACAAGCAATGCGCGGAAGTGGAAGAAGACGATAGAATAGGAAGGACAAGAGACCTCTTCCAGAAAATTAGAAACATTGGAGGTAAATTCCAGGCCAAAATGGGTATGATCAAAAACAAAGATGGCAAGGACCTAACAGAAGAAGAAGAGATCAAGAAAAGGTGGCAAGAATATACAGAAGACCTGTATAGGAAGGATAACAATATCGGGGATAGCTTTGACAGTGTGGTCGGTGAGCTAGAGCCAGACATCCTGAAGAGTGAGGTTGAGTGGGCCTTAAGAAGCATTGCTAATAACAAGGCAACAGGAGACGACAGCATCCCAGCTGAACTGTTCAAAATCTTGCAAGATGATGCTGTCAAGGTAATGCACTATATGCCAGCAAATTTGGAAAACACAAGAATGGCCATCAGACTGGAAAAAAACAACTTATATCCCCATACCAAAAAAGGGAAACACTAAAGAATGTTCAAACTATCGAACAGTGACACTCATTTCACATGCCAGTAAGGCAATGCTCAAGATCCTGCAAGGCAGACTTCAGCAATTCATGGAGTGAGAATTGCCAGATGTACAAGCTGGGTTTAGAAAAGGCAGAGGAACTAGGGACGAAATTGCCAATATCCGATGGATAATGGAAAAAGCCAGGGAGTTTCAGAAAAACATCTATTTCTGTTTTATTGACTATTCTAAAGCCTTTGACTGTGTGGACCATAACAAATTGTGGCAAGTTCTTAGTGGTATGGGGATACCAAGTCATCTTGTATGCCTCCTGAAGAATCTGTATAACGACCAAGTAGCAACAGTAAGAACAGACCACGGAACAACAGACTGGTTTAAGATTGGGAAAGGAGTACGGCAGGGCTGTATCCTCTCACCCTACCTATTCAACTTGTATGCAGAACACATCATGCGACAAGCTGGCCTTGAGGAATCCAAGGCTGGAGTTAAAATCTCTGGAAGAAACATTAACAATCTCAGATATGCAGATGATACCACTTTGATGGCTGAAAGTGAAGAGGAACTGAGGAGCCTTATGATGAAGGTGAAAGAAGAAAGTGCAAAAGCTGGTTTGCAGCTAAACCTCAAAAAAAGCAAGATTATGGCAACCAGCTTGATTGATAACTGGCAAATAGAGGGAGAAAATGTAGAGGCAGTGAAAGACTTTGTATTCCTAGGTGCAAAGATTACTGCAGATGCTGACTGCAGTCAGGAAATCAGAAGACGCTTAATCCTTGGAAGAAGAGCAATGACAAATCTCGATAAAATAGTTAAGAGCAGAGACATCACACTGACAACAAAGACCCGCATAGTTAAAGCAATGGTGTTCCCTGTAGTAACATATGGATGCGAGAGCTGGACCATAAGGAAGGCTGAGCGAAGGAAGATCGATGCTTTTGAACTGTGGTGCTGGAGGAAAATTCTGAGAGTGCCTTGGACTGCAAGAAGATCCAACCAGTCCATCCTCCAGGAAATAAAGCCAGACTGCTCACTTGAGGGAATGATATTAAAGGCAAAACTGAAATACTTTGGCCACATAATGAGAAGACAGGACACCCTGGAGAAGATGCTGATGCTAGGGAGAGTGGAAGGCAAAAGGAAAAGGGGCCGACCAAGGGCAAGATGGATGGATGATATTCTAGAGGTGACGGACCCGTCCCTGGGGGAGCTGGGGGTGTTGACGACCGACAGGAAGCTCTGGCGTGGGCTGGTCCATGAAGTCACGAAGAGTCGGAAGCGACTAAACGAATAAACAACAACAAACAAGAAAGTGGAGTGGGTAGAGCATGGAATTCAGCTTGACACTTCTTGGATTTACTGCCAGTTTATGTAAAAACAACACCTCTCTCCCTCTTTCTCTCTCTCCAACACATATGTAACAACACACACACACACACACTTTATTAACTGCATTATTTCACTTTTTTTTTTTCTTAATCAGAGATTTCAGATTTCTACATAGAAATAAAAATTAGGGTATGGTTTCTACTGTTTAATTAAATCAGGTATAGTTTCTAACGTATTTCTAAATCAATATCTTTTTAACTGAACTACCAGCTTCTCTAAAGAGAAAAAAAAGTTCTTGAGAGGAAACATTTAACTGTTGAAGATGGGAGAGTTCTTCCGTATATAGCATTGGGCCATCTCAAGGAAACTCATAAATTAGCAAGGTTTGTTTTTAAGACATCCATCTTGAATGACAGTATAAAATACTGAATGTAATTTATGTAAATGAAAAAGTTTATCTCACTCACATATGACATTTCCCCTACAGATCCCCTCATTTTACCCTGCAACCATTGTTTCATAATTTGGCTTAAAGCCATCATTCTATCACACAGAGCCACATATCTAGAGAAACCTAAATACAGGCCATCCTAACATTAACTATTGAGTATTACATCTGTGCAAGCACACGCATAAAATCCCAACCCTCAGGTGCTGTTGTAAGCACTGGTAATCCTGCAGAATTCTCACCATTACTGAAATGCTTCTATTAATGTATGTATGTATTTATGTATGTATGAACCAAGCAGTCCAAGCTATGTAGGAGAACTATGCTTGAATAACTTGCCAAGTGATACCATATTGTGTGTTGAGGAAGATTATCGCAGTGACAAAAATGCTTTGCCTGTAATATATATGTATATGAGGCTCTCCTTCCATGGATGCACTAAGAAACTAATAAAGCATGGCACTGTTACTAAGATAAGGACATTTGGCTCACCCTATTTCATCAGAATAATTAGTGAGTGAAGACAAACAGACATGTTTCTTATTTTATGAAAAAAAAAGTCTCTTCTTCACTCCAAAGCCAATTATATTAGATATCTGCATATTTGTGCCTTCAAATCAGTGTTGACTCCTGGACACTGCCTGGACAAATCCCTGCAGTTTTCTTGGCAGGATTTTGGAAGTGGTTTGCCATTGCCTCCTTCCTGGGGCTGAGAGTGAGACAAGAAGTGCTCAATTCAGGATTTATAATAAAGAAGTTTCAGTCCTATTAGATATATAGGCTTCCCCCCGCCCCGTCATAATATGATTTTGGCACATAAAACTCACAGAAAGGACACTGAGGTAAGGAAGAAAACAGATTATGGGTAAGAGGCCAAAGGAGCTGTCTTCTAAGATTCAGATATTTAAATCAGTGGCACATTACCTTTCATGCCCTAAATATAAAAATGTATAATTATGAAATCATTTTAAAATTTGGTTAAATATTTGCTGCCTTTTAAAATGTGCCAGGAATTGTATTCGTCTACCAAATTTGAAAGGTATGTCTCTCTCATTTGACCCCACTGGTTACTTGCCACAAGATTCTCTTATTAAAAACAGAAAGCCATTCTCTATTCATGTGTTTAACTGGTCAGAACAAAAATGTTTGGTAATTCGCTATACTGAAAGTCTTCTTAATTTACTACTTGATTGACAAATTCCACTTTATTGAATGGATTGAAAAATGTTCTATTTTTCTTGGGGATAGAGAATAGAAGGTGGATCCCTTGAAGAAATAGGGGAAGGCCAATACACTGCTGAAAGTTTTACCCCCGGTAGTGAACTGCTAGCTAGAATTTCAACAGTTCTATTTCTAAACTATAGCAGACAGCACAGAGGCAATAAGAATGCCAAGTTGGGGGTGGGGAAAATCACAGCTGGAAAAAACATGGCAAACATTTTACAAGCCTTAATTGAGATCTAGTGTAATGTATAAAAAATAAAGGTATCTGCAGTAGTCCAGGAGGAAAAACACAAAATTCACTGACAGTACCATTATTAGGATTAGCCAAAATGCCACAAGACTAGAATGTAAACAATAATAGCCAAAAGGCTGAACTGTGAATCTGAAAATCCTAGTTGACAGTACAAAACGTGCCTCTGGCAGTACTTTCCTGGGTTTCTTCTAATCACTTACATCATAGTGCACTTTTCTCCTACTTTCATTGAGCAGTTAACATGAGATATATGAAGCATAACACCAGATTAAACAATTTGTGAATGGCTTTGTAACATCAGCACCACTCTCTCAATAACTATTATTATGGCAGGCCCACTAATACCATTTGTTTTTCTCTGAAGACAAAAAAGTCACTGTCAAATCTTTATGAGCACTTATATATTTAGAATAGATTTTTCACAGATCAGAAGCCTATCTGGGCAACCCTTGGAAATTAAGGGAATGAAGGAACTCTACAAATTATATTCAGAAAAAGTGTTCCTAAACAAAAACAAAAGCAAAACAGAAAACATTGAAGCATGTCCAAATGGGATTTTAAGAAAATTAAATTACAGCTGCACACAATAGGTACTATTTTAACTCCTTTTCCCAAATGCAATTCCCCATTCTATATTAAGGTAAAGGTAAAGGTTTCCCTTGACGTAAAGTCCAGTTGTGTCCGACTCTAGGGGGCGGTGCTCATCTCCGTTTCTAAGCCATGGAGCCGGCGTTGTCATAGACACTTCCGGGTCATGTGGCCAGCATGACGACACGGAACGCCGTTACCTTCCCGCCGAAGCGGTACCTATTGATCTACTCACATTTGCATGTTTTCGAACTGCTAGGTGAGCAGGAGCTGGGATTAGCAACGGGAGCTCACCCCGCCGCGCGGTTTCGAACCGCCAACCTTCTGATCGGCAGCTCAGCGGTTTAACCCGCAGCGCCACTGCGTCCCTCAATTCTATATTTCTATGAAAAAAGGTTCCATTTAACCCTAAAAAAGCAAACACAGCATTCAATAAAACAGACAAATTAAATCAACAAACTGAATACAAAAGCAACTGAAGACTCAGATTCAAAATGTTCACATTTTAACTTAGATAATAAACCAGTCAATTCTGATCAGCTTGGAAAAAAAAAACCTTTTCAGTTAGGATCTTTTTAGAATGATAACAACTTAAGTGCTGGTACAGCTAATGCTCAGCTTTTCCAGAATGTAAATAAGGACATTTCTTTATTCTAAAAATACACCTTGATACAAATCAAGAAGGTTATTATTAAGAAATCAATATTTTTTCCTATAATTCGCCACCTTATTAACTTGATTCCATGAAAGGAAAAGAAACAGGAAAAAGCTGGATTCACAGATTGTAAAAAGTCACTGTTTAACTACAGTTTATTGAACAAGTCACAATGGCAGCTTCCACATAACATAAATACAAGCCATGATTTTAAAACACAGTGCTGGATTCACACAACATGCTATGCTAAAATGAAGCAAACTTATTATGGCTTAGCTTGATGAGTGAATCCAGCAAGACAGACATGTCAAGAAGTAAAAACCAAGGATAAACTTGAGTACCCAAAGGTGGCAGTACTATATACTCCCATCATTTGGTAGGTATTTTGCATACTGAAAGCTATTCTTTCATTATTTTAAGAGTGCCCAGGAAAGGTGACAAAAGATAGACTAATTTATACTTGCCAGACAACAAAAAAATAGGTAATGAACACAAAGCTATTAAAGCTGGCTGCTTGTCACTTGAAAAAAATAATTGGTTCCATAAACCATAGATACTCACTGAAAGTTTTGCAGATGTCAGATACTGCTTTAAAGACTCTGTCAGAAAAATTCACTTTCACTTTTACATACTTCATGTTGGGAAGCTGGAGTCGCAGCAATTTGTGTTGAGGAGTGAATTGCAACTTTGCATCAGCCTGTATTCCATACTTATCTAAAGTCCAATGTGTTTTAAGGAGCCAGGTTTTCTTCTTTTCCCACCATAAGGCATGGTCAGACCAATCTTTCTTGACATCTAGGAGCACAAGGATACAGAGTTAGGAATTAAAAGAGAAATGGTCAGCAACTTAATTCACAGTGCTTAGAAGATAGGCATTAACAATTTTACTTTTGCAGAGCCATAATATATAATACCAATGATTTTTATTTCACTTATTTATTCCATCCAGCAAATCAGTTATTCTGGCAAAAGACAAGAATGAAATAAGGATTGTTCAATGTCTGGAAGTTTAGTTAACATCAGTTTATTTTTCACACATACCCATGTCACAGCTACAGGCAGTAATCAGCCAATCTTGACTAGACTCAGAAACTAAGCAGGATCTGACTAGAACCCAGAAGACCACCAGGGCAGTAATTAGACTGGCAAATTTAAATAATGCCCAAGAGGTAAAGCTAAATTTCTCTTTCCCTTCAAGTCAAGCTAAATTTCTCTTTCCATGTTGTATAATCATAGTTTCAGCCAATCCCCATAGTGAAAAAATCAACTTTTGGTATTTTGATAATTCCATATACTAAGAATATAGCCAAGAAGGACATATGCATATTAATTAATATGCATATTGATAAAGACTTAAGTCATATTAACAATCTGGTTAACTTCAGCACAAACTGAAGATATAAGTCAAGTCCAAATTGCCTAAGTTAATGTTCCAACATCTGAATTGCATTTCCAACTGCTATTAATAATTCCCTAATGTGTCCCAATAGCAATTGTTCCTCCAACTGGAGGATATTTCAAAATTGAAGCACTGCTACAGAAATGGTGCTCTTCTTTCCCATTGAAGGATACCGTGAGTGTTTCAGTAAATAAAGCTAAACGCTCAACTACATAAAATGCTTTCTGGAAAAGAAAGGTCCTCTAGAAATCCTGAATAGCATTAGTGTAAGAAAAATTCAAAGAGAACAGGATTTCATAAACACAAGACCAGAGAATCCAATATCTTTTCTACCTACCAGATAACTGACCTTACGTGGTGGTACAAGTAGGATATTTGAAGTTAATCCTTCGGTATCGTATAGGTGAAGGCAGCATTTAAGATAAGCTTTATATGACTTCTAATTTGTGATCAAATTGAGTTTAGCTGCTCAAAGCACAATGGCAGTCAGTGCAAATGGTAGAAAATGCTTGCAAAGGGTACCATTAATAATTGTGCGCGACATTCTCAGGGCCTTATAAATCTCAGGTAAACTATACAAAGAATACCAGAAAATCTCAGGTAAACTACAAAGAATACCAGAAAATTGACTCAATACTATAAGGAATTAAAGGATCTTTTATTCTCTTCCCCTCCCCCCAATACAGGAAATTTCTTTAGATATCATGTAGATGTAGACAACCCAGAAAACATACTGTTATATACTATTGTTAACTCATAATCTCTAAATTTTTGTATAGCTCAACTAGACAGAGAAAAAGAAGTGCAGCTGAATTCAGAGCCATCCTACCATTAGGATCATAAATAGCCATGTCATTCTTTAAAAAGAAAAAAGGAATAACTTGGCGTGTGTAACATGGCTAGAAGAAAGGAGCAGCAGCCATAATTCTCAACAGCATGGCATTCTATCATCAAATTAAACAAAGCCAAATATAGAAAAGCATGCAGCATGCAATGAGCCTTGGCCGCTCTTCGAGAAATCTGTCAAGTGATTATGGTGAACTCTGGTCCAAACTTTTGCTTCTCTAAAATATATCAAGGGTGAGGGAATGATTTTGGCACTGCAAGAAGTTGTTTATAACACTAGGCCCCCTACTACTTGAGGTATGGATGTACATGGCAGATTATAAATTAAAAAGCCACTGGCTTTCTTATCAGCATAGTGGGCTACAATTAATATTAAAAGATTTATCTTTTTTTTTACAAAGGCTTTTGACATTGTATTGGGCATACAATGACCTATTACAGAAAAAGGACAAATCTTCTTTCATCCAGGATTAAGAAACTGAGAGCATCCTGCATGATACCCCTCCTACCTATTCCACGTACTGTCTGAATTCTTCACTTGGAAGAGAAGGTCTTAACATGGTTTGTTCAGTTTATATCTATTCAATGCTATGAAGACATGAAAACCAGGAAGAAACTGAAAACTGAAGCTGGGGGCTTTCTCACTGTCCTGCAAGAACATTTTTTTTAAACACTCTTATTAAAATAACTTATTTTTGAAAGAGGGAAATGCTTTATGAGCAAGCCTTTGCTCATGCAACATTTAAATACATGTAAATGACACACAAAAATAACTTACAGTACTGGACTATTTAGTGCTTTTTGTAGGTGGCAGAATTCAATATTATAAAGTGAATCTTGTTAGCCAGAAATGCTGCTGACGACAGCAATACCATTTCTGTCTAAATCAGTTTTAAGCAGACTAGGGAAATTTCATGGAAGACAAGGCTACTTGTGTGCTTCTCAACACAACTGGGGAACATGAGCATTCTACTGCATTCATACCTTGCTTCAGAGATATTGGGGCAGCCACTATAGAAACCAACTACTGTAGCAAGCTAGACCGGCCTTTAGTCTGACCAAGCACTGCTCTTTTGATCTCCTGATTATAGGTTTAGTTTAATATGGCAAATCCGTCAAGCCTGAAGTCTGCTCTAAAAATATACTTGCTCTTCACTATAAAATTTATGTTTCCAGCTAAATAAGGTAACATTTGCTTTCTCTAACATATCCTCTCATAACCTCTCACAGCAGTTTTATGTAGATGTATTTAATTTTGCTTGAACAAAGCTTATATCCTGAAGCTGCAGGCTATAGGCACATCATCTGGAAACTAGTGTCTACGGAACAGCATTGTCTCACTTGTGAGTAAAAGCTAAATTGAACAACTGTTTACCTTGACAGTTGATCTGGAAATACTTAAATAAAAATTGCTCTGTGAATCGGAAACTTCATGTCCCTCCCCCCACCTCCAGTTTATTCCATTGAAACTCTTGACCAAGAAAGCACAACTAGGGAACGGAGGCAGTTTTAAGGAAATGTAATTTCCTCCTGCCCTCTTCCCCAGGCAGATAGGACTTTTGCCAATAGAAGCAGCAGTTGAAGTTCAGTTTTCTTTCTTTTCTGCACAGCTTCCACAGTGAATATCTATAGCACTATGACTAACTTTAGTGCATCTACCAAAACTCTGGTATCAAATGTGGATTGTACGTACCATGCTAAGCCAACACCAAATTTAACAACAGAAGAGGAACAGATCAACAACCCTCCACTGTGGCTTCTGGTAATCCATCCATGGCTAGGAAATCTACAATATCAGGTCTGCACAGGGCTAATGTATTTATGTTTCAAACCTTTATCAGTAATTGCAAGAAGTTATAGAAAGTTAAAACCAGACAAAAGCTGGCAAAAGTTCAGAAAGTTCTAATAGCTGAGGCAAAAAAGAAATGTTGAGATGGCCTAGAAATAGTTATATTGTCAACAGGGGCCAAAGAGGTTGTTCAGAAGGAATATGTTCAGGAAAAGCTTGAAGCTAGTTTCCTCTGTCACAGACAGTCAAAAAGTAACATCAACATTTCAACTTACTACTGAACAAAGATTTCAAACCAGATATTCCTTGACTGATGCATTAATTTATAATTTCAGCAAACTGAGATAATTTATGTATGTTTGCCACCACATAAACATGTCAAAATGAAGTGGATTTCCCACAGGAGAAACAAGGTTGACATTGCAGCTGCATTATAATTAAAAGAATGGAACCTACTAAGCACTACTCCCTGCAGGTCCCTCAAAATGACAGGGCTTCAACTGGAGAAGTAATATCAGCCTTCCTTCCTTATATTCTAAATATATCCTTTAGCTTTTAATAATAATAGGAAGAAAGTGTTTCCCCTCAAACATAAAGGGCTTTAGTAGTACCAATATCCAGGATCAATTGTAGTATAGGGGTCTTCCAGATTATCAGTTTACTGCACATTATCAGATTGCCCAGCTTACACAAAATTTATTGCTCGTCCTGACACTGATATCAAGTGTGGATACATAAATGTTTTTCCATTATATCTCCTCCCTCCTACACAGCCAAATTCTGAAAGTTTCTGATTATAATCCATACATACTGGACCACCTTGCTACCTTATAACAGACTTATACTGTGTTTACAGCAAAGAGGAGGATCATGGGAGAAAGATAAGGAAAGCAAACCTCTAGCCCAGTGATTCTCAACCTTGACAACTTTAAGATGCATGGATTTCAACTCCCAGAATTCCCCAGCCAGCATGCTATCTCTTGTTGGATATCTGAGCCAAGCATACTGGCTAGGGATTCTGGGAGTTGAAGTCCACGCATCTTAAAGTTGCCAAGGTTGAGAAACACTGCTGTAGCCAATTCTTCCTGTGAAAGAGGGCGGGGGCTGGCATTCTCAGGACTCACACATATTCAGATGCAGGGTGGAAGACCTGTGGACCACTGGCAAGGAAAATCACCAATGGCTCTGTCAGCTAACATCCCAGCATTCCTTACCAATGCTTATACAAAGTGCTATAAATGCTAAAACAGCACAAAAGTACTGATTTTTCATCCACACTACCACAGACTGAAATGGTCTACTCAGAGGGGGATGGAACACTGGAGCATGGTCAACTCCTAATGCCCACAGGCAGCTCAGAAGGATACAGTGGTCAACCCTACTGAAGGCTGATGTGTGTAGTTATTCACATATTTCAGCAAGGTTTACAGGAAGAGAACGCTTGCCTGCAATGAGTCAAAGTCAGTAGACAGATTACATGGTCAGGTCACAGTTTAGGGCAGGCATGGGAAGGTTGTGATGGGGTTTCCAGATTTGCAAGTTGCTCTCAAGTGCAGAGAGTCCTGTTTGGATTGGTTGTTCCATATGGAGAATTCCCAGCCAGTGGGTGTTTATATATAAGGCCACTACCAGGTGAGAATCAATGAAGGCTGATACCATTCTTCCCTGGTAAGGAAGCATGCCAAGCACTTCTGTTCTGCTATCAAGAGTGTGTGGTACGTCTGGGGAAGTTGCATGGGAATAGGACCCTTGTCAGCTGACTGTTGACGCAGTCAGCCTCAGGTGCTCAATTGCTTGCCTATTCCTGGGGCTGACATTAGTCCAGCACATCCAAAGTGGATTCTTTGTATCAGAATTCTCCCAGTCTGTGTTCGGTGTAAGAATAATCGCAGCCCCATTGCTTTCTTAATAACTTCCCCTATGAAGGGAAGGTTGGAAATAAGATAGTATTGTTCATACTTGCAGGGACCAGGACTGGCTTTCTGAGGAGTGGATGGGCCAGGGCCTCTTTCAAAGCTGTTGGGATCTCACCTTTCCTCAAAGAAGCATTGGCTTGATTCAGGATCCAGCTCCCAGTCCCCTCCCTAGCAGTTTTCACTAGCCAGATTGGGCAGGGGACCATCCCACAGGTACCAGAGCTGAGATCACAGAGAATCTTGCTACTTCCTCAAGATTCACAGGGTGAAACCTCCCAGATCACTTCACATGTCATCATTGTCATCTCAATAGATTCCATCTGGCTTCTAATCTGAAGCAACTGTGAGGGATTCTATCTACAAAATACTCAGCCAGATTCTCACAGTTTACACCAATGGGTTCTTCCAGTCTGTCCTTTTCTAACAGGCTCTCAGGCATATTATGATATAGTATAAATTTATTGGCTACCCAACTCCATACTAAATACTATGGGCAGATAACAACAAATCTAAAATATCATTGATATTTTATTTCCTTGATTATGTGCCATCAAGTCATTGTCAACTCTTAGTGACCACATCAATATTCTCCATAAAAAATATCATATGACTAATATATTCTAATATACCATTAAATGCTTATAACACAAAACATTTCATATCCATTTCCTAATCAAAACATGTCTCTATTAAACTTTAAAAGTACTTGGTTGATGTAATTCAAATCACGAAAAAAGGAGAAACTATAGGTGATATAGAACACAGTAAGATAATAGTGTAATATATGTAGATTATACATCAAATTAAAATATAAATCTAAAACTTGAATGTTGGATGTTGCACAATTCTGTGTATAGAATTGAAGTATAAACCACAGAATTGCATGGGATCAGAGAGAAGAGGCCTCCCAGGGCCAACCTACCCCTGTATTCCAGCAGTTAATAAAGTAGTCAACAGAACTGCTTCCTGAATTATTGGGAAAATCCCCATATGTTGATGGAAACCCTCCAAATCCATCAGGTGCCTGCAGCAAGCCACCTTAGTCTGTCCTTCCTCTTTAAGGAGGCTGCCAGCTCTGCTTAACCCTACTGTTGTTGTTGTTTATCTGTTCAGTCGCTTCTGACTCCTCGTGACTTCATGGACCAGCCCACGCCAGAGCTTCCTGTCGGTCGTCAACACCCCCAGCTCCCCCAGGGACGGGTCCATCACCTCTAGAATGTCATCTATCCATCTTGCCCTTGGTCGACCCCTCTTCCTTTTGCCTTCCACTCTCCCTAGCATCAGCATCTTCTCCAGGGTGCCCTGTCTTCTCATTATGTGGCCAAGGTACTTCAGTTTTGCCTTTAATATCTTTCCCTCAAGTGAGCAGTCTGGCTTTATTTCCTGGAGGATGGACTGGTTTGATCTTCTTGCAGTCAAGGCACTCTCAGAATTTTCCTCCAGCACCACAGTTCAAAAGCATCTATCTTCCTTCCCTCAGCCTTCCTTATGGTCCAGCTCTTGCAGCCATATGTTACTACAGAGAATGCCACTGCTTTAACTATGCAGACCTTTATTGTTAGAGTGATGTCTCTGCTCTTAACTATTTTATTGAGATTTGTCATGCTCTCTTCCCAAGAATTAAATGTCTTCTGATTTCCTGGCTGCAGTCAGCATCTGCAGTAATCTTCGCACCTAGAAATACAAAGTCTTTCACTGCTTCTACATTTTCTCCCTCTATTTGCCAGTTATCAATCAAGGTGGTTGCCATAATCTTGCTTTTTTTGAGGTTTAGCTGCAATCCAGCTTTTGCACTTTCTTCTTTCACCTTCATCATAAGGCTCCTCAGTTCCTCTTCACTTTCAGCCATCAAAGTGGTATCATCTGCATATCTGAGATACCCTACTGTTACAAGAAAGTAATCATGAGAAAATGTTAATCTGAATGCATATTAGACCATGATAGCAATATTAGGATGATGACATGACCTATTTATACGGTCATATATAGAACCAGTAACTAATTCCAGTATTCTGACTGCTATAATATCCTTATCTATTATAAAGTCTCCAACCTTTTGGGTCAGTGGGCAGATTCTGAATTCTGGGAGCACATTGTAGTTGGTGGGTACTGTGGTTGTCTTGGGGGAAGTGACTGCCTATTCACAGAACAGCTCCTATGGTTACATGGTCAGTCACACAAAGAAAAATCGGGGAGCATGGAGCCTAGAAGACACCAAGAAAGATGTCTCCCACACTGAAGACCCCAGATCTGTCATACTTGGAACACAAAGCTTCTTTTTCCTTGATTTTTTTTAAAAAGGCCATTATTAGGCATATTTAACATAAAAAGTTGTATGAGTATCTTTTGTTGTTGTTAGTTGCCATCGAGTCATTTACGACTCATGGCAACCCTAGGTATAACAGAATGAAATGCTGTTCGTTCTTGCACCATATGACTGACTGTTCCAACGTTTGCATCCATTGTTGCTGTGACTGTTTCAATCCATCGCATTGAATGTCTTCCTCTTTTTGGCTGGCCCTCAACTTTACCAAACATGATGTCCTTCTCAAGCGATCGGTCTTTCCTCACGATGTGCCCAAAGTATGAGAGTCTAAGCCTAGTTATCTTCACCTCTAGGGAACATTCTGGTTGTATTTCTTCTAAAACTGATTTGTTTGTTCTTCTGGCAGTCCATGGCATTTTCAATAATCTTCACCAACACCACGCTTCAAATGCATCAATTCTTCTATGTTCCTTTTAACTTTTACGAAATGCTGCAATCTGAAATTGATCGAACATGCAATCGAGATGCTCTGTTAATTATTGGCGACTAGAATGCAAAAGTTGGAAATAAAGAAGAAGGATCAGTAGTTGGAAAACATGGCCCTGGTGACAGAAATGATGCTGGAAATCGCATGATAGAATTCTGTAAGGCCATTTATTTATTTATTTGCAACACTTTTTTCCAACAACACAGTCAATGACTATATTCATGGACCTCGCCAGATGGATTACACAGAAATCAAATTGATTACGTTTGTGGAAGGAGACGATGGAGAAGCTCAATACTATCAGTTAAGACAAAGCAAGGAGCTGACTGTGGGACAGATCATCAATTGCTCATGTGCAAGTTCAAGCTGAAGCTGAAGAAAATTAAAGCAAGTCCAAGAGTGCCAAAGTATGATCTAGAAAACATCCCACCTGAATTTAGAGATCACCTCAAAAATAGATTTGATGCACTAAACACTGATGACCGAAGACCAGAAATGTTGTGGGAAGACACTGAGAATATAATATGCGAAGAAAGTGAAAGATCGTTAAAAAGGAAGGAGAGAAAGAAAAGATCCAAATGGATGTCAGATGAGACTCTGGAACTTGCTTTTAAATGCCAAGTAGCTAAAGCTAATGGAAAAAAGAATGAAGTAAGAGAGCTAAATAGAAATTTTCAAAGGGCAGCTCGAAAAGATAAGGAAAAGTATTATGATGAAATATGCAAAGACCTAGAGTTATAAAATCAAAGAGGAAGAACACAATCAGCATTTCTCAAACTGAAAGAGCTGAAGAGAAAATTCAAGCTCCGAGATGCTATCCTTAAAGATTCTATGGGCAATATATTAAATGACAGGGGTAGTGTTAAGAGAAGATGGAAGGAATATACAGAATCACTGTATAAAAAAGAGTTAGTCGATGTTCAGCTATTTCAGGAGGTAGAATGTGATCAAGAACCATCGGTACTGAAGGAAGAAGTTCAAGCTGCACTGAAGGCATTGGCGAAAAACAAAGCTCCAAGAATTGATGGATTACCAGTTGAGATATTTCAACAATCAGATGCAGCAGTGGAAGCACTTACTCTTCTATGTCAAGAAGTTTGGAAGACAATAACCTGGACAACTGACTGGAAGAGATCTGTATTCATACCCATTCCAAAGAAAGGAGATCAAACAAAATGTAGAAATTATCGAACAATCTCATTAATTTCACATGCTAGCAAAATTTTGCTGAAAATAATTCAAAAACATTTGCAGCCTTACATTGACAGAGGACTACCAGAGGTCCAAGCTGGATTTAGAAGAGGATGCAGTACCAGAGATATCATTGCTGATGTCAGATGGATCTTGGCTGAACGTAAAGAATACAAGATGTTTACCCGTTTCATTGATTACAAAAAGGCGTTTGTGTGGACCATAACAAGTTATGGTTAATATTATGAAGAATGAGAATTCCAGAGCACTTAACTGTACTCATGTGGAACCTGTACATGGATCAAGAGGCAGTTGTTAGAACCGAAAACGGTGATACCGAGTGGTTCAAAAGGGGAAAAGGTGTGCAGCAAGGTTGTATACTTCCACCCTACTTATTCAGTGTGTATGCTGAACAAATAATTCAAGCAGCAGGAATGTACGAAGAAGAACGGGGTATCAGAACTGGTGGAAGACTCATCAACAACCTGCGATATGCAGATGATACAACTTTGCTTGCTGGAAGTGAAGAACACTTGAAGTACTTGCTGATGAAGATCAAAGATTGTAGTCAGCAATACGGACTACGCCTGAATGTGAAGAAGACGAAGATACTCACAAATGGACCAATAAACAATGTCAGAAGAAATGGAGAAGAAATTTAAGTCGTCAACAATTTCAGTCTACTTGGATCAACGATCAATGCCAAGGGAAGTAGTAATCAAGAAATCAAACTATGTATTGCGCGGAGAAAATGTGCCATCAAAGACCTGTCTAAAGTTTTCAGAAGTAAAGATGTCAGTTTAAAAACAGAGGTGCGTCTGGCTCACGCCATGGTCTTCTCAATTGCCACATATACCTGTGAAAAATGAGTATCTTTTATGCCACCATAAATAGATCTTTACAATGTCTGTTTGGGAAGGGTGTTACGCAGACCAGACACAGTACTTCAGACTGTCCTGCCAGCCTCTGCTCTCCAGTTATTGGTTTTTCTTATGTTTCTGGAGTGAACACCCTGCTACCCCCAAAGCCCTCAGAAGGGAGTGACAACCATTTCTGTACTGCTGCCAAGAAAGCTACATAGATGTGTCTGTATAATAATCACATTTCATTCAAGGGAGGTTTTTTAATCCAAACACAAATCACGGTCCACAATCAGCATAGCTATGATACACATTATTCTTAAGCCTTAGAACCTGGATAGTTAATTGTTAAAACCAAACTTAAGGCTTTGCCAGTATTTATTCTTCTTTGTTTTGCAATCTAACAGACTTTACAAGTCTTCTAATCTTGACCATGCCTTCAATCCAGATGTGACCTTAATGACAGATGAGCTGCTTCTGTACAATTTAGACCCATGTTGTTCCAGTACTAGTATTTAGTTGTACTGGGCCTCAACATCCATGGTAGCTAGATTGACAGTTTCTCAGAGAATATCAATGGATTTTAGTTTTCTCAGGAAGTCTGTGGTATCCTATGCGTAATTTAATAGCATATGATTTAAGGATGCAGTCCATATAATTAACATATGGCTATTATGACTGCCAGTTGGAACAATGGAGTTTCCAGAATTCCATAGTTTACATACTTTAGCTAGCCCATATAAGGCGCCTGACCAGCACTCCTGATATGTGTTTAAATACTTTATAGTTGTGTAAGTTCTTGATATGAACCTGATCTGTCTACTGATCAGACTCATATTATTTCCAATTAGGCAGAGGGAAGCATCTGTAACAAGATTACTTAATACATCTATAGTGGAGCCAAGATAGTGTTAAAGTAATGGTGTTAGGTTCAAATACTATCAATTCCGCTTTCATTTTTCAAAATGTAGGGCTTGCTTACTAGTTATGTATAAAAATGCACTGCCCATTCCAGGAGAAAAATACTCCATGAATGGGCTATTTCATCCATTCTGGAAGTGGTTTCTCTGTTTACAGCAGTGAATATTCTAAAACAGGAAGTTACTTGTGCTGTTCTGGATACAGTCTATCTCCAAATAGTCCTTTCTTTGCTTCTCTTGTTTGGAAGATGGCCTGGTTAAAAAGCTTAACACACATTTCAGATAGACAACTCCATTCTATTTTATTTATTTATTTAAATGTATTGGCTGCCTAACTCTAGTGGACCCTGGGCAGCAGATAAAATTTAAAAAAAAACCTGCAGTAGTTTCAGATCTAGTTTGTAATTAATATTTGATTGGAGCATGCCACAGTTATGCTCCTGCCATCTGCACTGTTTCCAACAGCCTGGGAAACCAGGTATCAATTTTGATTTCCAACAGTGTGTGTATTCATACCACAGCTACCACTTTTGCCTTTATATCCTGTAGCAACTTCCAAGGACAAGAGAAAACCATTTTAGTAGCACACACACTGCATAACAAAAAGTACACAGAATGGGGTGCTTGATGCTTATGGCCAGGCTTTTCCTCCCTTAGTATTTGCCAAATCTGATCATTTTCCTAAAGATGATTTACAACCATGTTCATAATATTTGTGGTAATTTTATTTTTATACCATTGTTATCCTTAAGACAATACGGGTAAAGTGGGCAACAAGTCTAGTAACTATATACTTGAGAATGTGGCTTGGCAATGCAATGCTAGCTGCACCCCTTGTCTGCCTCCATATAGGACTGTTTCTTACATTTCTCTCTGCTTAACTGAGAAGGACCCAAGCACGTTTCAGTGCAAGAAACTCCATTTTCTTTTGGCACAATTGTGTGGCTAAACCTTTAGTTCAGAGAAAAGTCTCCTCTAGTTTGGGGAAAGACCACGATGTACTTTTAGAATACAAAGAAAAAAAAAATACTGCTAACTTTCCTGGTTAAGTCCCTGGTATAACAATTCAGAGTCTAAGATTGTTAAAAAGATTGCGATCTTTCAGACCAAATAAGCTCAAATACTATTTTTCAGTATTTTTGTTACAATAGGACAAGAATATTTTATACTTTTCAAGCAGTTAATTTTTAAGCCACAAGATAATAACTGCTGTCTACCTAGGAATTAAATAAGTGCAAATGAACTGACAGCAAGACTAAGAGATAATTGGTACCTGTGGGAATCTTTTCTGATAACATTTATCATACTCATTAGTTCAATTTCAGGCCATTCTTGAATACAGTACTTTGAAATTAGATTACAACTGTGGGCCTTATCTCTATAAACATAAGAAAAAATACAGCTAAAACGTACATATAAAATGTAAAACTTGCATGCTTGTATGGTTCATATTACTGCCTGATAAGTTATGACTAGGAAAGAGAGGAAGAAAGTATATATTTGTCAGACAATTTCAACAGTATAAGCTATTACGTTAAATTCCATTTCTGTGACTAATCCAAAGCAGTTGTTTAATTCTTCAAGTTGTGGTAAAGGAATCTATAATTGAAAAGGCGTGAAGATTATTTAAAGCAAGATGGAAAAAATATTTTGAATCAGTTTATATCATTCTTAAGCAGTAATATTTAATAGTAATCTTAGAGAGGAAAAATTCAGCTCACTACAAATGTGTAGTGAACAAAGAAACATTTTTGTCCAAGGGCAGACCAGTTACTAGATCTGCTTTGCAGTAAATTCTGTCATTTGAATGAGAATGCCAAACTTTCTGTGTCACTTCCTGTTCAGAAAGGACATCCATAGATGCTTAGCACATAAAGTCATTCACCTTATTTAAAGCTTGTTTGTGAACATGTTCCATTTGCTTCTACTCTTGCACTTGTAACAAACTATAACCACAGTTCCCCAAGGGAAATTTTTTTGCAAAAGAATACTTGTAGAAAATATAGGCGCATTCAATCACAGGTTTTAAGAATCACGCAATAAAGCGCTAATCGAGGATGTGATTTCAATTTTACTCAGGCCTTGTAGAGTGCATTTTCTCTCACTGTAATTATAGACAGTTTAATAGCAATGGAATAAAATACAACAGAGCAATTCTGCAAGTTTAGAAAAAACAGACTTTTCTTTATTGCTATATAGCAAAAGAAGCTGGGTTGTCACACTTAGTTGTGTACATGGCTCATATAAATATTGATGACATGTAATTCACCTTAACTGTCAAAACCTCTGAATTATTAAGACAGTTGCATTGAACCCTGGTTCATTCCTGTGCTAGCACTTGGAATCTATGGACTGAAAGCTCAACAGTCCATCTGTTACAGATCTTTCCTATCATTCATGACTGTCACAAAGAAAATAAATTGTTCCTCAAAGCAACGATTATCTGGTTGGTAGGATTCCAAATTCTGTTTGGCCAGGAAGCCTTCAGCCTTGGATAGAGCAATACAAGCAAGAAGATTACACTAAAGGAGCTCACTTATTTTGATATGTGTGGCAGGATGGACTGTACTAAAATTGTAGGCACCCTTTAAGTGCTTTCCTTCCCCTTTAAGCCAAACACACCTCAGCATAAGGAGGGCTGGGAGATGGTTAAAAGCCCTGGGTTTGGAATAGCTGGGTGGTGTGGGTGTGTAGGAGAGGGAGAAGACAGAAGGAAGGGAGGGTGAGAGCAGCAGTCAAGGGTTGTAGCAAAGGTAGACAAGGAGCAAGTGAGACTTCATCCTCTTAAAGGAGAACTGGGTTCTAAAGGTAGTAAAGAATTGTTAGTAGTGTGTTATAGTAATAGAAATAGAATAGTGATAGAATAGCTTAGTGACCTACATGTATTAGAACAGACATAGTTAGAGTAGTAATAGTGATAGACATATACGTTAGTTGGAAAGAATTGTATTAGTTGGTCACCTAGGTAAGAAAAAAACAATTTTATACTGTAACTAGTAGTTTTATAAGTAAAAGAAACCCCCCCCCCACATAAAAGGAGTGAACAAAAAGTATTTGTGTGCAGTGTCTCATTGGGAACATCTTGGTGAGTCTGAGTAAACAACCCTTGGGTATCAAATGAACCTGTGACAGTATGGTAGTGGGGACTGAGGGTATTACACCTCTCAACACTGGCTCTGGTGGAGATACAAAACTGTCTTCCATGTGGCATGTGAGATGGTGATGGAAGGTACTTCTATCCCAGGGTTTCTTGACCAGGGTTCCGTGGCACCCTAGGGTTCTGTGAGAGGTCACTAGGGCTTCTCTGGGAGATCACGATTTATTTAAAAAAACATTTCAAATTCGGACAATTTCACATTAAAGAGGTAAGTTTCATTCTTTATTTCTAGTTTAAGAACACTGTTAATGCATATATACAGGCCTACCCATGAAATGAATATAATAATTTTGTAACTTCTAGCCTATATTTGAGCCTGAATGTGCAGGGGTTCCCTGAGGCCTGAAGAATATTTCAAGGGTTCCTCCAGGGTCAAAAAGTTGAGAAAGGCTGTTCTATCCTAACAGCAGAGGGGGGAAAATGATTTTGGTAGAAACACTTGCAATTGCCTATCAATCAGAGCACATAATGCCTGACTTATGTGGAAGTTGGAGATAGTATCTGTTCAGAGTAATAGGCAGTTGGGCATTCTTTGGGGTATCCAGTTTGGAATGCTGTTCCTTCAGCCTCTCCCCTACCCCATTTTTACTTTGCTCCTAGCTGACCCTCTGCTGGTATATTTAAAAAAAAGGCTGCAGAAGCACTTCATCCAATAGCCTTGTCCGCCTCTTTAATGCTCCCAGCAAACAATTAATTGAAGGCACTCAGTTATGTGCAATCCCCAAAAGCACTACTATGATTTTTTTTTCACTTTTTCAAATTGCAGTCACCTACTGAACAGCACAAACTATTTATTTTGAGCTTGTGATCGTTTTAAAAGTCTCTTGAAATTAAGTAGGAAATGGAGGAAAAAGGAGACAAAACGGGGAAAAAGGAAAGAAATCTCCAATCTGTCTGCAGATCTTCCTATATAAAACTTTGAATATGAGCCAAAACTCAAAAAGAAAAAAAGAAGAAGAGTGAAGGGAAAAGTTATAAGAAAAAAATGATTTATTTAAAGTTAATATTTAAGAAAAACAGCAACAGTGATAATTTGAACAGCACTGTTTTTATTTATCATCATGGCTTAAGGGAAGACACTGCAAATTCAGCTCAATGAATTTGCAAGTCCTACTACTTCCATTACTGTAAAACCTCAAGTGCAATACAACTGGTAAATCAATAAGGTTGCATTTTCCTGGTATTCAGAATATATAATAGAATTTATTATGAATAAAATACTCCGTAAGTCTTCGTTAAAACTGAGGGATGCAGAGATATCAGCCATTTAAAAATGTTCATTTCCTGAATTTTCTTCTCAAAAGAAAAATTAGAACTTATTGTCTTTATTTTCTAGAATTTGAAAGGCATTCAAGGAAAAGATTCTATTATATCTCTAGGGATTAAAGTCAATGAACTATATCTAGGAAGTTAAAGACCACAAATCACTTTTGAAGCTGCATAGGAACTGAAGCACACATGCTATGGACAGCAACCTCCACAGCAAACCTGTTTTACATGAACACAAATACTCCTTATCAAAATGTTCAGAACCAGAAAGCTGAACAGGCATGGAAACAGAATACACAAGGAAGAAGATTTGTGCTCCTAAATCCATTCAGCTTCTCATATCTGAGAAGCGGGGGAAAAAAGCTAATTAACAAAACTTTTAAGCAGAAGACAAATATCCAGCTGTTTAGCAACCTCTTTTCTATGACTGATACCAAGGATTAGGCATGCAAGGAAGAAAGTGGAAGGTAATGTCTCTCAGTGTGTTCCATGCAGAGAACTCCAGGCCAAATGATGAAGTTTAACTTATTAATGAGTAGTAGATGAATTCTTGCTTTCTGAACTATGCATGCCATAGCCAACTTTTTTTAAATAGATTATTCAAAGAAAGTGAAGGAAAGGCTTGCAGTACTGTTTGTCCCACCGTTCATTACTAAGTGCTGATTTAATTCGGCTTTTTCAAAATTGGGCAGTACCAATGTGATCAGGACAACAGAAAAGCTAAAATGTAAGTAGAATACCTGTTCTTAAAGTCCATGCTACATATATCCAAAAAACAAAGAAAAATTCAACAAAATTACCTATCAAAAACCCAAATCTCTGATCTCATCAGGTAGAGAATACAAATGAGTGAGATTCTGGCAAGCATTATTAGGAAGTGCTCCACAATTACAGCATCAGCTGTTAAAGGAAACTTAGTTTTGTATCCATCAGTAATAAAATAATCAACATTTCTTTCAAACAGTCATCTAGAACAACCAAACCTTTTACCTCAATCCCTATAACAAAATATAAGATGGAAGCATGAATCAACAGATGTTTTCACGTTATTTTAGCAATATGGGGCCATTCATATTAGCAACATCCTATGCCTACAGCTACACTTAGAACTATACAAATTTGGATGAGTCCTTGCTATTTATCACCTGAGATACATCTCTGTTCTCTTAAAACACCATAGCTCATAGTAAGAGAACATGGGAAATTTACTCCCCACATATTTAGGAGAGCATTATGATGCCTTTTCCTATTGTAATGATAAGGTCCATTATACAGTATATGCACCTGCTCCATGTAAATAATTCAGCATCTTGTTAATAACATGCTTAGAATCAGTCTTTAGTTAGATATGAAATATGCTACACATCACAAATGAGCAAAGTTATAAACTACAGACGGACAGTTGGAGAAGTGACCTCAATGCTTACAGTACTTCCATTTTTATTAGAAGTTTGTAAAGATGTTAGCAAAACCGGTTTATGCCATTAACAAGAAGATGTATACAGAGTACTTCTATTCCAAACACATATTGCTATCTCAAGACTTTTAAGAATAATTTGATAAACAGGATATACTAAAAAGACAAAATAAAACCTTTCAGAGAGTTTGCAGTTTTGTTTTAAAGGTCAGTACAATGAAAAATAGTTTAATCTATTAAAAAGATAGATGTTCTAGCTAACATTATCCATTGCTAGCATAAATCTCATGACATATTTACTTGCATGGTATTCTGAACTTTTTAATAGACTTGCTATAATTTAGAATGTGACATATATTCAGATTATCACTGTACAGGCCTGTCTTGTTTACCCCAACATGTTCTGTTCTAGGATATACTGTCAAAGCAAATGCATAATCAGTCAAAAGCAAAGAATAAACAAAAAGAGAATACAGAAGCTGCAAATATCCCTAGATTAGATTTTTCACAGTAATGTCTATTGCAGAGTAGTGTATACATCTTAAGCCTCAGATCCAAATGAAACAGCAAAGACCACTGATTTTACAGTATGTCTATGCTATTCACAAGATGAAATAACCAAATTCTGAAATCTCTGCATTACATAATGAATCTCCTAATTCCTTTCTGCCTCTTGACATATCAGAATAGGAGGTACAGACTGAGCCATTAGCATCCACAAATTAAAGGATATATTTGCAAATTAAAGGCTGTATTTTAAAGAAGCCACCCCTTTTAGCATTTTGCAATTCATGGATTAAATCAAAGCAGCAACAAAGTTTTGAAGAATTGCTTTGCTTTTTCCCTTCTATGTATTACACACTCCTATCCCTAATTTCTCAGTTTGAGCAATTAAAAAACCAACTCAAGCAACAAAGGAGCAACCTTTACTATTGAACTTCTGTAATACATATGTATTTTATAATGTAGCAAGCAGTGAAATAAAATAGAAGATTTTTTACTATCTGAAGTCAGAGATTAGACTGTTTGGGGGGAAAAACTAAAAGAGCTATTAAATAGCTAGCAAGCATCATTGTCCTGAAATATCACATAAAATGGGCCAGATTATTTTGCTTCTGAATTGTTCTCAACCCAGCTGCAAAACAGTTTCAAGAATAATCTTCATGAGCTGCTTATTTATTATTTCTTTACTACAGTTTATATGCCACTCAATTCAATAAGACTCAAAGTGGCTCACCCACCCCCCAAAAAACACCAATAAAATCAAAACCATTACAGTAACAAAATGAAATAGTGCTATAAGGAACAGTCTCAACATTCAAATCCACAGCAGTCTGAATGAAACTGACACAAAAATACATTTCAGCTTAACAGCTACTTTTCTCTCTTCCAGATTCCACCCTACACTTATGAAAATTATATGCCGAAATCATCAACAACACTCTGATTTAATACTATATACTGGCATATATGAAAAAGATAATATTTAAAAATGTGTAGCAATTGAATAAAACTGAATGCTGACCCCACAATTAGTTCAAGCAATTTTTGACTTTCCAGTTCTAAAATCAAATCAAACCTAAATAAGGCTCTTTCATACAAACACAAGCTTCCCTTTGAAGCAAGTATTTATATCTGCTTTTCCTTCCTTATTATATCAGTATAAAATGTTAATACAGTACAGGATGGGAGGAGGGGTTAACTGCACCAAAAATTATTTAAGTGGGTAAGTAATCAACAAATCAGTTCTTTATATAGAACCAAAGATGCGCTAGAGACCAGGTAGGGATTGTTTTTAGCACACCAAGCAATTTCAGATGTATTTTAGCAGAAGGAACACTTTAGATTACCAACTGTATATATCTCAGCATTTGGTATCAAGAGAAGAATTTTAGTACTTAATATAGTACGCGCTGCTCAAGATTGAAAACAGGGTGCAGAGTAACTGAGTAACGTACATGTACTTCAGTGAGATCCTAACCTCGAAGACATAGCCTATGTCACGTCAAACAAATATGATATATGCTGTATGATTAATGCTGGACTAAAACCTCAGCAGCCTACATAAGAGGCAGCAGCCTTAGTAGTAATAGCAAAAAGTTAAGGCCATGCCCATCAAAGAATGCCAATGATTCAGTGATTTAATCAGAAGGTTTGATATATTGGATGGAAGAAACTGTTAGTTGCTGCAGGTATAATTATCTGTGAGACTGCAATATAAGCCATAACACCATCAGACTCAAGGTCACTTGACTAAGGAAAGTGGTCACCTCCACACACTTCAGAAAACCAGAATTAAAACTTTGCTACAGCAGCAAAACCTTCTTGCAAAGGGGTAAATATTTTTGCAACAATAGACAAAGATTCTTCTTACCCAGCAGTTAGTCTTTTTAGAGTTAAAGTGAATATTTTATGTGCCAAAAGATAGAAGAATAACTACCACAATAATAAACTGTTAGAACTTTTTCATTACACAATCTTCGACAAACTTTTCTTAATTTTCTTTGCAATTAGAAAAGTGTAAGCAAAATTGCTTTTTACTTATGCCACATTGTGATACTGAGTTAGTTCAGAACCCGTCTCACAGAAGAACAGAACATTTGAGGGTAAAGAGGCAAACTGAACCAGCCACAGCTCTTTGCCATGGCATCCCAAGGATAGAGTAATATTAACTGTAGCCTCTAATTAAAAGTTCATCAAAGCATTCATAATATAGGGCATGGTGCCTGCCCTATGGAACAGCCTACCCCGAGATCTGGAGGATCTGACCCTCTCAGCCTTCCAGAAGTCTGTTATGACCCAGTTCTACCTTAGGCATTAGGGCCAGGATGTTAGAGGAGCCCAATATACATATTTGATTATGTGAACTTGTTATAGGGTGCCTCAAGTTTTTTTTCCCTTGTATTAGATTATTTTTAACTTTGGTGATGGCATATTTTAGAACAGCCTGTTCTAAATAATTAAATATATTTTTCGGATGGGTTTAAATCTGTCTTCAGATTTAAGCACATACGTCACAGCATATATCACATATATCCATTTAGCTGTTCTAGTGTTAAATAAATGAGAAATATATTCCTAATAATTACTGAAATTAAAATCTCAAAGATGTGGGATCATCTAAGGACCTATGCTATTAGCTAGGATAATACTCTATCACTGGTCACTGTATTTCCCTATGAAATCTGAACTTGCTACTACTCAAGTAGAATGTTGTAGAGAAACTCAGGGCCATCCTATGAAGCAAGGAAATACACAGCAGCAATTATAATATGCCAGTATAGACAGATTCAGCAGTCCTGTTACATCCTGTGGGCTGCCTGATGATCTCTTTCAACAAGTTCCTCTAGCAAAAAAATAAGCAAATATTCATTCCCCTATCCAGCATTTAGAGAAGCACCAACATTATAATTCCTACTGTCTATTGCAACTTACCAAGTTTTTCCACCAATTTCAGCATGACGCCACCAATATGTATTTCCCCAGTGACTCTCAGTGTTACATCTCTGTTCAAGTCTGTGACATGCACATTTAACTCCCACGTTCCATCAGCATAGCAGCCATCTGGCATCCGTATACCGTCCAGAGCCATCGTTAGTCCTTCCTGCTGAAACAGAGGAAATGGCATTCATTTCATTAGTTAAGCTGAAGCTTCATGCTCACAGCTCATGAGCCGCTCCCCTGCTTCCCCACTCAAGTGAAGAAAATCACAGCAATGAGGAAAATAAAGGAAGAGAACAGGAAAAAAATATCCAAGGAAGGGAAACAAACTCCCTAAAATCAACTCTGAAGTAACAAAACTGAGAAAGTTCCCAACTCAGCTCAATTTACTTAGGAAGGCAGTTGGGGGAGGGCGGACCCAGATTGCAGATTTCCAGCTGCCCAGCAAGGGCTATGTAAGCTTAAAGGGAACATAAACTGAAGCCTTATTTAGCTTCAACTTGTAGGTATGTTTAAACAAAGATTCCCTTCTTCAGGATCTTATCTGTCCTTACAATATGTTAATGAGACAAGTCCCTTTGACCCTGAAGTTCAGGATTCATATTCCCTCTAAGATCTAACTACTCAAGAAAAATTGACTAATTCACCACAGCAAACACATCCTTTCAGCCACAATAACCTCCATGATCGCCTACTGTTCAATACTCAACCTACAGAACATAAATACATTCACTGTTGTAGACAGATTACATAAACATCTTAACAAAATAACATTTTAAAGGAGCACAGGTAAGTGACTCTACACAGGGAAGACAAGCTTCTTTTCCAAGGGACAAGAGAAAGCTAATTACTCAGATTAGGTAGGGGTGAAGTCGGCAAGGAAGAGAAAGGAGCGATGGATGTCCCCATCCAAAAATAATGCTCAAGGAGGAGGATGTGCCTGTTGGAGCTAGGATCACAAAGGCTAACCTCTCAGGTAAGCAAAAGAAAAGAAGTCTTGAAAAAAAGAGTGGAAAGGAGGGGAGTGAGAAGAGACCGAAAACAGCAAGGCTGAAAGCGCGAGCGAGCGTTATTTGCATGGGAGAGGGCAGAGAAGGCAAGCCAGTCACCTCAAAGGGGACTAGGACCCTGAAGAGGGCACGAACCCTCCAAACAACCCCCCAGATCCCTCACCCTCGCCACCCGCGCACGGATCCCCTGAGGATCCCGCTGGGGCGCTGATGCCCCTGCGCCCACCGGCCGAGCAAGGATGACGTGGAAGCAGAGGAGAAACGAAGGAGCCCCGTCTTCTTTTTCCGCGCGAGGGGAAAAGCCCCCGCCCGCACCTCGCCTCCCTTCAAGCGGCTCCCCGGCTCAGCTCAGCCTGTGCGCGTGCGGTGCGGTCCCCCCGGCGGGGCTGCGAGCGCGACGGAAAAGCCCCCGCCGCCGCTGCCCTCTGCCTGCCTCGCCCGAAGCGCCGCTCCGCTTCTCTTCCCCGCCCTGCGGACGTAGCCAGGACGGGAGCCGCCGCCCCCGCCGCCCCCCGAAGCCTTCCCCGCCCCCCGGGGGCGCCGCCTGAGGGGATGGCGACGGAGGGGAGGGGGAAAGAGGGAGGACTGGGCGGCGAAGGAGAGGGAGGCGCTGGCCTTTTATGGAAGCCAGGACGGAGGAGCAGCGGGGCAAGGGGCCAACATCCGGGACTCCCCCCGCCAGCGGACGCGCGGGAAAGCGGGGAGGGGGAGGAGGGGTGGCTGGGGTGAGGGAGGAGCGCGGAAAGCGCGGGAATGGGGCGCGGAGGCATCTCCCCCTCGGGAGGGGCGGGGGGCGGCTGCCCAAAGGAGAGGGGAGTCTGGCCTCTCGCCCTCCTTGGGAATCCGAGAGGGGTTGGCATCGCGCGCTCGGTCCCTCGGCCGTCGAAGATCGCGGCCTTCCCCAACGTGGTGCCCTCTCGGTTGTGGGTTTCCTCTCCCAACCACCTTGCGTTGGACTACAGCTCCGCACATGCCCAGCCAACAGCCACGCGCGCTATGGGCAGTGGGATCTGGCACAGCCGGCGGATGCTTGCCAAGCTGAATTAGGCATTGGGCGGCTGAGCACCCGAGTCGGAGTCGGGAGATGGACGGCGGTGCAGGGACCGTCGCCTCCGATCGCCGCGTCTGGAAAGTCAAGGGCGGAGGTGGGACTGGCATGAACCCGGGGGGCATCCTAAGCCACAGGACCGGTTTTACCGTGGGTGATGCACTGACTGTACCTCGTATCCAGAGGCAACAGATGTTTAATTATTTTAATTGATTATGATTTGCTGCCGCGGGTGTAGAAATAAAAGCCACACCTTTAGCTACTGTGCATCTCGATCAGCACTTTTTGGTTCTTGGGTTCACAGATGTTTAACCTGATCATTGCCTTAACCTGTTTTATCACTTTGCATAGTATATGGCCTTCCAGAAAGCTCTCAAAACATGTTTTTTCATCAGACCAGGGGATTCTCTGACAGCAGAGAGCCAGTGCAGTGGCTACATCACGCATAACATTCTGATTTTGTCCCTCCCGTGGTCGTGGCTTCAATAATTAATTTAATTGGTTTTATAGTATGTGTAAATTGTTGGTGATGTTGTACACCACCCAGAGTCACCTCCTGTGAGATGGGTGGCCATATAAATTTAATTAGATAAATAAATATTGAATCATAACCAAATGGTCAGAGATCTCACAGCATACCAAGTGAGGGGTTCTCATGCATTGCTCTGCTGTGACCTCCTAAATGATGCAGGAATTTGTCTAACCTCTCATGCATACCATTAGTAATTTTTCTGGGATTACGGCTAGGCAGAAATAAATATACTGCTTATTTTTAACCACTGAATTTTAATGTATGCATATTACAAGGGTTCTCAGACTTCGTAGGTTTGTGCAGGCAAAACCAGGATCAAAGCCCAGAGTGAGTTTTAACAGCAAGCCTGGGTAGATATTTTTTTTTTAATGTGACCCTCCCCCAATTGCTCTCAACCCCGGGGAGGCGTGACCCACAATTTGGGAACCCTGCACTGAGCCATTTGAAAAAAAGGTTAACATTAACCAAGTTTACCATTGTTGCTGCCTACATTGGCAACAGATCTTGGGATAGATTTTTAACTGGCCGGCTCGAGCGTGTTTTCGAGCTGTCAGGCCTGGCCCAGTTGTGGAGAATGGTCTGTGGAAAGCCAATGGGGTCCCAGAGAGCAAACAAGCCCAAATCAGCAGCAGGAGCGATTAGACTTTGGACCTGGATGCGTGGAGGCATTTCTGAGGGGGTCTGAGTCAGAGTGGAGTTGTTCCTGCCAGTGGGAGAAGTGGGCAGAGGCCACAGTGGCTGTGAGGGTACAGCCCAGAGTTTGCCGTGAAATGTGTGTCCAGGGAGGAACAACTTGTTCTGCTGAACTGTGATCCTGCAAGTCAGAAGGGGTCAGAGTCCTGGATCAGCAGGGGCAGTGGCTGGAATGAGAGCAGATCCCCATGGCAAGATGTAATACTGGTTTTAGTCAAGGCATGGTTATCAGATGCAGTAAGGCGTAGGGAGTCACAATATGAGAGGCAGTTGCAGCAGTTGGATTTTATAGGGTGCTGACTCGGCTTATCTGAGTGGGTGGCCTGGTCCTGCTTCCCTCAGTTGTGCAAGTAAAGAGTGCTGTTGATTTTCTAGGAAGAGGGTTAGCAATATGTATACTCGAGATAGGTGGTTTTGTGCAAAACTGTACTTTCCCTTCATCAGATTTCTCCCTAGTATGCTTTGAAGGGAGTGTATATGTTACTGCTCTAATGTGGTTTGGTTTGGTATGTTTTATGAGCCCAGCCATTGAGATGTGCATACCATAGCTTGGCACAGTGTGCATCACTTTTACTGCGTTGTGGGTTGCATCAGCTTTTCAACGGTGTAGGAGATTGCACTGCAAGTTAAGGGAAGGCACATAGAAGGGTTTTATTTTAAAGTAAAGATTTAACACTTAATTTTAACATTCACAGAAAGACAATGATCCTCTTCCCTTTGCAACTCATTTGTCTCACATATGTAAAATAAATTAGAAAGGAGACATTAAAATCAAAACATCAAAACATTAAAATCACACCCAGTATAAACAGTATTATCTAATTCCAGCATGGCCGTAACTTAAAGGGGTATCAAGTATTGCAACTGATATAATAGTTCTTCCAGCTTCATAAAGATCCTGAAGGAAGAAGCATTTTAAGGACCTTTTTAAATTAACCAAATGTAATCCAAGGTGGACTTGAGCCAAAACAGTATTGGAGGGGAAAGCAACCGTCATATAAATGCTCTCCCATCCACATGCAAGGGGAAACTGCAATTTTGGGTAGAGAGAGGTGTGTGATTTGTTGCTTATTGGCAAGATAATTTGAAGAGATGTAGGCAGCTGCCCTGGCCGTCTGATCTCAGGGTATAAGCTATGAACACAGCCAACTATGAGTCAATAAATCATAATTAAACAAACGTAGCCTAATGTGCATCCCAGTGGAAATAAGCTGAGGGTGGAGAAGGATATTCTGTTGTGCATGTTTAGTTCTTGTGTAAAGGTATTCAAGTACTGTGATTCAACTCATATCCTAGATTTCCCCAGTACCACTTCATCCAACAACTTCATCCCACTTGAATTTTACCAGTGCATCTTTATTGATGTTGCACCAGCTCCTGCAGCAAATTCCATGGATTTATCTAAGCCAGTGTTTCTCAACCTTGGGAACTTTAAGATGTGTGGACTTCAACTCTCAGAATTCTCCAGCCAGCATGGAGAATTCTGGGAGTTGAAGTCCACACATCTTAAAGTTCCCAAGGTTGAGAAACACTGATCTAAGCAGTAATGTTGGCAGACCTTTTACGGCTTCTAACATAGACATATATATCTCATCAGACATATTCTATCAACAGGAGGGGTTTTTTTTAAGTATAAGATGCCTCCCAAAGGAAATCTTGTATTTACCAATTTATCACCACATCTAATTCACCAAAATATGTCAGATTCTTCCCCTCTGAGCAGCTTGAAACTGTCGCCAACCAGGAACACAGCCTAGTGCAAGATTAAGCAGCTCCTTAAGCTCACAATGGATCTCAGTGCTTTTCCTTGGACAGTAGCCTAGTTGGCAGCTTTCTAACAAATAAATTAGCAAAAAGAAATGATAAAGTGAACTAAAACTGCTGAAGAAGAAATAGCCCATGGGCTAAAGGGGAGGGAGACTTTTAGGTGAAAGAAATGCAAAACTTATATGAACATTGCTCTGATGGAGGAAAACATTCTGCATCTGGAACAGCTGAGCATGATCTAAGATGAGCATTTTGCATACTTAGTTTAGTTTAGCTTTTCCCCAAATTTGCAGGCAGCTCATAATCTTGCATAACATTTGTATACTCCTATATCAGTCATCTGTAGACTGAGGAACTATGTAGGGAACTGAAGGCTTCTCTGCAATTAGGTCATTTGGCAATTTTACACTGATTTTCAACATTTCGTTTTGTTATTTTGCAGTTGCAGGCACGGTTGCCCAGAAATAAGCTATTTAAGTTCTGAATGGACATACACAGGATTGTGATTTGAGTTGCCAAATTGTGTAGCTCTTTTAGGTAGGATTTTACTACCTACCGACATATCACTCTTGCTACATATCACCGCAGGTACATGAGAAATTACGTTACATCCATCAGACCTTTATCCAGCTGAGTCTAGTCTAATTAACAGAGATTCTAGCAGGAAAAAGGCTGATCTTTTTAGCCAGTTACATTACATATAAAAATATCTCCTCTGTTCCCTGTGCTATGGTCCTTTCCTACTTCCTTCCTTTCAAATAAAAGCTGGTGGTTGGATATGTATCTTGTACTGGTTTGTGTAACCAAGGTTTATTGAATAAACTTCAGTTGGCCAAGCTCACACAACTCTCAAGCCCGGAGAGAACTTGTTCGTGGCCGAGGCCTTTTTTGACCCCTCTCCCAACACCTCTGTTTTAAAGCCATCTAAATCAGTGACTATCATCTGATGCCTGCAAATAGTTTTAATTATGTGTTATAATTAAGTGCAGGGGACATCCCAAGTTCCAACTGTGAGAGAAGAAGACAAACTCTATCCATATTTTTACATTATACTGGTATGTGTCTTTACCTCATATTATCCCTTAGAGTACTCACTTTCAGCCTAAATTAAAAAGCCCCTAATGCTGAGGCATTCAGTTCAAGCATGCCTCATTATATTCTGTTCCAAATGTAAATTCTAATTTCTCCTGAAAGCTCTCAAAATGTAAATTGCTTCTTTTCTGTAGGCTAAACTCATTGAAGTAATGCTGATTCCAGGCCCAGCCTGGACATAAATGTCCTTTCAGAGAAATACCTCCAATCTTTAGTTCCTCTTGAAGGAACATCATCCAATCACTCTTGACTATTATCAAGCAATCAGCTTAATAAAGAGGGGTCACCCAGCAGCTGTAACAATATAGAGGCTGGAAGGCAACCAAAAATAGAGCTATGTTGAGAATAGAGAGCTCATTATTTCAGCAAGGGGTGGGGTGGAGATCAAGAAACCTATGGAAAAATTTTCCATGGGAGTCAGTCTATCCCAAAATAACCTCTCAAGATTCACATAGCATTGATGTCCTGGGGATTTAATTCTACATACATATTTTTTTCTGTTTCTTATCCTAGCCTTTCATGTTTTGTTGTACTCACTATTTGCAATATCTATCAGAATGGCATATTCAGTCCATTGAATATGAAACTCTTAGGGAAATACAGTATACAGATGTTACATCATGTCATGCCCCTGTGTAGAAGGTTTCACATGACTTTCAGGAGTAGGGAAATGCTCTTGTTTTTACACAGTGTCTATCCTGTGTGGTCCTTTCAGTAATATTAATATTAGCCACCAGGAGGCAGTATGTGACTGGTTTCATCCTTACCAGGCATCATCAGGTGTTCATAGCCTGAGTTGATTCTATGGAGTTCAAATCCTCTGGAAATCGAACTCACAGCCCTTGCTCTTTAGGTGGCTATATACAGCTCATTAGCTTTAGGAGCCATCCAGATCCTGTCGCTCTTCCTGCAACATTTCCCTTCCTGAAACACTGCCGAGCACCATAGTAACAGTCAAAGCAAGTTTATTTCTATATTCCTTTTAAGCAGCCTCTAAAAGCTAAATCAGGGTTGGATTTGCTTAGCGCTTTGATGAAAGACCCCAGGAAATACCAGGACTGTGGATTAGAATAGGAAGTTTTTTAAAAAGCCATCCTGGAAGAAGACAATGGCAGAACACTTCTGTAGCATTGGGAAGAAAACTACATGGACTTATCCATGAAGTCATCAAATCGAACTCAATTTGAAGGGGATTTTATTATCTTTCAGTAATTACTTTAGTGGGTTCACAACAGAGGTGCAGTGGCGTCTGCAGGGGGAGGGTCAGAAAAGTCAAGATGGTGGCTGCTATTGTTCCACTTAAGCCTCGCTTCTTTTTATAAGCCTTGCATATGCAGTACCTATACAAAGGGACAATTGTGTCGTCATCTTGACTTCTTTTGACACATCCCTCCCTTTGCTGAAGTCCCGTTTGGTCCAGCAGTACCACCATTATTATAATAGAAATGAATACCTCAGTAGGGAGCATCTAGCATGTAGGGCAGGAGTGGAACAAAATAGCAGGGAGGGGAGACAGATTAGAGAGGCGGAGGGAAATTAATTCTCACAATCGCACCATCAGAAGCTACTCCAGAAGCAAGTTTTCCTGAGCTGATAATGATGGGTTTGAAAAAGAAAGGTAACGGTTATTTCTCTGATTATGTAAATCCATTGTGCTGCATGGATTCATTCAACCAGTTTGATGACACGCTGCTGCTGCTAGCCAAGCAGGTCCTGTGAGGATCCTAACATGTATCACAATAACAGGTGCGTTTATCCTGGAACAGCCCACGTTTTCCTAGATGTAATGGTCTTCAAACGCATCATATAGCTACATCAAATCAAGAATGGTCACCAAGCTCCTTATGATAAAATTTGGGAGTGGGGTAGCAGCACAGTGGAATCAGTAAGTGCGTGAGTTGTATGAATCCAAACATCTTGTCTGCTCCTAACATTCATGCTTTCAGGTGACTGTCAAAGTAGATCTCCAGCCTTGTGGGCACATTTGGCAGATCTGGAACTTTTGGTGAGTGCTGTCACGGAGAGGAGTTCATTCACAAAATGGTAGCCCTACCTTCAAGGTTTTTGCAGCTCGGGTCTAATGGCCCCCAAAACAGTTACTCTTGGAATGGTAACCAAACACAGCATAGCTGTGTTACAGAAAGGTAAACTGGGAAGATTAAAAGATAAGCAACTCTTTTTTTTAATCCATTCAGTCATGTCTGATTCTCGGAGGCTGCCTGGACAAGTCCCTGCAGTTTTCTTGGCAAGGTTTTTCAGAAGTGGGTTGCCATTGCCTCCTTCCTAGGGCTGAGAGAGAGTGACTGGCCCAAGGTCACCCAGCTGGCTTCGTGCCCAAGGTGGGACTAGAACTCCGGGTCGCCCGGTTTCTAGCCTGGTGCCTGAACCACTACACCAAACTGGGTCTAAGCAACTATGGCATCCTCTTAAAACCCAATAAGTGTCAGCATTAGGATCCATGCCCTTAAACAAAGCCCACTCATTTGAACAAACTCTCTCTTGTTCAGGTTCATTGGTTTCTGTTTCTCCGAAGTTCATTTTGCTCTTCCCTGACTCCCAGTACCAGATGTATTCAGTGCCCGGGCCACTGTATCTGGGCTGCAAAAACTGAGATGATAGCAGACAGAAACTCAGATACAGAAAATGCTCTTTGCCACTATCCAGTTGTTGTCAGGACTTCTGTGATCTGGTAGCCCTACTTAATCTTGTATCTGAATTCTCTTTAAACAATCTCACTTCTCTCCAGGTGATCTATATATGCTCAACAATAATGCAGAAAGAGCTTCTGCATAATGCACACCATTTTATTAAAGTTTTACCAGCTTTGCAATATTACCATATGCTTTGTTTTGTGTGTTTTACAGGCAGGGAATTAAATTGTAACAAGCTTGTGGCTGGATAACTTTTCTCAGCTTGGCATATGAAAAAAAGGAAAGACAGCTTAGCTGTTTTTTTTAAAACGTATCTTTTGCTTTGCATACCTTTTCTAGGATGGGTGAAGGTTTTCCAGAAATGTCAGAAGGAATAATATAACCAGAAGACTCAGTAGAATCCTTTTGTTTGGTAAGTTATGCTAGCAAAAACCAAGCTGAAACTGTACTTTTTTAGCCTGCAGACTGAATCACATATATAATTCAGAGCTGTTCAAACAGTTCTCCCTGTACAGTTGTTTTATAAAGCACAATTTCTGCAGGCCAAATCACTTTAATGTAAAATTAGTATCAAAAGCCCTGTTCCCACAACACACTTGACTGAGCCAGTGGGGGTGTTTGCGTGTTGTGAGAACATCAAAAAGGGTTCAGTTGACCCAGTCAAGTAACCAGGAGCTAAATTTAGATCTAAGCAGACTTAATCATGCTGAAAGTTCAGTTAACTCCACCCAGTAAGCTAGGTTTTAGGAATATCTAAACAGTGTCAAGTTTGCACCACCTCTCTAAGAAAAATAAGGTTCTCCATGGCCAACACCAATTTGGGCTAGTGGCCAGATTTACCTCTATTGTTGCCTGCCTATTTGGAAGGGGCTAGTGATGTAATGAAGACTGGCCAGTAGTTATGGACTTGTGAAGTATCAAGCACATCCTGAGGAAGCTGAGAGGGGACACTGTATTTTCAGTATGATGACTTCTGATCCAGTGAGTACTGCCAGAACTGCTGCTGTGATTTGATTCAGGGCCTTTCCTCACTACTGAATTAAAATGCCACCCACCCATCTTCGAATCAGCAAGCAACCACCCATGCCTAGCACCCCGCTTCCCCAGACATTATTGGCTGCCAGGACATGGTTCAGCTGTGGTTAGCTGCAAGTGGTGAATGGCCCTCAGTGACTGATTGGGATAGGTGCGCTGTTTTTTTCTTCCCACATAGTAAAGAAGGCTTATTTTGGCTTATTGTGATAAGTGAACCAAGCCTAAATGTAATTTGGCCCTCTGTTATCTAATCTAATTTCATGCTTCTAGTTGGGAGCAAAAGTTGGGGTTTGTAGTAGAATAAAAAAGATACCCATAATTCTTTGGGGGAAACTATTTTGGAAAGGAATCCCACTCCACTGATCCCAGCACAGTCCCATCCAAAAATGCTACAGGAATCTTTTTAACAAGTTGGAGGGGAGGAAGGCACCTTCTGTAAATCAGAGACTCTTCCCAGTTTATTAACATTGGGTTAAGCCAGTGTTTCTTCTCAACCTTGGCCACTTGAAGATGTGTGAGGAACTCCCAGAATTCCCCAGCCAGCATTCTGGGAGTTGAAGTCCACATGTCTTCAAATGGCCAAGGTTGAGAAACACTGGGTTAAACTGTGGATTTGTAGGGAAGCTAGAGATTAGGTGGTGGTATGGATCCTCTTGTATGGATCCTATTCCACTTCCATGCATTTTGTATATTCAAGTTTGCAGTAGATGTTATACATGAAATGTCCTTCCCCCCCCCTCAATATCTCTGCATGAATTGCTTTGAAATCCTATTCCATTCTTCTTCGTCTCTTGTTTCCATCTGTGAAGAAATTCTTAGAATGTATTTCTGGCTGTTTTGCTACTGTTTTCACTTGCTAGATTTTAGAAAGACTGCAAGCAGGGAGAGACTGCCCCACAAAGATGTGGAATTTGGCACAGGCCAGACATGTAATTTCTGTCCCTTCAATTGTTATGCCAATACATTTGCACACCTTTTCACTCATTTCCCTTGCTCTTTCTGGCTGCTTCCAGGACAGGTAGATCCCCCTAATGGGATTTTGTGGAGGAATATAATACACAAATTATCACTGCTGGATATCTTCTGCTCCAATTTCTGCAATCCAAGGAGCAACTCCACCAGATTTATAGGAAATTCCATCTCAAAATTTGAAGGCAAGGTTAGAAATCCAAGCAACTTGCGTCATAAGCTGCAAAGTAGCTGTCAACTCTTCCCATTTGTTTGTAAGAACTGCTTGGGTTTTATAGGCATTCATGTCCAAATAAGGCACCAAAATGAAGGGGCTCAGAAGCTGACATAAATTACATCAGCCAGACCTGGCTTTGGTTTAGCTACTGGTTCTGACAGTCTTATGGCTTTCTGCCTTTTCTGTCAACCAACAGAGCAAGAAATGTTCCCTCTATGCTTCTCAGCATCTTGATGCCACACAGTTTTATGTGATCATGTGATCTTTTTTTTTTCAGTAGCAGCCAGTTGTGATCCATATTGAGATATATATATATATATATATATTTACTTCTGTCAATCTTGTTGTATACACAGCATTAGCTCCCTTAGTAATTGCTTACTAGGCTGCCTTTGCAAATTATTAACTTGTGAGGATAAGATTTTTTTTGAGGATAAGACAATTTTTATGGGCTCCCTGGCAGAGCAGCTCTTCTTTCCAGCATGGCTAGAAAAAAATGCCTAAGGCTGAAGTGGAGAATCGGCAGCCCGCTGGTGCTGTGAAACTTAATTTCAGTTGGCCCAATCGTTGTGGTCCAAGGTGATGGGGGCTAGGAATTCTAGCTCAGCAGTGGGCCTCAGATTCCCAAAATCCAGCCTAGTAATAACATAAATTCAGGCTACCTAGTCTCAGATTTGAACCTATGACTATCTCATTCACCTCCTTAAACCCCAGGCAATCTTCACTTTCCAAAATATTCTGGATTCTATTCTTGGAACCATGGCATTGAAACCAAATATTATTCTGTTTTAACTTTGCTGTGTACAGGTATGTCCACAGAGTAGGGTAAAAAAACTCAAGATGGTGCCTGCAGCGGTATGATAGAAGCTCTGTCTTTTATGTGCATCACATGCCATCTTGACTTTTTTTTTACCATACCCTGCAGACATCCTTGGCCTGCAGACATGTTCTAATCTACTAGTCCATCTACAGATCCTGGGATGATGGCAAGATCTGTGGTTAGTATTTCATTGCCAACCCCCACCCCCACCCCCGAAGGATATCGCTGATATAACTTTTGACAATATTTCTCAAGGGACAAATGTTGTGCTACAGAGCCATACCATTTAGCATAAAAAGCTAATGTGTAGATGTGCCACTAAGCATATTAAGGTCAGCAGTTTTCAGGTAATAATGTGAACCCCTGATATTATTTATCTACTGATCAAAATTGTACTGTTTCTTATTTAAAAAGCTTGGCAGTTTTGTGAGATGCTTGGGTTAGGCCCAAAGTGTGGGGAACTTATTCTGGCTAGGACTTCAGCATCTGTTGACTGACTTCCTCTGTTCTACTGAAATGCATCCACAGGACCTGATACTTCAATCAGTACCATGGACTTTCAATTACATTTATTCTGTGAACCACCAGAAGTCCCTGGTAGATTGTGAAACTTTAGAAATTTAATAACGGACTGGGTTATTTGTGGGACCTCCTGTGCCCAATTTCTTCTGCTCATCTCATGAGGTCTGGCAAGATGGGCATGCTCAGAATTCCTGTTATTAAACAGTGGCATCTAATGGGACTCAGGAAGTGTGCGTTCTCTGTTGTAGCACCTGCCCTTTGAAACAACATTTCTCCCAAAATTTGGATGGCCCCAACCTTGCTGGCCTTTCATAAAGTGCTTAGGACCTGGCTGTTCCCCTGACCATTGGGTGAACCCATTTTGAAATGGTGACTGTTTGCTCTTTCCTATATATTGTTCTATGCATGAAATGTTGTTTTTAATTCTTTTAATTATAATTCTTATTTTATTGACTGTTAGCTGCCCTGAGTTAATTGGGCAGCCACATAAATCTATATAAACAAACAAACAATTAAACAAATAAAATATGATAAAACATGTTTCACTGGATCACATCCTGTATGAGGATTTTCAGATTTAATAGTCCAGTTATTGTTAAGACCAACTTTCCTTGAAATGAAACAAACCTGCAAACTTAACCATGATACAGCCCATGAAACGATGGATAGGAAAGTAATGCAAACAATGACTTTTTCAAGGAGCAGCACCACTGAGCTTCAGAGGAACAATAGCCTTGTGGTTAGACCACAGACCTCAGAAACTGTAAATTTGGCTTCATTTGTCAGTACCTAGCTTTGCCACAGATTTCTCTATACAGTGTGGAGTCAAGAAAACCCACTTAGGGCCTCAATTAAAGCATGTGGGGAGATGTTACACTTTGAGATGTATACCCCCCCCCCCCAATGGGATGGACTCTAATTGGCCAATCTTAGGTCTGCCATCTCTTCAGAAGGAATGATAGATTTCATGGGCTTCATCTTCAGGCAAAATGACCCGAGCACACCATTGCTTGCGCTAATGCTTACAACCTTGCCCTCTTCCTCTGAGTCCATCTCATATTATCATTACCCTATGAAAAGGGTGAGAGAAGAGCTGTTTCTTTGTGAAAATAAGTGACAGGAAGAAGTGGGGAGCACGAGCCCAGGTGCTTTGAGTGTTGTCCCTGGTCCCACTGTTTCTCAGAATTAGCCTTGATGGCAATGTGACTGCCTCTGAAGGCCATCTTCTGGGAGACTAGTGGGCTTCCTTGTGCAGTAGGTTGGCCACTGTGAGAACAGACAGCTGGACTAGATGGACCATCGGTCTGATCCAGCTGGGCACTGCCTATGTTCTTCTTATGATCTTGTATTCTAAAATGTTTGAGAGCTTGTCTGAAGATCAGAATCTGTTTTGTCTGAGAAAAGTTCTATATTCAATATGCAATACAGTATCTGAAGGATTGGATTAGTTCACCAGGACTGTGAAAAGAAAAACCTCACCTAGAGAAAATGCAGAGCTATCCTCAGTCATAGTAGATAATACTAGGTTAGTTGGACTAGCTATATGATGAGATACAAGTAGCCATCTATGTTTCTAAAGCATTCTGTAATTTGGTGCAATCTAAAGAAACATACAGTATGTCCAAGTCAGGGCAGCTGGAGCAGGAAAAAACAGTATATCTGGCCTCCCTCCATTGATTATAGCCTTCTGAACCTGGTGTCCTCCAGGTATGTTGGACTTCAGTGCTCCCCACCCCCAACCAACATGTTTACTAGCTGGAGCAAATGGCTGTTTGACTCCTAGAGAAATAGGCACCAAGGCAACCATAACTTCCAGAGTGCTAGAACTCCTGTGTCATTCACGGGAGGTAGGAAAGCTTTCATATAGCCAACATTTTAATGACTTGGACTCCAGCAGCTGGATCTGTTTGCAGATCAAATATGCCCTGGGAGCTGCCTGCTTTGTTGTTTGTTGGGCTTAAGCCATTGAAACTGCTTACTTGTTCGATTACATGGACTGCAGTAGGGTGACCTGACATGCTTTCAAGCTGCTGTTGCAGCTTGTGAAAATAAGACATTCAGTGGCTCTGAAGATCAGTGTCTTCCAGCTACAAAGATCCATAGGGGTGGGCTTACAAGTCAGCTACAGCAAAATATCGTGGAGGGCCTTGGGGCTTTCAGAAAGCAAATTCACTGAGTCATTTTTTGTGGACTTTGTCAGATAAATGAAGTTGGCAGAATAGATATAACTGGTGAAAGGGACAGGAATGGGGGAGTATAGGAAACCATGGAACCCAAAGGCTGCATAATGAAAGAAAGACAAATAGAAGGTTGTTCCATTTTCTAAATCTAGCCCATGCAAAGAGGCTTCCAGACAAGGCTTTCAGTATGCAACCACATATAATAACATCTCCATCACTTCTGTCTTTTTAAAAAATTCTACAGTATCTACTTCCAAGAAGAAACTTTGACAAAAAATTGAATTCACACAAGACATTTAACTCTTAGCCTAGGCTAGCAGTATACAATTGCTCTGTTCACTTAACACACTATGGAGTCCTTGGTGCACTCTGAGCTTGCTTGTTTGCTTGCAGATGTTCCATTACCTGTAAACAGGAAACAAAACCCACACTCACTTGCACTGATGATGTTACCTAGTTGAGTAATGTAACGTCTGTAAGCAAACAACCAAGCTCAGAGAGCACCAAGGGCTCCATAGTTCAACCCTGAGCTACACATATTCTCTTCTATTGTTAACACTCTATGTTAAACAATATAATGCCTTAACATTACAGCTTGGTTCATAAAATGATGACAATGGCTGTGTTTACCACAGCATGTTAAGTAATGTTAGTTAACCCCAATTTAGCATAATCTAACATGCTAGAGCCAGTTCGGTGTAGTGGTTAAGGCACCAGGCTAGAAACCAGGAGACCATGAGTTTTAGTCCTGCCTTAGGCACAAAGCCAGCTGGGTGACCCTGGGCCAGTCACTCTCTCTCAGCCCTAGGAAGAAGGCAATGGCAAACCACCTCTGAAAAACCTTGCCAAGAAAACTACAGAGACTTGTCCAGGCAGTCTCTGAGAATCAGACATGATTGAATGGATATGTCAATGAATTGAATGGATATGTGGATGATTGAATGGATTAAAAAAAACATGCTGTGCAAATTCTGCTTTGGAATTATAAGAGATAGTGTCATGATGCCAGACTATGTCCACAAGAATGACACTGGCTTTGCAGACTGGGAATACTGTACCCATTCCTTCACCTCAAGCAGAATCAACAAGACATCTATTACACAGAGCAAAGGCAGATGCTGCAGACCCTCTCTCTGGGATAGGACAAAGCTTTATTCTTTTAAAACCAGAGGGAAAATTCTGGCAAAATGGGAAAAGGAGTTGCTGTACCTGAGCTGGAAAAAGAAGTGGGATCTATCATCTCCCCAGCAACTCTGATAAACAGCCAGAGTTACAGAGGCTGAGGGAGGTCCAGAGGAAATAAGCAGAGGACTTTGCTTTGGGATTTAGTTATCTCTAAAGATAAACATTTAGATAGAAGCAGCATTACATTTTAATTTCTTTTGTCTTTATAGGCTTAAGTCCAATATTCTTTATATCTCTGTACAAGCTTAGTAACTGTATACATTTCAGACTTATATGCACATATCAGATTATGCAAATAATAATAATAATAATACATTACGCTATTGATGTCAGCTCTGCTAGGTAGATCAGACCAGGAAATCAACTCCACGGGAAGGCTGAAACTCCTTTATTGAGATTGGCTATAATAACAAAATCTGGTGAGTCTGATTCTGCTGCACCTCCCACCCCTTCTTAAATCTAGTCAGTCAGGGAGGTGTTTACCTGAGTCGTTTCCAAATATTATTTTGTTTCTCAGGACTTAAAAAATGTTTCAGCCCCTTTTGCCTAGATAACAGTTCTTGCATCAAGGGTATCTTCCTTACTCTCTATAATTTCAAATTCTCTGAGTTCTGTAAAATTCAGAGCCTGGGGGAATTTCAACAAATCATGCCATTATGTGGTCCTTGGGAATTTTTTGTCTAAACAATTTGCCAGCTGCTGTATATTGTAAATTGAGCTGCTCTGTATTCTAGTTCCTGCCACATTGTATATTCATGATTTTTAGATATTAAAGCTAAAATGTTATCCTTTCTCTCTTTAATAAAATCTGACATTTGAACAGAAGACAATATCCGTAACTCAGGGTTGAACTGTGGAGTTCTTGGTGCTCTCTGAGCTTGGTTGTTTGCTTGCAGATGTTTCATCACCCAACTAGGATAACACTATCAGGGTGAGTGAGTGTGGGGTTACCCCATTACCTAGTTGGATAATGAAATGTCTGCAAGCAAACATCCAACCTCAGAGAGCACCAAGAACTCCACAAATCAACTTGTCTTCATCTCTTGTGAGATTGATCTGTCTTTCAAGGGGAAGGGAAGAAAGGTTGATACTTCTAGTTACCTGTGCCAGGTGGCATGACTGATTGTTTGATTATATGCTATTAAGTTGGTATTGACTCTTAGTGACCATATGGATAGATTTTCTCCAGGAGAAAAATAGTGGCACTATAACAATTATTTAATTATATTTCATTTTTTACCTTAAAAAAATAACACTGCAAAGGCAGCAGTCTCCTTTCTCATGTACACCAGGAGTTAGTGGGGAAGATTCCAGTTGAGATGCCCCCTCAGAAGATAGATGGTGGCAGTGGAAACTACCAAGCTTCTACTACAAGGCAAGAGGCAGAGGTGAAGACCCAGATAATTTGTGAGAGACAAGCCTTGAGACCTCCAGCTTACCACCTTATGCGTTCAGCCCTGCTTACCACAGCCCGGAAGTTTCCAGTGGATGCATTCCAGGCTATGAACAGTGATCCATTCATAGCCACTCACTAAAGTTCATCTTTATATTTAGTCTTCTATTTCTAACTGCTATTTTATACTAATAACAACAGCAGGAATGTAGACCTATAGTTCCAATTACACCCAAATTAGCTAGAAAAAAATACTGTAGGTCATAGAGTGAGGCGATACTCTTACTTCAGTCTCTTAGCTACAAAACAGTTAAAGGTGGCAACCTAAGATGAGTTAAATGCTTCTCTGTGTTTAAGGTGTGTGTTTTATAAAATGCAAATAACATGCATCGGTAAGGTAGGGGGAATTGATCATTATTAGGAACACGTAGGCAGAGAGCGGGGAGTTCAACCCTCTCATTCCATAGTCTTGATGGAAATCACATTTGAAGCTGGTATCTGCTACATCTGGAAGGAGAATTGCAGTGATACCTATTCCAGTTTTCCTTTAAAAATAAAGAGCTATTTATTGTTGTAATTGCTGTATAGGAGGAAAGAGTTGCCTCCCAACTTCCCACCACAATCTTAATAATCGCCATTCAGCTTCTATTTACATTTTTAATGTTAATATTAAAGATGAAGTTATTTACCTTTGAACGTAAAGCTATGCCAACTTCACCTGCCCCTTTAAGTCCTTGAGCATAAAGAAAATAGGTGGGAGAGGACTATTTGCGGGGGACAGTCACTTATTGGCCACCCTTCCAGTCCTTTGCCAACAAAGTACAGTCTAAGACCACAAGTCCCATGACCCCCAGCCTATAGAAATCTTGCAGATGCTGGACCATGTCAAACGGTGGCAGACAATAATACAGACTGGGGTCAGGAAAACCCATAATAACACTCTAACACTATTTCCAGAGCCACCCATTGCCAGAAAAAGAAGAGAAGGAACATCTATTCTCAATATGAGATTTCTGTTTTAAGCAGCATCCCCACATTTGGTGTCACATTTCATTCTGCTCCAAAAGCTGAAACCCCAGAGTTTCCCATCCTGCAAATGATCCAAAGCTGGAGAGCAACAAAATGCCAAGATACAATTTAAAAATAGGGCTACGGCACTATTTTCCAGGCTGTTTTGATGCCTGATCCATGATTCTGGAAGGTGTTTTTTTATGACTTCACCCCCAAAAAGTAATGTTATTTTTTCTATGTTCTGTCATTTATTAACATACCCAAGGGTGAAAAGAAATCACTCCCACTTTGGGAGGTATTCATTTCATTCATTTGAGGCACAGCGTAATACAGCAATAGTAAATAGATTTATCAATTCTTCCTGGTCTTGATGATTGCGAATTATTCTAAAATTAGGAGGCAGCACAGCTTGGAAGAGCAGCGAGTGAGTACAAGAGAGGAAAGTCTATTGCCATGGCCTGCTTTTTGGTTTTACAATTGGCCTCAGGTTGGCCTTGACGGGGAACTGGAATGCTGAGCTGTTTCCATTCTTATTCAGTTACTGCATTCAATCTTTATCCTGCATCTTTCTGTTGGCTTGGGAGGGATCTTAGAATTGCAGAAAGACAACAAAGCAAAACCATCAACTTGAATAATAAAAAACATACAAGTAAAGCAAGTAGTAGTTAAATTAATTTGTGTACAGAATTTATTTGTTTGATTGTTTGTTTATTAATTAAAAAGAGCCAGTCTGATGTTGTAGTTACAAGGCACCTGGCTAGAAAACAGGACACCGGAAGTTCTAGTCCCACCTTAGGCACAAAGCCAGCTGGCTGACCTTCGGCCAGTCCCTCTCTCTCAGCCCTGGGAAGAAGCAGGCAAAGGCAAACCACTTCTGAAAAACCTTGCCAAGAAAACTGCATGGATTATCCAGGCAGTTGCCAGTAGTTAAGACTGCCTCAAAGGCACAAATGCACACCCACCCACACACACGCACACACATACATACACGCAAATGCACATGCATACACGTACAATTATGTAAATGTATGTATAATTATTTTATGCAAATACTAATGATTGAATGTCAGCCAAAACACAACATTCTTTTAAATAATATTCAGCAATTTTCAAGAATAAAAACTTCCATCTTAACAGAGAAGCCACTTCTTTTCACATTGTATAGGAGGAACTTTTAGGAAAAAAATATGTCTATGCTTTTATGAGCCAAAAAGAGAGTAGGTGGTTCCTCTAATATCTGAGTAACATTGGCTGTGTTCACTTTAACATGCTCACCCATAATTAACTGTACCACTGTTTACTAAATTAAGCCATAAAATACAGTAAAGTAGATTTAAGGACCTGTAATGGTAATAGTACTTAAAAAAAAATTGATATAGTACAACTGGATTAAGGAAATCATGGCTAGATGTACATTCTTTCCGTCCCAAGGACCCTGTTTTCTGAAATCCAGCTGACAGCTTTCAATTAATAGTATTAAGAGACCATAGGAGCCTTAGAAGTCTTGCTATGGGGGATCTCAAGATATCAAGAGAAGATATTCTCAAAGCTGTTTAATACTGTATTTGTATTAGCAATTTGTCCTACTTGAACTTGAACAATTGAATTGAAAACACTGTAATCTTGGAAGAGTTTGTTGATTTCAGTGTGTGTGCCTGTGAATGTATACAAACATCTTGCATTTAAATATGATGAAGTTACAGACCGGGATATTTTACTGTACACCTGGGATAGAAAATCAGCATTGCCTACTAGTGAGCCCAATTCAGGATGTAAGTATTGATATATAAAGCCTTAAACAATTTGAGATTGGGTTACTGCAAAGAGCATCTTCAAAATAACAGCCTCCTGACAACAAAGGTCTGCATAGTTAAAGCAATGGCATTCCTCGTAGTAACATATGGCTGCGAGAGCTGGACCATAAGGAAGGCTGAGAGAAGGAAGATAGATGCTTTTGAACTGTGGTGTTGCAGGAAAATTCTGAGAGTGCCTTGGACTGCAAGAAGATCAAACCAGTCCATCCTCCAGGAAATAAAGCCAGACTGCTCACTTGAGGGAATGATATTCAAGGCAAAACTGAAATACTTTGGCCACACAATGAGAAGACAGGACACCCTGCAGAAGATGCTGATGCTAGGGAGAGTGGAGGGCAAAAGGAAGAGGGGCCGACCAAGGGCAAGGTGGATGGATGATATTCTAGAGGTGACGGACCCGTCCCTGGGGGAGCTGGGGGTGGTGGCGACTGACAGGAAGCTCTGGCGTGGGCTGGTCCACGAAGTCACAAAGAGTGGGAGGCGACAGAACAAATAAACAACAGATATCTACCCTCTTCAGCAGAGTCTTGCTGTCTCTGTCACTGCTTACAGATAGCTGTTGGGTGGCAATACAGATGAAGTTGTCTTCCATGGTGGCAGCTGCCCTATGAGATGATCTCCTGCCTGCAGTATGCCAGGCCCCGACACTGACATGTTTTAGGTACATTTTAAAAAGTGAGGTGTATTTTTAAATTTATCTCCTCCAACACTTACTGCCCCTAAGATTTGGTTTTTAAAAACCCTTTGTTGTTTTTAATAATAATTGCCCCTCTCCTTCACCTCCTTTGAGGATGTGGGGAGATTGCATTGTTAGAGTTGTTGTTTGCTAGGATTCACTTCAGTATGCTGGCATATCTGGAAATGAAATGTATATCCACCTAGAGTAGATATTTCTTGTCTTTAATATGCATGCATGTAAGCAAGTACAGATAGTCCTTGCTTAACAACCTTAATGGGGACTGGCAACTCTGTTGCTAAGCAAAGTGGTCATTAAGTGAAACATCACATGGCTGTGCCACTTAGCAATGGCAGTTCTGGCAATCCTGGTTGCAGTTGTTATGCAAATCACATGTGGTCATTAAGCGAGGACCTTCCAGTGATGACTTCCTTCCAGCTTCCCCATTGACTTTGCACACCCTACTGTTATAAATATGGTGGACTCATTCTGAACTGTCCACAGTCATGCTGGTTGAATGTAACGGGAAATGTGCAATCCAACATAACTGTGGACAGCTTCTATTCTAGGAATGCTTTAGCCCATGATGGAAAGGACTTCCAGATATTGCTGAACTCTTACCTCCTCCTCACCCCAGCCCAGTCCAGCCAATTGGGAGGAGAGCTTGGAGCAGCAGCTCAGCAGCATCTGGAAGGTCACAAGATACTTAGCTGAAAGAAAAAAATCTGCATTTTTGGCTTGGAAAAAGTACAGGAAATGCAAACTCAGGTAGGTTAACACAGCTGAAAAAGAGCCTTAATCCTTCTGCAATGTGGTAAGGCCTTAGACAGAAATCCCTAGCACGAGGATGGCATTGGGGATAGACTAATATCTTTTGAGAAACGTTGAAGAATATAACTGGTTAACTACTGGCTAACCAATCCCTCTTAGCCAACTCTGATCATAGGAAGGAAGGCTTAAATGGCATCCAAGCCATACATTAGGCTCTGAACCCCCACCCACCCGTCAGCTCCACATGCGAACCACCATACCACGCACAGCATGGGGTGACACCCAACCCTGTATTTTTCCACTCACATTTACAGCCTTCTCTAACTCCCCCCTTCAAACCACTGCTATTTATTTTATTGCCTTTCAATAAATGCTCCGTTTCTCTCTTACCCAGAGGAAGGAGTAGCTGGCTGCTTGCACCGTCCATCATGAGGCTGTACAAAATTCCAGGCTCTATGCGTTGTTTTTTTTTTTTTTTTTAAGCTGGATCTTGCAGCTCTGCCCAGTGGAAGAATGGATTCCATATGGCTGACACAGACACTTGGTGGGACGTTGTTATCAGTGTGGAAACACTGCTACTTCTGTGAGCTACATGGTCCCAGATTGTTCAACACCCGTGGCAGAAAGCTAGGCTTTAACTTCACTTATCTCAGCCCACATCTAAGGGCATACTGGGTGGCAATAAGGCAGAAAATGCTGCAAAGGGTATTGATGTTGTATTATGCACAGCTCTGTGCTTTAAAAAGAAACAAATTCTGTTGGCAGGCAATACACATTCCATGCTTACATTTAAAAAAAAAAAAAGTAGCAGAATTCAGCTTTAACTGATCCTGTAGCTGAGGAAAACTTTCATAGTTTATTCCAGTTTTGACTAACTAAATGCTGTCTTCCAGCCACAGCGGCTAGGAGCTGGTCCAATACCTCTGCAGAATGGCAGGAAGTAACCACCTGCATTTGGAAGACTGTCAATGCCTCCTTGCAGGAGGGGGAGTTACCAGCAGTCTTGAAGGAGGCTGTGGTGTGCCCACTTCTGAAGAGGCTGTACTTGGACCCTGGGGTTTTGGATAACTATTGTCAGGTCTCCAACCTCCTGTTTTTAGGGAAGGCTGTCAAGACAGTGGTGGAAGACCAACTTCACAGTGCTCTAGATGATGCAGACTCCTAGATGGAGTCTTTTTGATTGGGGTTCAGGCCCATGTATGAAACAGAGACAGCACTTTGTTTAGTGCAGAGACAGCACTAAAGATTGCTCTTTAGGTGACTTGTGTAAGGTTATGGATGGGGGTGGTCCACCCCTCCTGGTCTGTTAGACTTCAGAGGCTTTTGATAACATCAATCGTAATAACTTAGGGGGTGTTGGGAATTGGAGGCACTGATTGGTGGTGATTCTGCTCTTTCCTCAGTGGGTGGTTTCAGTGAGAGGTGGAGGGGTATCAAAGGTCATCTCAATGGCCTCTGATATGTGGGCTGCCACAGGGGCCGGTTCTCTCTACCTTGCAGTAACAATATATGAAGCTGTTGGATAAGGTCATCTGACAGCTTGGGGGGTGGTATTATCAACCTGAAGGTCATACCCAACTTTACATCACCACACTGGATTGTACAGGAGATGCTATTGATGTCCTACCTTGATGTTTGGAAGCGTGAGGGTTTGGATGGCAGAGAACAGACTGATGTTGAACCCAATTGAGACAGAGTGACAATTTGTACACTGGGGTTCTTTGTCAATACCAGTGTTATCTCTAGATGGGTAGGTGCTACCATGGAGGAGGTTTGTGATTTGGGGGTCCTTCTGAACTCATGGCTCCTGCGGATAGAAGCTAGAGGAGTTTTTGCCCAGCTCCAGCTGGTTCACCAATTGCAACCTTATCTAGTGCAGGAGGACCTACCTACTCATGCCCCCTCTACCATCCAGTTGGACTACTGCAATGCACTTTACATGGGGCTACTCTTCTTTTACATCTTTTTAATTTTTTATTATTAATTAGTAATTGTTCAAGATATAATTAAGACACATAATGTAAAGACTACTTAAAGACTACTCAGAAACTCAGCTGATCCAAAATGTGACAGTCTATGTATTTACTGGTTCCTGGCGATGGGAGCACATAATCAGGCCCACTGATTTTGTAGGCCTTGCACTAGTTGCTGATGGTTTCCGGGTACAATTTAAAGTGCTGATATTGAACTATAAAGCTCTTTGTAATTTGGCACCTGGCTACTCGCAGGATAGCCTGCTCCAGCCAGAATCAGTCCAACCTGCTAGATCTTGTAGAGGGCAGCTACTTGTAGTTCCACACTTCTGGAAGATAAGGGAAAATGAAACTAGAAGGTACTGCTTTTCCATGATGGTGCCAATGCTCCACACCATGGAGATCAGACTCATCTCCACTTTGCAGACTTTTAGGAAAGTATTGAAAACAAAACTGTTTTGAAAGTCATTCTCATAATTTAAGCATTGGATCACTTTTATTTTTTATTGTTGTTACTGTTTATTTTGTGGTCTTTGTTGGGGTTTTATGATGTTGTTTGTTTTAAATAGTATCATGGATATTTTTATAAGCCACTGAGTCACTAGATTGTCGCAGGGTACAAGTTCAATCAATCAATCAGTCTATAAGTTGTGCATGAATGTATACATCATGCTGAGCCATGATTTATTGAATTACCATAATGGCTAAGTTTACACAAAATACTAAGCTACAAATAAGCAAGCCACTTTGGGAGCATACAGTTGTGTATTCTCATAGCATACTAAACCAAGAAGTCCAGTGAACAAGCAGGAGTGCACTAACTCTGCCATGTTATTTTCCATTGTGTAAATCTTACTAAGTAGACTGAACTTCAAATAGCCATGATTTGACGTTTCTAGAAACTGCAACTCTACAGAAAGTAGAAAGTATGTAGTAAGTAGTGAACATGAGAGCCAGTTTGGTCTAGTGGTTAAGGCAACAGGCTAGAAACCAGGATGCTGTGAGTTCTAGTCCCGCCTTAGGCATGAAAGCCGGCTGGGTGACCTTGGGCCAGTCAATCTCAGCCCAACTCACCTCACAGGGTTGTTGTTGTGGGGAAAAGAGGGGGAGGAGGCAGGAGTATTAGGTATGTTCGCCGCCTTGAGTTATTTATAAAAATAAGAAAGGCAGGATAAAAATAAAATAAATAAGTATATAAATAAATTTAGGCTTCAGGTAGGACAGTAACCCTATGTTTTTGGTTGCACAATAAACAGCCACATACAAGAGGGAGGATGGTTATGTGCGAGTATTCATTAACCAGATCTTTTGACTTAGCATGAGCCCTGCCAGAATTGGCCTATCTAGTTGACGAAGTAAACAGCTTTCTAGACAGTGAAGCTCAGGATCCTCCTGCCTTGGCTCAAACTGCTGAAAATCCACCCACTTTTGAGGCTTCAACAGATACTCACATTCTATAGGCACTAGGGAAAAAAAGCCCAAAATAATTACCACCAGATTTTTGGTAAGCTACGTTCTGCACAAAACAGTCACAATTCAGTGATTGTGCTATTTTTGAGAAGGATCTCTTTTTCCAAACAGACAAGTGTGTGCTTCCAGAGCATAATGACCTGGATTCTAGGCAACAAAATGCTACTTTGTGAGAATGATTTGCTTCAGCAACTTTGCAGGTCACGTTCTCCTGCATTATTTTATCCTTTGCCTAACAATAACCAGGAAGGCAACAGAAGAACCACCATTTCCTAGAACAGCCCTCCCCAACCTGGCACTCTGTTGATGCCATGTAGAGTTGCAGAGCCACAAATCACAAGGCTGGAGAATGGAAAAAATCATCCCTCAAGTTCTTTAATATAGAAGAAGCTTAGAGAAATGGCAGACACCTAAAGAAAGCAGCCCTGAAGTCTCTACTGTGTCAAGAATTATAGAGATGAGCCAAAACACACATATTGGGAAGCTCTATTATTCAGGGAGAGCTTTCCCCCTCCTTATCACGAAGCACCTTGCTTCCATACTCCCTCTTTCATGATAAAGAGGGGGAAAGCTCTCCCTGAATAACAGAGCTTCCCAATATGTGTATTTTGGCTCACACATACAGCTCCACTGAGAGACAACTTCCTAGTTCGTCCTCTTTGTGAACTATTGCCATCCCAACTTACTTTGATAAAAAAACTCTTGTTACGAGTTTACTTTTCCCTTCACTGTCCTTTCACACACACCCCTTTTTTTTTAGGGTGGCCTTCCAGCAAGTATATCTGGTTGTTATTACACAGTCAAGAGTCTGCAAGCCAATCTAGGACCCCTAGCAGAATAGCAGAGTACAAATAGGTTAAAGAAAGAAAATCAAAGGAGGCTGAAATTGGTAGTGTGAAAATGGGGACAACCTGCTAGATTCTTTTGCTTCAGTGGCTTTTATCTGCTCCAAGTCTCTTTCCCAACTTGTATTTAACCTTGGCACAACCCTACTTTGACCACAGCAATTTCCCTTGTGGTTCCATGATGGTGATGTTACCTTGTCCCCAGCACAGCATGGAGACAGGCTTAAGTTTTGTATTAATACAAAATTAGTATTTGTATTAGTATTACTAATACTAATTAGTAATTAATTACTAATACTAATTAGTATTAGTATTTTGTATTAATACAAAAGTAGCAGTGGTGGACGTAACATTTCACATTCAAAACAGGCTCTTGATTATTTTGGAAGTGTTTCCAAGCATTTCCAAAATGATTGATATAGGCCAATTCAAATGCAAAACATCATTTTAAATTGTGCAGCATTTCAGAATGTACATCCTTGAAAATGATTATTTCCCTCTTATTCCAGTACCATCCAAGGGCAGCCTCGAGCTGAGTAAACTGTTATGCTTTGCTGCCCATTAACTTAAAGCAGTGTTCCTCAACCTTGGCAACTTGAAGATGTGTGGACTTCAACTCCCAGAATTCCCCAGCCAGCCAAGGCTGGGGAGTTCTGGGAGTTGAAGTCCACGTATCTTCAAGTTGCCAAGGTTGAGGAACACTGCCTTAAGAGGGAAAATCTGAGTACCAGCGGTGATCAGAGCTGTGTTTTGAGAATATAGATAAGCCCTCTCTCCTCTGGCCACTTGCCAGGCTTCATCATGGCCCTTTCTCTCCCAGCCTTTGCTCCCTCCATTAGTACTTCATTTTCAGAGTCCCTTTCAGGCCTGTTACCTCTTCACTTTCTGTTTTTGATACCAGCTTCTCCCCAAGCTTCCAACAAATTATAGGAGAGAACCGACCTCCACTATTCCTTTTGAGGAAGAAGAGGAGACATGTCTCTGCTTCTTTTCTCTTTATTTGGCAGGTTCAACCACACTCTCCTCCCAAGTAAAAGTATTGCCTGGCATGTAGTCAATTTCAATTCTCCAGTTCTGCAGGACCTACCTGTACTCTTACAGTCAGGGTGGCGAGTGTCTGCCGCTCTCCTCTCTGGGACTATTTCTATCCTGGTGTGTTAAACTTGGAAAATGCTCTTTTGGGACATAAGAGGCAGAGCAGGCAAATGCAGCTGGAGAGGGAGAACCCTAACTTATTCAGACCCTCCCCAGTCCTGTCACGGCCTGATTTGGTGGTGGTTTCCTTGCAGGCTATGATATGCTGGAGAGAGATGGCAGCACAGTCAGAAGAGAAACCAATTCCCTTGCCTATAACGAGTGTCATGCTTGTTAATAAGGACCCTACCATCTGGCAGCATCTCAGAATAGACAATAGAATCAGGATAGGGATTGGCAACAAGAAGAGCAATGTTTGTGTCAACATTAATTTTGTGCTGACTCAAGGATGGATGGATAGCCCAACTCAGTAGCGAGGAAAAGTTCAAAATCCTCCCTCAACAAACCTTATTTCCCAATCATGGGAAGAATAAAGGTATTCATTGCTTACACAGAATAGTCATATAGGCTAGTCTTTATTGCCAGTGCATTTGGCCTAGGGAAAACAATTAGATTTATTTCTGATACAAGCGTTAATTCCTTCATAATTACAAGCTGCAGAATCAGGAATAATTATAATTATTATTTAAAAAAATAATCTCTGCAGCTGATCTGTCTTGGAGTTGGCTGTACCTTATTGCCTTCTTGCATCCTTTGTTCTGTGAAGAAAAATCTGTCCCTTCTTCCTGATGGGGGGGTGGGGGAAGAAGCAATTGGTAGGGGAAGAGGTACTTTAAAGGACAAATGATAGCATGGAACATGTCCTTGCTCCTGATTTTAGCCCCTGGGAGGGAAGATATTGCTGTGGTGGGGAGGGTGCAGCAAAATCAGATAGAGTCTGACATTAAGGCATGCTTTTTGCCAACACCCAAATGAAAAAAAAAAATGCATAGATAGCAGCAGCACTAGGATCCACAGTGGCCTATCATTCTGATTATATGCAGTCACTATTTTCAAGTTTCTTTCTTTTCATGGTATGATCAATGCTTATTTTTACTGCATGCAGCGTTTTCCTTCATGCAGCCAGGGACAAACTCTATTGGGCATCTGCTGAGTTCTACACCTGGAATCTCGTTTCTGATGTTCCCCTTTCTTGCCATTACTGTTCCTGCCCTCTCCAAGAATGTTGACAACTGACAACCTCCATTTTATGTCCCTTTTTTGTCACCTGGGGTTGGACACAGAGAAAGGCAGCAAGTGACTGAGCATTAGAACCTTTGGAGAGAAGATGGGCCCAGTTGAAAATGTTTTCTCCAGGGGGCCCTCAAACCCTAGTACTGCTGAGTATTCCTTTCAGCATTTCTTTCTTACATGAAACCAGGTTCAGGAGAAAGATATAATTGCTTAAAATGAATAGGGCAAGTGAGCCCACTTCGCAGTCCCAGCATCCAGTTGACCAGGTCTGCCTTTCTTGCTTATCTGTTCTTCTTTTCTGAACAGAAGAGAGATTGCGCAAGATATAAAAGTTGTTGTCAAAGGCTCATAGAAGACATCAGGCTGTTCCTTAGGAGCAACTCTGATTCTGTTCTTTCAAACAAAATTAAAAAGCTGCCTTCTAAATATTAACTATGAGATTGCATGATACAGTATATGTTTATTTGAAAAAAAACTGAAATGGACTCATTCCGTTAAAATAATATTTGAAACTTACTGGGGAGCAAATGCCCATGTCCTTTGGGATTTTTCTTTTCCTCATGTCTCACCCTCTCTACTTTTGTTCTTGTTTCATTTTATTCCTTTACTATCAATAGCTTGAAACTAACGGATATAGTAAAACCTGATTTTCTTCTTCATTGGTATCTGGTGAGAACCCATCTATATTTACCAACTCATAAACTGGAAACTCTTGAGCAAAATGGAATCACTATAGAATTATAATTGGAAAATAGCTGCCCATGAGCTGCCAGCTTGCAACCATTCCATAAGAGGGATGGTGATCTGCAAGTTTAATTAATGAAGTTTGACCAATGACAGGATAAAACAACACTTCTCATGAGCCCATTTTACCCAAGAGTTTCAGCCCAATTCCTGAACCTTCACTAACATACTATCCCTTTGATCACTTTTAAAAGGCTGAGAAGCAACCATGAGAGAGAGCGAGCGAGAGAGAGAGAGAAATATGTACACATTTGTACATATGGGATCTGTTACATCAGCACCTTCATTTCCTTGTCTAACAGGTCATAATCTAATTTATTCCAGAGAAGAAACTGATTCTTACTGAGACCCACTCCCATCTTGATTTCCTCCCACTAGGATGGTAAAGTAATTGAAACTGGGAGGAAATCAACACTTCTTGCAGTTCTTTATATTTCAAGGTGCAACCCTGTGAGGTGAGTTAGGACTAGCACTCACAGCGTCTTAGTTTCTAGTCAAACGCCTTAACCATTACACTAAACTGGCTCTCTATTTAAGATACTGATGTTCCTCTGCTTGCTTTTGCTCGAAAGAGAAACTGCTAATCCACCATGTTTTATATTGATAAAAAAACCCTGCATCTTGAATGTATCCTAGCCAATTAACTTGCTGCCAATTTAATTTAACAATGTTTTACCGAAAATATATATTCACTCTTTTGACATGGGAAGTTGTATTCAGATAAAATAAATAATCATAATATATCCTTCTAATTTGCCAAACCTCAGAACTCAATGATTAGTACTTGCATCACACCAGCTGCAGCTCAGTTACTAGGAGAGCTGATTTTCTGTCAGAGATTTGGCAAATATGTTGATGGATCACAATTGTGTCTCTGATAACAAACAGCGATCTACCATTGGGAGGTCTGCAAGGAGTTCCTAAAACCCAATTGTTTGTGCTTGGTTCTAATACTAAAGCAATGTTTAATTGCTGGCATACTTTTAGCAAGCACGACTTGTAATAAGTGTAACTCAGACAGCAATTTTTCTGCAGCTGTATTGCATTGATTTATTGATTTATTTACTTACTGACTGCCTGAGAATGTGACCAGTGACATCAGCAGATGAGCTCAATCCTTTGAACCTGCATTTTTTTTCCCCAGAGGCTCCTGGGGGCAAACATTTCTTTTCATTGTTATTGCAACAAACCACAGTAAAGAAAGGAAAATAATAAATTGATGTTTTATCACTGAATTTTTGAGAACTGACTTTTGGGGTTCAGGCCACCATGCAGCCTATGGGCTGCATGTTACCCCTGATGCAATGCTGCATCTCTTATATTGAGGTAGAACCCACAAAAATAGAATTTGTAAGATCCCTTGCAATTTGCCCAAGGATTAAGATTATTATATTTACAGTACTATATATTTTTATGCCGCTTCTGTCCTCCAAACGGATTACAGCATGAGAACCAGGATTATAGTTCACCCAGACTAGAATTGCAGAAGACATAAACTTTTGAAACAATAATGATTTTCAGTGAAAAGGGGAAAATTCACTATTAAGTACAGAATCCTGGAGAACATAAAAATACATCCTGGACAGAAAACATTTTTGAAGATAAATCAGCAAGAAGAGGGCAAAGAGGATGCAGGAGAAAGTTGTACTCTTTAGTTAATGAAAGAGCCAAAAGGTAATAAGAAGATGAATGTCCCCCCAGATGAAGCCAAACTTGGAGGAAAGTCTCCTATGACTCATGGGTGTTCTATTAAGGGGCAGAGATAAAAGAGGCAGCTTTCCTAGCCATATAAATACAAAAGTGGATCAGAGAAAAACAGCTGACCCAGCCTAGTCATCTAGCAGAGAATGACATTCTGCTTAGTAGAGGGTTTTGGAGATAAGTCAAAATATAGCTAGACTTTGAGCTGCAGTCACTGCAAAACATTCTGCATATTGTACTCTGGTTTTCAAACAAAGCCAAAATGGGCAGATGTGCCCCCCCCTCTCCCTCTCTTATACACACACACACACACACACACACCAGAATAAAGTAACCATGGACTGACATTTGTTGACTAAAATATCCTTGGGCAGGCTATCAGAAGTTTGAAAGCACAGAAAGCTATCATCAGGCTGTGAAGAACCTAACTACATATGATATCTAACAGACATAAATAATTTCACAGGCACAGCTGACTGCTTGGGACTGCCAACAGAGAGTCAAGACGTAGGACAGAAGTGAACTGCTTGATATGTAACTGTGATACAGGTCTTATCTTTATGATGAGTACCACACCCAAGGAAAATAAGTCCATATACACATTTCATTCCTTTGTTTAATTACACCAAAGTATTTAAGATAGACTCAGTTCTAGCCAGAGTCACATAGCAAATACTAGAATTTTAGCAGATTGAACCCCTGGGTCATGTACTGCCTCCTGAGGGTCTACGTTAAGTAAAAACCATCAACCAGTTACTCTTTCACTGTGATGGAATGTGTTCCTGAAAGTGGGGGTGATGTGGTGGGTTTCAGCGCTGCCGCTGATTCTCAGGAAGGAGGGAGTGCATTCCAGGCAGGTAAGAGGATTCACAGTCCAGAGACTGTTGCTGGGAAAGTTGAAGAGGTTCAAGGTGGCTTTGCCCTAGGGTCTCCCAGGTTATTTACCCTTAGGTCAGTTAGAGTAGCTTTAGTCTGGCAAGATTCTGTCTGTATGGTGAAAGCAATAAAGAATTGGAGCTTGGAATACACTGACTCGACATTCTTCTTGGGCTGGCCCTGACATTCACCCAGGCCAAAATTATGATTTTCCTGGGCGGAGGCACTTTCTTTAAACTCTTGCTTTTGTCCAATAGTCATATTCTTCCTTCCCTAGCACTTACAGATAAGGACACCAAGTTATTATAAGGCATCTTGTAACAGTTCCATGCATAAAGTTTTCATCTGCAAGAACTACAGATGGATACACTGCTACCAATGGATGCTACCATCTTTGTTACAGTTAAGATATAGCCACACTGAAGTCCTAGTTGTCAGCCTGAGTGCTTCATCCCTACATACAGAAAGTACATGCTAACACTGACATCTAGTGGGAACTATCACATCCCAAAAGCTGGGTATTCATTATTGAATTCTGGGATGTACAACCTTTTCTAAGTTGAAAGTCACATTCAAACTTGTTGGATGTGTCTGGGACTTTAAGAAGACTTGCTCTTACGGATGTTAAATAGTATTGCATCCTCCAGCTTTTTTGGAAAATCAATCATTTTATTTCGGGTGGGGCACCATTAGACCAAGTAAACTGCACAAAAAAATAAAACGACCACTTCCTCTTAATTCATCTTTTCCTCTCTTTCACATAAATATAATCCATTCTTTTGCCACTTTCCTGCCTTTACATTTTATTTTAAAGTTGCCAATTTATCTTCAACTGTTGCAGCAAAAAAATATTTTAACTTTGAAATACTGCCTGCACCCCCTAAAAACACCCCCCCCCCAACTAAACCCAGAAGCCCTGCAGCTTGTCTGTCTGGCTAAATGATCATAGACTACTTGGTGCTGGTGAACACCATGATAGTCAGAGATCAAGAAGAAGAAGGTGCAACAGAGGAAAGTTGGCAATAGCAGAAATTGAGAAAACAGGAATGGGGAGGAAGACAAGAGGTGAGTAGTGAGCTTAAGGTGCCTGGCGGCTCATCACAGAAAAGTCGGTTTCCCTGCTATCATTTTTGTGTGTCACCAAAATGTGGCTACAGATTTTTGGAGGGCCTTTGAGAGACACTACATAACACACTCAAGCTATACGTTCTTGGCTCTAGTTCCTGAGGACTGTGCATTCTATTTAGTTAGTGGTAAGATTAAATGGACTCCGAACCTACTCAATAGTGCTTTCATTTACTGTTTTCGCCCTCCCTTATGTATTATTATGGGTGATACTGGCACAGAAAACTTATGGGGCATCTCAGTCCTATAAGCCATTCCCCTATTGTTCTCTAGCATCTTCATCTTGCAAAATGACCCCAGGAAAAACCTTATCTTAGGAACTGAGATAAACAGAGATTCCGGAAGGATTCAGTAGAATCTAAGCCCTTTCATGACTATACGATTACTACAGCGATGGACTCCAGTAATGTCATGACTGCAACATTCCAGAGTGATGGAAAATGAAGCCAATTTAACATTCCAGCACACATGAAGCATTTAACTCTTGAAGGAAGAGGCTGCACTACTTAAATGTCTGCCCTTTACTACGGTAGAAAAGGAGGAGTGCTGGTGTCCTCACATAAACTACAACAAGTGCCATTAATTGCCAATTTGCACAGTGTAACCACATGATCCCTGTCGCTGTGGAGAGTCAAGCATGACTCTTTGGAGGCCATCCCTTAGGGAAGTTCTGTGGTTTTGAGTAATGGCTTTTAGGTCTATTATTTAGAATCTACTGTCCAAGTACTGGTGGTAATTATATCATTGATCCTGTTTTTATGTTTTTCTGAATTTTAATCAATGTTTTTCCCAAGCTCCCCTGAATATTAAAGAAGAATGGAGACTAAATTCATATATAAGTCAAGTAAATACAGTATCACATTTATGGATTTAGGGATAATGGTGCATATGAAATGAAGGAGCATGCATGTAAGGGAATGAACTGAGTCTTGTTGAAGGAGGAATGAAGAAACACTTCTACTGTTTTGGGCTGCAGCAGTGACCCCTGTGAAGAAGCAAACACCCTGCAGTTTGAAAAGCAGATGGCTTCGTTTACAGCCTGAATAGCTGAGAGAAAAATACATTGAGTATGAATGCCTCTTCTTTGGATCCTGGCCAGCATCATTTTATCAATGGATCTTAACAATGGTCTAATTGTTCAAAGTCACACACTCATCTTAAGAATCTGCTTGATATCGAGGAACTGCAAATTAAGACTTATTTTCCACCAGTTAGTCTCCAAGATGTCAAGTGCAGGTATTTTGCAATTGGAGAAGGCAGCAAAAATTAACATATGCCAAAATCAAGGAAGGAGCCTGACTTATCTTAGAGAAACAGGATTTAACAAATAATGCTTGTGTGATATCACAAAAGTTTATTTTTAATGAAAAAAATACTGAAAAGTGTGCCACAGTGTCCATAGCTCCATTGAAATAGTACAAAGGTATGTCATATGTCATCTGAGGAATAAAGTCTTAACACTGTAGAAAATAAATGCATTTTTTTTAAATTATGTTCCTCTGCTTCAAAGAAAACAAAAAGGGAAAAAAGAAACAGTAGAAAAGTAATGTTTTTAATACACTGGAGAAAACAAAATAGTAAGAGGTAATAATAAATTATCGTTACAATATTTCCGAACATTCACGTCTACTTGCCAGGTTTAGTATATGGAATGAGTTGTGTTATACCCTTTGTATCTGCTGCTTACTTGATGGAATTTCAATGCGATCAAGGGCAGCAGACTTCAGATTAGGACAAAGGTACCCAATACAAAGGACACAGAACATGGCTCTTTTAGGTCTGCAGGCATTTTTCTTAAAGAAAACGAATTCCATTACAGCAGATTAATCTCTGTATTTAAAAAAAGCAGCTACTCTTAAACAGATAAGTTAATCTGCAGAGATGTTATTCTACATGGATGCTAAAACAACTACTGCTGGCTTGTTTGATAGCTGGAAGGGTGAGAGCTTTCAAAAAGGCCTCAATTAGCACAGAAATGGATATGTGCACTGAAGGACAAATAATCTTGGAAGGAAGAAAACCAGACATGCATTTGAACTGAAACCACCCTGCCTTAAAAACAGATGTTGTCTGACTGTTTTAGTGCCAACTGTCATGTTTCATCCTTTCTCCCCTTCCCACTCCTCCCTAATTCCCACCCCATCCCAAATCATACAGGTTCTAAGTGGGACTTGATGCCATCCTCCCCTTGGTCCTGCTTGTACATGAAGGTAAGAAGGAAGAGAGCGATGTCCATTGATGACCAGTAAGCTGTATGCGATGTAACGGCAGACCAGTACCTGCTTTCCACCAGGCCTTCCCTGAGCTCAAAGTCGATCCGGTGGTCCAGCTCCACTAGGCAGGAAACAAAACTATTACTGCAGGAGAAACTGCCCTCTAGTCCTCTGCTCCCCTTTTTATTCTCCACACCTACCTTTTTTTTTTTTTTTTTTTTGGAGGGGGTGGATTGGAACTAGCACTATAAACTGGCATCCTTCATCTTCTACAGCTGCCGATTAGATTCAGAATGCTCCCCGCCCCCCAATAACAGAATGAAAATTGTAAAGCTTGGCAGCAGTGCCACCAGAATAGAACCTGAAAGAAGGCTCCAGCCAAAATATTAGAGCAGTGTTTCTCAACCTTAGCCACTTTAAGATGTGTGGACTTCAACTCCCAGAGTTCCCCAGCTGGCCATGCCAGCTGGGGAACTCTGGGAGTTGAAGTCCACACATCTTAAAGTGGCTAAGGTTGAGAAATATTGTATTAGAGGCGACATAAGTGCCAAAGAAGCTATGCTGATTCTGCCTGAATTTAAAAAATGATGGCTTTCAGAACAAGAGCACTTGGAGAACATGGAAATATCAGTGGGACTAAAAACCGAAGTAGAAAGGATTCTCTGAAGATAAGAGCAATAGCTAAAAACTGGAGGGTGAGATCCTGCAGTCTTTAGATATTGTTGAACTACAACCCCCTTCTTTCTAACCAGTAGGGCTGATGGTGATGAATGTTGGGAAGTTTAGGGAGGGGCAGAACTTCTAAAGCCAAACGAACTGGAATTGAAATCTACATTAAACTTGTCATGATTCATTCTCCTGTCGGCTCCTAAGGCCTGCTCGCTGCTAATCTAAATCCTACTTCCAGGCCAGGGGGAAGCAGTTCCCTAGACAGAAAGGTGAAAATGTGACTAGCAAAATAAGGAACAGAGAACTGCTTACTCGTTGGATCTAGGAAGCCGGAACCGCTGTGTGGAAAAGTCTGAGTCCCGATTGATGCCTGACTCCCGGCTGTCTTCTTGTCCTCCACTTCTGTTCCCTCTTTTCCTGGCTCAGGCACTTGTGAGGTGGGCGCACTGGAACGTCCAAATCTTGAGAGCAGCATCCCTCCGAGGCCTTTTCCAATGCTGGCTGCCCCTGCAGTCAATTAGCACAGGATGTCAGGAGTTGTTATTCTGCAGCCACACAGCACTCCAGGGTTAGTGACAGGTTATGATAAGCCCACAACTGCTGCCAGCAACAGAAGCCACAGGGTTCCCCCAAACGCCACTCTAACTTCAAGTATAACTTACCAGCGGCCTTACTTCATGACCGCATTTTCAGTCTGATATTCAGTGGCTGTGTAACTGCTTTTTTCCCCCACTGCCATCCCAGAGCTTTCCTTCATCATGCCAACGGATTAGTCTGACTAAAATAGTGTAACTGAAATCTGAAGTCAGTTATTCACGCTTAAGAACTATAATACTGAGTTTTTCTTTTGTCTCTGCTGCCTCCATGTGGATAGTTTTAGCCTGAAATTACTGGTGCCACTCTCGGATTTTATATTTACAGGGTCATTCTTTTCATTTTTAGATCAACCTAAAAATGCATTCGATGGAACTCACTGCTGCACCTGTTGAATACCCACACATTAGCAAACCATAGGCTGTATGAAGTGCAAGCCCATACATAACAAGAATTGTTGTTACTTGTTTATTTGGAGTGGGATCCAAGCTTTTTGACAGAGATGTGCTAATACTGAGCGGAAGGAAGCGGGGAATAATACTGAGGGGAATGATGAGAGCCAGTCTGGTCTAGTGGTGAAGGCACCAGGCTAGAAACCAGGAGACTGAGAGTTCTAGTCCCGCCTGAGGCATGAAAGCTGGCTGGGTGACTGTGGGCCAGTCACTCTCTCAGCACGATCCACCTCACAGGGTTGTTGTGGGGGAAACAGGAGGAGGGAGAAGTATTTGGCATGTTCCCCGCCTTGACTTATTTATAAAAATAATAAAGGATAAAAAATCAAAAAAAAAAAAATCCTACTTATTTCAGTCTGCTCAAGCCAAAGGTAATAAAGCCTCCCCTCCACTTAGTGGAACCATGAATATGATGTGGAATTGAGTAGCACAAGAGTCATCTATGGGATGGTGCCTGTAGCCCAAATGATAATAGTACCATCCACTAGCTCACAGTGCGATGTTGCAAACTTCAATATTCTATGTAGGATTGTAAGATGTAAACTTGAGCCCCTACTTACTCAAGGTAAAAATTATCCACCACATATGTTGTCTTGCAACTCTTGGACTGAGACTGAAACATGATACAGGTGGTCCTCATTTAGCGACAATTGGGACCGGGAACTTGGTCCTTAAATGAAGCAGTTGCTAAGTGAAACCGCAACTGTGCTTATGATCTTACTTCAACTTTCCTTTGCTTTACAGACCTGCGAAGGTCGTAAATGTGAGGACTGGTCACAAGGTTACTTTTTCAGCACTGTTATAACTGCGAATGGTTGCTGTACAAGGCAGTCACTAAATGAGAACTACCTGTACATTTATGATTAGGCATTTATGCTTCCTTGCAGTGCCAATCATTCTCTCATATTTTCATTTTTTAATTTATATCTTTTTTAAAAAGAGAAAATATGAAAGAAGACCATACTAGAAAATCTAAATTACTTGTATCTTATGCTTACCACCCCCTCTATTATTTCTGTGAAGTAGATTACTCTGAGGCACAGTGATTGGCCCAAAGTGACCTAGAAGCCTCATGGCTCCAGGAATTCTATTTTTAGAACAATGGATCTTAAAACTGTCTGACCCAACTACCCCCTTTCCAGGTCTCAAATAATGTCATTACTCCCACACAAAACAAAAACAAAAAGACTCTGTTCTTTTACACAAGTGTCTTGACAGCAGCAGTCCCAAACTGGATTTTTTTAAATAAGGATTTTATTAAGTTTCAAGCAACCAAACTGGATTATTCACTCACAAACCAGCAATTACAAATTGCTCCATTACCCCCAGCATATGCCTAGATTACCCCCTTGGTAATTACCCCAGTTTAAGAACCCCTGCTTTAGGGGAAGACAAGCACATCAACAAAGAAAGGTTTTCAAAGTGTCTAGAATAGTTACCCAATATGCTTGCTTTGCCTATGTTTGTTATGGACTCCCCATAATGCCGCCGAGACATGACAGGGGACGTAGTTGGACTGGGTAATGTTGGGAGAGATTCATTCTCAGAGACAGAGGTAGATTCTTTTGCTGGATTGAGAAAACTTGGCTTCATGTGTTCGTAAGGTAGTGGATTTGCAGTGTTGTACCAATGTATCTGCACAGGAGAAATATTACTGTAGTGCTTCAGAATTAAAGGCTCTAGTCTATAGGCCTGCAGATAAGAAGACAAGGAAAGAAACTGTGAGTGACAGGGAACGCTTTACTTTTTATGATGCCCGTTCTTCATCTAGCCAAGTATCTACCCCTTTATCAAACTTAAATGTTTAAGTAATGTTCCTTCTCTCTTCACCTCCATTTAAAAGGTTTAAACAATGTGACTGATTTAAAGATCTAATATTTCATAAAATACTTTTGGCCCTGCTGCCTAGAAAAAAAGAACCATTACTGTCCTGCAGCTTCATATGAGCTTTTTATAAACAATCATTTTTGTTTATGTTAGAATTGAGAATATTTTAAATTACTTTGTTCTACAGATTGTTTAAAAATAAGCAACATGTGTTGATGTGGCACATTTGCACAAGGCCAAGAAACATCAGTGATATATGGGAGATCGTGATCTCTGCTTTCCAGCATCTTGCTAAGGTCACCAGTACATGAAAGATAAAGTAAATTTCTGAACAGACTTTTTTTAAAACATTTTAAAAACAGCTACCCCACATCTGTGAAAACCAAAGAACTGCTGCTTCCATTTTCTAATGGTACACTACATCTGGTTCATGCAGTTGATGTTTCTGATCTTTGAACATTTCTTCGTATTTTTCAACCAATTTGAGCTGTTGGGAGTTGGGCAGCATACAAATTTGGTAAATAATGCCCACATGACCAAGAAAAGGAAAAAAAATGAAAGTGAGACCTTGAAGAAAGACTGAAGGTCAAGACACACATAACATGTTAGTGGTTAAGGCAACGGGCTAGAAACCAGGAGACTGAGAGTTCTAGTCCCGCCTGAGGCACAAAAGCCGGCTGGGTGACCTTGGGCCAATCACACTCTCTCAGCCCAACCCACCTCACAGGGTGGTTGTTGTGGGAAAAACAGGAGGAGGAAGGAGTATTAGGTATGTTCGCCACCTTGAGTTATTTATAAAAATAATAAAGGCGGGATAGTAAATAAATAATTTTTAAAAATTAAATTAATTACTGTGGACTTGCCTTCGCAAAATTTAATTTAAAAATGCTATTCTTTTGTATGATTGCATTAAGGAAAACGTTTCTGTCAAGTTCCAGCTAGAAGCTAGCTATGACAATTACTTCATAGCCTATGATACTCAATTTCAAAAAAGGTTTATATATGTGTGATTTAGTCCTTGCCCGTTATCTTCAAGTCCTTCACTAGCTATTCAATCAACTCTGAATCTATCTAGCAGTGAGGCCATCCATCCCACATTGTTCCATTTTATCAAAAATGGCTATGGCCCAGTTTATCAAATGCTTTGCTACAGTCTAGGTACACTACATCCGCAACATTCTCTTGGTCTACAAATCTAGTCACTTTGTTAAAAAATAATACAATTTGTTTGGCACAAGCTATTTTTAACAAACTATACTGGCTTCTAGTAATCACTCTGTTCCTTTCTAAGTGTTCTTTTCTAAATCTTTTCTAAGATTTTCCCAGATATTAAGGTCACGCTTATTGGGTTGTATTCTGGGCCACTTTTTTTCACTGTTTGTAAGACTGGAACAACAACATCTCTTTTCCAATCTTCTGGAACTTTTCCTGTACTCCAAGAGTTCTCAAATATTACAGTCAGTAGCTCTGGTATCACATCTGCCAGGTTCTTTTAGCACCCTGGGATGTAATCCATCCAGTCCCAGAGACTTGAATTTATTCAGAGAAGCTAGATGTTCTCTCACAAATTCCTTGCCTATTTGGCCTGCATTTCTCTTCTGCCCCATGGTGCAGCTAAACCTTTTTTTCCCTTTTTTTTTGTTCCACATTTTAAATATCTTCTTTTTGTTTTTCAGTTTCTCAGAAAGTTCTTTATTCTACCATACTGGTCTCATCAGCTGTTTCCCATTTTTCTTTCTCTTTGGTATTGTTTGTATTTGGGCCTTAATTATCTCATTTTTCAGAATTTCCCAACCTTCTTGAATTGTTTTTCCCTTCAGGATTCCATTCATGGAATCCTTCCAACTTTTTTCCCTTTGAAAAACTTCCTGACATACTATGGCCTAATGAACCCTGTTGCCTTTTTTAATGGCATCAAAATTTTGCTGTCTGAGGGCCACCTCATCTTGTTTCATGATAGAGTTGCCTCTGTTCCGTGAAAGCTTGCTACTATACTAACACTCACCACTGGATCTGTTGGATGAAAAATGTTTAGCAATCGTTTACAAATTGTTCTGGGTAGAATGTGATCTTGACTTCCACTGTTTCCTGGACGGATGCCACGCAAGGCCAAAAACACTGCTAATGGAGATCCCATACAGAAGAAATTTTCCACCTATGGAGACATTTCATTTGACATTAACAGGCAGAGTAACAGGCAGCTGGTCTAGCTTATAGTGGGAGACTTTGGGGTAAGGAAGAAGAACTGTGATCTCATTGCCTAGAGGCACATTACAAATTGAGGAAAACCACAGTTTAATAATGATCAATCATCTTTTTGCATCATATGACAACCAAAGGAAGCTAAGTTACAAAAATACCACAGCGTGGTTGCCTGAGGACATTTCAACTAAAAGAGATGTTGCATGAAAGGTTGGGGGAACTTGGGTGCTTAAAAATAACTCTTCAGTGTGTTTCCATAGAAGAACAGAAATCTGCTTAGCTATGACCATATGGGAAGTTAAGAAGCTGGTGACAACTGCTTAACTGCAACTTAAGGAAGTATACCATGTAGCTGTTTTTTTCCCCTAACAAAAAACATCAAGGAAGATGTAATGGTATGTGGGAATGACCTTGGGAGACAGGGGAAAGAGCTGCAGCCAGGGAAACAGTCAGACAAGAGGCAGTTTAGCCAGGGCTGCAACTGGGGACGGGGGGGGGGGGCAACCGGGTCATGTGCCCCAGGCGCCACGCTGGTGGGGCGCCAAAATGAGTGCTGGGGAGGGCACCAAAATGGGTGCGGAATCCATGTTTGCCCTAGGTGACACAGACCCTAGTTGCGGCGCTGAGCTTAGCTCGCAAAAGGAATGGGGACGTGGCAAACATCTCAGAAGGGACCCTCCCTAGTCTCTCGGGTTTGTAAAAGCAACAGAGGAGATTTGTACTTTCAGACTTGCAAGATTCTGTTAATGTAGCCTTGCAATAAAGTAGAATTAGTTCATCTGGGCATGCTGCATGTCTGGACTACTTTGCAAGGCTGACAGAAGACAAACAACAAATGCATCTTAAAATTTTTTATTATCCAAGATCCTAGGGATAATGAATGAACCAAAAAAGTATTATATGCCAGGATATAGTGATTTAAGTTCTTTAAAAAAGGGATTTTATTTCCTACAACTTAAAACCCCAGAGTTTAAATTTTATATCAAATGTCCTGCCTTCCCTAGGGAATTTCTTCTCTTTTCTAAGAAGGAATCCTCCAGAAGTGTGATACCAAATATAATTGTTGTACCTTAACTTCTGATAAAATCAAGCTACAGCTATTGAACTCTATTCAATATCAGAGATGTGACTTGTTCAAAACAATCTGATCACAACTTGCAGATATACTGATTAATTGATGGTAATAGATGCCAGCTTCCTATTAAGCTCATATTCCTTTTTATAAACTGGATTTTTAAAAAAATGATTAAAAAAACCCATATGAACTGCCAGCTGGACTGAGGTCAAGGGAGAATTGAAAAAAAAAAAGATAAATTCACACAATTCTCAGTGGTTTATCTTTTAACGTTGCAGAAAGAGAAAAGGCTGGAGGCAAAAGCACTACCCAAATTTGTACAGCTTCTCTCCTACTGGGTGAACACGCATTGAAAACAATACATGAAGTGCAGCCAACACCAGCTAAACGAAGCTTGATAGCTTGACTCAGGTCAACGGGTGCCACACCCTTCACTTCTTGATTGCTTCCTTCGATCCCCTGTTATATAATAAGGACAATGGTACTTTTTTTGTTTGAAAATAATCTATTTCCTAGTAATATTTGAATTAAAATGTTTTATTTATGGAAAAAAGACTTGTAGATTTATCTAAGTTGAAAGTGGAATTTGCCGAAGAAGAAGAAGAAGAAGAAGAAGAAAAGTTGAACAGCTTGCTAAAAGTGACCTATCAGAAAGAAAAGACATTTCTTATCCATTCATACCTTGAATTTTAAGGCAGGTGTTTTGGCTATAGTTGATGTCTTTAGTCCATGCAATCTATCTTCTATCTCCCTCAACCTAGGAAAAAATTAACACTTGCATGAATGCTTTTAATTAGAACACCCAATCTGTTCTATTTAAAAGCTCTGTTATATTCCATGTGTATATGGAGTATATGGTGCTCGTTATCAAAACAAGTATTCTCAAGACAAACTTTGTATATTAAGACTAAAATACTTAGGAGAATGCATATTGTATAATGACATATATACAATATGAGTATCTGTTGGAGTTTTTTCCTCCAGAGCTCAGAAATTTGTATGTTTCATCCTGGAGGGCAAAGTGGAAGAGGAGATATTTTATTTGGGAAAACAATGGAGAGAAAAATCATCCTTCTCCCCATGGTCCATCTGGTCCATCCCCTAGTGAAGGACTGAATGATCATTAAAAAATGTCCCTAACCTTTGTAAAAGGCCTTGATGTATACTGAAGCACCACTAACTGCTGCATGAATTGCTACATTACTCCTGTCAATGCAGCCTAAAAATAAACAGTTATGGATAGAAATGGCTTTCAATATTTATTTTACCAAGACAGAGCTGAACTAAGAGCTGCATATGTACCAAAACTATCTTGTTTTCTCACAATGGCTCTGGATCTACTCAGACATTTTTTTCACACCAGTTATCTTTTCAGTAGTTCAAGGAAATTTTCTTACTGTTTCTTGGTTAAGTAAAACTCTTCTAGCAAATGCTGCTCTTCATAGCTCATCCAGGTGTTTTCAAGGTCATCATATTCCTTCTCAAGTAAGTGTTCATAGAGCCTGACTGGATTCCATCCTGTCATGATATCATATGTAATCACACATCCTAAGGAATGTGATACAATAGACACCTTTCCACCCTTTTCTGTGAACTCTGGATTCCGGGAACAGAAAAGTGTGTACAAACGATTCATCTCCTGCTGAAGGCCTTTTACCAGCTGTTTTAAAAGTGTCAGGGAAGGGAACATAGAGAGAGAAAACACATTTTAAAAGATATTCTGCACTTCGTTAGCTTCTGCATTCCTGCTTATACTTAAGTGCAAATTTTATGGCCGAATCAGGATGGACAGAAAAACTTACGAAGAGCAACCAGTTCTGGCCTCCACATTCAGTGGAGTGACTCAGCTTTCAAATTTTGCCATTTAGTAAACAAAGAGCAAAGTCTTTTAAATAAGTTGAAACAGAAAAATTCCTACTTAAATTATCATGCTTGCAGCGTAACCCCTTAAAATGCCAAATATTTAACAATATATATATTAATCACAAGCAGCCTGTCTCCAGGTGGAAGATCCAGAGGCTATTTAGATGATCAACAAATCAGAACAGATTGAGAGAAAGTAATTTGCAGCAAGAGGATTCAACTAAACTGTGCTGAACATCTGCTTGGAGGCAGCAAGTATCATCAGGCTCTTCTACTTTGATGCAGTCAGATCCAGCAGCACAAATATAGGAAGGAGTATCCCGTGCAGCAAACCCCCTTTGGTATAGCAGCTAATGTGTTGGGCTAGAAATTGGGATACCATTTTAGTCCTCTCTTAGGAAGGTGACTCTGGGCCAGTCACTCTCTCTTCGCCCAACACCTCACAGGATCGTTGTGGGGAAGATAGGAGGTAGGAACATTGAATTGACAAAAATGAAGACAGGGTAAAAAATTAATAAATAAGTAAATAAGCCCCATCTCAGAAGGTCAGAACAACCAGCTACTTGTCAGGCACATTTATGATCTGTTTCTGGTGAGCAGCATAGTCCATTTCAAAAGACAATGATTAATGAATGTGTGAGTTCCAATTTTGGGAGTGGGGAACCTGAAATATGATTTACGATATGAGAGGAAATAAATGGCCTGGCTATGAAAAAAGAAAAAAAATGCAAAATGAGAAAAAGAAAGTAATGACTTCTTGTGATATACTTAATTTGATAGAAGTAGATATTGAAATATTGTAGCTGTTATTTTACTTGTAGATTTTTTTCTGATGAAGTTACACAAAAAAGTTCTGTCTAGATAATTAGCAAAATACACTAACACATCCAAACCACCTTCAAGATTTATTTAACATTTCTTTATTCAAGAATATTAGATTTCAACTTCTGTTGTAAAATCTGTTACTATATTTTGATGCAAATGAACTCATACCAGACATTTACATACTGAGGAATGTGAGCCATTCTGTCACTTTATGACACTTAGCTTGCATTTAAGTCTTTACGTTTTATGACTTTATATTAAGAGTAAAGTTTGAGTGTTTCCATTCTTCCTTTCTGTAGATTTGGTTCTTATCCAGTGACTTTTGGGCATGGTGTATTAGAAGAATCTGATGGTTTAGAGATCTGCTTTACAGCCTGTCATTGCTGTGAAAATCTCTTATTAAAAATGTTAGATTGACCCTTTCCAATGAAGTGAAATTCAGTTTTTGGGCAGACCCTGTTTACTTTTTGCATTCAGACTCTATCATGCCATTTAAAGAGCAGATCTTTGGCCCCCAAAAGCTGTGCGCACCTTTTGGCTGTATAAATATTTAGTCTGTTTCTCATGTTGTATATGTCAGTGGAAGAATACCCTGAGTGCTAGAGTTCCTCTTTTGTGCATTCATGAAAAATAGTTTCCTCTCTATATTTTTTTTTAATTTTAAAATGTCTGCTGACACTGTAATATCTGACTGAATTTCCTTTATGTAGCTTACAAAGCACATTTCTCTCTGACTCCTACAATAAAATTCCTCATCCCAGTTGCTGGATACTCTTCTTAAACCCTTGAACGTTTTTAATTCTTTAAGGAAACTCTCTGGCTGGGGTAATCACTACCCTCTCATCCAGTCTGACTTCATGGAGGGAATAGAGTATCCTGATGCAAAAATATAGAGGGGGAATGTATCCCCTCACCAGAATGTTTGTAGCAACTGAAAGGGGAAAATTATGTAGCAACTGCCTCAAAGAAACATCTCCTACTTCTGCACTGCAGCTCTTTGCTGCAGCTAAAAACTGATTCTTTGTAGGGTAAACCCTGTGATCTCATAATTTGCAAATTATGTGCCTCGGTTCACTTCTGTAAATCCATGCCTACTAGATCAAATAGCAATTCAACATATTCAAGTAGCAGAAGAACTGCTGTGCTTATACTGAAAGTGTTAGAAAATTATCAGTGAGAATTCCATTAGAAAAAATACAGAATTATTTTTCAATGCCCAGTAAGCTGTGCATTGTAGAAGATAGTTAAAGTTGGGATTACTTCTATGTTCAGTCATAGAGCATACAAAAAGTCCTGCTGAATCTGGCTACAAAATGCATCATATTCAGCTTTTTGTTCACTCAGTAGCCAGGCAAGTGCCTCTCGGTAACCCTAAAGTACAGTGTGAAGGCAAGAAGCCTTTCCTTCTCTTGTATCTTGGTGAAACAATATTTCATGCAACCTCTAATATTGGAATAATGTATATTATCTGGTATCCGGGAACTTATCCTCTTTGACTCTAGATGGGGTTGCAATGCCCCAGACAGATCCGGTGCGGAACCTGGGGGTTCTCCTAGACTCACGGCTCCTGCTCAAAGAGCAGGTGGCAGCCGTGGCCAGGGGAGCCTTTGTGCAGCTTCATGTTGTGCGCCAGCTATGCCCTTTCCTGGATCGAGAGTCCCTCCAGTCAGTCACTCATGCCCTAGTCATCTCCTGTATAGACTACTATAATGTGCTCTACATGGGGCTACCCTTGAAGAGTATCTGGAAGCTACAGCTGGTTCAGAATGTAGCCACATGAGCAGTCTTAGGAGTTCCAAGGAGGGCACATATAACACCATTGCTGCACGAGCTACATTGGGTGCCAGTTTGTTTCCGGGTCCAATTCAAGGTGTTGGCTATCACCTTTAAAGCCCTACATGGCATGGGGCCAGGTTACCTGAGGGACCGCCTCACCCCCGTGACATCAGCCCATCCCACCTGGTCAGGCAGAAAGGTCATGCTACAGACCCTGTCCATGACGAATTGCCGATTGGCAGGGTCCAGGAGGAGGGCCTTCTCTGCCGTGGCACCCGCCCTTTGGAATAAGTTACCACCAGAGGTAAGACAGGCCCGCACTCTCCTGGCCTTCAGGAAGGGGTTAAAACCTGGTTATGCCACCTGGCTTGGGGTGGGAGGGGCAATAGCCATGCACGGGGATGGTCGGCACTGTGATGGTGCCAACAGTAAGATCTTGATTTGCCATCTTGTATTTATATTTTATATTTGTGTTTTTATATTTATATTATATTTATATATATTTATATTTATATGTACATTGTACTTTTAATGGTATATTTTTATTACTGTAAACCGCCCAGAGTTGTTGTATACAAGTTGGGCGGTCGAGAAGTTCAGTCAGTCAACAAATAAATATTAATCATGACTAGTAGCTACTGATAAGAGTTATTTTCTACGAATATAACTAAATCCCTTCCAAGTCAAACTTGTTGTCATTACTGCATCTGTAATAGTTAATTCCATAATTTAATGGCATGCTGGGTGTCCAGAACTACATCTAACTGCAACAATACAACAGCCTAAGGCAAACAGTTTTTGGCCTCATCTAATTCACAGGGTTGATATAAATGAAACATGTTGATTTAGAGAAGGACAGGTGATATATTTGATAATTGTACAGCCATCACATTATAAATATGGACTTTAAAAGTTTACCTTTAATAAGCAGTTGATGTATTACAATGATTAATGGCGCATTCCCCCAATATTGATAGAAGAAAGTGATATTTGGGAGGTTTATTTAATGAATCCACCCCATAAGGCACATATGCTCTGAATCAAGCCTGTACTGGCTACTCAACTGCTGTCGTTGCACACAGCCTTAGATTCTTTCTATCCATCCATCCATCCATCCATCCATCCGATTTCTATAGCCGCCCATCTCATCGAGTGACTCTGGGCAGCTTACAACAATAAAACCATAAAACAATTAAAACAATTACAATTAAAACAGTTAAAATATAAAATAAATGCAGAATAAATATACATGGCTGCCAAGCAAGCAATGCATGAATGTTAATACAACTATGGAAGGGACACTCAAACAGGATGACAAAGTTAGCTATTATTACAACCCACTTTCCCAGCATAACTTACTATACTTCTCTCTTGCCTTTTGGTTGGTAAATGAGGGACTATGAGCTGATATTTGTTAGGTCGGGGTTAGCAAATCACGAGCGCCAAAATATCTCCAACATCCCCACTGACGCCGTAATTTTATTTCTTGGCACACAGTGCCTGAAAAAGTTACTGACCCTATAAATAAGTGATGAGTGCGGAGATGCCCTGTGCAATTGCTTCTTTTCTAGACAGCCTCTCTTCTGTTTCTTGTTTGGCACTAAGGTACTGAATGTCCAAAACAAGAATAATCCCCTTTTAGGGTCCTTCTGTTAACCTGAAGCCTGGTTATCATGAGGTTAAAAAGCAAACCAGAGAAACTATAAGGTCAGTTCTATACCTTCACCTTTCCTTCCTGATTAGAGAATTCCCTGAGAATTGTTCAACCCAAGACATCATTTGCATATTTATCCCCTGCAGGATTGCAATATCATGTGTACAGTTGTCTTTAATATCACATTGCAAATGATATAATCATGCCAATCTGTTTCAAAGATAATCTGTCCTACCTGACATTTTATTTGAATTTCTCTCAATATTGTTCTTACCACCTAATACTCAGTTGCCATTTAGTTCATCCATGCTCAAAACAAAATTTTAAAAATATGAGATATAGAACATCTGCCCTTTTACTACTAAGGAGTGTGATAAGCAGGTTGCACCTGGCTATTAAACAGAAACAGAAGACAAGCAGATCTTTATTTTGTTCCTGTACAATGGAACTTCAGTGGCCAGACCTCTCTTCAAGATGACAGAAAAAAGAAGCATGGTTAACTGACAAAATCCAGTTTTTGCTGACCCATTATTTGTCCACACTTTAAATAAAACACTGAAGAACACATACCTCATCTCTATAGAGGGGACTTGTGTAATACATTATGTCCATTGCACTGCTGTTAAGCATATCCCTTAGTCCACGAACTTTATCTGGAGTAATAGAGTCAACAGTGTCTAAAAGGAAAAAAAGGAGAGCCAGCTATTTGATCGGTGTGATAAAACCTGATATGGTTCAAAATCAACATTTCAGAACATCTAAACCCATAACTAAGGAAATTGCTCGAGTGTTGTAATAATTTGCTTGTCCATCACTACCAATGTTTTCCTTCAATATCAGCTTAGGGAGCTGAAGGATGTTTGGAATTAAGTTTAGAGCCAACAAACCTAAGAACAACCCTAAATGAAAGTGAGCAGATAGTATCACAGAAACATTTACAATACAGGTAGTCCTTGACTTACAACCGTTCATTTAACGACAGTCCAAAGTTACGACGGCCTTGGAATGGGTGCTTTATGGCCTGTAAAGCACTTCTGAGCATTGCAAAACATCACACCCCCTGCGATCACATGATCGCATTTATGACCAGTTGCAGAGTCCTGCGGTAATGTGATTGCATTTTGTGACGTTTTATGCCATTTTCCGGCAAAAAAGTGTCCATTGGGGAAGCTGGATTCACTTAACAACCTGCAATTCTTTTAATGACCACCATAAAATGGTCGTAAAATTGGGTCCAATCCCGTGGTGACTCGACTTATGACTGCAGCATCTTACAATGGAAATTCTAATCCTGATTGTGGTTGTAAGTCGAGGACTATCTGCATGCACATATCTCTTGCTAGATAACTGAACAACTGAAATTCAGTGCTAGAGGAAATATAAAGAATGCTACTCTCCAAGTATCACCAACATCATCAGGTAAAAAAAAAGAAAGAAAGAAATACCTCCATCAAGTGTAAGTTTAGATCTCCATTCTACTGGCAAGAACTCAACATGTGTTGCAAGGTTGCTAAAATATTTGTCTTCAATTTTTCTTGCAGTGTCCCGCATCCTAGAAAATTTAATAAAGAGCAAATGTTAGACTGAAAAATAACCAACCCTATTCAAGAGTACTTCTCATTAATAACAATAAGTGCAAAGTAGAGATTTATAGGAAATTATCTTACCCAATGCTATCCAATAAAGGATATCCTTGGGACCTCGTTATCTTAAGAACCACCTTACTCCCATTGTTTTTGCTTGACCAGTAAATTGACATGCTCCAGGTCCCAGATGTAAAGTACTGTCATCTTGTGGGACTTAGGAGATGCTTTATAGCTGCACCTATCCTGTGGAATAGCATTCTTCCTGAGATCTGTATGGCCCCAACTCTGCTGTGCTTTCACAAAGCTTGGCTTTTTCAGCAGGCCCTGGGATAAGGTGAGGTAATTTGTTGCATGATAGTGATTATGGTCTTCAATTATGATTTAGTTTCATTCCTTGGTGCCTTATATTTATTATTGTTTGGTTTTTCTTATTTTTATCCTGCTATTTTTAATCCTAATATATAGGGCACTTTGCTTTATATTAAAGTGGCATATAGATTGATAAATAAGTACCGTAATAAATAACTACATAAATATCCAGAAAGTTTTATGCGTTTCTAATATGGGTCCCTTTCACATCATCCTCTACTTACAGAGTCATAATTTTTTTCTTGATAATTAAAAATTATTTTCCAAAGCTTGTATTTCAGTTAAAATAATGTTGCCTACAGTTTTATAATTCACTGTTATGACAATTAATTACCACTCTTATAATAATGCAAATGAAAATCATAACTCCTAAAAACAGCATTTTCTCTCTTTGTCATTACATTAAATTCTGAAAATCTGTACCTCATATTGGATGACGTCTCTAAAAGATGGGACCATCCTTGCATAACATCCTTGCAGAGGATGAAAGTAAGAAGCAGAACCAGTAACACTGAGAAGTTAGATGTCAGTATATCAATTAATTCTTCTCTCCCACGAACACCTGAGTTACTGATATGGCTTAATTTGGACATGACATGTTTCCAGAAGTTAATGAAGTATCTTCTGGCAGTAGCACCCAGCAGTGCTTTTTATGTCCATAAGAGAAAACCTGGGGAGGGGGCAGAGTGCTGGACTGAAGACAACCCAGAATCTTTGGAAAAGTACTGTCCTTGCATCCTCTTTTACCCAGTTTCTTTCCCAACTGGAAAAACTGGTTGGAAGAAATGAAGGATACTTCAGGAAAGAAAGGGCTTTAAGATTATTTCTCTGTCTTAGTACATGTTAGGTTATTGGAGTTCCAATTCCTGGCAGACACAAAGAGAAAGCTTGCCCATCTTCCCTTAGCAGCTCTGTTTCTGTGTCTGGCAGGTAGATGGACATTTAGTATAGTGCACAACCTATAGCCCCAGGTCCATATGTGACCACCAATCTGGGTAAGCCCACCAACTATTGGCTCTGTTACTGCCCTATTTGCTTTAACTCATTTTTGGTTCTGGTTCTGCTATCTCATAGGGCCTCCAATAGATTATTCCTGAGGGAATGAGGCCTTCAGAAAAAAAAATTGGTTTCTTTTTTCCAGCCTTAGGAAATGAAGAATCAGAGAAATTTAGTATGCCTCCATTGATCTAGGGCTGGCTGTTGGTCCTTGAAACTTTTGAGACTGGGCATGTTTTAATGGCCAAAATTTTGCTTAGCCATAGACACCATTCAAAACCGATTGAATCCTGAATGAAATCTTATGCTAACTCTTATCAAAGTCTGACTTATCTCACTTTTAAGAAGCAAAGATTTCTGTAGTATTCAAAGGTCTAGATCAGAGCCAGACACTGGTCAACTTTTCTGAATACCATTTATAACCTGTATCATGTTCATCTGGTAGCTGACAAATAATGAAAAATTCAGTAAAAGAATTTAACATGAACTGTAAAACATTTCAATTTAAAATCAGTACAAAAACAGAGTTTTTGTGGCCTAATTAAATAGCACATAGAATTCCTTACCCGGATCTTAAATACATATGAGAATTAACATTTATATTTTTTGTAGCATTCTTTCTATCCTAAGTAAGTTAAAATTACAAGTTGCAAAAAAGAAACGAAGGACTTACATGGCAGTATTCTTTATTATCCTTCCTTGATCCATTTTCTGTCCAATGCCATGCACAACAAATACAATATGAGTTGTTGGAGAAGGTTTGTCTTCTACTGTAGCTTCTTCAACATAGCCTCTATGAAGTCTGGTCCCACTACTTGAAGCTGCAGAATGCAATTGGCATCACTTAATGCTGTCTGGAAAAGCCAACTATTTTGCACAAAACCTGTCATGAGTAAGGATGGCGAGCAGGGGGCTCTCACCCAGACTGTCAAGCGCATGCGTAGCACTGAGGAACTGTTCAGCCATTCAAAGAGACACAGATCGGGACCGCCTTAACCTTTGGGGTTTATATGGCTGGGTTTTCCCACGCTTTCTCAGTTTGTTAGGATTCTTGTTAAGTACTACTAATAAATATTAGAGACCAAGTCCTCGCCTCAGTGTGTTTCCTGGTAATCAGGACAAAACCATCTTCCAAGCGACCAAGCAGAGATGTTTCTTTAAGCTTTTTTTCCTCATTCACTTTAAATGTGAAATACATTGCAATGCATACTGACACACATACATACACAGGATGCATATGTATATCACAGGAAGAAGGGCTGATAATTTGAGTGGAGTAGATTTAATAGCAAGGTTGATTTTAACCCTGCAATGACACTAAACATCAAGAGCAGACATTCGTATATAATGAAATACTAATGAGGTTTAGTGTCCTATTAAGACTGGGAAATCCAGGTTCAAGCCAAGCCCTAAAGCTCACTAGGTGAGTTTATGCCAGTTAGTTTATCTCAGCTTACCCTACTTAAGAGTTTTTGTGAAGATAAAATAAAGGGGAAACCCATGTAAGCCTTTGGATTACAAAAAAAAAAAAAAAAGATGAACTATAGCTGCTATGAATAAATAATATTACAAATCAAAATATCGGTTTCTTTGTCTTAGATTTCAGGTGGCCAAAATATCTTGGGAAGGCCAGTTATGTTACAGTTGAAAAACATCGCTTTATCACAAACATTTAGTAGGTTTAGCAGAAACAAAAAGACTATTGTACCATTTTAAGTCAGAGAGCTAATTTTATAGTTGCCTTTCTGAGTAGCATGCATTCACTATTAAGTACAATTCAGAAAAAATAACCAGTTCAGTTTTCACATTCTTCACAGAAACATACAAACTACTTGAGGAATTTATATATTTAGCAAGGATATTTTGACAATACACACAAAACTCTAATTAGTTTTACCTTTAGAAAAACCTAGCTTCTGAGAGACTGTTCTTGCAATTTTTGAAGTTGTTGCATCACTGTACAGATATACCTCATCGACACTGTGCCAGTCCACATGGTTGCGACTCAGCTTCAAACTATGAACAGCTGTAGCAAAAAAAGGATGGCCTTTAATTAAAAAAGCAGGAGCTGTACCTCTTCCAGAACTAGGCAGAGCAAAAACAGGGCGAAGGAAACACAAAAACAAGGACTGTTGTTGTTGTTAGTTGCCGTTGAGTCATTTACAACTCATGGCAACCCTGAAGACAGAACAAAATGCTGTTCGGTCTTGCACCATATGTTATTTATAAAAATAAAAAGGTGGGGAAATAAATAAATAAACAAACAAACAAATAAATCAATAAGCAAGCAAGCAAGCAAGCCTGACTGTTCCAATGTTCGCATCCATTGTTGCGGTAACTGTATAGGCCTGTATATATTCTACATATTGGCATGCTACCCAAATATCATATTGTGAATAATGAAAACAGTTTGAAAATATTTTAAGGGACACACATTTGTAGCCAGTAAAGTTCTAAAAAGACAACTAGGTCCAGTAAGGTTGATCCATCTTTGCTAAAAGCTCAGAAACCTGTGTGTAAAACCTCTGGTAATCATGGATTTTAGTCTCTCTCCCTACAGGCTCTATATTCTATTTTCATCACTTAATACCATGTGTAAGTATCACACTTTAACTATGCTTACTTTGATTTTAATAATTTGTTATGAGTTAACACTGTGCACTTCCAGCTATGCAATTTTCACCTGAACAGGTAAATGGGGAGTGCGTAGTGTATATACTTCCTGGATTTAACTGGAGATGAGATTATTCAGTTTACATAAAAATATTTACCACTTAGTTCTGTGTAGCACGCATTCACTATTTAGAATAGGGGAATGTTTGGTCAGATACTTCTCCCTCTGCTGCTCCCTAAAGAAATGTTAGCTGCCTGCACTTCTCAAAGTCTAGTACAATAGTACAATATTTATGTACTACTAAAAGATTCCCATGACAGAACAGACATGAACAAGATGACACTTCTGTTGAAGAGACAAGAGATACACGTGAATGGTTTTTGGAGCAAAAGAAGACGCTGCTTGAAAAGGTACACATTTTTTTTAGCAATCTCACATACATGCTACTAGATGGCAAACAGCAAGATAATACTTTATGATGTGGCAAACTAGATGTTACATAATCAGGCTGAACCTGACCTGTTTTGTCTTTATTCTTTCTAAGGAGGAGGAGATTTGGAAGGAGAACATATGAAGTGGCCTAACAGTGTGCAACTTTCCCTGTTAATAGATTTATACTTCCATATCCAACCTCTGTTGGAGCCTTTTTTAAAAAATGCACTTCTTCCAAAAGTACATTTAGCCTACATAGTAAAAATCTTTGACCTTTACCTCTTAAAGATTAAATGTCATCAGTTAAACATTCTAATTTCATTACGATCAACCAAGGGCTTCCTCAGAGATATAGAATTACCCTACAGATCATTAACTTACCAACTTTTACCTTGAGTTGTACAAAATAAAGGCAGGCTACACACACACACACACACAGACACACATACTAATGTGGCTGATCAACAGTGAGATGATTAAGTCCACACCTAGAAGTAGATTTTCAGAAATTATTTCTGAGGCTAAATATGTGCATTCAGCACAGCTCTGATTTTTTTTTATGACTAAAATAGGTGCAAAGAATCAGAAAGCTGCCAAGCAATTGAGGCCTTTTGCAAGAATGTCCATCCATCATTAGAACAAGCCCAAACAAATGTTTCCAAATGTTGTTTTATTGGATCTGTGATAGGTATCAAGACAGAAAAAACTTATGGTTGTTTAAACAGTAATTATTTTCTTATCAGTCCATGGAGAAAATAGGATAAATCATTTTTCCTACTTATTCTATTATTTTCTTCATGCTTTGAGAATTTTCTTCATGCTTTGAGAATTAGAGCACTGTTTTATTAATGACAACTCTGATAAAAACGCAAGTGAGCGAAGAAGAGCAATGAACTTATTTCTATGATATCTAGGGGCAAAACGTCTGACCCAATACCCTTTTCTCTTCCTCCTCACTTTCTAAATCTCTCACGTTAATCCAGTTCAATATTTTATAAATTGTTAGGCTTGTTAGGTTTAATCAAAGCAATTTCATAAAAGCTATCCAATGAGCTTTACAGCTGAACAGCCATTTAAATATGATTCATATCAATCTTTGATTAAACAACTATTAAGCAGGCCATTATCTAGATAGGATTTATAAAAATTCTTGCCCTACTGTAAAAGTGGAGGGCATTCCATGGACACAGACCAATTTTTATGCTAAGTAAATAATGTTCGAAACGTTTTAGAATTTTAATGACTTGCTAGTATGCTTTGTTAGAACACTGCCAGGGTCTAATTTTCTCTGTAAGAAACAAAATACTGATGGCCTCACTAAGATCCACAATGCCTCTTCCCTTTTTTTCTGCTCTGGAATCAGGAAATAGCAAAACTGGGCAGAGGGGAAAGCATTTGGTTATCTAAACACACTACAGTGCTAGCTACAGTGTAAAGCTTCCTGCACAAGGAGAAGACAAGAATACAAATCTGTGCTTACTGTACCTTCAGACCACTTGCGCTTAACCCCTGACGCCTCTGCATTCTCCTTAGATCCTCTCCATTTGAACAGAGAATGGAGGGAGAAGGGAGGGAGGTAGTTGATAACTAAAAGCAAAAACACCGAGCTTCAAAGTGAACTTTTGAAAAGGTTCGTCATTGAATTTTATAGGGCACTATCCTAAAAACTATTGAACACAGGAAACAGAACAAAAATACTACAGATAAATGCTAGCAAAACAGAGAAACGCTGACTTTATGGGAAACCGCATAAATACATACATACATACATATCCTTGGAATGCTTATAGATACAAGTAAGATTCAGTTTAAAGAGCAGAAAAACAATAGGTATGCAGGATGAAAATAAATGGACTCATCCAGCACCTGTGAAATCACAGCTATGTCAGTCAGCAATTTTACTGGGACACCTATAAAGCACAACTCTTTAACATAGGCTTAGGATATTAGGTAGCCTAAAGAGATGGCTAAGAAGAAGGGAACAAAGCAAAAGGCCACTGGTGGCTTTCCAACTCTTGAAAGAAAGACAGGAAATTCCCAACATGCATTATCTAGAACAAGACTTCCATTCCTGAACAGCACTGGAGTTTCCCTGTGTTGGTAAATGCACATCCAATGTGAAGCTTTCAATACTCATTTTATAGCGTCCAAGCTATTCAACGAGAATATTGAAAAAAGTAAAACCCCTGAAGATTAGTGTGCTGTAGTTTGATGGACTTACCTTACCCCCACAGGAAGATGCCAGTGCTGTTCAGTGTAGGAAGGGACATCACAAGGTGAATGAATGCTGAGGTATCTCACAAGTGGCAAGTTAGGGATCAAGAGGAAGCTGCTGTGCCCCACCTAAGAAACAGGAGAACAATAAGCACCACCAAGGTCAGCTGGCATTCAAACAGGGAGTCAAGCTCACTTGAAAGACAAAATGTGACAAAACTGAGCATCAGTATGGATGTCTCTGTTTGAACCCAAAACAAAAACAAAATCTTAAAATAAATAAGTTACTGAGAACTAGATGTGGTGGTACATTTACTGGACTCAACTGAACACATAAAGCAAGACTTGGGATGATTTTGATGTATTCTAATTTTGTCCAAACCTCTGAGTGGTCAGAGAAGATGGTAACTGCAACTAATTAGCAGCACCAGGGGAAAGCTTTCTGTACACAAGTGACTACCTCCTATCAGTGCTCAGTAGTCACTACTCAGATTTTCATAATTTCCAAATGGAAATTATACAATATAATGAAAACTGTAACCACTAATGCAGATCCAATGCACTCCCTCAGAGAGAAATGCTTGTTATATGGCTGTTCTATCATCTCCTTCCAGTCAACAATGACTGCTGGTGATAAGTTATGGTATACATTTTTCCAGTTGCTGTGGTTGGCAAGATAGAATTCTGTGCAGCAGATTATCCTTCAAACAGAGGAGGTTGCATATAAGAATCCTTGTACAAGTTTCTGCTCTAGGCCCAGAAGAACAATCAATGCAGAAATAAAGGGGCAGAATTCTCTGAAGGCAGGTTACTCTTGTGTCCTCTACATGTAATTGGGTGGGCGGGTAAGTAATACTACTTTCAATTTTAAATGAGAAAATATTCTTCACTGTGGAACAACATGTTTATGTGATAACAGCTTTCTGTTCAAAAGAGGTTCAGCAATGAGGAAAATGCCTTAAAAATAATTTATGTCTGGCTTTAGAGATCATCACAGAAAATACTTCATGAGTCAAGAGCCCCGACCTCATATAACCAGAGTGGGAAAAGTTACTTTAGGGCTAACCTGGCATCCTTAAGGTATACTCCCCAAATGGCTGACAATGTCACATTGGGGAAGTTTGCCCAAGACCATGGCTGAATAATCTTTTCAGGCTATGGCTTCTTCTGGCCACATAGTCTCATAAGATAGCTGAATCTTGTGAGATTAGAGAGATCTCACATGAAAATATATGAATCTCAGAAGTTCTAAGATAAGATGTTAACTTTGAATTTTGGTTTCCTAGCTGTTAGGATCACAGGAAACAACTAAGAAGTAAATGCCCCCCATCTTTAGCAATCATGCTGCAAAATCTCTGGTAGTTTACCAACTTTCCATTGTCCAAGGTCTGAAAAGATAGCCAAGAAATTAGTGAGACAATTGGAAACAGGAGGGTGAATTGTGCCAAAGTGAATAATATAGTAGGTTGTACTGAAGACTAATTTTCCATCTCATTATGGAATCTGGGAGCTGACAGAGGAAACGTGTCTTTCTCTGAAAAATGTTTTCTCTGTTTGCTCCCAGATTCTAGCCACTAATGTTCCTGCATTTTTTATCTAATATGCTTATCTCCCTAATGGTACAAGAACTTTGCTGCTGCTTTTACATTTTCCCCCCTCTTGTTCTCATTTCTTTTGTTTTCCCAATTTTCCTGGAGTATATTTCAATATGATATTTATTTAAATGATTTATACAGTTAAATGAAATATTGTATGCTACTATGAAAAATATACCAATAGGAGTTTGAATTTTTAAAAAGGATCATAAAGCAAGCATATAAAGGGCTGACAGTTACCATACAGGGAACAGATTCAATCTACTCCTTCTTCACAAAACAGGCAGGCTTCCAACTGTTTACATAGAAAGAGAACAATGGTTTTGCCACCCTAAAATTGGTTTCTCATCTGAAAGTAGAGCCCTTGCTAGAATTCTCATGGAATAACTTAATTGTTAACTGGGTTAACTGTTTCCAGCCCAGACAACGAGGAAAATCAGAACAGTAAAGCACTGAAAGTGAAGCAAACTGGAACATTTCTTGCTAGCCAAGAAAGATCTGGACAGAGAACTGGCTTAATTATTTTCCTTTCACTAAACGACACTGGAAGACCCCTCCTCCAAAAACAAGGTGCTTGTTATAGGAGATGAAGAAGTCTGACTCTGAACGAAGAGTATGACTTTTAAAGGTTTGACTCTGCCTAATAGTCTAGGGGAGGGCATTCACTGATGAAGTAATCATCCTTCCAAGAATGGAGGGCATGAGCTAAGGAAAACTGCTGCCCTTGAAGACGACCCAGAAGCTGCAACTGGTCCAGGATGCAGTGGCACAGGCAAGCCTCGGTATACCCATGTAATACCTCTTTTTCATGAACTTCACTGGTTGCCAGTTTGCTCCTATGTGTGATTCAAGATGTTGGTTGTTACCTGTAAAGCTGTACATGGCATAGGGCCTGGTTACTTGAGGGACTGCCTGTCTCCCATAGCATCGGGATAGCCAATTCAATCTGGCAGGACTGGCATGTTCCAGGTTCCTCTGATTAAACATGCCAGTCCATCCTACTGGAAGTGTGCTTTCTCTGTATCCACTCTCTGGAATGAGGTTCCCCCTTAGATCTGGATGCCCCTACCCTGCCAGTGTTTCAAAGGGCCTTGAAGACCTGGCTCTTCACCCAGGCCTTTGGGGAGGGTGAGTGATACTCCCTTTGGATTGTGTCAGTTTGTTTTTTGTTCCTGCCCATTTTTTTTGTCATCCTTGCCATATTTTATTCTTCATTTTTGTCTATTATTGTATTTTTTCTTGTTGTTGTGAACTGCTCAGAGTCCTTTGGAGTTGGGCAGCATATACATTTAAATAACATAAAATAAAATAATAAGTAAATAAGTAGTATGGGCAAGATTCACCCTGACCCTGAACAACACTGCAAATAACATTACACCGCACTATTTCTTTCATACAAAACTGAAAATAAAAACAAGAGATTCTACCTTGGGTACAAAGTGAACAAATTATCACCAATATTTTTGGAGAATTTCCTTTAAAAATGGTGACAAAAGCCTGTATTTGTAAAGCTTTCAATCACTTCTGATACTTCCTTCAAAAGTGTTGATTTAGATCTTTACTTACAGATCATGTATTAATTTATAAGATTTATCTCTACATCAATCCTTAAATGGATTCTAGATGTACAGCCAGCACAGATAAGAAAACTTTGACAACTGGGATGAAATCAATAAACTACAATATTGTGATACTTCCATCAGATGTCATCACAACAACAAAAGTTCTGGTTAGTCTCTTGGACTAAGAAATTAAGTATGTTGCAAGTTATTCTTAATAGCTTGATTGTTAAGAACAACTTGCAATATTTTCTCATCTTAGATTTTACAAGCTCATCATTGAATTATTAGGCCACAATTAAGCCCCACATCTCACACATAAATTTTAAGCTCGGCATTAATGTATTGCCCCCACCCTACTTCAAGAGGACCATTTAGTATCAGTGTACATCTCTGGAGTTAGCAAACACTAAAAACAAACAGGATAAAGATTAACTGTCTATCTACTATAAACATATTTCTTCTTTTTCATATAATTTAATGACCTTTACTACTGTATATCTTTGGTCCTGTATACTGATTTAAGCAGTTTATTTTTGATAATTTTATATTTACTACCAGTCTATATTGTTGGGTGATCCCAGGCTTACTGCTTTGAAAAAAACAGCTATCTCTGTTCACACTTTCCTGAATCTGTTCCAAGTCACCTATCCCCAAATGTTAGCATTACAAGATAAAAACATCATGCTCTCTTCTCTATCCATAGCATGTGGACTTTAATTCACAACCATCCCTATGCATGTTTTTCTAAAGTTAAAAAAGCAAACTTTGCAATCTTTCCTTGAACATTTTGTTATAATCTGTGGAACTCTTCAGGACCTTTGCCAGCAAAACAATATTCCTTTTGTAATGCAATGACCAGAACTGCACACCATACTCAATCATAGCATTAAATTGTGTAAAGCTGGTACGCTAACAATACTGTCTTTCAGGTACCTCTATATACTGCACCCACAGCTGTTGAACCAGCGGTATTTTATGTTAAGCAGCTTTTTTTTAAAGCTTTTATACCGTAATAGCAGATAAAGAGTTCTGGCCATTGCAGTGCCCCCACAGTCATATGAACAAAATTTGGGCCAACTTGGGCCCACCTACATTTATGACCATCTTTTGGCTGTCTGCCTATCTGCTGCAGCCAGCTGCCCCTATCGCCCGGCCCTGCCTGCTGCCACACCATGCACCACAACTGTACTGGCCAGAGCCTTCTTTCACACCAGTGCAGCCAGGCCTTTTTTTCTGTGCTGCCCAGGGCCTCCATTTGCGCTTCGCCCAGGGCCTCCTCTTGCACCCTGCCCAGAGCCTTCTTTCCCAAAAGAATCCCTGCATGTGAAAGAAGGCTCCAGCTGTGCCAGCGTGAAAGAAGCACCTTTCTATCTGGGTCTTCTTTCCTGAAAGAAGGCCCTGGCTGGTGCACAAATGGAGAACCTGGGTGGGGTGCAAGGGAAGCCCTGGCTGCACTGTTGCGAAAGGCCATGGCCAGTACAGTAGTGGCATGTTGTGTGGCAGGTGCGGTGGCAGGGGCAGCTGGCAGCAGTGGGTAGGTGGGCAGCCAAAAGGGCAGAGATGGGGGGGGAGATAGGCAGGTGGGGGATGCTCAAGAGGAGGCAGTCCCTTATCTTACTGAGGCTCAAAGCTGGGAGGAACAAAGCCGAGAATGGCTTGGATTGGGATGGGTCCTTAACTAATGACCGATGGGATTCGGTTAACAGCAGCAAGAGGGACTGCCAGGATTGCCACTGCTAAGCGGTACTGTCATGTGACATTGCGCTTTACGACTGCATCGTTTAGCGATGGAAATTCCAGTCCCAATTACCATTGTTAACAGACGTACGCATAATAATTTTTTAAGCCCTTTTCTCTTATGTTACAGTTCTACTGTGAACCTCCAACCTACCCTAGCTGCAATTTAACATGGAAGATAAGCCTGGGATAGCTTCAGTTCCATGCAAACAGCTTACGAAAGAAGGCTCAACTGGTTATCTTCTTTCATATGTCTGCAGCTCCCACACCTCAATACAGTTATTCTAAAAGTGAAAAAAGTAGTAAGTTAGAAATGCTATCATACAATTATACCAAACTGCACTATTAATATACTGTAATATGTAACTTTGCCCTAGATTACGTAATAAGCCAAACTAATGCCAGATAATATGAAGGACCTAGGGCTACACATGCAGTAGCAAAGAGCAGGAAATGGAGCTGGCAGCATTCCCATTCCTGATTCAATTAACTGGGCAAAGAGCATTAAAGCTTATCAGCATCCTTTATGTTGACTGGATTCAAACAGAAAAGGAGGGATAAGATCATGTGCTTTTCCTATGTTACAATGTAAAATGTTCCCTGCCATTTTAAGTAACAAGCAAAAGAAGGTTTTTAGGCTGTGCAGAAAGAAACATGGGGTATCTTCTATTTCTAGTAGTTTAAGATTCACTTTCTGCAGAAAGATGGAATAATAGCTCTACAATAGCTAGCAAAACTGAGAGCACTTGCAGATTTTGCCACAACTTAGATTCGCAAGAACCACTTCAACTTTTGCAGGAAAAACAGTACCTCTCTCTCGTCTTTCTACTTCTATGTAATGAATTAAATCACTCTAAAAACTGCCCACCAGTGACTCTAGAAATTGCTTGCAAGTGAGGCTGAAAGCTGGGACACAGTAAACCGATTGCAGTCAGACTGCAACATGTTTCATGAAGTCTCAAATGGCCTCGCTATCCTGGTGATGGATAACAAGATCGTCCGATATAAAAATGAGTTGTTTTTTTAAAAAATGTTTCAGTTTATTACATTTTATTCTTCCCAAGATAAAGAAATCAAAGAAAACATAATGATAAATCCTCTGGCTGACTCAGGATTTATCCAGCAAGCTTTATGGCTGCAAAATGCAACTCTGTGTTGCACCGCCACCATATATCTTAATAAATGCCCTTTACTGTTTGAAGCGTTATGTGCATTTGTCTATTTGTGTGCTTAGATTCATTTAGAGAAAATATTCAACTGTGTGAGCTATCCTCAGGCTTTGTCAGCAGCCATATGAGTTAGACCTGATCAGGAAACTGACTCTAAAGGAAGACTAGAACTATTCTTTATTGAGATAGGTTGTATTAACAAACACTGGATCATAGAACAAATGAATCCAGACTTCTCATTCAAGGCACAAATGACCAGGCTCAAATGATCATGCTTTGAATATATCATGTGAAGACATAGCTCTCTGGAGAAAGCTCTAATGCTGGGAAAGATGAAAAAAGAGAAGAGGATGACCAGCAGCAAGGTGGATGTATCCAATCACAGTGGGGATGGGTGCACCATCAGAAGACCTAAAGGACCAGGATTGGGACAGAGCCTCCTGGAGAAAATCTATGTATGTATGTATGTATGTATGTATTTTCTACCCCGCCTTTATTATTGTTATAAATAACTCAAGGCGGCAAACATACCTAATACTCCTTCCTCCTCCTCTTTCCCCACAACAACAACCCTGTGAGGTGAGTTGGGCTGAGAGAGAGTGACTGGCCCAAGGTCACCCAGCTGGCTTTCATGCCTAAGGCGGGACTAGAACTCTCAAGTCTCCTGGTTTCTAGCCGTTGCCTTAACCACTAGACCAAACTGGCATTGCTAAGTTTGAAACACTGCTTTAACTATAGCCTTTTGGATCCAGATGATAAACCATTGATTGCCCAGTCAAATGGCCAACTCTAATAAATTTACATTTCCACACAAATATGTAGAAACCATGTTTCTATTCAGGTATCTTGAATTCATTGTTACTTTATGCTGTGGATTCTAAAAATTAATTGCCATGATGTCTGTGGATGAAATTTGACTAAGGTGATTCAACTCCAAGAATAAAAACTACTCTGCAGTTATCTTGACATTGACAGCAACATATACATGACCTAAAAACAAGAAAATTCTGCTAGCAATCTATCATATTTCCCTTAGATAAGTTATTTGTATAACTTTATAAAACTTCTTGGAGAGCCAGTCTCATGTCTGTGTTGTGGTTACAAGGCACCAGGCTAGAAACTGGGAGACAGTGAGTTCTAGTCCTGCCTTAGGCACGAAGCCAGCTGGGTGACCTTGGGCTAGTCACTCTCAGCCCTAGGAAGAAGGCAATGGCAAACCATTTCTGAAAAACCTTGCCAAGAAAACTGCAGGGACTTGTCCAGGCAATCTCCAAGATTCAGACATGATTGAATGGATTAAAATCTTCCCTTTTAATCTTCCCAACAATAAATGTTTTTAATCTTCCCAACAATAAATGTTCCATTTTTTAAAACAGTATTAAGCAGAATTCAAAGGGGAAAATAAAGAGAATGTTGATTTTTGTTAAGTCCTAAAAAGTTATTGTAGTATTGATTATGCGACCTGAAACAAATTTTTCATAAAAATATTCTTTCTGAATCAACTCAAAGTTGACAGAAGGCATGTACACATTGTTTTTACTATTTCAAGCTCATTTGCTTTGGATCTAAACTTAGTAATGCTTAGAGCAGATGTCCTGTGACAAATTAATGAGGTCCAACTCAAGTGATCCAACCAACTACACTGAATACACAGGCCCCACAGAAATATCACATCCGATTTCGTTTTCAGGCTAGACAAAAATTGTGCTCACCTAAACTAGGCTTTAGAAGCAAAGCATACTTTACTACTTAATAAAGCCTTGTACTTTACCAATTCATCTGAAAGACAGGAAAAAAGAATTCCATGTGTTCAGCAGGTAGGTTGGAGGAAAATGAAAATACAGGTAGTCCTCACTTACTAACCGCAATTGGGACCAGCCACTCTATTGCTAAGCGACATGGTCATTAAGTGAAATGTCACATGACCATGCCAGACTTATGTCAGTTCTGCTGTGGTTGTTAAGGGAATCACTGTGGGTCATTAAGAGTGGTATCACATGACTGTGACTTGCAACTTCCTACCAGCTTCCCCATTGACTTTGCTTGTTGGAAGCCAGCTGTGAAGGTTGCAAATGGCAATCACATGACTATGGGATGCTGCGACTGTTGTAAATGCGTTCCAGTTGCAAAGTGCCCAAATCACGATCACATGACCATGGGGATGCTGTGACAGCCATACATTCAAGGACCAGTTGTAACCTACTTTTTCAGCGCCATCGTAACTTTGAACAGTCGCTGAATGAGGCAGTCAGTAAGTGAGGACTACCTGTATTTCTTTGTTTTTCCTCTACTGATAAACTTAGTAGCATGATATATTTTTCCTGACCTCTTAAACCTGTCAGCCTGAATTTCAGTTTGGTGCTGGAAGAAAGGCTAAATGTCTAAACAATTGCACAAAAGTATCAAGTTTTTCAGACTGGACCAGCTGATAAGCAGCTCTGCTGATAAGCTTACCTATAACTACTGACTTTGCTGAAGAAGATTTATGATTCAAATGCAGCTATTTCATGAGGTTTAACATACAGTCCCTTAGGATTAAGAATTTGACTGGTCAAGAGAGATCTGGTCAAATTGTTTTTATTTTTCAAACTCTGCCTTAATAGGAACAAGAAAATAATTTAATCATGAACCAGATTTAACACTTGTGTAAACTGCAAAAACAGAGAACCTAAACAGTGATCTCTTAAGAAAACTGCAATTAATTATACTGTAATGATTAAGCAAAGTTTCTATTAACATGCACTGAGCTTTTATCTGCAGAGTAATGAATAGACTCAACTTGGCTTGGCTCACTCCAAATACACTGGAACTAAAAGCAGAGTTTTGCCCTTGTTAATTGATATTATCATGAAATTTAAAAACAAACTGCCACCCACATAATTTTGGCTTTACTGAATAGCTGACCAGTCAAATATGTATTTAATTAACCTTACTCTCTCTACCACCAAACTAGTGCAAACTACTATTATTCAGAACATAGCAAATGATCTGTCAAGATTCAGTCTGATCATTTAACATTTCATTCTTACCAAAAAGCAAAATAAAACAAGCAAATGCAAACAAGGCTGCAGAACCTAGACTGATCCAGATTTAATAAATCTGATTTTCATTTTTTCCTAGACGTACTGTAACTAGAGTCACTGAATGGATTTTTTTAATGACTACTCAAGTTGCTACATTTTTCAGATACCAAAAGCAAGCAAGCAAGCAGATTTACAGAAATACTACATCTTAAAATATAATTGTTACATCACATTGTTCATTTAAAAATGTTCAGATATATTTTGAGAAAAGCCTATCATTCATTGAAGAGCAGTTCCTGGCAAGTCTATGTAGGGTGAGAAAGACTTCTCTCTGATATTCTGGGAGAGGTTCTGTCAATCAATGTGGACCATATAAGTGATAGTTACCTAATTAAGTGTCAGATGTTCCCCAAAAGTTATGACCATCATAACAAGGAAAGTATCAGGAAATTTTATGTAGCAAATCTTACCCTCTTTTCTATCTATGGGTTTTGACACATTTGTGTCAAAGTTCTGCATTTGTTGCCCCATGAAACAGCTGAGATGTTCCTGTTCTATCAGATTACTTTCTTGTTCTTCTAGCGGTTGCCATGTGCCATCAATAAACCATTGTCCACGCATCACAGGAATCTTTTCAGATTCTAAAATGGAAAGAAACAGAATATTAAAATCCAACATAGGCTAGAGCAATGTGGTTGAATCTATTTAAATAATAATGGACAGCTCAGCAAATTCAATGCATGTGTTGCATGAGGTTACATACTGTAATAAAACCCTGTTATCTTGCAAAAATCAGTAAACTGCAAAATAAGAAAGATAATTTTATTGTAAGCTAGGCTACCTGTGTCTGATTGTTCCCTGTAAGGATGAAAACAGTAACAGTGATCAACGTAACTGAAAAATACCACACAGAATATTCACTGCATCCTCCTCGTTGCAGGCGGATTTCCCTGCCTGGGCTGCTGGAATTTACTATACGGTTGGAGTTCTTGAGACTGATTGGTTTTGGGAACTTCAACTCGCCTTCCCTGGGGAAAGAATCAGAGGCAACTCTGGAGTTTATGACATCATGATAGCCATGAGTCTGTCCGGGTCATACAGGACCCAACACGTGCTGGAGGCTACACATTAGATCTTTTTTCATCCCAGGGCAGCCGCAACAATCTTAGGCTTGGGGATACTAACACCCATCCCTTGTCAAGATCAGATCACTCCTTGATTGCTGTGGGGTTTACTGGTGCCACGAACCTCCACAGGAAGGATGGGAATATTCCTGCCTCAGGTATCTTATGGAACCACTTGATTTTCAAAGGGCACTTGGGGTGGTTCCCAAATTGATGATAGGCAGTGCTGTTGATATCTTAACCACCTGCTGAAACAGGGAGCAACGTCAGCCTTTGACAAAATACACCTGGATGGCCTCATCTGGCTAGCTGACCCAGGGGGCCTGTTCATTTACGGAGCTCTGGGGAATGAAGCAAACCATGGGACACCTAGAGTGCTCTTAGTGTAAAATGAGGCGTGAATCAACCAAGCACTGGTGACAGCCATATTCAGGTCTAATCTATAGCAATAACAGCAGCAAAATGTTGATATTTCTCTACTCTCTGCATCCACAGATCGACATCCAGTGGCTCTTTTTAAATGGACCCAGACCCCACTAGACAGGGATGGGCAGAAGGACCATCTAAGGAGCCCTGTGAGGACTTTTCTGGGCATCTGAGGATGAAACTGTTCAGATTCCTTCACAGCTTGATACTAACTGGGCAAATCCAGAGGAGATGGCTCAGGCTTCATCTTGTGAGGATATCTGAAGAGAGTCTGATTCTGTGAGTCCTGAGGAAGTACACAGGGTCCTTAACTCATCACCTGTAGCCTGAGACACTGCCCTTCCTGGAAGAATTGTCTCAAGGGAGGTGATGGGAAGCTGGGTTGCAGTGGTAATGAATGCCAGCTTGAATGAGGATGTACTATGGCTTTCTTTGAAAGAGGCAGTGGTGCCCCCCTTCTCAAGGAAACTATCACTCAACCTAGACATGCTAGACAATTATTGACCTGTTTCTAATCTCTCATTTTTGCAACAAGTTGTGGGGAAAGTGGTTGAGCTGCAGCCACAGAAGAAAAAATTATCTGGACCCATTTCACCCAGGTTTCAGGACAGAGTTTAGCACTGTTTGTCCTTATGGATTATCTTGGTAGGACTGAGCCATCTCTCGAGTTAGGAGTGGGGGATGCTGTTTTGCAATGATTCTCCTTCCTGAAGGGAAGTTCCATGTGAGAGATAAAGCCCCAGATCCCTCCACTGCAAAGAGACTCAGGGCTCTCCATGCTCCTATTCAACATCTATGTGAAACTGCTGGGCGAAATCATCTGGTAGCATGGGGCCGTGTTTCATCGGAACTCTGATTTTTACATCTCGACCTCTAGCCAAAAAAAGTGATGCTGTCAAAGTGCTATCCAGGTGCTTGGTGTCTAACCAGGTTTGGATGGGGAGGAACAGACTGAGATTAAATTCCTGTAAGATAGAGTGGCTTTGGGTTCAAAGGCCTATCGATTCCAGAGAGATCCCACTGTTGAGTAGGGTTGTATTCCCTCAGGAGAAGGAGAAGAGTCACAATCTGAGGGTCCTCTTGGGCTTTAGATATAAAAAGATCTAAAAATATCAGGACTAGAATTCACGGTCTCCCAGTTTCTAACCTGATGCCTTAACCACTACACCAAACTGGCTCTCTTATATGGGTCTTAAGAAACAGTAAAAATATCAGTGTGTGACATCTAGCAGCATGAAGCATTGATTCCCAATTCTACTATAAATTTCAGGAATTGTCTTGCATGAGAAGTTGATTCTTATGGCAAGCATCCCTTCAGAGAGGGATGTATTAAATCTCTGTTCTCCAGAAACTCAAGTGTGTGTTCAATAACTAATACCAGAAGCTTCACAACCTTGTCACAGCTAGGTAAATGGCTCTATTGGAGATCAAAGTAAAGTTATGCATATAAAGATTAAAGCCCTATAAACCCTGTTAACTATAGGGTTTAAATCCTAAGCCTTTTACTCTGCCCTTCCAAGTTAATGGACTTTGGGCCTTTCTTTTTCCAGTCTTGAGATTAGGTGGCACCTACTCAATGTTTATTCAGTAGTTGGGTCCGGCTTGAGCACTGCTGGTTCCCACCATCCCTGCTTCAGCCCTTACATACAGTATTTGGACAGAAGCAATGGAGCTATCCTATTACTGACTATTTGGACAACAGAATCAACAGGGTCAAAGGGTAATGATCTAGACCAGTGTCTCTTAAACATTTTTCTCTCAGGACCCCTTCCTATTTTTAAAAATTAGGGAGGACCCCAAAAGAGCTTTTGTTTGTATGGGTTATATTTATCAATACTTATCATATTAAAAATTAAATTTGACGCATTTGCTGCCACTACGGCTTCTCATGATTGTTTGCTGAGATTTTAATACTGTATTATTTTTCAACATAGGCTGGCAAATCATTTTGATTCCAAAGACTCGCAAATCCAAGGATTCCAAGAACTGGCAAATCATTTTGATTCCAAGGACTTGGGGGATCCCCAGAGGTCCTAGAACCACATCTGAAGAAACAGTGATCTAGATAAAATCTTAAGAATTTTTTGGCCTTCTATATGCAATGAATACAGGTAGTCCTCGTTTAGCGATTGCCTCAGACAGTGACCATTTGCAGTTAAGATGGTGATGAAAAAGTAACTTTGCAACCAATGCCCACATTTACAACCTGCGCAGTGTCTGTCTCTCAATCATGTGTTCACCATTACAGTTAGTACATGTCCTGTGCCTGACCCCGTTTTTTCCTTTTCCCCCCTGGCAGAATGGAGATTGCCTAAACAAGCTATCTCTTCCTGACTTGCTTTTCTCCACAGCCCAGCCCGACCCTAAAAATGTGCTAGCTTCAAGTTAACAAGCTTAGGTCTGTGATCTTAATTAGTTGATTAGAACCTGCCAGCTGGCAGCTGCTGCCTGACTTTTTATTTTATTATTTGGGTTGGGGGGAGTGCCTTTGAATCAGTCTTGACTCCTGGCAACTGCCTGGACAAGTCCCTGCAGTTTTCTTGGCAAAACTTTGAAAGTGGTTTGCCATTGCCTCCTTCCTAGGGCTGAGAGAGAGTAACTGGCCCAAGATCACCCAGCTGGCTTTGTACCTAAGGCAGGACTAGAACTCTCAGTCTCCTGGTTTCTAGACTGATGCCTTAACCACTACACTAAACAGGCCTGAAATTGACAAAACCCTAATCAGTTTCACACTCAAGGCTTTCTTTTGCATCCCAACCTGTTTGCAGAGGTGCTAGTGCATTCCTTTCGATGTCTATTCCCCATTGTGTGCCTGGTTACTCTCTTGTAATCCCTTCCTCTCCAAAGAATGTAAATACAAGCATTAATTCTCTTCTTGCTAAAGGTAGGGGGAGTGGGGAAAAAGGGCTGTAAGATTTGCCCTTTTACCCGGCTTCCCAAGTTCCAGAACCTTCCCTGCCGTTTGGGCTCACCCAGCTGTTTGGTGTCATATTCTTGTGATGCTGTAAAAGAAAGGAAAGTTGAAGTAAAATTGTAAGCACAATTGCAGTCACATGATTTTTCATTTAGCGACCGTTTCACTTAACCACAGAGTTGTCGGTCCCAACTGCAGTCACTAAACCAGGACTAGCTGTACTGCATATTCCCACGGCCCACAAGCTACTTACAGTATAGCCTCCCAGCACTTCAAGAGTGTAACAATAAAATTCCCTCCCACTCCCTTATTTTCATTTACAAAACCCAGGATAATATAGGGCAAAAACTGTCAATGTTGCCTTTCTTGTGATATAACTAAATATATCTATAACTATGTAATTAAAAAATATGCTCACTGCCACAACTCCACTACCACAAGACTTCCAAATGGAAGAGACATCTTGAGGTACAGGTAACTGAAAGAATAGAAAGTAAAACTGTAACCCACCCAAAAAACCTAAATAAATTAAATAGACATAACAATATATTGTGTAATTATCTACTTTTGGAGGGAGAGTATTTGTTTTGTTTTTGTTTTATGGCTTTTTTACTTTGTTTTTAAATTACTTAAAAGATTTAGTATTCATGTTGCCTACTGTTAACTTGTGATACTAGCTTCCTGTTTTTAAATACATAGCAAACTATTCTTCTCTTCTTATCAACAGTCCAAACAAAACTTATCCACTATAAAATCCTTTGCTAGCATCTTTCTTAGTCTTGGAACGATATAAATTAACAAAAAACCTTCATGTACTTCTGTAAAAGCAAACACTATAACGGTAAAATTTCATCAGACTCATTGGAAAGCTATTTTGTTATGCTAGTTTCCACTTACAGGGATCTACATTGTCAACCAAAGGGCATTTATATCAAACTAGAGAAAGTAACAGCTTTCATGTCTCTTCTGAAAGAAAATAATAAATAAAAAGACATAATAAAACACACCCCTTAGTATCAGTGGAAATGAAACTATTTATGCTAGAAAACCTTTTCATATCAAAGGAAAAGGCTGCATTTCTCTGGATAGCAGAAGGATAATACAGCAGTAAGAGAACCCAGACTGAGATAAACATTGATTTGAAGGAAGCAAATACAAGAAAGCTTATAAGCATCAACCAATAATTTACTGTGGCAAGTATTCTATTGCACTTTCATCATGTTTCAAAATTACACATTCCAATACACAATTCAGTACGTGGGGAATCAGCCCTTCTCTTCTCCAAGTCACAAAGGAAAGATTGCTGAAGAGCCAGTCTCCATGGATATATCATGACTGTATGGAAGCAGGGAGCTTTTCATATACATGCAAACCCTCTTATGTAGTTGGAATCTTACTCTTTCAGGATTTTGTGGAAACTTTCATGAATATGCAAAGACTCCCCACTGCAGGCAATCATGCTGTGTCTAGCATGACATACAGAGGTAAAGGGCTGTACATAATCTTCTCATTTTGAATTATATATGTCAATGTAGCATTGGAACTAGGACTCATTTAGGCCATCCAGTCCTTATGTCTTAAGTACATGTCAACGTCTTCTCTTTATATCATACTATTTTCTATTTTCTTCTGCTATGGAGCACGCTTCCAAATTTGATACAATTTTTTTCTTTTTAGGTTTGCTTCTATCCTCTCTCTCTCTCTCTACATATGGTGTTTGTTGTTTTTTCCCTAACTGGCATCTTGCTCAGTGCAAGAATCCATATTAAAATATCCCCTGCCCAGCCTCTACTAGAACTACAGTCCTCTGCTAATCTGACATTAGAGCCCAGTTCTAACTTCAACCCAGACATATATTATGAGACTACTGATGGTAGATACAGCAATGGTAGATAGCACCATAGAGATGCGGCCTTGCTATTTCGTCAAATACTTTAATCTTCTCAGGAGCACATGACTACTTCTCTTTTAATAGAAACAGTTTTAGGAGGCACTCAGGCCATGGTGTAAGGCCACCACAGCCACCCCCACAGGCCAATCCACAGCCACCAGAGCAAACCATGCCACAGATCACTGTGGAAGTCTCTTGGGCCTCATGAATCAAGTAAGCGCCTCTGTGCCAAGCCATACAGAACTTTAAAGATTAAAACCAGCACTTTGAGTTACACTCAGAAGCATATAGGAAGCCAATGCAGGGCCCAGAGCACAGGTGTCATGCGCTTACGTCATCCTGCACAAGCCAAAACCCAGGATATTGCATTGGATCAACTGAATGGGTGATCCTTCAAGGCCAACCATGTAGAGTGCATTGCAGGAGTCCAGACAAGAGGGAATGGGGATGCAAATTATTCTTGAGAGATCCTAGTCTTCCAGGTAGAGCTGCAACTGGTACAACACCTGGAGGTGGGCAAAGCCCAACCTAGACGCAAAATTCACCTGCCCATTGAGTCCTGAAGGACCTAGAAGTTATGGACCTGCTCTTTCAGCAGCAATGCTATCACTGCAAGAGACAACCCTGGCAACATTGAAGAACCCTCTGGGCAGCAGAATACCCAACTTGTGTCCATGGCCTAATTTAACAGATAGGTATTCACATTCTGCTATCTCAGGGGCAAAGTCCCTGATCACAGGTAAAGAGCCTTTTAAAATCCATGCCATGTTTCCTCCTCACTTCTGACTGTTAAAGGACCCAAAACCCAGGAGGGCAATCTTAGAGACAACAACATCCCCATTCTTTTCCAACCAAGTCTCAATAATACATGAAAAGAACAAGCACAGAAAAGGAGTATGAAATAGCAAGCCAAAGAAATTAAAGACCCAAGATAAGGAAAAAAATAGCTAAAACTTGCAGCAACAATGTTCACTATACCTCTCCATACCTTTCTGTCTTGCCAACCATCCTTGTTTCCACCTAGTCCACAAACTACTCCTACAATGCCTTTTGTTCTTTAAACAACTCACCTCTCTCTTTTCAAGATATTATCAACTACACCCAAGCACAACCCAGCATTCCTCATTGCTAGATGCTAATTTTAACATTGAGCCAACAGGTAAGAATTAATGATGCTTGAGGACAAGAAAAGAGCAGATAACAAAATGAGATAAGCCAACTTTAATTCTTTCAGTTAGTTTCTTAGATTTTGAGGACACTCAAAAAGGCCACAGTATATCCTAGTAGGAAATATGTATGTGGAAGAAAATGTATGTGTGTGTGCATACGTGATCAATGCCAGTCAGGAAAAAAAATAATGAACACCATATATATAGAGAGAGGATAGAAGCAAAACTAAAAAGAAAAAAAATTCTATCAAATTTGGGAGGGAGCTCCACGGCAGAAGAAAATAGAAAACAGTATGATATAAAGATGTTGACATGTAAGCTTTCTTCTTGTTTGACAGCAAGTCTGTAAGGTGAAGCAAGTGCTCAGTGATTGTGCATATTTGAGGAATGGCCAGTGCAGGGAAAGAAAAAAAGGGACACCGAATTAAGAGAAAAGATGCTGATAATCTATTTCTCTTCATCTTTCATCTCCTGTGCATATGTTTATATTATATGCTTACAAACAGGACCCTAGCATTTTATTCTTTAAGGCACAAACACATTTATACAGAATCCTAAGCCCACAAACCCTGTGCATGTTTGCTTGAGAAGTAGTTCCTATTGAATGCAGGGGACCTGATTTTTTTTTTGTCCAAGGTTTAGAGGAGGATCATTCGGTTAGCATGCCTTCCAGTCCCAGCCAAGCCAACTGGGGAATGCGCCGACCACCACCCTGTTCTATTGGACTCACTCCCAACCAGGCACGCAAAGAATATCAGCACTTCAGTAAGTGATGGCGGAATTCCCCCTCCCGAGAGAATGACAGAGCCCCCAAACGATGCCGCCACTTGTACCAAGAGCCAGCATCCAGCCGGAGCAACCGTAAAACGGAGGCGGCGGCAGAAGCGACTTACGGTTCCAATAGACCGGGTAGCACTCGGCGTGGACTACATCCACCTCGTAGAGACCGCCACGGACACAAACCGGCTCGGGGGTCAGGTTGCTCAAAGGCGCGAGGTCCTCAGACCTGCAGATGGGGCTAGGTTCCTGCTCGTCCAGGAGCTGCAGGGCGCGATAGGCCAGTTCGATGCGCAGCGAGTCGTAGCCGATGAACGGCTTCCAGCTCTTGCGGTCCTCGCGGTAGAACCAGCGAACTTCCTCGGCTCCCAGCTCGCGAACGACCTCGTAACCGCGGCTGGCGCCGGAGGAAGCGGAGGCGCCCCCGCCGCTCAGCCCGCTGGCTGTTCCCCGAGTTCGCTTGCGGCGCTCGACCCCGCCGCCGTCGGGGCCAGAAAAGCCGCTGCCAGCGCTCTCGCTGCTGGCCAGCTCGCCATCGCCTTCCTCGTCGTCCACTTCGTCGAGCTCGTCGTCGTCTTCGTCGTCCTCCTCCCCGTCTACCTCGCGGCCCAACGGCGGGTAGAGCAGCCCGGCAGCGCCGCCCGCGTCCATCAGAGCGGCGCCACCGGGGTCGAGGAGCAGGAGGCGGTTGCTGCGGCGCCGGCGCCGCCTCTGTGGGGGAGAAGCGTGAAGTGGGGAATGGTGACGGCGGTGGTGGTGGTGGTGATGCGGCCGCCGGTGGGGAGGCGGCGGGGGCAGGTGCTGCGGGCCTTCCGGGTGGTCCGGCGCCGCTTCCTCGGAACCCGAAGACGACAACAGCACGGGTGGCTGAGGAGAGCGCGGGCGCGACGGCTGCTGCTCCGCTGCCTCCTCCGGATCGATCAGCGGTTTCTCCTCAGAATCACAGACTCTCCTCGCTCCTTTGCGGAAGCCGCCCAGGCAGGCAGCGGTCGGGTTCGAAACGGAGCCCCCGTCGGCGGCCGCCTCAGGGTTCTCCATGCCGCCGCGGAGAGGCAGGGGAGGGAGGGGGAGGCAGAGGTCGGGCGAGCTGGAAACGCCGGCCGGCCGGCCGGGACTCCGGGTCCGGGCCCGCCCTTGCTCCGCCTCGCGCGCCGCCCAGGTTCGCCGCCGCCGGCAGGGAGGAAACGCATGCGCACCTGAGGGAGGGGGACGCGCCCCACGGTGCAAGAATGAGACCGTGGAGACGCCACGTCTATGGTGGGCAGGGGGGATGCTCCTCCCCTTTCAGCGGGAGCTCGACATTACTTCCGGAGCAACGCCCGTGTTTGGGCGGGGAGCCGTGTTTTGTAGCTGCCGGGCGTGATACAACGTGTTTGAGCCGTGGATTGTAAGACCCATGGGTTGTTGAATAAGCCAAACATTTTCAGTCTAAGGTGAACTCAAACGAGCCACATCATAGCCTACCATGAAATATTATTTCGTTTGTTTGATTTGAGCTTAGCATGGCGTGTACACGTAGCCATTGTGGTTTATGGTTAGATTCAGCTATTGTGTGGTGGCTCGCCAGTGGCCTATTGCGTGCTGGCTTACTAGTGGCCCGGTGTCCTAGAACCCAGCCAAAACGTAAGGGTCTGTGTGGGTATAACGGCAGTTACACTGGACTGAGAAAAATGTGGTCTTGCAGATTGTGTTGAACTGATGTCCAGCTAACGGCATTTAGTACTGAGGATGCAGGAGCTAAAGTTTGCCCGGTTTAGAGGAATACAGTTTACAGATCTATATTAGGTTTGTGTTCATAGGACCTGTTACTGTATATCCATGGAAACTCTGGAATAGAAACAGTATTTTCACAAGGTCGCAAGGAAAACGTACAACCTTGTATAACGCCAAAGAAAGAAAAGGGTGGGGCCAGCCCTTGTCCTCTGATGACCAATCCATTTTTAAAAAATAAATAAATAATGTGGTGTAATAGAAAGTTGGGCATGGACTAGGGAGACTGAGGTCTCAGTTACTTTGCATCACTCATAATCTCTGATTCAAATGAATTTCACAGGGTGGTTGTGGTGAAAATAAAAATGAAGGTAACTCTATGAACACCACCTTGAGGAACTAAGTGGAAATCTAGAAGATGAATATATTAAAGTAAAAAATAAATTGTAGGAAGAAAGGGAGCTAGGATTTATGGCTTAGTGCAGGAATGAGGACAGCCTGTGGGCTACCCAGAGTTCTCAAGACCCATTTTTGTGATTCCCAAAGCAGCTCCAAATCGTGCTGCTGAAGTTTTACAACAGTATGCTTTCAATAGCACTGTTTGTGGGGTTTAAGGAAAAAATGTGTTAAGACTCCACAGCATTTAATATATCCTTTGTGCTCTTAATTCCACAAAACTGAAAAGATGAGCCCAAAATGTCAACCCATTTTTAGTAAAGTCACAGTTATCCCTGGTGTTGCCCTTTACAGTCAACAAAAAATGAAAAAGATCATCTACTTACTTACTTACTTACTTTATTTATTAAAGTTATGTCACCGCCCATCTCCCCCAATGGGGGACTCTTTTGAAGGCATGGGATTTAACCAGAATTGGACCTGGTGGATGACCTGCATTGAGACCTAGATGGAAGGAGTGTTCCCCCCCTGGAGCAGAGCTGTGACTCATGGGTCTTGCTGGGCTCATGGGTCTTGCTGGGCTCATGGCTATTGCTAGATAGATACGTAGAAGCTGTGGCTGGAGGGATGATTGCTGGTAGCTGTCCCTGGAGAAGGAGGCCCTGGTGATAGGTGACTCACCTTTCTGATATAGCACATAGATTACTGCAATATGCTTACATGGACTGACTACTAGCAAACTACAATTGGTTCCAAATACAGTAGCCTGCCTCTGCATGTGGTAGCCACTATGCAGGTCTAATGCCAGTGCTGTGGGCTCTGCAGTGGTTGCCAATAGGCATCTAGATACGATTGAAAGTGCTATTTTTTAATCTATAATGCTCCATATAGCTTGGTAACTGAGTATCTGCAGGATCATCTACTTCAAGTGGCTTCTACCTGTGCAGTATGCGCATCTTGAGTAGGAATGTTGAGGGTATCCAGAATCTTTCTGGGAGAGATTCTAGGAAAAGCAAGAAATCTGCTTTTCAGGAGTGGTGCCAGCTCGCTGGAACACCCTTCTACCTGGAATCTGGATAGCCCCGTAAAGGCTGTGAAATTAGAGTTGTTTAGAATGGCTTTTGGAGTTAAGGTCAGGTAATCAGGACACATAAAAACAACAATAATAACAATGTCGGAATATGAGCCGATTGTCAATATGAACTGATGGTTTAGACAGGAATGTATTATGTTTTTGAACTATGCCATGATGAAGTATTGTTTGTGATGCTTATTTGCTTTTAACTGTACACTGCCATGAGCCCTTAATGTGGTGGTATAAAAATATAATAAATATACATTGCAGTTTATTCAATAAACAATAGTTAATCTGTGATTTAGTACAAAGTATGAATTTGTATATAAAAAAAGCCTTGTGTGGCGCAGAGTTGTCATGAGTAAGGATGGCGAGCAGGGGGCTCCCACCCAGACTGTCAAGCGCATGCGTAGCACTGAGGAACTGTTCAGCCATTCAAAGAGACACAGATCGGGACCGCCTTAACCTTTGGGGTTTATATGGCTGGGTTTTTCCCACGCTTCCTCAGTTTGTTAGGATTCTTGTTAAGTACTAGTAATAAATATTAGAGACCAAGTCATTGTCTCAGTGTGTTTCCTGGTAGTTAGGACAAGAGTGGTGGGCGGCAGTATTGCAACCGAAACTCTCCCCACGACCTGAGTTCGATCCCAGTGGAAGCTGGATTCTCTCTGTGGTAGCCAGCTCAGGTCATCTCAGCCTTCCATCCTCCCGAGGTTGGTGAAATGAGTACCCAGCTTGCTGGGGAAGGTGACAACTTTCATGGCAAACCATCCTGATACAGTCTGCCAAGAAAATGTCGCAAAAGCAGCATCCCTCCAAAGAGTCAGACATGACTTGGTGCTTGCACAGGGGACCTTTCACCTTTCATGAATTTGTATGGAAAATAAAAATATATGCATATGAAAGATTACAATAGCCTTCCCCAAACCTAGTATTTTCTGCTTTTTCTTTTTTTTTGCCATTCAATCGTGTCCGATCCTCAGCAACTGCCTGAACTAGTCCCTGCTAGTTTTCTTGGCAAGATTTCAGAAGTGGGTTGAGAGAGAGAGTGACTGGCCCAAGGATACCCAGCCACCTTTCATGCCTAAGGCGGGACTAGAACTCATGATCTCCTGGTTTCTAGCCCTGTTGCCTTAACCACTAGACAAAACTGGCTCTCATTTTTTTTTCCCCACTGATTCCTATTTGTTATGCCCAACGATGCTGCCTCATTATTCTAGGATTTATATACCTATATCTGGTAGTATATTGGAGAAGGCAACACTGGAAAATTATCTGGGGCAGTAGAACCATTAAAATTGTGACATGTAACTTGTTTTTCTCCTAGGAAATTGACATTCCATTAAATAATTACCTTTTACCCAGCAAATTAATCTCCTTTTCATAGCTTGTTAGATCCACTAACCAATTCAGGGAATTTTCCTATGTGTTGGTCCGCTGATTTTCTTAAACCAGAACAAACCCAGAGCATGAACATGGATATACAACTATTTTTAAAAGATTATCAGACTAATAATATGGCAATAATATTTAGCATGTATTAACAAGATCAATCTTCCTAGATAACATAATTGAAATTTCTAAGTTGCCACTATGATCTTCCTCAATTGAGGAAAATCCAGAATAGATTGTGTCACCCAAGCCCAGGATGCCTCAAGTAAGGCTTTTCTTTATATCCTAAAGCCACCCCACCTCTCCCATTGCTTGGTGTCCCTGTGCTTTAACCATACTATATTCTTTCCTTTTGAAAAGGAAGGAGGATATGCAGGTTTAGACTTGATGGCCAACAGAAACCACGTGGCCTGCATTTTTGCAGAATTATAGCAGAACACATTCAAGGCTGTCCTTCCCCTTGGAGGAGAAATGTGAGGCATTGTCAAAGCACCATGTTGTCTGCAACTTTCTACGCATTTTCCAGTTCAGGATGGTGCTTGGAAGTTCTTCCCTAGTGTAGGAAGACCCAGACTAGCAAACTTTTTTCTCTGTTGTGTTCTCATGACATTGCCTTCATCTGATCCCCAGCCCATATCTGAGGCCACTTTAAACTATCCTTATCTGTACTAATGTTAAAATAGTGTTTCCCCCTTATCATAATGCAGATCTTGCTGTGGATACAGTTGGATGTGCTTTGCCAACCATTTGATCATGATGCTATCTGTGATGCTGTTAGATTATCCCTAGGAAGTAGAACCAGCCCAGCATCTATTGGCCTCTTCAGTCATATGTGTAGGTGCTCCACCTCCCTGATCCCCTGGCACTGTCTTCCAGGGCCATTTTGCTTCAAACAGTGAAAGAATCTAGTTCTTCCAAACTTGGGTCTTCCCTCCCATACCTGCCAGATAAGTTTGGAGACCTGGATCAGCCTCAGCAGCAGCTGAACAGCACTGGTGGCAGGGCCACGGTATGATGAAGCTGGGGAGAGAGATGGCTGTTCCTCTGTGCTTCGTAGTGCAGTTCCTATCAGTTGTTCAGGCTACTTTTGAACATGGTCTTAGTGCTCCCCTGGAATAATGCTGGGAAGGGAACCTAAAGAAGGTTGTTCGATTTAATGTGACTCTTAAAGCAACAGCACTTTTTTTAAAGCTATTACAAAACCTGAAAAAAGTTGGGCTTGTTTAATGTACAATAAAGAGGTCGTGCATTTATGCAAAGTCAAAAGCATTTTTTAATTATTTCCAAAGCATGCACAGCTCAGCTAGATCTGAGAACCTAAAGCTGTAGATACAGGATTTGACTATAGGCCAGCGAGTATTAAATGGCAAGCCGTCCCCACGCTCCGAAATGGAGGAACACTGAGTGTCTTTCGCTTTTACTATGGATGTCAAAATTCTATGACTGTCAGATGTGAAGATCTATGATTGCCACATATACCATTAGAAGATAATCAATTTCTCTTGTCAAGAGATTATTTTAAACAAAGAGTTTTAACTGACCCTAATGAGACCTGCTGCCTTCGTGCATCAATAAGATTTGTTTAAAATCATAATATATTTTATACCACTTTCCATGTAAACATCTTCAAGCAGTACAGAATAAAAATGATGAAGAATTAAAATTAGTCAATATAAAAACACATACATGAAAACAGAGAGGGAAGGGCAAGAAAAATCAGTAACATTCACCCAGGGAAGGCCTTCAGTGACTGCTTAAAAGATACAGCACTTTTGTTGAGTGGTGTGTTGTGGCCAAAACCTGGCTCACCTAAAGCAACCAAATCACTCTGAAGATACAATATAATTTTATTTGGTATGCAATCCATAATACAGTATAAATAGAGCGTATATACCTTTGGCCTACTGCAGTACATTGCAAAGACAAGGCAAAGGAAAAAGGCAGACGCAGTAGAAATTCCAACATGATGTTGGAATGTTTTAGATAAACCCATCTGTGTTACTGTATTATTATTATTGATTCATTCCTGCTAGGTCAGCATGCTAGCCATACGATATTTGAGATATGGTTAGTGAATAGAAACAAGTTGGTTTACTGGGCCACAGGTTCCTGACTGATTCTTCTCCCTGCCACCGCTCAGGGTCAATTCAGCTTGCTGTGAATGTTTTCTTACAAGGGCACTTTAAGCAGTTTGTATCTGGGGCAGGGTGGGGGGGCATCTCAGAGGTTTGGTAGTGAATGCAGCTTACATGTGTATGGGGGGGGGGGGTTCCTTTTCCCACCACAGGTAGCACTTTGTTTTTTCAGACAATAAAACCACGAAGTAGCACCACAAAGGGAGTTGATATATCATCTAAAAGGGAAGATGACTAGTAAATTGTAGCTAATGAGACTTTGATATATTATGACACAGCACAGCTGTTTCAGTGCTACAGCTCTTATCCAGCTCTACACCAAATGTAACTTGGGCTGGAACCTAAGAACAAGATGGAGGTCTGAGTGCCACATCAAAAAAACAGTCTTTCAAACTGTTTTCTACCCTGAATTATTTATGCAACGATGCTTGATGCAACTCAGAGATAAGTAACGTGTCCAAGAAAGTGAATAATTGGAAAGAGTTTGACACACAGATTAAAAGACACTTGCCACATTAAAGCACAAAGAAAATTGGTGTACTGTATTTTTCTTCATCTGGACAAATACAATTCTGGATAAAAAAATTGCATATTAATTTTTTAAAATGTTTTTATTTCTCTGTTAAATCACGTATTCATATTTAGGTAGTTTTTTCATTGTTTTGGGTTTTGTCCCTGCTTTATTTTAATTTCTGTGTTTTTGCTTTTGCTTTTAAGATTTTGGCTTGATGTTTCATTTGTTTGTTTGTTTGTTTAACCAATACAAAACACCCATCCAGAAATAAAAAAAAAGAAAAATATATACATATATGCATCTCAGACATACAAGCTAATATACAAACATAAACATGCTTCGCAGAGCAATCACACATACGGGGAAAAAAATTAAAACCTCTATTCACAACACGGGGAAAGAGAATGTGCAAAAAGTGTCTTCACACACCCTTTCCCAATACAACAGTGCTCTTTGGCAGGCTGACATACTGCTATTGTCCTCCAGAAGAGGCTTCATCTGGAAGGTTTTGCACATCCTCACAAGCTCAAGCTTCTGGCAAGTCATCAGCTACTTCTTTGGTGAGGTACTGGGGAAGACAGGTGCATGGCACAGATCTGGTCACTCGTGGTCCACAACTTAAAATATAGCATTTTAATTACCGGGATTATGGCAGTAGTTAACAATATATTCCATTGTTTAGTGTGTTTTTTTCCTGACTTCCACAATAAATTGAAAACCCTCTGTTTTTCCCAGAAGATGTCAGCACTGAGCTAAATCATGTACAAATGTCTGCTCCATGGAACATTTTTTGATTTTGGTGTAAGCCTTCAGATGCTACTTACCTGTTTCTTCAAAATCACAAAACTGTGTCTCCTTCTTTCTGCAATAAGGAAATCTAGTTTCTTTGGAGGAAACCTTCATAGGTCCTCTATCACCAAGTAATGATTTCCTTTCCCTTCAAAAGTCAATATTACTATGTTGTACTCTGCATAGTACATATTAACAAATATTTCTAGCAAGTAGTGAACCTGTTCTGTGGGAGAAGCTACCGTAGAACAGCTGCAGTATGCATATCAGAATTTGATATGGCCTTCTGTAAAAATGGGTGGGCAGTACTGTGCAAAAACAGAGGTGGTGGATTCTGTGTTTTTTAATTTGCACTACCCATGACAATGGGCACATGAGTAGGTTGCGGCATCTGACTAACCTTGTCTTGGTTCTAAAACTAAGCAGGCTTGGGCCTGGTTAACAGCTGGAGGGGAGACCACCGTGTAATTCTGCTGCTGGCTAATTTGAGAATTTAAAAAAAATCACAGAAGGCAATAGCAAACCATGCCATATTACTGCCAAGAATTGCACATGTGCATATCCGTGAAGTCACCAAGTGTTGACCTCAACTCAAAAATTTCATCTTAGCTGATACAGGACTTCATCCAAACATACTGGGCCACCAATAAGCATTTTCCAGGCACTTTGGAGATGGCCTCCGTTTTTTTTTTTACTTACTTAATTTAGTATAGTGATCAGGCCTATGCACCACCCTACTGATGTAACCTTAGTGATGCTCCCCAAAAGACAGTTCTATATAGCAGTACAGTTTTCCCCAGATTACACCTTCCAAAAGAATTCCTAGCCAGCATGATCTTTGTTGACTTGAAATTCTGCACAATGTAGTCCTCACACATTTGATGAAGGATACTTCAATTATCAGCACTCAGATGATCCTCTGCCTTGGTTTCCCAAGAAAATGGGATTACCAGCAGAAAGTGCCATGCTCAGCTGTTTGTTTACTGCCCAATATCTGCAGTTTATCTCAGTTTTTCCATTGGCCAGAAGAGGGCAGAATGTTAGAACACTTCTGATTGCTTCCTCTATTCAGAATCACGTATGAAAAGGTGGCTGTTTTCTGAATTTGAAGGGGATGAGGGCTCCAAGCAGCCTAGAAGCCTAGCCCTTAACGTATTATGTGAACTAGGTATGATGATTAGGAGAAAATCCTTCATGTATTCTAGGGCAGACTGCAGAGAGGTCTGGCCTACATCCATAGCAATTACGTCTTTTGTTACGCCTGGACAATCACATTATATGATGTATTCCAAAGAGATAACTAGGCTGGACTGTTACAATAAAAACAACAGAAATGCCACATACTTAGGCAAAGGGCCTTTCCCCATTGCTGATTAAAGTGCTCCTTCTCCTACATCCTATTTGATCATAATTAAAATTGAGCAAAATTAAAAACAATAAGGGTGCTCCATCCCCTTCTCCTTCCTTTATATAGATGTTAGCTCTTTGAGATAATCCAGACAAGAAGCACAACCATGAGTACTAACTATCTTTATTGTAAGGTTACATTAACAGAATCTTGCAAGACTGAAAGTATTTCTCCCCTCTTTTCCTTTTAAGAAACTAGGGAGGGCCCTTTCTGAAATGTTTCCTATGCCCTCCCTCCTGTGGGCTGAGATATTTTTTACATGCCGGTTGTCCAGTCTGCAGTTCTTCCTCCTGTCTCCCAAAGTCATTCCCACTCACTATTACAATAGGGCAACAAATGCCAATTATCCGATTACTCCAGGCTCTGTGCAAAAGACAATGGTGGTTGGTCCTGACTGTTTTGCTATGACAGCCTTGTACTAAACCAGTAAGGGCCATAAAATTATAGCTATTGCTGGTTGAGCAGTCTTGTGTTATTATGCAATTCTGACAGACCCTTATAACGTACAGCATTACTACAAATAAAAACCCTATAAAGTATAGCATACTACCTCCAGCTCTTTGGCAGAATGGCAATAGACAAGGCTGACCAAGAAGTGGATTGGGAGGGGTTGTAATGACTGTATTACTCACCTGCCATTAAATTTGATTCATACATGAATATAGTAGAAATCCCTTTAAGGGAGAGTAGTATACAGAACAGTGAAAGAGTTGCGAATGAGAGTTCCCATGTTTTCCCCATGTTAAACAACCCAATGAGTTCAAAACCCCTCTGTTTCTCAGGCATGCAGCCTCCTCTTCGTGCCAGTCCAGCTCCATGCAGATGTCTCCAACGGCTTGGCAGCTTGACTTTGGATGCCAGAGATAGTCCAAACAAGATGCTTTCACACTCCTGGTGTGTTTCCCCTCCCAATTCCACCGACCCACAAGTCCCAACACATGTTAACTCCATTCATGCATGTGAATCCAAACAGATGTTCTGGGAACATTTGATCGGGATGCATGACAGGGGTGTGTCTGCATCAAGCTGAAATGAAAAACTTTGGTCCTGCTTACTTCACTTCCAACATAATGAATGTTAAATAAATTTTTACACATCTTGTGGCTGCTGTTGGATGGTGTGAACTTAAGAGGGAAAATGCTACTATTGCTAGCACAGCTAAGATTACTGTTTCATTCCTAGGCTGAAGATGAGATGAAGGCAATATCACAGTAACACAGCAGAAAAAAGAGGTTCACCAGCCGATGGTTATATTGTGGTTATGTACAAGTGGAAAAGCCCTTAAAAAGATGATCAGTTGTCATTCCCCTGACCTTCCTAATTCAGTTACCATTCTGGGGTCACTGAGTAGGCCACTGAGCATGTCTAAGAGTATTTTGAGCCTCACCTTCCCACACCCCACAGAGGGATTTTATAAAGAAGACTTCATTCCCTTCAGTTCGCTGCTATCTCCTTTTGGTGTTTGGATCATGTTGTTTGGGGGTCACAAGGAACAACAGTTACCTTTACACTTACAAGTAGAGAGGGTGTAGATGCCAAGCTATCTAGACCAGGGTTTCTCAACCAGGGTTCCGTGGCACCCTAGGGTTCTGTGAGAGGTTACTAGGGGTTCCTGGGAGATCACAATTTATTTAAAAATTATTTCAGACTCAGGCAACTTCACATTAAAGAGGTAAGTTTCATTCTTTATTTTTAGTTTAAGAACACTGTTAATGCATATATGCAGGCCTACATGTGAAACGAATATAGTAATATTGTAATTTCTGGCCTGTATTTGAGCCTGAATGTGCAGGGGTTGCCCAAGGCCTGAGAAATATTTAATGGGCCCCTCCAGGGTCAAAAGACCATCACTTTGCTTTAGGGAAGGGGAGGTTTTCAATAGACTTCTTCAGTGGAGCTTTCTGACATATATTCCATGGTGATACATCTCTGCCCACCCCCTGCGATCCATAAAAGGAGATGTGGGTGAAAGAACATTTTGCACTGGCCCACGCATGAATGCCTGTGCTCCTGGGTAAATAGTGTGTGGGTGACTCTCACAAAGCCTTTCACAGCATCATGCCAAAGTAGTGTGCCAGAGAACACTCCTTCCCTACTCCCCAAATTAATATAGGACACAGTTCTGATTGTAGAAACTCTCTCCAACTGAATTATTCTTGGCAGTGCTTTTGTTCCTCCTCTGCTGACTGCTTCCTTCACTAGCTTCAAAGCAATCATGATAAAGTCCTCATATAGATTAGATGGGATCCCAGGTTTGAACCTGCCGGCTTCAGGGAACAGCACAAAGAAAATCCTTCGCGTTGTGTCTCCTAACAGCAGTTATCTGTGGGTCTCAGATACTTTACTATCTATGTAGAAATAAAAAGGGTCAAAAAGCTGTACGTGGGTGGCAGTGTTGCAGGCACTGGAAATTGGGTATCTCACCCCTTGGCTGAGTTCACCCAATTAGTTGATTGACTAGAAGCAGGACTGGGTACTTTGTAGAATGTTGTGTAAACCTGTGGTTTGTTTAATTCAGGGTTTCTCAACCAGGGTTCTGAGGAACCCTAGGGGTTCCCTGGGGGAATCGCAATTTATTTAAAAACTTACTTCAAATTTGGGCAACTTCACATTAAAGAGGTAGGTTTCGTTCTTTATTTTTAGTTTAAGAACACTGTTAATGTGTATATATAGGGTCTTACACATGAAATGAATATAGTAATATTGTAACTTCTGGCCTATATTTGAGCCTGAATGTGCAGGGGTTCCCTGAGGCCTGAAGAATATTTCAAGGGTTCCTCCAGGTTCAAAAGGCTGGTTTAATTGAACTCAATCCAATGACTATTATTTTAACCTGGATTGAAGGTTTAAGCTATTGAGTGAACTTTCTTTGTTCTTTGTTAGCCAAATCTATCAAGACAGTTTCCTTTCTGTAAAAGAACTTTCATGGGGGGGGGGGGCTGTCTTCTGCCATGCCAGAGACTGTCCCCTTTAAAAAATGGCAAAACATTATGCTTGGAGGGGGACCCAATAGGACTGAAACAGGTCAACTTCCCTTAAGGTTGGTGCTTTGACTTCCTTCTGTTGATTGATTTATTATTACATTTATATATCCTATAATCTATTTATACATTCTATGATTTATTATTACATTTATTATTCATTTATACATTCTAGTGAGCTCAAGGCAATCAAGGATTGCCGTATTTACCCCATTTTCATTTTCCAACAAACCAGTAGAATAGGATAGGCACTGAGGTGAGTGAGATTCGAAGGGAAGGGAAGGAAGGATAGAAATATAATGTATACTAAATAAAATGGCTTGCCTCTGAGCTTCTGGAAGTTATTTAGTTAGCAACCACTCTGGGAAACAAGATAATGTATCCTGGATTTCATATACAACCTCCCAGAATGGTGTATTTGAATATTTATTTATTTAAGTGTGTGTGTGTGTGTGTGTGTGTCTGCCCAACTCAGATCATGTGATTCTGGGTAGCATTCAGAAAGAAAAGGAAAAAAACCCATAAACAACCAATACAACGTATCTCATTAAAAATTACTATATATATATATATATATATATATATATTCATTTTTAATAAATAATTTTAACAAGGTAAAAACAATACAAATATTAGAAAAGAAACAAAATAAAGAATTTGTTCTATCCCTTTTTCAGGAGCTGTGAGTCCAGGAGGATTCCCAAATTGCGCACTGAATCCGAGCAAGGCAGGGCAGCCCCATCCAGATTCGAAGATTAAATCTCTCCAGTCTGAGGATATATGGGACCCAAAACCCACAGCCACTTGGTCTTGGAAGGGTTTTGCTGAAGCCTGTTCTTCCCCATCCAGACACAGTCTCTAGAGCAGTGTTTCTCAACCATGGCAACTTTAAGAGTGTGGACTTCAACTCCCAGAATTCCCTAGCCAGCTGGGGAATTCTGGGAGTTGAAGTCCACACGTCTTAAAGTTGCCACGGTTGAGAAACACTACTCTAGACACTTGGACAGAAACTTGATAGCTTCACTTGGATGGTCAGGAGCAGGAATATACAAGTGAGTATCACCAGCATATTGATACTAAACCCCAGGCCAACGGATGGCCTTCTCCCCCCACTCCAGCAGCTCACGTTGGTGTTAAAGAGGAGAAGGGACTTTTTCAATCCAACCTGTCAGTTAAAAAAAATTCCTAGAACTTCTGCTACTTGCCTCTGTCAGACTCACACAAAGTAATGATTTGTCATGAGCACAACCTGCCCCTGCCCCCCCCAGGGATGAGGGGCTTTAAATGTCAGCTGACAAGCCCTGCCCTTTCCACTACACCTTAGAAAAATTGTTCTGAATGCCCCTACCTATGTTCAAATGTACTTTGGGAGGGGGGTGGGTGCTTGGTTTCTAATGGAACCCAGTCAAGTTCTCACACAACTCTAGAGCTTTGCAGAAAACTGTCCTAAGGGATGAGATACCTCCTCACCCCTGCAAGAGTCATAATCTTTTGCCATTCCCCCTTCTCCCCTCAGCAGCCCAGTAGTTTTCAAATTCGTGGTTTACAAGATAGGTTAATGCATCTGCCTCTTAGGCCTTCCCTTGCAAGCCCTCTCCTTTTGAAAGCAAGGGAGGCAGGCTGGCTGCCCACCTCTCTGCTAGAAGCTGTGCAAGCCAAACAACACAGTAGTTTCTTCCCACAAGGTATGAGTCACTGCCTGAAGGGTGGTTAATATGTGGCTTGGGAGAAGAGCAAAGCTGTTCCAGCCAGGAAAATGACTTGCACTTCTTTGCTTGTGGCACTTCTAATTGTTTTTAGGATGCACAGGCAAGTCCTGTGTTACAGTTATACTTGCTGCTCCAGGGCTAACACCACATACTGTACAGGAGATGATGTTGTCCTACATTCTCCAAAGCAGCATAACAGAACTAAGCTAATGGCGATGCCAGCCAGTCCAGCAGAGTCCACAGCACTTATAACATTGCTCATAATGGCACTCATGGCCAATGTCTTCACAATAACCATATATGAAAACTCTCTTCAACCCAATTGTGGCATGAATGGCAAGTAAACATCACTCTGTTTATTCTATGCGTTGTCTCCCAGACAAGTTGGCTGCCAGGAAGAGTCCATAGCAATATTTCCATCTGTGATCCAAGGGCTTCAGTGTAGTTCCTACAGAGGGGAGGAGATAATACTGCAGTCTGAAGTCCACATAACCTTAGTGAAAGCCTGTTAAGGGCTGCAGAACAGCAGTGGAGGCAGTGAATCTGAAAAGGGTGAGCTTGAAGTTGGTAATTGCCAAGGCCATCTCTTTGGCCCATCTCATGCATACACCCCACTGAAGAAAATAGTGAGGATGGCCTGGCAGGCAGTAAAAGTGCTGGCTGGGGAGGGGCTGCAGTGTTTGGTGATTGTTGGAATGTCTCCTGGCACTAAATTCTTCTTGGTTTGGTTTGGGGGATTTGGGGGGGGGATTATGATTTGTATTTCTGTTTGTTGTTTGGTTTTGTTGTGATTTAAGGTGAGGAAGGTTGAATGGTTGTCCCACTTGCTTGATGGGGTTGGTGTGTGTGGCCAGTAGCCAGACTGCCATCCCTGTCTGCCTGGATAGAGCAGTAAGGTATGGGTAAAGAGAGAGGTGGGATATTATCTTCCATGGTAGGTAGGGTTGGGGGCACAAGTGAGCTGGAGTGGGGGGACAATGACTGCAATATCCTGGTTTTGTTGGGCTGGGGAGGTACAATGGGAGGTGCTGATGAGCCATTTCAGGGGAAGAGAGGCCTCCAATTTCTTGGCAGTCCGTTCTTCCATTTAGCTATCTCTACTAATAGACCTGGTGGCCATGTTGCTGGAGGAAGTAGAGAGCTCAAGTTGGTACTGATCCTTTGTTGTGGACAGATCACTTCCTGGTCCAGATATTATTGGCCACCATCTGTTTCCTCTGTAGGGCCAGGTCCATTCAGATGGTCTGCCCCAAATGTCTTATGGATTCATCTTGTTTTCAGCAGACACGTGAGGATTTCCCTGACAATCTTGAAGGTGAGTCCATTGAGGCAGCGGCGCAGGCCATTGGTGAAGTTGCTCCTGAGTGGCCTCTCTCTGTCAGCTGTTTCCATTGGTTCCTTTGTTCACTGAGGAGTTCTGAGAGATGAAGTGGCAGAAGCAATGGCTGGCGTGCAGGTGGAGGACAATGAAGACTGAATTTGACTGAGCATAGGTATGGGCCCAGTTTCAGGCCTACTCCTTGGTGATAAGAGAGGAAAAATGTAATTACAGTATTTCTCCTCTCTTATTTCGTTGGCTGGTTGTTATCCACCAGCCCTTTTCCAGGTAGCCAGCTCCCTTTTGGGTAAGGGCCATCCTGTTGATGTACCACCTGGCTGCGACCAGTTTGCTTAACACTTTGCCAGCAAAGTCACTCAAATTTGCTGTAGTCTGAACTCCCCTTGGACAGGGTCTTGTATGATGACTGGGACGTGGTCTTGCCAGGTTGTGTGGGTTACTTTTGAGCCTGTTACGTCTGAGGAAATGCACAGGGTGCTGTCTAGAGCAGTGTTTCTCAACCTTGGCAACTTTAAGATGTCTGAACTTCAACTCCCAGAATTCCCCAGCCAGCTCCCAAGACTCTGCAATTGCAGTTCAGCCAATGGCAATTTTTGGTGGCACAATTTTTTTGTTTTCATGAAAAGATCCAAAATAGGTACTTGAAGGTTCCTGGAGGTGTGTTTAGTCGTATTAAGTCTCTGATAGGCTTAATACATATATTTTGAGTTATTTTTTAAAAAAATACCCACCCCAAATCGCTCATAACAGTGTTGTCCCATACCACCTGTAGCTTATGGACAACAAAAAATGCCATAAAGTATATTTGTAAAGTATGATTCCAGCTCAGGAAAGTTGCCTGCACCTGCCTTACATCCACTGGTGACACTAATACTTCTATATGAGGCAATATACATAAAGCAGCACAAAAAAACCCTAGTGTTTGTAGGACAGGAACAAGAATTTTGAAATGGGGAGACCACATGGTACTGCAATAGCATGATGCCAGAGGCAGCCGTACTGTGAACTGAGGGGGAGATTAGCTGGAAAGATCTTCAGTGCTTCCCTCCAAAAAGGTGCAAATGGGAGCCAACTAGCTTCTTTAAGCCCCAGGACTTTCTCTTTAGTTGACTCAGTGGTGTCATTTTGAAGGCAAGCAGTACCAGGTATTTAACAGTTCATTATTGCTGCCAACCGATGCTATGGGTTAGTTATTATTTGCATTTTATAATTAAATCAGTTGCTTGGTAACACTGAGAAAGTTATTCTAATGTATTCTGTGTGCTGATTATTATGTTATCATTAAGTCAGGCATTTGGAGGTGGGAGGGAGCATCCTTGCTAGAATTATGTATGAAAAGGTAGGGGTCTTAATGAAATTCATATCCCCTTCTATGTCTAAATCTGAGCCAAATCGTGACTTCATTCATAGTCTTCTAAACCAATAGCTAAGGGGGAAATCTAGATGCAGTGATTAAGCCAGGCCCCTATAATTGGAGCATCAAGTATCCTTCCATCAAACAGAACAATGAAAAACAGATGATCATTTGTAAAATGTACATAACTCTTATTTAATTATTCTCATAACTCTGCAAAGTGCATGAAGCTGAGAATTCTTGGTCAGAGAAACCTTCCTTTTAACCTCCTTTGGTCCTGTAATTGCTTCCTGTTCAGTGTACCAGCAACAGTGCAACTGAATAGTCTCTTAATTGCCCCTTAATTTTCCTGTTTGTTTCTTTTTCCCAAGTGATAGGGATTTCTATTAGTAGTAGTAGTAGTAAGATTTTTACAATTGTGATATAGTAATTCATACAGGGGTGGGACGCGGTGGCGCTGCGGGTTAAACCGCTAAGCTGTCGATCGGAAGGTCGGCGGTTCGAAACCGCGCGGCGGGGTGAGCTCCCGTTGCTCGTCCCAGCTTCTGCACACCAAGCAGTTCGAAAACATGCAAATGTGAGTAGATTAATTGGTACCGCTTCGGCGGGAAGGTAACGGCGTTCCGTGAGTCATACTGGCCACATGACCCGGAAGTGTCTATGACAACGCCGGCTCCAAGGCTTTGAAACGGAGATGAGCACCGCCCCCTAGAGTCGGACACGACTGGACTTTACGTCAAGGGAAACCTTTACCTTTACCTAATTCATACAGGAAGCCAGTAATTAAAGTTCTACTTCCCAAGTAAATGGGAACTGAGCAGTTTCAGGCAATGCAAGTACAATACTTTGCCATCACTGAACAGGAAGCAACTTCCAAGACAGAAATATAAAATGACATGTTTAATGCAAATTGCAGGAAATCTTTGCTAAGGGTGATTTTTTACCATGTAGTGTTATATTAAATGTTGTGTGTAACCACCATTTTAAATCCACTTCAAAAGACTAATGCCTTAGCAACAGTTATTGAGGAAGCAGCCATATTCAGCCCTTAGGCTAAGCAAAGATTTATTTATTTACTTTCTTCCTGGGTATACAAGCCACTCTAATCATAATTGACTTTGAGCAGCATAAATACCAGAAACAGTAATTATATTAAAAACAGATACAGTATATACATATATACATATATATCTGAAAAATCCCCAGGCACTCTAACAACAGATCATAGACATGTTTATTTGATTTCTAAGCAACTACAATCATATAATTCCAGCCTCCCAAACCATCAGGGCAGTTCCCTGTCTCAACCATCAGCTAGCTAATGACAGGGCTAGCCCTGAATCTGCTCTTAGCAGCTGAAAGGATCACCTCCTCTGACTTCTGGGATTCCAGCCAGCATTACCCACGCTCCAAAAATGTCACTTTTTTATTTTAAAAAAAAGCTGATCTTTTCCTCCCCAAGGATCTGAGTGCTGCATCATTCTCTCTCACCCTGAGTTATTCACAAGTACTTATTTCAGTGTTCTGTTTTGTTGCCAGATTGAGGGAGGAGGGTCCCAGTGAAATGATTAAAAAGGGCTATGGGTTTGGTGTTTTTATCCCTGAGCCCACATTTGGTCTGTTCCAACAAGATGTTTCAAGGCCCACAGCCATCTGTCTACCAATTTGCTTAGGAGTGATGGTATTACTGCTGTTAATTTCCCCCTCCTTTCCCCTCCTCTCTCTCTCTCACACACACAAACTAATTGAGCAGATAGGAAGTAGGCTGGATCCTGTCCTAATCCCATCTTTGTACTATGCTGGCAAAACATAGTACAAGGAAAGTGTCCATTAAAATGCTATGGATGATCTCAAATAACATGATAAATTTAATAACTCTTGATGTAGGGCTGCAGCTGAATGTGAAAAGAATGGTCTACCTCCCATTGGGAAGGGGTTATAAACTTTGCAGGAAGGATGGGTAATGCTATTAGGAGAAGGAGAGGGAGGAGGAGAGCCTTCTTGTCAAGAATCAGGCTCCAGAATTAAGTTGGCAACAGGAATCCTTACAAACTTCCCTTCTCCAGAATTTCTCCCTGGATTTGGGTCCTGAATGGACTGGATTTCTTTCCAGTAAAACAGTGCTGCATTAGCAAAAAGTCATTTTCTGTTTCTAGTGAATGGATTTTGTTCAGATTGTGTCTCTGAGGGCTTTTCCTCTCAGGGTATATATGCCCCACCAAATGGAAATTGGGAGAGTTGAATCTGATTTGTCCAGGAACTAAAGCTGTCATTGGACTGCCTAGGAAGAGGCATTCCTGTTATACCTATGTAAGAGATTGGTTTTACAACTATGCCTTCTTGCCAGGGATTGGGAATATTTGAGGCTGTGCTGCAAGTAGCTACAGAACCTTAACCAAGGATTCACAGTAGTCTCCACAAAGGATCTCAATGCCTCCCTTCCAGAAACCTGGCCATTCCAATAGGTAGAGAGTATTCTTCCCCCCAGGTGCAAAAATTAACAACTGAAAAGGGGACAGTTAAATTCAACCTCTTCACCCGGCCAAAATGATTAGTTACCATAGTAACCTTAATCTGTAGTAGAAAACATTAACACTCCCCTTTTTATACTACAGAATAAGATGCAAACCAATTTTCTTTGACAACTCTGTCTTTCCATTCACATTATTTTAACATTATCTCCCCTTTGGTTTAACAAAGCTACCATCCTTCTTCCTGTGTATTTCTAAACCTAGGTTATTTGTTATAGTTCCAAGGCTTTTTAATGTGAAATGGCTTTTCATGCAGGCTTCAAAATCAAGCCTTTGTTTTTCTGTTGGTGTGAGCAGCAGCAAATCAACATAAATGCAGAGATACATACAGCCTTCATATACACATGGATCTGCTTTTCCTTTTTCAAAACCAAAATTCTGCAGTTTTTCATCTAATTTTTGGTTCCAGGATCTAGCAGCTTGTTTTAACCCATGGATTGACTTCTGCAGTTCACAGACTAGATTCTCCCCTTTTTCATAGCCAGGGGGTTGCTGCATGTATAATTTATGGTCTAAATCACCACAGAGAAATGCAGTTTGAATGTCATAGTGGTGAACTAACATTCCTTTGAGTGCAGCAATTTTTAACAGTAATCTAATTGATTCACCTTTAGTAACTGGTGCAAAAGTCTTGTCAAAGTCTAAATCTTTCCTCTGAGTGAACCCTTTTGCAACTAACCTTGCTTTATGTTTTTGGATTTTGCCATCAGCATCCCTTTTCAGTTTGAAAACCCACCTACAACCCAGACAGTGTTCATTGGGAGGTAGATTTACCAGTTTCCATGTTTTATTTTCTTTCAAGGATGCTAACTCCTGTTGCATGGCAGAATGCCAATTTTGTGCAATCTCAGGTGGTAAAGCATTCACTTGTTCTAAAGACTCAGTTCTGTGAATATGTGAAAAGCCTTTACTGTTTCAGCCTGAAAACGTGATGGAGGAACGCCTTTATTACTTCTCTGAGATCTGTGAGGTAATACAGGGCTTAAATTTTGACTCCTATCCTTTCCTGAGAAGCATCTGTCTCATCAGACAGATCTTCAGTTTGCTTTTCTGGTTTAATGTCCTCATCAGGCAAAAGATCACTATCAGCAAGTCCTTGCTGTTCTCTTGTGGTGGTCAGATCAACTGGAGAGCTAGAATTTAATCTCCCCCAGTTTTGTTCAGCAAAAGAAGTGCTTTTGCTAATTATCAATTTCTCTCCCACTATGAACCTGTAGCTCCTCTGGCTTTGTTCATAGCCAACAAAAATGGCTTTCTTTGTTGTGGGGCCTCCTTTCCTTCTCTGTTGTTTTGGAATATGAACCCAAGCAGTGCTACCAAACACTCTAAGATGGTTTACCTTTGGTTTCACACCATAAAACAAATGGAATGGAGTGTCCTGAATCACAGTTATACAATCTGTTTTGTACATAACAGGCAGTAGATATTGCCTCTCCCCAATACTTAAAAGATAAATGTGAATCTTTCAGCATGCATTCCATCGCATTTTGCAAGTTTCTGCCCTTTCTTTCAGCAACACCATTTTGCTGAGGGGTGTAAGGGTTAGAAAGAAATTGTTCTATCCCCCTTTCCACTAGGAACCTTTTGAATTTGTGAGAAAGGTACTCT